>NC_064887.1:33288336-33913336 GCF_929443795.1 Astur gentilis
AGCTTTGGGAATAGCTTCTCCTAGATCTGAAGACCTATTTTAGCAGTCTCAAGGAAACATGCTAAGGTATATTTATTTCCCAAAAGCTGAGGAACATTTAGGGAAATAGGTCTGAAAAATGCTGTTATCTACCAAGTTACAATTTGTGTAGCTAGCAGCTGAAGGGAAGTTCCTGAGTTATTAGTTCTATTTATGTTTTGATAATTCATCAGCATGCATATAAATCGGGAGTGAAGAAATCTAAAAGGCTTTTGGGCAGTGGTTGGGAGGTTGTGCTGACTGCTCGAGACAAGCAAGAAGAGAGAAGCAGACCTGCAAACTGATTTCCAAGAAGCTTCAAGGGAATGCTATTTTGAGAGGTGGCAGTCTGATGCATTCCTGAAACACCAGTTTCCTACTCCAAGATGAAAACATTGTAATTATTAGAGGAAAGGACCAAGGAGGAACCTGAAGACTCAATAAGGACAGAAGGATTGAGCTGATGGGTTTACAAATACTCGGAGAATAATTCTTAGCAAAAATCTCAAGAGATCCCCATCATTAAGGAATTATCAGGAGGTAGCAGATCGCTTCTGTTTTGACATGCAGAAGCTAGTTCTGCTCCTACCCAGTCTCTGCATTACAGTTCTCTTGTGAGCCCCCCAACGCCTCTCCACTTTAAGAGTGGCATGCTGCTAAGATTTAAACAGCCTGTGCAAATAGCCAGAACACTGCAACACACAAAAATCCTAAATTATGGTCAATGTATTGGCTGTTGATTTCTAGCAATTATTCTAAAATTCTTACTAGCAACACAAAGAAATTGAAATACATGATTACATAAGAGCTAGGTTTCAAAGCCCCCTCTTACCAGCCCACGGCTTGCACACATCAACTAAATGAACAAATTAAAGAAAGAGCATCATCTCTTCATTTTCCCATTACTGACTCAAATGCCATAAATTTAACACAGCAGCCCCACAGCAAGGCAGACAGCTTGATGAAAATGAAAAATTGCCTAAGTCAGAACAATGTCTGTGCACCTCACCTCTACTCGTTTAATATCTTCTTCCAGAACACTTAGCTCCTTCTGGATCTGCTCCAATTGCTGTGGATAAGAGAATGGGAGAAGTCTAAATCAATCTGCACTGTACCACCACCAAGATAAATTACAATATTTTCAGAGAGGAACCTGAACTATCTTAACCAGCATGCTACATGACTCAAAAGTCACTAGGCAGGAAGTTCATATGCATAGATTAACATAAGTGTGCACACAAACCACATTCAGGACAAAGTTGTTATTGTGAAACAGTGCAAAACAAGAGTATGAGGTACTTTGATATCAATCACAAAGACCCACATCATTCAAAACAACACTATTATGCCCCTCTAACATCTTTCATGCAAGGTATTTAACTGGTTTACAAACACTGAACAGAAGTAAAAAACTACCATGAAAGACAGTGATCATCTCAGCCTTCAATAAAATAGAAAATATTTTGCTAAAAGGTATTAAGAGTATTTCTCTTGCTAGCAATTAACCTGCCATTTGCCAATTCAAACTTACTGATAAGATTTTCGGATTGGCAAAAAACCACTTATGACCACAGAGAGATTTGCTCTTGTGCACCAAGCAAGTGCCACATGGCATTTCTTTCAAAGGTGTGATACTTAACCTTGGATTACACCATGAACTCCAGTCAATCTGAGGGCTATCCCTGAAAGGGTCAGAAGGGGACCTCCCCTCTCCCCAGCCAACATCTTATTTCCCTTCATGTCTCACATAGTATTTTTCAGGTTTTTCAATTACTTTTTAGTCAGTCAGCAACCTGGCTTCACTCATCTCTAGCAACTGTGAAGCCACAGACTCGACAATTGTTTAGTCGTAAGCAAGAGCATCATCTACTTACCAGCTCTAATTCCCACCCTCAGTCAGCAGACATGTCCCATCCAAACACCCACAGAGCCTATACCCAGCCTTGCAAGATTCAAACACATACACTTTTCTAGGTGAGAGCTCCAAGTCTGTACCTAAACAGACAAAACTCAGCTCCAATGCAAGTCTGGTTCTCTAAGACAAGTCTAATGAATATATTGAGAACTGGAAGTCCACCTGACTTCTCCTCAACTCACAGTAAAAATCTACAGACAACTAGCACTGTGGCCTGTGACCAGAAGCTGTTACCAATCTGGCAAGTCCACTGAAAGCTTAAGCACAACATATTCCCTAAAGGCCAGCCAAATTTTTGTCATTTTGAATTTACAAGGGAATATCAAATTGCCCAAATCCAAAGTTACTAGTATTGCAAGACATACTACTCTTAGTACGACATATTCCCTAAGAACATTTGGCAAGCTACTCCCAAAGACTTACTCACTCAAGTGCTTAAGCTTGAACCTTTAAGTGGCAGAAAGTTTTGCTTAAACAAAACCACACTCACCACTTAACCCCCCACTATTAATCAGCATTCCAAATACCTGTGTGCTCTGCATTAGATAATCCACTATTTTAATTTATCTTTTCAACATCAAAAAAGCTTCTGTCCCTGAAGACAGAAGAAGAAAGGACTGCTGGGTCCATACCTATTTCTAACATGGCTGCTTCTTCCTTGGAATGAGATGACATTGTATTTATATTCTAATCCCTCTGCTCTGAAGGTTTCAGTTTATATTTAATTTGAGTCACAGACAGCACAAGTTTAATGGTTTAAAACTAGACTGCCACAGATAATTTACAAACCACTACACCATAACATATAATTCCATTTTCACTTGCAAAACCTACAGCAAGAATAGCAGGTGGTGCTATAGCTCCAAGATTAGTGGTAAAGTTAAGTGACACTTGCACAGCACGGGTCCTGCCTGTACTAAGCTCTAGCAGACAAATACCATTAGTCCCCCACTTTCATAAATCCCATTTAAAAAGAAGTTACAAAACCACTTTGTAGTTCCAAAATTACAGCAAGGAAATCAGCTATTCTACAATGTACTGGCTCACAGCCAAACTGGACAACTGAAAAATAATTGATGGTTGTTGCCATCACATAAACAGAAGACCTTTTAATAGGAACAAGAGCAGAGAACTTTTTATTGGCCTGCTTTTATTAACTATTGCAGAGCCGAAAGTATAAGATCTGGGACTTCATTTACTAATTCTTCCTCTTAAGTTACATTAAGGCAAGCAATTTCAAGCTACCATAAACTTACCCAACAGTAGCAAGTCTAAAAACAAGGCAAGTGTGTTTCGTGTTTATTTTAGGAAGAGTCTTCTCATACCAACAGCATCAAATGAGTTACTAATGCCCACATTGAGACTTTTTTGGTAGGTTTGCTCAAGTGTGTCACGGTTTAGCTTTATTCTATTAAAGACCTTAAATCAGTCCACATTTATTCCAATTAAACTTTGAAAAATGAGACTACTGATTTATAATTGCCAGCCATTGAGGGACATTTAGGGAAAGCCAAATGAATTATAGCCCTTGCAGTATATCCAGACTTATGGGCCCTTAATTTGATTTTCACTATGTTGGCCACAGAAAGCAAGCCAAGTCCTGTCCCAATGATGGGCAGAATCACACCTGTCAAACTGCAGATTAAGTCAGCAAAAACATTTAGAATGAACACCGAAACGTACGCTAAAATAGAAGCACATACTATAAACTCTCTTCTCAGACACAGCTGCTTTCCCAGAACTGAAAAGGCCAATGTGGACAAGGAGAAGGCTTCAATTCAGCAGTTCAACCTCATTATTTCAATTCCACAGAATGAACTACAATAAGTAGGGATATAACATTCTGGTCCCACGTTACACACAAACACATACATACACAAGAAAAATGATGGCCTCAAAATAGCCTGTTTCTTATAATCTCTGGAAAAGGGATTTCAAACGTTCAAGTCAAGAAGCTACCACAGCAGGAAACACAGGCTCTATTATTCTTTTTAGGTAACCTTTCAGATCCAAACTCCTTTCACATGCATAAGACAGTCCCCCCAAAACCCTCTAGTTTGAGTCTGAAGCTCTCTTAGACACACATACAAAGTTCTTCAAAGACAACTCTCAGCCCTGGACTACAGGGATGAAGGGAAATCCCCTGGTGTTGTAGTTTAACCCCAGCCAGCAACTAAGCACCACACAGCCGCTCGCTCAGTTCCACCCTCTCAGTGGGATAAGAAGGAGAATCAAAAAAAAAGAAGTAATAAAACTAATGGGTTGAGATAAGAACAGTTTAATAACTGAAGTAATGTAGTAATAATAATCATAATAATAAAATAATAGTAATAAAAAGGAATATAACAAAAAAAGAAAGGGAAAATAAAACCCAAGAAAAAACAAGTGATGCACAATGGAATCGCTTACCACCTGCTGACCGATGCCTGAGCAGCAATCCGGCCCCCCCAGCCAACTCCCCCTAGTTTATATACCGAGCACGACGGTCTAAGGCAGGGAATATCCCTTTGGCTTGTTTGGGTCAACTGTGTCCACTCCCAGCTGCTTGTACATCTGTTTGCTGGCAGAGCATCGGAAACTAAAAAATCCTTAAGATAAGCACTACTTAACAACAACTAAAACATCAGTGTGTTATCAACATTATTCTCACACTAAATCCGAAACACACTGTACCAGCTACTATGAAGAAAATTAACTCTATCCCAGCTGAAACCAGATCACCTGGTTAGAGCTGCTCAGAGGCAGAGACACCCCACCATACTACTAAATTTCCACATATGACTCTTGGGTGGAAGTATTAATATGAATTTACACAATACTAAACACTAGGTCATGGTCAGTTTGATTTCAGTTGGCTATCTACCAACGAGCATCACTGGGCTCAGCGCTGAGGTTTCATCCTTGGGCTTCCTGTTTTTTTCTGGACCTGGACCGAGGGCCCCTCAGGAGGCAATGACTTCATCTTTTGTGTTCAGCACAGACAACAAGCAGCCCTGAGTCTCCTGGTGCTAGTTCTACATGTTGGCAAAAAAATAAAAGCTCAGCAGAGCCTCCCAGAGCCACAGAGACAGCCTAGAAAGAAACAGCCTAGAAAAATGCATGAGGGAAGGAGTCATATACCGACTGTCTTTGCAATTCTAGAAAAAAGCACAAGCAAAGAACATAAGTTATTTTCTACAGAAATACTATGAAATCACCAACACTGTTCCACCCAGCAGCTTAAACAGAGCATCTGGATTCGTACCTTTGAAAGCTCATGAGTCACATTATGTTCAATCACACACCTTCAAGGCTCCAATCCAAAACCCTCATGCATTCATCACAACACACACTGTAGATCAAGACAAACAGATGAGACTATTGACCAGAGGGAGCATCTTTTTTTGCTAGACACACATAGCCATTGCACCAAAGGGTAAAAAGTATCACGTGTCCAGCTGAGGAGGATAAATCAGGTCATCTCTGTAGACAATCCCTTCATTCTATCCCACAACTTCATCTGTCCAACATGATCTATTCCTACTTCTCGCTCTTCCATCAACTATCACTCTAACAAACTTGAGTGTAAACTTAAGTATCAACAGCTGAACCTCTCCTAAAGATACTCAGTGAAATTAATTTCTTGTAGAACTCAATAGCTCAACAACAACTCTACAGTGAATAAGATCAATTTCTCTCTCTGGAAACCAACTGAAGTTTTGTCTGTCTCTGGGTTTTCCTTCCATTATTGCTTCAGATACAAAGCCCGTTACAACATACAGGGCAACTATGGCAATGAAGTCATCTGCAGAGTTTAGAAAGACTTCAGCCTTTTAAATTAATTGCAAATCTCACTTATTTCACCTTTACAAAGTCTTTGCACAAGTAGAAAAAGGTACAAGGTTTCTTTTGGTATGAAAAGACAACGACCTGAGCTTCCACAAGTTACTTTCATTGGTGAAACAGGGCATCCAAGCGTTTTAGACACATGGGCAGTCAATCTACAACACATTAATCTGCAGGGACTATTTCTTCTCTCTGATCAATACCTCCTCCAAATGGTAAATGTTTCCTCTTAAGTGGGGAAGAGCTAACAGAAAGATTTGAGAGCAACATCCTGGTTAAGTTGTTTAACACACAGAATTCCTAAGGGTAAGAGAAAGAAGGTGCCTTGCTGATCAAAAGTATGTTTCATATCTTGAATTTTCTTCCCCCTCATTTAAATCATCCAGTTTGGGTTGCAGGAGTAATGCTTTGAAGGCTTACAGATAGGGTCTGATATCAAAGTGTCACAAAAGAAAGATATCTGCAGCAGGGAACAAAGCTGTCTGAACACTTAGATTAATTGCCTCAGAGTTTAATACATCACTGTACATGCTACTTATACTTAGCTCCTAGTACTAGGTTGCCCCCTCTTTTTCTTTGGAAAGACCTCTCCACTGCAGTAAGGAGAGTCAGCTATTATACACTGATGTTTATATGATAATTTCTAGCTTGCTGCTCATACACTAGCTGTATCCTTGGCTTATCGCTGCAGTCAGAGCTCACGTCTCTCACCAAGTAGCTCAGAAATGCAAATAGATTTAAAATACCAGTTCTTTAAGTGCAGCGGATAGGAAAGAGATTACTATACCTATAAATTCACCTCAGGAGTCCTGGAATGTAATCAAGACTATATGACAACATAAGAGCATGACTGATTTCTAGTTCTGTCACCTCCTCTTGCTTACTCATTAGTGCATCCATGTGTGTATGCACAGAACAATAAGACTTGACAGATGAAGTGATTAACACAAGGTAATGACATCCCTGGAGAATTCATGCTATAATTGCCTGCAATTATCCCACAATAACTAATAACTCCTCTTATTTTTAGTATTTAACATGCTCACAATATGGAGTAAGTGAAGACAGCTGGATACCTACATGCATTTGAGGCTGAAAAGAATGATGATTCTGAAATGCTGAGCAGGCACTCAGTGCCACAAACCTGAGACATTTCAGGATTACTTCTCTGTCCCAGGATGTTTACCAGTTAAAACCAGCCCCCATGCATTAGCAGACATAAAAGAGGGTGTTCATTAGATACGAGAGACTTAATATGACATTATTACAAAGAAAAAGCCCACGAAACAAAAATGAAGTGGCAGCTGCCAAGAGAAACTTGAATGCATCTAGGGAATATCACCTGTATGTTGTAGAACTTGGTTTGTGATACTATTCCTCAAGCTCAGTATTCTCCTTCAGTAAGCAATGGTACTACTTCACAGAAATAGCAAACACTCTCCATCAGGTAGCTGACCTAACAATGTTTTAGGACAAATTATATACATGATCTATATGGTGGTGTCTAACTGCATTTGGTAACATTCAAATCCTGACAAGACAATTAGTAAGGCCTCTTTTTTTTAAATTGATGAATATAAAACTGGGGAGAATTTCTTGCATTAACTGATATTATCAACTCTCTCACAAAGTGTTCCAGTTGAAAGAACATGTGATCATTTAAAAGTAAACAAAGTTAAACTTGCAGAAGTATTTATGCAACACAGCTAGCAGCATTAAAACTCTAGCAAGAAAATACAAATTTTAGGGAGTTACAGGTTGTTGCATTTAGTTTCCCTTGAAAAAGGAATTAAAAAAAAAAAACCTCAAGTATTTCATTATTAAACTTCACCTTCCAGATTCCTTAGATCTTTGATTTTAACAGAAGAGACTGCTGGAAAAACAAACAAAACAAAAAACCAAAAAACCCCCCACAAACCCAGAAGGGTATGCATTCAATTAACTGTGCACACGTATGGAAAGGCACACAGCCATGCTAAGTTTGCCTTAGAGACAACCAGCTATTGCAGATGATCAATACATTTCTCCCCTCCAAAACTATCTGTTATTTTGTTGAAAAAGTATTTTCAATCTTTAGCCATTTGTTTTCAATCTTTTTCAAAGTAAGAAAATTTTTTTCTATTACTAGGAGGATTTGTTTTCTTGCCACATTGCCATAGGTCAAAACCAAAACAAAATACATAAACTTTAAAGAAAAAGGACTTGCAAATACCTTTGTGCAAGAAACAGGCTGTAAATTTCAACTTGAAAGGTCAATGTTTTGGAAAGTTATGAACACATCAAAACAGGATTTCTAACAGAAACTTCTGCAGGTGCTGAACCTCAGATTTATCTTCTAGAGAAATTATGAAAGTGCAAGAAAGAGGCATTTGTCAAAACACTTGACTACAGCAAATATTCTGAATTCTTAAGTACATGTCTATAAAGATACAGTTTTCTTCTAGATACAAACCCCTCTCCAATAAACTCAGAAGTCACCATTTCATGAAGGCAGGAGAAAAAAAACCACAAAACTTGAGTGAAGTAAGCAAGGAGGGTTACAGGTGGTTAACTACGTGCTCAAACATGTTATGAAATATTATACAGGTACACTAACTCTAAGGCAGTATCTGTATTAACTAACAGTACCTAGTCTCTATTTAAGAACTTGCAGTATGTAATAAATAAAACCTGTTAATAAAATCATGCAATAAATAATATTCAAAGAGGCATATTAGGAAAAGTTAGCACACAATATTACATTATTTTAAACGTTTAAGCCAAAAATTGAAACAAGCACTCTCAATCATACACAAAAGAAGCTTTTTTATTAAAAACTTAACGTTACAGCTATGGCTTATTGAGTGGAATTGCAATTACTCTGCAGTCATCTTTACTAGAACCAGGTTCAAATTAGGAAAGGAAAAAAGGTAGTGTTCCTGCCCATAATAAAGCCTGCTCATATGACTCCTAGCTATGTGCAATACATCAATAGAAGTGTTCTGGGGTCCACACATGTTCCTTGAGTTCCATCCTTATTTCTTAAACAGTCACCTATTACAGCATCAAAAGAAACTACAGTAAACTTTGAAGCTCTGCTAACCTTTCTAAAACTATCCTACCGACTGGTCTGTATTTTCCATGCTTCTCACCAGTGGTTCTCATCTTTCTTATCAAGTGAAAAGATTGCAGGCAGCAAGTCTTACAAGTCCTCACTTCCCTCAAAATAAATGGCTAACCACTATGGCAAGGACAGAACTGACAGGCCTGCACAAAAGTCTTTTAAGCTTTGAGTCTGCATTTCATATTGGAATATAAAGGGACGTAAGAAATAATATCAGAGGAAGTCTTGGCAATAGAGGGAAGACACAAGCAGGGACAGAGAGGATCTGAAATAAGCTATGTGTCCCAACAGGCTTCAGGATGTTCCCAAGACTGTATTCAGACGATCTGCAGCCAAAAGTAAGTTTCTTTAGCCTTAAAAGAGATGCTATCCTTGTGTATTATTATTAAAGCCAAGGGCAGGTGCAGATGACATGGGAAAGGTTTCCCAGGTGCTGAAAATCAGTGATGGAACACTGCTATGGTATGTTAAAAAACAGAAGCTATGCAATTTCCCTTCCCTTCATCCTTCCCACTCGGCACAGGCAAACTAAAGTACGTATAAACATCCCCTCCTTCTGTGAGAGTTGTTGTAACTCAGTTTCAACTGAGGGAGGAGAAAGCAAAGTCATCACTGACTTTATGGTACTACCCCAGACACCCTTGCACTTGAATCACCACAGGATTACTCAAGGAAGAACACCCTAGCTAAGCTGTACATGAACCTCCTGAAGCACCTGCTTCTCAATTCACCTCCTAGACAAAGGCACCACTACCAGGAAACTTCCCCAATATCTTAATGGTCCCTCAAGCTGCACTGAATCCTGATGGAAGGTGTTTAAGGAGTGCTGATGGAGAAGGGCCACAGCCTGCATTAGTTCTGCAGTGAGCATGGGTCAAGCTTCTTAAATTCTCTGCATAATATTAAGTATTATGAATTCAAGAAAATGAAAGTAGATATTCTGAAGATTTGAGAAGTGTTTGTAGACTAAGCTACCATAAAATAACTTCTACCAGCACTCAAAAAATGAAAGCTAAAAGATACCTCAATGGTTTTCAGCAATGCTTGTGTCTTTGCTGTTTAAGCAAAAAATAACAGTAATACATGTTACTCCATTTCTTCCAACCGCAAAGGATCAAACAAATCATATGCTTCATACTAAACAGAATCAGAAATGGAAGGATGCCTTTTGTCTTCATCGATACGTTTAGTACACTATAGGATATCTTGGCTCTCATTTTCCTTTAACATTCAGTTATCCTAATAAATGGTATTTTCATCACTTCTCATGGGATACTACGCCTAGCTTAGTAGGACTCACTCTACAAATGCAACTTTATCTTGGACTCTGGTTTCCCCTTTGCTTAGTTCCCTTCCACGACCCAGTCATGCAGCCATGGATATCTGTTGGTAGACAGACTCTAAACAATTTGCTTTGGGATGAATCCATAACCAGACCCTCAATCCATTCTGGACAAGGCTTCTTACACCCATCGCCTTTACATGGTTCAAGTTTGACCTTACAATCACACTGCTGCATCTTAGTTCTTCGCATCTTTTACCAGAAACAAGGACCTCCAAGAAAGCTTGTCCTTCTGCTGTTTTCAGGATCATTTTTCTAGGTTTCTGGATATTTCTGGTATTAGGGCTTACACATTACATGACATTATAAGCAATAACTCCCAAACCATGAAAGACTGTGTATGTGATTACGGAACCCACTTGCATTCCTTGAGACACTCATTTTGAGACATGTAAGGAAAGAGCACAGAATACTCATTCTGTTATGACACCACATTAGTCATGGCATCTGATACACCAAAAGAAAAAATTTGAGTGACAACAATTTCACTCCTTCCCCATCTTTCAGTTTTCCCATCACAGAAAAAAAAAAAAGAAAAATCTTGTCTCAAGAATCTGATGTAAATTTACAGTGAGGGATCTCCATCTTCCCACATGCTTCACCAGTGTGATACAAAAAGGCAAGTGATTAAAAATTGAAGCTGTCACATGTAAAGAGATTAATTTTCCTTAAAACCCACGTGTCTTCTGCCTGAGATGTCCCCAAACATGCCTTGCCTTTTTCTTTGCAGAGATAATGCCAGGCTAACACATCACTTAAATAGAAAGAAACTGGTAGAAAGCAGCAGACATCACCTCACCCACTGAAACACAAAGCAAGTTACCTCTCGTTTGTTTCTCCTGGCAACTTTGAGAAATTCCATAAGGATCTGCAATTGGGCAGCATGGGACTCCTGTAACACAGTAAATAAGGAAGTGTAACTCTTCCATGTATAGTAAAAGAAACAAACATTCATTTTATACACAGAAATCCACACTTAGCACAGAAACAGCTTTCATTTAGAGGTGAGGAAGAGAAAATAGCTTAAGGCAGTTTTAAGAATTGTAGTTTTACTTTGCCTCATGGGTCTTAAGGTCTTGTTTGGCTCACAACAAGTTTTTACATGAAGGCAGAAATCGTAATAGCTCTTGTCTGTGCGTTACTGAAGACTTACTAATAAGTTGAAATGCTTTTCAGTTTTTTTGGCTACAGCATCTGAAATTGTTTTTGGAATACAGGTTCCTCACAGACTCATCTTCTACCCTGGAAGATCACTTGCATCCACTTTGTGATTAACATACTAAAGCATGAAATATTTATATTAAACCCCCCCACACACACACCCAAATTAACAGTTGTGTTTATGTAGAGAGATTACTGCTGAAGATTGCTCCACAGTGAAAGACAACACCACAGTCACTGATGAAACTAAAACATCCCTTCCCAGTCTTTCTATAACAGGTCATTTACCTCAACCATGAGCTCAGTATTTTCACCCAAACTGGCCAAAAACTTCACAGGGCAAGATAAGGGAAGCACAAAAAGAAAGAAAAGTAAAACCTATATTCCAGCATTAATATAGCCCTAATCCTATCTCTGCATTCTAAGACTTATTTTCACAACCTACCAAAGTATTTGTTATTAAAGGACTGTGAACATATACACTCAAAAAGGATCAAGACATAGGAGCATGCAGAATCCATTAAAGACAGATGGGACAGGACAAGTAAAGCAATTAGGATACAAGACTACTACTTTTCTGAGATTTTCTTCCTCTCCACCCCTGTGACTATAATAAAAGTAAAGCAAGTAAAACCAGAAAGGAAAATGTTTTTAAATCGTTCTTTAAGTGTCAAGTGTGTTTTTGTTTTTCTTTTTTCTTAGGGCTTAGTATCCTTAAGATATTCCTGCTCAAAAGCACCCGTATGCTCAGTTCTGTGCCTTCTTTGTTTCTGATTTTTCACAAACAACACAAAAAGGCTTGAGAAAAAAAATAAGAGGCTTTACTCTGAAGTTAGAAACCATATTCCCACCATAACTTCACTGAACCACAATAATAAAAGTTATGTAGAAATCCCCACGCAATAAGGTAACATAACAGTTTTGCTAGTAGTCAGTAAACATATTTTTGGGTTACTTTCCTTCCATCAGAACCTCAAGTTGTGTAAACATTGATTCTGCAAGAGTGAAGAAGATAAGCCATTCCCAATATAACTTTTCCTCACCTGTTTTAAAGTACCATGGAAATCCACCCTCCTACCCAATCCTACCCAAAGTTCACTAGGCCAAATTTTGTAATTCAGTTCAATTTAGAAGGTCCAGCTCTCATTAACTGGAAAATAGCCACTTGAGACCAACAGCATGCAATGGCCAAATACATGAGAACTATTCCAAATCAACTACACGTCATTTAAATCATAGGAACAGCTCGCTTCATATTGTATAAATCTTCAAACCAACCTCATAAACAAGACATCTGAACTTTTCTTTCAAGCATTAAATGCTAAAAAAAAATCTTCAGGAACAGCAGTCATCCAGGACTGACTATCTAGGAAATAGTAATTTCTATCAGTTCCAGTAGAAACTAAAAGGTGTGATCTTTTTCACATGCTTATCAAGTGTTTTAGTCTTCTTCATGCTTATTACCAAGAAAGATCTGATATTTACTTGTGTAAGAGTCAATTAACATAGTCATATTCATTTCTCTGTTCTGCTAGCCACTTGCTCTTATCCTTTTCCATTTTTCCTGTTTGTTTATACAACCCTTCCAGCAGCAACACTACAAGCATGTTATGGGCATCACAGTTCACACATCAGTTTGCTACAACAAAGGTCAGTGACATAGCCAACTTTTCAACACCAAAATACAAGAGAAAATTCTGAGCAATTCATTTGGTAATAGAATCTTACTTCAAGAAGATGAAAGCATGAAAAGAACAAACTGTTAACTAGACAACAGTGTTCATTTAAATAAGACAAGAGAAACTTATTACTGCTTCCAACTGTTTCTTCTTTTGCACCAGCAGCTCCAGCATCAGGTTGACATTGGCCAAGTCAAGATTGTCTTGATCAGTCCCCAACAAGTCTTGAATTATCTGCCACCTATGGCCATTCTAGAAAGAGAACAAGAGATGTTGGAGAGACAGTGAGTTCAAGCCATCCAGGGCTATATCCAGCAACAGATATTAAAGGCAACACTGCAATATTTCATCCCTTTTTCCTGAAAAACTTCCTGAAATTTTTCAGGAAAAACCAATTTGCAGGAATCAGAATTCCCAATTCTCCCACATGTACAGGATATAGCTCTTCTATCCTACTGTGTAACTGCTTATCTTATTTGGAAGATATTTGCACTTTATGAGAGCACAGCTGCTGCTGCTAGGAAGAGATTATTTCACAGCCACAACTTTATCTGATTTGTGCCCTAGTTTCTGATAGCACGTTTCTATGGGGAGAAAGGGAAAAACCCCATGTTTATCCAAGCTTAATTGGATTACATCTATCTGAAATACTGTTAAGTGGCAGTACCTTATATTTTTTTTAACCAAGTAATAGGTAAAACCCTCATGCTAAATTCACATGAAAGAAGATAGTATCAGCTTATTTTTTTCTATTCTCACCTCCCACACTACTCCTCTTAAGAGTATTTTCATGGGAAATGTGAGAGCAGGGAAGAAGATGGAGCTCATCAGGGTGATCTTCTCATTCAACCTGTTAGAGCTGAGAAGACTCCTCAGAGAGCCAGCATACTACCATGAAGCCCATTCTTCCCTACAGGCTGTTTGCTCGTCCCCTTGTCAGTAAAAAGTGGGGGGAAAAAAAAAGGTATCTTTTAGCACAGGAAAACCTGAATAATAGGTTAATGCCAATGTAGCCTTACATCAAAAAGCCTGAAGAACCAACAGGAGCAGCTGAAAGGTCTTTAGGCCTAAGAAACAAAGACGATTAAAAAATCCTGCCCTATAAAAGGTATGACACTAGATCAAGGTATTTAGATTTGCAAGAACTAAAAATGCCATCCAGTCTAAACCAGACATTTTCTCAGAGGTTACAGCCTATTTATATTGACTAGATTAAGAAAAATAAAATATGTAGCATCCATATTGAACACACAACTTTTTACTTTTTATACAACTCAACAGAACCTGTGGAAACCACACAGGCAAAAACTCAATTTTGATCTGGAACAGCTGGAAAAAAAAAATACCCTTTTTAAGCAAGTCAACAAGATTTGAGACAAACTTTAACATATTAATGAACTAGTTAAATGTACTACTGCTAAACTACTCGGAAAGCTTTAAAGGTGCTGTAACACGATTTCTTGATGAGACAAACCCATGACGAAGAAGTGGTGCATTTGCTGCAACGTGTCTTAAATGACTTAATACCAAAAGTAATACAAAAAGAATAACAGGCACATTAAGGAGCTGGTACAACAGCAAGGTTTCTCTTTTTAGAGATGTCAGCATTTTTTATTTGCTGCCAAAAGGCAGACACAATACTGGTCTGGGCATGAAGTCATGGTAGATTTCCACTTACTGGTAGCTAGCTAACATAGATGCATCTACAGACATAGTTTCTAAAGGTGTGCTATGAGAACAAGTAGAACCAATTTCCAAGAAGTTACTGTACCTGCCTTCAGGTCAATTGTGTGCATTTTAAACCAGATATGGTTTATGCATATTTTATATTGAACATGGTATATGTGTATTTTCTATTGAATATAAAAACTTACTGTGAGTAAACAAATGAATCCCTAAACTGTGCTCTTTTTCAAAGCCTACAACTGCTGAGAGCATTGGTTTCTGCAACACAGGGCCTAAATTAATAGCACATGAATAGGGGGGGGGGGGGGGGGTAACCGACAAAAACAAGGGCTCCATGATTTTTAATATTACTTTGCAACCTCATTCAATTACAGAAGCCAAGGAAGGAAGCCAGACCTAGCAAAACAAATATGCAAATTTCGTGGTTAATGTCATATATTCTTTTTGATCTCAATGTACAAGAGCATCCACTGCTGCTGTACAGGGGTTTTCATAAACTGAGAACACAGATCATGCTCTGATTCTGTGACATGAAGCAAGTCTAGAAGATATCCAGACAGTTTTATCTGGGATCAGAGCCAGAACACCAGTACTCCAAATGCATCCTTCTCCCTCTTGTGGTTGGTATTAGCCCTCCTCCAATTTCCCTGTAGAACACAGCTTCCTGCATGTCATCAGACAACCCCGTGGCACTTCTAATCATCCATTACTCTCACTGTAGCTGTAATTTCCAACACTGAATGAAAATTATTACCTTTAAACAAGTGTGCTTCAATGGGTAGTTTCCCGGATTATATTCAATACATCATATGACACTTAGCTATGCTAACACAGCTTGCCTCTACACAGACAACGCTGGCAGGAAGAATGAGAGTTAACAAGGTTGAAGGGATCTAGTGCCACTGATATTGGCATTATTCCCTCATAAAGCAAGTTAAAGTATCAGCTCAACAGTATAATTTCTTCTCAATTAAGCCACATAATGACACAATTGCTGTACAAAACCATTAAAAAAATATAAAGTAAGAAAGTTGGAACATACGGTGCTACTCACTGAATGGTCCAGTTTGAGTCTTTTCTCCTCAGATCTTTGCTTCTGTTTAAGAATAAGTTCGTTGACTAAAAAACACAAATAAGATGTCAGAAGAGATGGATTTAAAGTTCACAAGAATAAGAGGTTCTACCTCAATATTTTTGCTCTAGTTATTAATTTCACAGTAAGTTTGTCAGTAATTAAAACAGAAGATGTCTCCACTTTTTTCCTCACCAATTTATTCCTTGATTCTTTTTTGTAAAGTATATAAAGATTATTAAAAAAAAAATCATCAACAAATACAAAGCCTACACATTCACCAAATTGCTTCAGTTCCTTTTCTATGCACCCATGGTTCTCTGACAAAGTTTTTCAACTCCAAGGCAGAAGTATATCACAGAAGAGTACGAGGAAGATAAAACATTAACTGATTTACTACAGGCTGAAAACAGGCACAGCTGAATAGAACAACTTTTTCCCTTTAATCATTATGTGCATTTTTAAAGATACACTTTTGCTACAGTTTTATTTCACACAAATTTAGTGAACGGTACAAAGAGAGAAAGGTAACCTCAACCCTTTGCACACACATACACAAGCTCTTCCACCTCCAACACAGACCTCAAACCCTTGAATGTAGGTGTACAGAAGCAATGCTCTTTGGCCTAACATATACTCCAAGACCTGCCTCAGCACCATCATTGACACAGCATGCTTCGGTTTAAATCAGGATGCTCATTTCTGAAGCATTCCTTGGCTACTGTGGCTTTTAATCTATTTAATATTAAATGAGTATCCCAGACCATGAAATCAAGATTTGATTTAATTTTGTATTTCACACTGCAATGTGTTTCCTTTGATCTTTTCTTCCCATAACTAAGTTTTAAACTCTATTTCCAGTTAGGAACATTTCCCTCCTCTGTTTAAAAAGCAATCAATTCGGATTGCATAGAGGTACATGTATGAATATTTTCTCTGTATCCAATTTACACATACATACATCACATGGACCTCACTACAGTAGCCAAAATAGTACAATATGTAATTGAGCCTCCCCTCCTTCAGCGTCCATGTTTTGTAAACAGGGCATGTTCTTGATTATTAGACAAACAGCGAAAGAAAACAAAAGTAAATAAAAGGATTCAAATCTCTAGCCATCAGAAAAACATCTTCGTTTTTTCTTAGCACGCAAACAGCAGCAACTCAGTCTCACTACTGAAACTCAGCATACAGAACTGCTGAGGCCGTGGAATATTAACAATTTGTAGTATTAACCACTTCTCTTTTTTTGATAAAAAACACAGTTGACCGAAGGGCTGATGTTTGGATTTTATTCTCAATATCCAAAAGCTGGTTATTTATAGGACAAATTTATAAGTGTCTGCCTTCCTTAACAACCAAGACGTTTCTCATGCAAGCAAGCCTAGAGCTCACCTAAGAAGTTGGGATAAAGATGATCTATGTTGTCCACAACATAGTTGCATTTGGGACATCTGTTATTGTCCTCCAAGCTCTGGTGAATACATTTATAGCTGTTTAAAAACATAAAACAAAACCAAACAAGAAACTAAACAAGGGAGCAAACATGAAGGAACAAAACATCAGCACAAGGTAAATAATATCAACCTTAGATAACATGTACTCTGTCTTACCAGCTAAGATCTGCATTAGATCCTACAGTGGAGTCAAAATGTTCCAACTCAGAGCATGCTACAGCAGAAAGACAGCAAAGTTTCTTGGCAAGGATTACAAAAGGTATTTAAGTACTTCATTCTTATTTCCCTGAGGACTGTGGCAACCTGGATACTTCAGCCACACTTCCATCTCAAATTCATGCTCCCCCTTCCACAAGTAGAGCTAACAAAACCAGACTGCATTATTCAGAAGCAACTCTTCTAGATTAGCCAAACACTTCACAAGTGACATTAAAAGCTATTACACATTTTCAGTAATTGAGCAGAGGAAACACCTTCACCAACTTCTCATATTTCCCCCCTACCCCCTGGCTGTTGTTCTCACCAGAAGTGACTTCAAAGGTACTCTCTGTTGAGCTGTTAGCTATTTGAGGGACAGAGTAACTACAAGATGCACTTTAGCATCAGGCTTAAGCATCTCACCAAGAACCTAGCTTGCTGTCAACTGCTAGTAGAGACATCATGTGATAACATTGCTCTAGTCTTTCTAAATAAAGATATTTGAATGCTTCTCATCTTGGACTTCTGAAAAAGTTACAGATCACAGGGATAAAGTGTTACCATAGACAGCACAAAATCAGCTGTTACCTTACCTGTTGCAGGTCAAAGCGCTTCTGAGTTAACTGAATCTGCTGCTTGAGGAAGTGCTTTACGCTACTAAAATAATACTTATTGTAGAAGGTAGGCCATTTATTTCTAGTTAACAGACACCAGAAGAGTATAATGTACATGGGACATTAAATCATCATGGTTCAACATATATTCCAATCCCTAGTTGAGAGGAGGAACAGCAAATAGTTCCACACCTGCCCCTGGAAGGTTCTTGTTTTGTGGAGAAGCACATTTGCTCCTCATTGACAGCCAGAGATACCACACTGAAAAATAACTGGACCTTGGGCCAATTCAGTACAACAGAAACAAGCCTGAAGCATATCCTCTCTTTAAAAGTTTAAGAGAATTGCAATAGACAATACGCAATCCACTTCAAACTGTATATGGTCTTGCACAAAGGCAAGGAGGACCTCCCAACACCAACATTCACTCCCATAACCTCTACAGAGGTGGGAGCAATAGAGATAAGTTGACAAACTGTTCTGACTCCAGGTACTGGATGCTACCAGCAGTTTATGACCATTTTATTTCTTTACAGAGGAAATATGGTGACACATTTTTTGCTTTAAACACTAAGATGACTTTTTTTAATCTAACTGGTACCCATCTTTTAAAATTTTACTTCGACCTCTTTCTTCAGTGCAGGGGCAGAAAAACAAAAACTCAGAAGGAAAGGGATTCACAGGAATGTCAGTCCACACATGCTGTAAGAGATGGACATTTTGCGCAATAAAAAAACAAAAAAACAAAAAGCAAAACAGAAAAAAAAAACAAAACAAAAAACCACCAACTTACCAGAAGCTGTGTCCACATTTCGTCATGTAGGCTTCTTCAATCATATCAAAACAGATGGGGCTGAAAGCAAAACCAAAAAAATCACAAAGATGTCTTTTTATGTTAAACAAGGAAGGAAAGTATTATTAATCCAAAGCAGCCACCTAATCACACTTGGGTAATACTTTCTATTTGTAAAATGAGAGAGGACACACAAGTACAACAGCAACCAGGCCATATAAAGATCAAAAGGGCAATCAACAGTTCTTTGAACTCAGAACAATACTGCAGTTTTCTACAATTAGAAACCAGGTAAGTGTTCACTCCTGAAGCTTTCAAGAGTTGCAAACCACCCAAACAAAGCCAGAGTACCTTCAGCGGAGCAAGGCTGCAGAACCCCCTAACCATCTGTACTAGGTCTCAAACAAAATGTAAAAAAACTGGGTTTTTTACAGGAACAGACATAAGGTATTTATAAGTGACACCAAAATTAGTTTATCCTTCCTTTTTTTTTTTCAGCCAATAGCTATCTATAATTTAAAAAAATATGCAAAGAGGCAGAGCAGCACAGAAATAGTAATGATGTCATGAGAACAAGAACTACTAAGCAGGAGGAGAAGGTGCCAACATGGGGATATGCCTGCAGAACACTGCCAGGCAGCAGGCAGGGCTTAGGCTGCTGAAGAACACAATGAAGGTACAGTGCAACTGAAAGAAGGAGCCAGCCAACAGTCAAGCACGGTGTTACAAAGTCAAAGGAAAACACGGGAAAGGTAGAATATGGGACTCTTCATAAGGAAGACAGAGGAATGCAAATGGAAACAAAGAGGGGTTTTTTTTCCAAGACTAGTTAGTAACCAAAGCTCAGCCAGCCCTCTGGAAAGGATCACCAAGAACCAGGCAGGGAGCTGAAGAGAAGAAAGATGTGCAAGCAAGTAGTGCTCCACAGGAACCTTAGCAAGACAAGAGAGACAGGAATTCAGTGAGATGGGTAGTGGAAGTAATCTGTCTCATCAAGTGCCTGTGACATCTTTGAAAGGAAAATGAAACACAAATGAAAGCAGAGGAGAGCTGAATCTTACATCCAGCAACTCCTACGGCTGCTATCCCTGATAGCTGGTAAAATATATTGTCACATACATACTCATCTTCAGGTCTTGGCCAGCTATCCAGTGAGATGCTGTGGACAGCAACATCACAATTCCGCATGCAACACATGTACCAGCTGTGTTACAAGCTTCACCTTGCTTTCAAGCCGGAGATCCAAATGATCTCCTCTCACTCTCACAAGTCCACACCAATCTCAGTTTAGAGAGGTTTTCACCATCATTTGTTTTCTTCAGAAACAGCCTCCTCCCACCTTCTGCCAACAAGGCAGTTCCCACGGAAAGAGCTGTTAATAAACGTTAACAACTTTTGAGAAGCCTGAATCTTCCTTAATCCAAGAAAAAAAAAAAAAAACCAAGATCAGGCTGAAATAAACAATGCTTGGCTGATCAGGGCAGGGGAGTACCTCAATTTCTCCCCTTGTTAGCACTCCACAGAAGTCATTCCCCCTTTCCATCACCTATTTTAGAGGATACTAACATCTGTTACCCCATTAGGCATTTAAAAATAGGAAGGAGGAAACACCTCTTAAATACTTATTTTTTTAAGCCCACAGAGGGGAAGCTGTGTCCCCTGCCAACACAATCCCCCTCTGAATCACCAAACTGGAAAACATGGATGCCTTAGAAGGTTTGTCCAACCTAACATACAAACCAGGTTGTCTTAAATATTCCACTGTATAAACACAACATAAATGCAAACAAATCAAACCAGAATGCTACTCTCTGAATCGACCGAGCCTCAAAAGAAGCCACAAAAATAATTAACACACACCTGTCCCTTTTCCACCCTGACAGACCCTTTTCTGCACATCATTTGTCTAGATTAACACCAACTTCAGGAGTTCAAGTCACTGATTCCAAGTTAGGAGTTATTTAGTTTCAAGACACTGTTTAGCCAGAATAAATTATGACCAAACTTAGCCAAAAAGGGTGGATTAATAAGAGGAGAATTATGCATCTTTGTATTCTATTAGCTGGCCTTTATACAAAGAAAGTCAAAGATTTATATGAGAGTCTGAGGCTGGTTTCTCCCCACCAGTGATAACTGCTTAACTTCTTTGCCTTCTTCTAGTCATATGCTGTATAACACAGTCCCACTCTGTATTGTGCTAAAAACTGCTGTTCCCCACAGGGCCAGATATGTTCTTTCCAGCACGCTCCTAATGCACTACCTCCAAAAAGTGCAGCAATCAACAAGGCTGTAATGCTCCCCTGTCTGCAAAAGGGCATCTCAAATTAGAGCTAAAATAGGAAGATTACCTCCTAACATGACAGTCACCCAAGACCACTGTTCCCAAACTTATTCTTCTTCATACCAGTTTGACTGGAGAAGTGACAGAGCCAAAATAGTTGAGAAAAAGCAATCAGAGCCAGCAAATGTAGCCTTTCAGTGCCAGGGTCATTGTTAACAGAGCCTGAAGATTCCATTAAGAACTGTTTCCCCTGAAATACTCACTGATTTACAAGTGGAAATAAGATTGATGTCTTTTAATACTTACCAAATCCAAGCTGGCTGTAACACATGAAAGCTGCTATGCACCAGTTGTTTTAAGTTAATCTAACACAGAGGGAAGGTTAAGAAAGTAGTGGAGTGATGGGAACTTGAGACATACTACAACTTGTATTATACACCAAAATTAAGAAGCACAGGTATGGTGAAATCAAGGCTTCTCTGCATGAGATTGCTGCTTAAGACAAATAGAGAATAAGAGGTAAGCCAGGTAAGAAGGATGCAAATTACTTCAGCAAGCCAAACATGTCACTGATCTTTACCAGACACTGATGCCTTATTACAATTTTTTATCCAGCACTGCAAATGCTTACCATTCTTTCCCTATGGGGTAGGCCTCAAACATTTTTTTAATCATTTTAACCAAGTTCATGCCTCTAAGTTTTGTCAGCTGTTTTCAAGGCACCTCTCAGGAGTGCTACTGTCACCCTGCTGCTACCCAAACACCTGGCTGAAGTGGTCACTATAAAATTTAAACACATTTCAAATTTCCTTCTGCTCCACAGCAGACAAAACCCATTACAGTTTCTCCTCCCTGTTCTGCTCCTCTCTGGTCTAAGCAGAGAGCAGGACTTGCTACAGTCTCTGTCCTTCACACAGAAGGTGACCAGGTTAAAGATCACTGCCATTACTATCTACTCAATATGCAGCTCCAGTATAGCAATAGCTTATAAAACCATCATTGTACATGATATGTAAACCGCTCACTGTTTTTAGTTTGTTACCTAGAGGGTCAATTTGCAGTATTCCTTACTAAAGGAGTTTGTTGTATCACAAACGTGAACAAATACACTGAGCCCATACCTGGCATTAACAGGAAACCACCTGAGGAAAAAAACTATTTTTAAAAACCCAAGAACCTGCAAGTCTACCTTCACACATGGCACACAGCCCTCCCCACACCCGAGTTTGTTGTGTGTACCTCTCCAAGTCAGTATACAACATCCCCTCTTCCACATGTTCTTATTTATGCCAGAGCTCAGAAACAAGCACTGGTATGCAGCAGCCACTATAGAGACAGCCTACAGAAAGATCCCCTCCGTCCAGGGAGCAAAGCAGATAGTAACTGGTTTTAAAGAGGTTTAGTCAATGGCTAATTGGGAGGGTTAATGTAAGGCCTGGGAAAACCGTAAGCAATTACACTGCGGGACAGGAGAAAATCCTCTGATTAGAGGATTTCCTCTCAGGTACTCTCCAAGCAACTAGGAAGAAGCCTGGCTGCAGGAGGAGCACAAACTCTAGCTTTAAATTCTACATCCTGCACTAAGAGAAACAAAAAGTTTCCCCTTTTATAATAAAGGTGTCCAGTAAGTCAGGCCTATTTGCCTTCCTGACTAGAGTTACACATTTCCAGGCAGAAGCTGATACATACCACAAACAGTAGACACTTGCAAACTCCTGAGAGTACACTTGCTAAACATTTCACAACCCAGACTAGCAATGTATGGCAATGTTTATGTTAAAGCCTAAGCCTCACATTGCTGCGACAGCACTTTCAGAAGACAGGCAGGGAGGTTGGACACATTAACATTATTTACGGGATTTCTACTTGCACCTTGATGTTTGAAACTCACCCAAACTTCTTTACTCCTTCCCACCTTCAGCCTGGTACAGGCAGAATCTACCACTGAGTTCACAGCTGTAGCTAACAGTAACTCATAGCCCACATTCAGAAAAAGTATCAAATGTTCCCTGCAGCTGGCAGCATCTTGAAAGTGTCCTTACAGAAAAAAAAACACCAACCAGCATATGGAAGACTTCTGCTTCTCACACTGAGATATCCAAATCTTGTTTAAATCAATTATTTAAACCTGCACACACACCTGTCTCGGACATTGCTCAAAATTCCAGAGTTGCCCAGTGGAGTTTACTTCTGTACTGCATAACTGTATTGCTAACTCAAAAAAGAAAAAAAAGGAATACTGTAATTCAAAGCTAGTGTTAATAAGCAAGAACAAGCCCTACAGCCCACAGAAATACATAGCAGAAGAACCCAGATAAGTTAACTATAATCACTGTTTGCTCTTAAAGCTTCTGACCTGCACTTCCATATGCCAAATATGGCTCTTGTAAATACCAAGAAAAGGAGGACAAGGAAAGACATTTTGCCCCGATTACTACTCAGTTGATTTTTAACTATCACTTGTTCAGCCAGCAGCACTCCTCAGTGAGTAGAAAACAGCTAACTGCACGTTCTCTTTGAAGCATGCACAGTACTTACCTGCAGAAAAAAAGAACCAAGAAACTCAGTTTTTTGAACCATCTTAAAATACTTCAGCTGACCTACAAACTTGCTATGGGTGTAATTTCCCTTCAAACACCCTCATTTCTATGACAGACAACAAAACAGGAAGTGACAACTGACTAGAAAGGGACAAGGAGCAATGGTTGCAGACCACTACTGCCAGAGTATAACTGTAGAGGGAACAGAGGGGCATAGGTATTTGCAATCAAGTTATCCCCCATGACCAACAACAACGCAGCCATCTCCCACGCCAAGTACCCTTAAATCCACCTAACATGGCCTAGCCTTCAGCCAGAGCAGGACACCAGCTGATGACAGCTGTGCTCTTATCCCAATTCTGCTACTGAGCAAAAAAACTACTTACAGTAATAAGCAGCAATTTTTTTTTATTGATAAGAAGTAATTACTGTTCTTTCTGCCACTAACTTTTTAGCAGCTTCAGGTTCCCACTTTAGTAGCAAGGATATTTCCCATCTACTCTGCTAGACAGTTTACAAAGCTGTAAAATCAAGTCTACAGGTTTTGGAGACAATGCCAGTCCAGTGGAAATGCCAAACATCCAACCCTCACCTGTAAGTCAGAGCCGTCAGACAAAGTCATCTTGGAAGCTGTGGCCCATTTCTCTTCCTCTTTTTTACTGTTTCTTTCCGATACATGACTTTCCTACAACTCAAACTTCTTCCCATTATCTCCTCACTGTTTGTGCGTCTCAGATGCGAACACTTACCCCTACTTTCTGTTCTCACGTTTTAGTACATCCAACCAGCTATAAAAATCAAACCTACTCCTTATGTTAGGGGGTTTGAAACCCATTAGCAATGGGGTGTCTTTAAAACTGCAAATTACCAACAGTTCCCAAACCACACATTGCAGAGGCCCTTGGTCTACTACTTTTGCTGAAAGGGTATTTCCAGCTATGAGCTGCTGCTTTGGCTGAACATTAGAAGGACAGCATCTGAACAGCTTCAAGAAAAATCTTTATCCCATCATCGCCGAAACTTCCCACTCATCTGGTTTTAGGTGCCAGACTGACACAAACCTTATTGCAGTTTCAAACTAGCCAACCTTTCCCAGCAAGGTAGGCAAACCCACGCCAGCTTTGCTGGATCTATCAACCACCACGGGACTCCTGGGATCCCCATCCGAAGGAGCACAAAATCCTCTGCTGGCTCCTCTTCCAGAGGTCAGAGTGGGACAGCACGAGGGTTCCGGAGGGGCCATCTCACCCACTGAAGGCCAGAGCCCCTCCAGCTCCTGCAGACGCCACACCACCCAGAAAACAGGACATTTGCTTGCGATGTCAACACGCTATGAGGCAACACCTCGGACTGAGGGTCCTTTCTGGTAAGTCAGGCCGCTCCAGAGCATACCCAAGGAGGAACCTGCTGGGAATAACCTGATTTTGCTTAAAAACAGAGAGGGTGAAAGCAACGCTGTTATACAGGGCCAAAAAGCAAGCAGACAGCCACGGGGCGGGGAGGGCGTAAAGCCCCAAAGCCGTAATCCCTGGAGGGCAGTTAGACGTACCAACGCCTCTTTCCCCTCAGCGAGCCCATGAGGTGCCGCTGCCGGCCGCTCCGTCCTACCGCAGGGATTTTAGACAGCCCGGGCTTCCCGCCGGCATGGCGGCGCCCCGACTTCCCTCAGAGGAGTAGCGGGTGCCGCTATCGCGATAGATCGCACTCACCAGACAAAGTCGTTGCTCTTGTCCTCGTAGGAGTTGATGAGCCCGTTGCAGAGCGGGGTGAGCAGCGGCCTCTTCCTGCTGCCGCCGCCGCCGCCCGCGCCGCTACCGCCGCTTCCCGCGGAGGAGCCGCCGCCGCCGCCGCCGGGCCGCGCCGCCGCCGCCAGCCGGGCCAGCCCCGCGCCCGAACCCGACACGGCGGCCGCCACCAGCACAGGCCGCGCCGCCGCGCCGCCCGAGGAGGACGAGCCCGGCGCCATGGCCGCCGAAGAGGAGGAGGAGGAGGAGGAGGAGGAGGAGGAAGAGGAGGAGGCCGGGGTGGCGGCGGCGGGCGGCGCGGCGGGGTGCGGCGGCGGGCGGCTGCCCGACATGCCGAGGCCGGGCCGGGTGGAGCGGGGCCGACGGCGGAGCGGCCTCAGCGCATCCCCGCGCGCGCGGCACCGCAGGAACAATAAAGTTCGTTCAAAGCAAAGAGGGGAAGAAGGAAAAAAAAAAAAAAAACCCAACAAAAAAAAAAAAAAGAAAAAAAAACACACCCGCCCGCGCCTCCCCGGCCCGGCGCTTGTTCAAGCTTTATTGACAGGCGGACAGCCCGCCGCGCATGCGCGGCCCGGGGCGGGGCCGGGCTACCCTCGGGGCGGGGCGGGGCGGCGGGGCCCGGGCCCGGCCTCCCGTGGCGGCCGCGGGCCCTGCGTCCTCCGGCTGCCCCGGGGCTGCCGTGCGGCCCTTCAGGCCGGGCACCCCGAGGGGCGGCCGAGCCGTGGCGAGCGACCGCGCCGGGAGGTTCGGCAGCGGGTTAGGGGCCGTGTGACAGGGAGCCGGGCGGGGGCTGTAGGCCAGGAGCCTGCCCGCTCCCTGCCCTCCGGCCCGGGGAAGGCCACACGGGGCAAAGCCAGCTCTTGCTGTGGGCAAGGAGGCATCCCCCTCTGACCCCCCATCTCCATCCGAGTGCGGCAGCGCTGAGGGGGGAGGGCTGCCAGGCTCTCCTTCAGAGACCGCCCCGGGCCACCCCGACCCCTCAGCGCCACAGCGGGGTCCCCCGAAGGGGCAGGGCTGATCTGTGTCTCACAGGGTGCTCTCACCTGCAGGTACCACCTTAGATGTGTACCCTGAGGAGCAGCTCTACACCTGCTGAACTTCACCCTGAGTATCAAACGTTGTCCAGCCCCACAGAAAGGAGTCCGGTAACGAGTTAACAGCTTTTGCCGTGTTTAAGCCAGCTCTCTTCGCTGCCTGGACAGGTGAGAATTCCATTAACGAGGCCCGTGGGGTGTTCTGTTTCCCTACAGTAGCCCATGGTTTTACAGAAGCAAGGGCAGACCGCTTTCTGCATAAGTTAATGAATAAAGTGTTAACGAATGGTGCCCCAAAGATGTTTTGGGTGTTAAGGGAAATGTTGCCCCCAGACTTTTGCAAGCCAAACTGAAGAGTTCATGAAACACAGCACTTGTCAACTTCTCAGCGTGGCCAGAAGTACTGCAGAGACCCTGTTGTTCCCTTTCATTTCTCTTCCAACAACCTATAGAAACTTATTGCCTGCTTTGCATTGAGTAACTGTATTGTCTGCAGTCAGCTTTACCTGTCTAGGGTTAAAGAGACGGCTGGTGAAACACTAGGGCATTCCCTGAGGATGGTAATCCTAAACCCAGGTATGGGAAAACGCCCAGAGAGATCAGCTCTGCAGCACTCCTCCCAGCACAGACAGCAGAGTGAGCCTTCAGTGGGCTGCAAAACCAGTATGAGAGCTGGTAAAACTGGTCTGAGAGAAAAAAAGGTGGCTTTCAGGTAGGCAGTGTTGGTCAGGAGACCTCTCTGGCACGCAGCAGGGTGGCAGGGATGCAGCATCACAAACGTCCCAAAGGGAGCACAGTGAAACACAGCTCTTGATTTACGCTGGAGATGCTGCTGCACATGGAGAGCTGTGGAGTGCTCCTCAGGCCTCCCCTCTCCGCTGTGCTTGAATACCGTTGGGTATTTGCCTCTGTGTATTTATCCCTAATGTTAAAAAAAACCCCAACCCAAGACAGTCAACAAAGCCCAAACTCTCTCTTGAGGAATGTTAGTGTGGAAACGGATGGGTGCAAGCCAGGAAATTTAAAGGCACCTTCTCTTTGAGATCCAGGTCAGTAGTCTCACTTTTACAAGCTGATATCTGCCATTACAGTCCCTCCCATGATTTAACTCTTTGTTGCTATTATTAAAAAGTTTCCTTTTTATAGTTTTTGGAGTTCTTTTTGGTGTTTTATTTTGGGGTGGTTTTTTAGCCATTGTGTTCCCCTGCTTTCTATAAATAGCCTTCTAACTGGCAGGTCTCAGGACTAACTCCATAAAGACATTGAAACATTGATTCCCCCTGTTTTCAGTGGGAGCAAAAGTGAATGGCCTAAATACCTTTCTTTGAGCCTGACTCTTGGTGTCTGCGTGAATCATATTTCCTATTGCTAAGAGAAAGGAAAGCCTCGTTTCCTTGTGTTCCAGAGGGACCAAAAGCTTTATGGATGACTGTCTCCAATGGACTTTTAGGTTTCCAAGGGACGAACAAAGTAGTAGTCAGCAGTAGTATTGGCGATAGCATGTCTACATGCTTCATGCATACTGAAATACTGGCTGATCCTCGAAAAGTCTTGCTATTCTTTGATGCCGTTACTGACTGCTCCAGAGATGAAAAAATGACACAGGCAAAAGCTGTTGAAGATCAAATATATGCCCACTTAGGCCTATATGTAACTGGCCTTCACAGCATCACCTACATCCACAGGCCTGGCAGTGAGTATAGCACACAGCACCTTCAGCACCAAAGGACCAACTGCGTTATACTTGAGCTTTAGGAGATCATTACGAGCTCTTGGAGGCCCTCAAAGCAAAGACCTTCTCTTCGCTGCCCTGATACATACTGAACAGCCTCTGGCTTCTGGAGACATTTTGTTCTGGGGATTACCTTGCATTACCAGTTCCGAGGTCAATGTATGTAGTCTAAGGGAGGATTGGTAGCTACTTCCCAGAGATACCTGTGCATTGTACCAGGATAAAGGATGTGGATAAAGTCTCCCAGTTTTAAGTTCACCACAGCTGGAGCAGTAGTGCATCAGTTATCTTCAAGTCCCTGTTAGCACAAAATGAGCTCTAAGAATTAATTTGCTACAGTCTAAGTATTGACAACGCTGTTATTAGGCTCAATAGCAGGGGTACAAGACTGAAACATGATAGATCAGCTGTAAGAAGTTTTTCTCTGTCTCCTCCAGCCAGCAGTGTGCCAGATGCTTGCACCACCTCAGGACTGGGATCCCACATTGAAGCACAACTCCTGCTGGGTTCAGGACAGAGGGGAGAGTCCTGGTGTGGGAACACCTTCATCCTCATGTAGCACACTCTTTATAGGGTCCTTTTCAGGTTCAAACCTGCCCCCAAAGGATTGCTTGTGTTTTCTCACTTAATCTGGGTATTACCTTTGTATCTCCTCTTAAAGAAGATATTATTTCTGTCTGCCTGCAAAGGTGTGTGGAGCACAGCAAGACAAGCATCTCCTACCCAGCCAGTAAACATGATCTGTTCCTGACTGGCCTGAAACTTAGGCTTAAAACAAATCAGTTACTCTGGGATAAGGTGTCTTCAGCTATAGCCCTTAGTGATTACTTCATAGAATGAAACTGGTATTTCTGACAGACATACATTTTGGAAGACTGGCTGTAGGAATCTGCTCTTACTTCTCTGTATTTTCCAGCCTCCAAAGCCACTCACTCACCATGTCCCGAACAGCAAAGTACCAGTTCTGATCTGTGCGAGGATGGATGACACATTAACCGTGACATTAAAGGAAGGAGTAGACAAGTACTGTCTACAGATGAATGAACCTCAATAGCAATAGAGGTTCTGCTCTTCTGGGTACATAAATCCTACTTATTAGAAGCCCTGAGTTTGTAACTTTTATGACTGCAGCTCCATTTACCTGTGCAACAGGCAGTTGCAGCTGTGATGTTCAGTGGTAGCACAGCTGCAGAAATCATGAAGGACACTCTGCATGGGTCACCATGCAGCGAGACTGAGACTTCTTCCACACAGAGTGACATGGGGGCCAGATGTTTGAGGGGAGTGACAGTCACCTCCCAGGCTCTGTTCCTGACTGCTGGTGACTCATTAGGAAAATTACTTCTGCTTCCGTTTCTGAGCCTGTTGCTGCCATCTAATTTCCTTTGGGTCCGTTAGGCCATTCAGGAGCGCAGCAAGCCCTGCTAGGAACTGCCACCCTAGCTTGGGAATTGCTGCTCCAGAGGTCATTAGAGAGCTTTATTAATAATCACTGCATTAACCTCCCAGCTAGCCAGTGACAGAAATGCCATTTCTCCAATTTTATAGCTGAGAAAAATGAAGCATAGACAGATTCATCACCTGGTTACACAGTCAATGGGAACTCTTAATGCTCCATAAATCTGAAAATTAGGCTGTCAACAACTTCTAAAGCTAACCTGCAGCAAAGCTATCCAGGAGACCGAGTTCCTACCCATCAGGTACTCTCCCTCCTCTGTTTACTGGGAGAAACGTGGACACATCTCTCTGAATTTGAATTCCTGCAGTCAGACACAGAGATACGGGGATCTGGAGAGCAAGGTCAGATGAGGGAAAAGAGCTCAGCGCTCCCTGCCCACAGCAGAGATCTCCTCTGCAGGGCAGTGGTACCTGCTTGGTGCCTGCACAGGGGATTGCCTCAGAGGAAGGGGCACAATGCACTTGATGACCATGTTTTGGCAGAGAGGTAGGAACGAATTGCTTTTATAGCAACTCAGGTATGTGTCTGGTCATCACCTGAAACTTGACTGTGAAAGAATATTTAGTTGTTAAAACATACAATTTAGGTTAACTCAGGCTACTTGGGATATGAGTACAGCAGACACTGTGGGGGACCTGGCTGAATGATTGGTTTTTTCTTTTTAATTTCTTTTCTAGTTCAATAGTGCAAAAGCAAGTAGTGCTGGGAGGGAGGATGCTTAGCGACATCTGTTATAATTAGGATTATACACTGCTATTAAAACCAGGATTTTTTCAATGCTTTATAACAACACCTTTGCCACTCCCAGATAGAATTTTATGCATCAGCCTCAGCCTAACTCCAAGTTGGTGTAGAGATTTTGAGCAAAAGTGGTTTAACCATTTTCAGAAATGAAGAATCAGCAAAAAAAAATATTAACATTTACTGCTGTATTTAAAAAGCACTGATCTTTCAAAGCAGAAGAAAAAGGTTACCTGGGAGAGGTGTCATCACTTCACTGCAAACTACATCATTTGGGTATTCTGAAGAGGCATTTGACTTGATTGAACTAAAATGAGGTTAAAATCATTTGGTGATTCTTCTGTAATACTGAAATTCTGTCTCCAAAGTTTCCAGGTGCTACAGAGACCCAAAAAGAAATGCACACGCAACTGCTATTTCAATGCGTGCGCACTGAAGCAAAGCTACAGGGGAGCCTGACTTAATTTCTGACCTACACAGGCAGAAATACCTGATTCACTGCCCAAAGTTACGAAACCTCTCTTACAGGGGAAAAAAAAAGATACCATCTTCTTCTTAAACACCACACTGTAATGCATGTGCTCGTGGGTAGAGTGAGTGTTGCCTTATGGCATGTCCTTTCACTCCAAGAATCTCTGACCTTGTATTCAAAAAGGGGGCTTTCTAGGCAAATATTAACTAAATCCTCCACTTAGTGTAAGCAGGGCTAGTGCTGATTTCTCTCTCGCAAAGGCTTGGCCCATCCTCGGTTTGTGCAACCCCAGGTCTGTCTCAGGACACCGCAGCTCTGCCGAAGTTCACTGGTTCTCATGCAGTGCAGCAGCGAGGCTCAGCCATTCCTTGCCCAGTATACCTGCTCCCATTGACACCCCCCGTATCTGAGAATTAGCTTGTGATGCTATCTCCCGTGAACTCCCTCCATTATGTTATCGACAGCAAAAGTCATCTGTCTTTAGTGTTGCCACCTGTTAGGATTTACTGCATGGCTTGCAAGTGTTGACTGTCTGTATCTGGTGTTTGCCTGAGCCACATTGCTCTGCAGCATTTTTAGGGAAGTGTGTGCCTGGCCCATGTGGTTACAGGGGCAGTCTAGAATAAATGAGCTGTAAGAATTAAAAAAAATCAGGAAGTGAAACACATATAGAGAAATCTGTTTCAAATCTCAGTATTTTCAACCCTGTTGAATGATCGTATTAGGGTTGACCAGCCTGAATGTTTTGCAGTACACTTTCATTCATTAGCATTGATTCTGCTGGTGCAGACCAATGGGTTTTGAAAAATTTACCCTTCTGTTGAAGGCAGCTACCAACGAGGGCATTTCAGGGTGTGATCCACTGAGCTACTGATGGTTTTCAGCTGGGGAAATTTCATGCTGCCCTGTTGCCCATGCCAGACATGAACTGTGTCTGCACAGGTGAGCTTTTCCATCTAGCCCATATGCTATTCTTCATTGCCCAAAATCAAATCCATGCTGAGCACAAGGAAATGTCTGGTGAATCTCTTCCTTCAAGCAGGAAGTAAAATGATGTCTCTGCTGGTTACCTGGTGAGAAAAATTATCCTAAGGCCTTTGGAGTTGGCAAATAAAAGTCGTCTGAACCAACCCGAAGATGCATACACATTGGCCTGTGTTTGAGCTGACAGGTATGCACCACGCCTGCTTTCTGCTTGCTGCTGCTTTGCCCAGCTGGAGCAGGTTCTGCCCTCCTGCATCACGTCTGTCACCTGCAGCCCAGGATGGCCCACGGTGATGCTGTCTTGTTGCTCACAGGCCAGCTACAATACAGATTTGTTGTGATTAAAAAAGACATAAAGTTGTGCCTGGTCTCATCCCTCCCTGCACACATGGCCAGGGAAACACAGTGTGATGCCCAGGCTGAATGCCAGGGACTACGCACAAAACTCAGAACCTAAAATCCTCACCACCCCTGGCCCTCACCCGCAGACCTACACTCCTGACACCCTAACCCAGCCAGGTCTCCCTTCCATTTTTACTACCCCCTATATATTTATTCTTCCCCAGGTCCAACCCTGGAGTCCCCAGATGTATGTGTGTGTTTCTGTATCACTTTCTCCTGGCTATGCAATCTCCATGCTCATATGGCTGCTTCTCTTCTCCTTCAATCTGAAACAGGGGAGAAAGATTGGCAGTTGTCAAATCCTCTGCGTCTCCCCCATATGAACACGGAGGAGAGCAAAGTCCTTGCTTAGTGCCTGCTTTGGAAGCAGATTCCCATGAAGAGCAAGTAGCCAACGGCTCTGTCACTGTGGAGGTGAGCCCCAGGGTCTGACCTTCAACAGAGAAATAGGGGAGATGCAGGAAAAAGGGAAGGGAAGGGGGGGGGGGGGAGTGCTAGATTCTGCCCATGCATGCAGCATTATGCCAGCTGCCAGGATCCTGGTGGTACCAAAAAGCCTTGATTGCTTTCAGCAGCCTCACCTGGGACCTCCACCCACTCACCCTCTGGCCATTGGCCCAGGCACTGTATTTAAGGTCAGGCCTGGGCTTCTCCCCTTGCTTGGGATGGAGTTTGTTACTAGTGCTGTTTTCTGATTGGACCTGGTGCCTGTGCTGTAGGTAGTTGGTTGCCAGTCCTGCCTCTGGCACCATCTTCTGCTGCTCCTGGGTAGATCTAGGACCTGACTTCTTTGCTGTGTCTGGGAGTGTTGATGGACCCTGTTACCAGCACCCAGCCCTGCCTGCTGTGTTCAGGCTGCACCCTTGTTGGTGAGTGCCTTGCTGTGCTGGGGTCACCCTTGGCTCCTGGCTTGTTCCCCTTACATGGGGCAGCCTTGTTCCTGCTGCTTCCTGACACTTCCAACTGCAGATGTGGCTGTGCCCTGGCTGCTTCCCCTGCTTGTTTTCTCTTTGCTAAGCTGGGTGGATGGCAGGTCACAGGGTTTAGTCTTGTAGGAACCCCCTCAGAAGAGCCAGCTGCTGGATTTGGGCAAGCTGGTAGATGGCTGGCAAAAGCTTCTTGGTTTCCTTCCTGATCCCTGGCTCCTTTTTTAAACTAGGGTTTAAAAAAAGCCTTCTGTGGCCTTGCTGCCTCCTTTGAGATGCTGCAGCATACCTGCACTGTCTTGCTTTCCCTCTGCCAGGTGATGTCCCCCAGCCCTGCTTGAAGCAGGGTACAACTTGAGCTGTCATGGTCAAAGGGGCGTCTGGAGAAGCTGCCCTCATTGGGACAAACTTCAGCCCAGGACCTGAGGATGCCTTCATGGCAGCAGTACTCTGAAATGCTTTATTAGCGTCAGGGGGCTCAGCTGGGATGGGGAAGCAGCCCTGCACTCCAGGGGAGAGAATGGTTTTGGGAGAGATCTGCTGCTTCTCACTACCAGCGCTTACCATCAGAGGGCAAGCTCATCCCAGGCGAAGATGCTCCGTACCCGGTTACTGCAGCCTGCTGCTTCCTAGACCCATCTCTGTCAGGGTTGCTGCTGCCAGGTAATGACAAAGGAAAGGGAGGCTATTTACCTCCCTCTCGCAGGGGACAGATCCAGCTTCCCATCTCTGCCTCCTGCCAGGAAGGGCTCTGCTCCCCTCTTCCCCTTAGAGCAAATTGTGCTTGGCAGGAATGCCCCAGCCTGCAGTGAGTGGCAAAGATGGTGCGAGCTCCAAGTCGAGTCAGTTTAATACAAAAGAGATTCCCAGAAAGCAGCAGGTTTGTGCTTTAGCATCCCAAATATAATATTCCCCAGCCTCTCCTCCTCCAGCAGAAACTGTATTTATGGCTGAGGATGGAGTTTGAGCAGTACATGGAAAAGGTGTGCTGGCTGGCACTTGCTTTCCATTCGTTGTCTTGCTGCTCTCCAGAGCCACCGGTGAGCATGGCTGCACAGCCCCAGCAAAACCAGTGGTATTAAGGTGACCTCTATGAGAGTGGTGCCCCTCAAGTGCTTCAGATGCATCCTAGAAGAGCAGGGAGAACTGCTTTATACTACTGCAGCTCTGACCTCTCCCAGGAGCCCCATGTGCTGGCATGTGGTCCTTGCTGCCAGCCCAAGGACCCTTCATGCTTCCCAGGGCATTTGGTGAGGGTTTACATCTTGCCAGCCTCCCCCTTTGCCTCTTCCAATGAATCTCAGTCTTAATCCACACCCCCCTCGTTGCCCAGAGTCTTCCTTTAAAAAGCCTGACGCTGGAGAGCTTTTCAGAGGGGAATAATGAACCAGACGCTTTCCCGGTGTCTCTCTTTGTTTTTACAGCCGTGGGTCTCCCCTGAGGACAGAGAGCCCTTTGTACTACATGGGGTCCCCTTACAAAAGGGGGCTTGTGAACAGAGCATCCTCCCATTGGGTACCACATCAAACTGATTTTTTTTCCCACCTGCCCTCCTAGGCATAGCTAGCGTAAAAGCCCTTTCTGTGTGCAGGGGACTGAGCCAATAGGTTTAACCTTGGAGATGCATGTTGCATGCATGTAGGATTGCTTGGTGCCATCCTGCTGCACACCCTCTGTCTAGCTGAAAGGTAAACAAAGGGTTAACCTGGTTGTCATCTTCTCCCCTGCCCAATTGATATTTGGAGTGAAGCCACATTTCATTCTTTAGATGGCTGATAATTGAATAAACTCTATCTCAAGTGAATTTAAAATCAAGGCAGGAGCTCTCCCCACCAGAAGTCGATAAGTTTTCAGTAGCAGTGGTTTTTGTCTGGAGTTAATGCTGCAGCTGCCTCTTCCATGGGATGAGGGCATGCTTGTGAGCTGTTGATTTTTGCCTGATATGGGGCTTTAAATTTAGGTCTCTGTGCATAAAGGAAATTCCCGTTTTCGTTCCCTGCTAAGGGTGAAGTTTAGGGCTACAGCCTCCAATGGCCTTAAAACTGTTAAGCCCTAAGTAACTTGCTCATCATTTGGTGATGTCTAGAATCCTTGCCCAGGTAACACAGGCAAAGAAAGGCAGAGGGCTTGCACACACTGGTCAGGAGCCTGAATCTGATTAGATCATGGTGTGGATGGGAGAAAGCAATGTGATGTAGCTGATTACCCAATATTTAATTAGCATGATGTTATTCCTCCTGTACTCTTGCAATAAATCACTCCTAGTTTCAGGTGGCAAATTCTCACACTGTCACTTAATGTGTGGATGCACGGTGAGCCTAGAGAAAGCTGTCTCCTGTGAAGTTGAGACTGGTGGTTTATTGAGCTATTTCAAATATTTGCTTCAGTCCTTCTTTGTATTCACTTTTCACAGATATTCAAACAAATGCCTTTGAGTCTGGGAACCAGCAGCTTTTTGGCACGTGTTCATTTTGCAAACAGGGGCATTCACACCAGAAATGCAGTTCTAAGATTTCATGGCCACGTGGTGGGTAGACAGAGATGCACCATGCAATCTGTGCCCCACCAGAAATACCTGGCACAGCTTGTGTTTCAAACTTCACTGAGCAAAATAATTGCATGGAGCTGTTTACTGTCAATCTGTTGACTGCATGTTATTAATAGGGGAGATGGAGTGAATAATTAGGACTAATGACTAAATTGGAGAAAGTTGTCATCTATTCATGAATAGTTTGCAGAGAGAAGCAGAGTTCAATAATTAAACTGATAGGCAAAAATGATTCATTCCTCTTTGCAAACATGCTCTACATTATGCTAATACATAAACACCCACACCTGGCTGTATGTTGAGACTTCAGCTTCCCCCAGCCCTGTTTTGGCACTCAGGCTGGTGTGATGCGATTGCCAGAGGTGGTGAGGATCCCCTGTCGCACTGAGCTTCCCTACCTGGCTTTGGAGCTGGGCATCTTTAGGAAAGCAGGGGCATATATCTAAAGTTTAAATTGTGGTCTGAGGATCATAGAATGGCTTGGGTTGGAGGGACCTTCAAGGATCACCTAGTCCAACCCTGCTTCCATGGATAGGGACATCTTTCACTAGATCAGGTTGCTCAAAGTCCCATCCAACCTGACCTTCAACACTTCCAGTGATGGGTCATTCACAACTTCTCTGGGCAACCTCTTCCACTGTCTTGCTACCCTTTTTGTAAGAAATTTCTGCCCTATAGCTACCCTAGATCTACCTGCTTTTAGTTTAAAGCTTACCCCTTGTCCTATCACTACAGGCCCTGGTAAATAGTCTCCCTTTTTCTTACAAGCCCCCTTTAGATCTTGAAAGGCCTCAGTAAGGTGTCTGCAGAACATCTTCTTTTCCAGGCTGAACAACTGAACTCTCTCAGCCTTTCTTCAGAGGAGAGGTGTTCCAGCCCTTGGGTTGTTTTGGTGACCCTTTAACAGGTCCATGCCTGTCTTGTGCTGGGGCCCCCAGAGCTGGATGCAGTACTCCAGGTGGCGTCTCGCAAGAGAGGAGTAGAAGGGAGCATCCCCTCCCTGGACCTGCTGGCCACGCTGCTGGTGATGCACCCAGGACATGATTGGCTTTCTGGGCTGTAAGCACACATTGCCAGCTCATGTCCAACTTGTCACCCACTGGTATCCCCAAGTCCTTCTCTACAGGGCTGTTCTCAACCAATTCATCCAAGTTTGGACTCCTGTTTTGCATGCTGATAATCAGTCTGTGGAGTTGGAAGAAAATGTTATCTGCCTCAGAAATACTGAAAACTTACTGTGTGAGTATGGAGAAACTAGCTATCATGGGAAGACTGGGGGGCTGGGGCAGTTTCACCAAGAGCAGAGAAGCCTGAGCAGAGGGCATAGAAACAGGCTGCAATACACCCAAAACTGCCAGAGAAGGAATAAACTGTCCCTTGAGAAAAAGGCAAGGAGTGACTGGTTTAAACTGCAGCAAAGAGTTAGGAAGAACTGAGGAAACCACTTTTCGCCAGGAAAAAATAGTGAAGCACTAGGAGATCTGTAAGGAGTCCCTGTTGCTGGCAGGAGGATCCGACCTTGCTGCTGAAGCAGCTATGGGGGAGATGCCAAATGAGGTTTGCCCCATGAACCAGGATGCCCCGCTGGTTCCTCTCCCACTGCTGGCTGAAGGTGCTTTGTCATTCCTCACATGGCAACTCTGGAAGATAATGCTTGGAAGCGGACCATGGAGAAAGGGATGTTCAGGCAATGATGGAGACTTGCAAAGGTACAGGTGGGCACCAAGGAATAGGATTCACTTCAGCCTTCCAAAAGCTAATTATTGCAGCAGGAGCTGTTGTCCAAGATCCCTTGATGACCGAAGGACTAAATGAGCAACTGTCTGAGAGTGATTCATCCCATCTAAGCCAGTTGCCTCAAATTCCTGAGATAAATCAACCTCTGGGCTGAACTCTTGCTCATATCTTCAGAGAGGGAGTCTGGATGATTTGCTTGCTTTATACAACCAAGCAAATCAACGAACCATTTTGGGTTTGTGTGGTGGGGTTTTGGTAGCAGGGGAGGGGCTGCAGGGGTGGTGCCTGTGAGAAGCTGCTAGAAGCTTCCCCAGCTCCAAGTCAGACCTGCCACTGGCCAAGGCCAAGCCCGTCAGCCACAGTGGTAGTGCCTCTGGGAGAATGTATTTAAGAAGGGAAACCTGCAGTGAAGAGGGGATTGGAATGTGAGAGAAACCCCTGTGCAGATACCTAGGTCAGTGAGGAAGGAAGGGAAGAGGTGCACCAAGGAGGTTGATGCCCCTGCAGCCCGTGGTGAGTCGGGAGGCTGTCCCCCCCCAGCCCACGGAGGTGAGTGGGGGAGCAGATGCCCACCTGCAGCCTGGGGAGGAGCCCATGCCAGAGCAGGGGGATGCCCCAAAGATGGCCGTGACTCCATGGGAAAGCCTGCGCTGGAGCAGTCTTTGACCAAAAAACTGCAGCCCATGGGAAGGACTCATGCTGGAGAAGTTCGTGAAGGACTGTCTGCCATGGGAGGGACCCCATGCTGGAGCAGGGGAAGGTGTGAGGAGTCGTTCCCCTAAGGAGGAAGGAGTGGCAGAGACAACGTGATGAACTGACCCCAACCCCTGTTCCCTGTCCTCCTGTGCTGCTGGGGGGGAGGAGGTAGAGAATTTGGGAGTGGAGTTGAGCCGGGAAGGAGGGAGGGGTAGGGGGAAGGTGTTTTAAGATTTGGTTTTATGTCTCATTTTTCTGTTTTGATTTGACTGGTAGCAAATTAAACTGTTTTGTTTTTTCCCCAAGTCAAGTCTGGTTTTTGCCCATGACTGTAAGTGGTGAGTGATCCCTCCCTGTCCTTGTGTCGACCCACGAGCTTTTCATTATATTTTCTCCTCCCCATCCCACTGGGTGGGAGGAGTGAGCGGTTACGTGGTGCTTTGTTGCCAGCTGGGCTTACACCACGACAGCAACCTTACAGATATCCAATGTGAGGTGAATTCAACCTGAGTGCTACAGGAATTTTCCATGGAACTGCCCAGGTGAGGTCAGGTACCCGGGACTCTACTGAACCTGTAAAAACCCTTTCTAGAGTGCACCAGCCTGACCGATGTCAGTACACCAACCCTCATGCACACTTCCTTCTCAACCACACTGTGCCCACAAATCCATTTTTGTTAAGTCTGGTTTTTACCAAGGCTGGGGAACTGCTGAAAAAGGGCATCCCACAAAAGTTCACTTCAAAGGTTTAAATCCATTTGTTTCCAGGCAGGAACTGTACTCAGGGTGCTTGCTCTCCCAAGAACTGTTGAGCCAACTAATTTTCTGGTGGGAAAGCCTGCCAGCGTATTGAAGGCCGAGGGAATTCTGTGGAACATGTTCAGAAAGCAAATGATTGATTCATCATCGTCGGTGGTGGAGAACCGATTCCAGGAATTATGCATGTGCCAAGCTGAAGCCTGTTGAAGCCAGGGAAAAGGCATCCTTAAATTCGGGTCATCAGTCAGTGTAGGGAAACACATGGAGGCCCTGGTACAGAAAAGCTTAACTTCCAGCATGTGCTCAAGCCTAACTAACCGCCGTTAATGTCAACGGAGGTAAAATTAAACATGAGGTCAAGATTTTGGATAAGGATGGTTTATGGCCTCGAGGCTTACGTGGATGAGAAGGTCAGGCCAAAGAGCCAGGGCGTTCGATAGTGAGGAATCTAATCAAGGAGCTCCTGCGTAAGCCACTGTGTGAATCAGGGAATAATTCGGGATAACAGACACATCTGAGTAATTTGTGACCTACTGGCAGATGATTCACACAGACAGGCAACATCCATCAGGGATGTTATTTCTCACAGAGGTCGTCTTGGGAGGCTCATGGGTCTGTGGGTGGCTCCACCTGGGGGATGTTCCTCAAGGGAGAAGCTGGGATTGTGGGGACACCCCAGCATACTTTGCTGCATGGGGGCAGAGCTCGTCCTTAACACACCAGTGGCCCAAAAGCCATGGTGCAATAGGTGCTTTGGGCAAAGGGAGACCTTCAGGTTGTTCAAGCTGTCCTTGAGAAGAAAGGGATCAAGGAAAGGTGTTGGCGACATTACTGTAGCCCCTGTATCCCATCCCTGCTCTGCCACATGCCTCCTGTGTAACCTTGTTTAGACCTGCTTTATAACCTACTTTCCCACTGAAACATCAGTGCACATCTCTGCTTTCAGGTCCCAAGGTGGTCTGTGAAATCCATCAGCTATATTCTGATGTTCACCAAGAGTCGTCATGAAACAGTCAATTCCACAAATACAGAAAAAGCCTAGCTTGGAGCTCTGAAACTGGGAGTCAAAGTATAAGACTCAAAATCTAGAGAAAACCAAGCTTCATGATCTCTGTTCATCACAAACCAACTAGTTTTCTAATGGCTAAATACCTACCTCCAGTGACACATTGCCATGGGATAAAATACCTGTCTCGCCTCTCCTGCCCGGATGCGCACCGATGCTATGGCACTATAGCTGTATCTATGGTAGGGTTGTGGTTTGCCGTGCTGTATTTGAGATATTACATCAGACAGGAAAAGGTTTGAGCCTGACACCATCAAATGCCTGTTGGACAGTGAATCGGCAGTGCCTTTTGGGAGCTTCCTTTGGGTGCACCATACTTCTGCTCGTCTTCATGGACCAGGTGACTCCAGGCAGTGCCAGGTGCCCCAGAAGTAGGAGGTCGCTGTGCCCCTTGGGAGACATGGTTCAGCTGTTGCACCTGGCTTGAAGGCACAAAGGGGAGAGGGAGACCCCAAGCCATGGGCAGATGGCGTAGGAAGTGAGCGTTGTGGAGTGACATGGCTGGGATGCACCTGGACCACCAGCAGAGAGATGAGGGACGAGGAGAGCTTCCTGAGACCCCATCAGGAGACCTGCACTGGCTCCAAATGCACAGGGAAATCTGCTCCAAAACAGTCATCTGTGGGACTGGTGATTTGCCAGAAAGTCTTAAAAGAAATAAAATAATTCCAAGTACAGCTGGAACCAGAATCTATAAAGGATCAACAGGGAGAAAGAGTATCTTCACTGAGTTTGCATGATCAGTGTCGGGCCTGGAGATGCTAGAATAAGGAAGAAAGAAATCTCTTTTTTGCCATGGAAAGTCCAGGAAAGGGAGACAGCATATCTGGTCTCTGCTGGAGTTTGGCTGGGGCGTCACTAACGCCAGGCTCTTGCAGAAGGTGTGAAAGGACTTGCAGGCATCCAGCTCACCCTATCCTTCTGCACAGTGCACCAGCACAGCCCCCAAGCCAGGGTGCTGGCACCCACCAAGCACCCAGCTACCTTCCCTGCAGTGGGATGGAGTATCTTGCTTTTCCCCACAGGGCTCCCACCTGGCCTTGGAGATGGGGAGCCACTCAGAGCAGTACGGATGTCCCCATCCTCACTCCAGCACATGAATGTGGACCCAATTTTTGTGCATCTCAATTTTTGTGCATCATTTGTACCATCATTGGTGCTTTGGAGCCTCCCACATGGGGAGTGTGCTCTGCCCCTGCTAGCTGGCATCTACCTGCAAGCCCCAGTGTGGCAGATAGCCATCGAACAGCTTCCACTTAGCTTTAAGAGTGGCTATAAAAAGAGCTTGACAAGATCAAATGCTAACAGAGAGGTTTTCTGAAGGTTGAAACTGATCTGCTCGCAGGCATTAGTGACAGGGAGATGCCAGAAGAAACCAAATAACCAGTGCATTGTGGAGTAAATCATTTGATTTTAAATACTCTCCGGGAAAGGATCCTACAAGGGGGAAAAAACCCCTGCTAAGTGCTTGGAAAGCTGTTACTCTTCTAAAACTCCCCTTTGCTGCAGCATCTATAGAGCATTACCATCCAAAGCTGTGGGTGACAAGTGGGTCGTTGTGGGGAACTTTCTTCCCTGAATTTGTCTGAACCGTGTGAAACTTCAGCACCCACAGCATCCTGTCCCCATGGCGTCCATGGATGGTGTGGAAAGCTACCTCCCACTGCTTGTAACCTTTGGTGCCCCCCCCCCCCCCCCCCCCTTTTTGTATTCGGAGGGGCAGCAAGCAGTCCCCTTCCCCCTCTAAGGCTGGAGGAGCTTTGGTCACATCCTTGAGTATTGGCCCACACCACAATGGGCAGAAAGGTCCTACCAGCAGAGCTATAGCTCCCTCTCACCCAGCTGCAGCACAAAGCAGTGCCCATCTCCTGGCATGGGGTAGCTGTGTGTCAGTACTGGCTTCTGGGGGTTAGCTTGGTGCAGTTCCACCCAAAACATAACATCTGGGAAGAGGTTCACAGGTTGGTCCCTGCTCTCTGAAACAGGGAGGAGGATGTCAGTATTGTTCTTCCAGGACAGGGATCAAGAGTTGTAGCAACAGCAGGGCAAGCCAGGAGCACAGAAATGTCTCATTAGAGCCCTGCCAGCATCTGTGTCCTCACCCTGGGTGAGGATGAATGTCCGCATGAACAGCGTCCCTGTCATTGGAGCCACGGGGCTTTACCCCTCATGAGCATCTAGGCCCAATCTCCAACTCTCCCAATTTCCGGTCCATGCTGGTAGGCAAAGACTCCATCTCCACTGGGTTTTTTTCACAGGATAGATGCCGAGCCAAAAATGGCCTCAGTCCAGCTAGCATCGCACCATGGCTGAGCCAGGCAGCCTGTTTCTCAGTGGGTCGGTCTATTGGTGGGAGCACAGGACCACACGACCATGGTTACACAGCTCTTGGACCAGAGCCAACTCCTAACCAGCCATGTCTGAGCACAAGTGTGGGTCCGGCCCCCAAAAAGCCATGTAGATGTTCCCTTAGGAAGAGCTGGTTCAGATCATCCAGCCAAGCATTAGCAGGCAGCTTGGGGACCAGCAATCCCCAGGTGTCCTGCGTGTGGTCCCCATCCTTGCGCTCCCACTCCTTCTCCCCCTGTTTCTCCTCTCTGCCATTCTCTCTCCACTAATGCATCCAGCACATAAAAGTGAGGTTTCCAAAAAGATCTCTGAACCCAAAGAGATAGCAGGGGGATGGAGAGATAGGGAAAGAGAAAGCGGCTTTTTGAATATTGAATTAAGGCTGTCTCCAGTATTATTGAATTCCCATATGAAGGCAGCCAGTGAGCCCACTGCTTTAGTGTCCTATGAATATTTAATTGCTTGACTTAAGCTTGGTGAAAATAGTTTCACTAGACAAAAGCACCTCTTTGGCTTGTGGACTTCTCCCCAAGCACATGGTGATTGTCCCCGCGCTCACACCAGCCATGAAGTCACTACAGCAAACAATATTTGTCAAACCTGGGTGATCTTTTGGCACGATCTAGCCAGGAATTTCCAGAAGACAACTGGTCATGACTCAAAACCTGTTGGTGGCTCTTTGGGCCGAATTGCGTGAGTGCTGCAGCAGTGATGCTCAGTACCTGTGTCTCTGTCCAACCAGGGCAACAGTGGAGAAGGTGCGTGGTCAGGGAGGTCATCTTGCCTCACTTCAACCTACCAAGCTGGCACCAGAACTGGGGATACAAACCGTGCATCCTGGTACCCAGCTGTGGGCACTGGCCTTGAGGGTCTGGGTCTGCTTTGTTCCCCAAATTTTTAATGCTTTCCTGGAGCTTCTCTGGATAATCCAAACCATGAATTGCTCAGGCTGGAAATCTTTCAAAACCAAGCTCTTTCACAAAGATTTGGTGACTCCTGCTTTCAGACAGGCTGTAAACCCCATTCATTAATGCTACAGAGAATCCTGATGCAAGAGCATTGCTTGTCCACTCTGCACAGATGAAAATGGTCTTAAATACCATGAAAATACCTGCTTTTCCCTCTCCAGGACTGTGTTTTCTGGAAGTGCCAGTGCCCTACTCCTATCACCCACTGCTTTTCCTTCACGACCCAGGAGCTTCCTCTGATATTACCCAGCCATCAAAGGTCCTGCTTAGAGACAGTAGCGGCAAGAACCTTTTTCTTGTTTATTAGATGAGCCCAAAGGTCTTCTAACCACAGCACTTAACACCTCTCCTTGCTCTGCCAGATGCCATCGCACAGATCTGGAGTGGTTCGAGTCTGGAGAGGGTTGGCTAATTCCATTGCTTTCTTCTCCTCTTTTTTTGTCTTTTTTTTTTTTTTTTCCCCCAGCCTGGAAATATTCTTCAAAGGCAAAGAGGGCAAACTAAGGAGAATTAATTATTTTATCATAGACAGGTAGATAACACCGCTTGTTACTGAGGTTACCCAATACTTCCCATTACAGGGCTGTGTTTCCCACTGCTTAGAACAATGCCAAAATGCAGACATTTAGGCAGAAATTGTCTCGCATGGATTTGCCTCAACCTGAACTTCTCTGGAAAATTTCAGCCAAACTGGGTCAGCTTTTTCCAAGAAAAAAGCCAGCAGAAAGCCATTTATTTTGCCTGTGGCCCAACACCCTTACTGAACCTCTGGAAAGCTGTCACACCCTGTGCTTCACGTGGGGAGGTGAAATTTGGCAAGGCAGGTCCCTCTTGTTGGCACCATACTCTTGACCTTTTTCAGCTGCAAACCCCTCCCAGTTTCCTTAGAGGGGCACAAAACCCTTTGCGGCTTATTTAAACGTGTAGACTTGTTTTTCTCAGCTAAAGTTTCAGCAGTGGTCACTTGGCCTGCTGACCACGAGGTGCAGGCAGTGCCATGGTGGTGAGGATGGTGGGCAGCTTCTAGTGCCATCCTCCCTGAGCCATGTGTCCTGCAGGGTGGAGATCCTCCATGCCTCCTGCACGACTGAGCCTCAGGACTCTCCCATCCCTGGTTGTGGGATTGAACAGTCCCTGTAGAGCTCAGGACAGGGACAGACAGTGGGACAGGGAGCAGGGCCCCCATTTCTCCTTGCTGGGCACCTGCCTGCTGCAGACAAGGGGCTTGCAGGCACCTTCAGCCTGTCACAACCGCTTGTCCCTGATGAAAGATGAGAAGAGAGATGGCAACACATTTTCTGAGCAAATTTCTCATGGTCATAGACCATAGAATCATAGAATGGTTTGGGTTGGAAGGGACCTTAATGATCATCTAATTCCAAGCCCCCTGCCATGGGCAGGGATATCTCCACTACATCAGGTTGCTCAAAGCCTCATCCAACCTGGCCTTGAACTCTTCCAGGGGCATTCACATGGTGCTTCACTTACTCCTTTTCTACAAGGTGGGGAACGTCTCCCCCCTGGGAGGCAGGAGGGCTGCAGCCTGCTATCAGCTGCAACACCCCCTGAGGTCTGATTGCAGAAGGTGCTGCCCCTCTGCGACATCCCAGGCAGGGACAGCCAGAGACCCTGGGTGCAGGTGCCACTGTTGCATGCTCATGCAGCACAGGAGCAGCATGGTCTTTTCATCATGAATGAGAAGATGCTGCCCCAGGACTGCACCACCTGTCCTCTTTTGCAGTATAATTGGGAGAAACAAGAAGTTCTCTGGGTTAAACGGGCTCTTTGCACGCTGTTGGCACAGGGTCTGCGTGTTGCACAGCGAGCCCAGCGCCAGATCCGGTCCCAATTACAACCGCAGATCCCTTCACTGCCTGCCTCAGGTCTGCCCATCCTAGGCTTTAATTTTCTAGGAGGGTGACGGCGGGTGGCTCCGGTTGACGTCAATGCAATTGCGTTAGCGCTACTGAAAACCAGGCCCATGTCGTCTGCCCTGGCAGAGCCCGCTCAAAGCGCGGCGGCTTGCGGAGTCATTTGGCATACATTAGGTTGGGTAAGATGGATTGCTAGGCTCCTAACTAGGACAGATAGATAAGGATAATGGATGGACGGTCAAAGAGCAACCGTGCTTTAGGCAGATGAATAAATCACTTTGATTGTTCATATATAAACAGGAGATGCCAGCGGGACTCGGCTTTCAAAGTGGGGTGCATCCAATTTCAGCCCTACGATTGTGTTTAAGGATCTAAAAGCTGTTTGAAATGGGCCTCGTTAATTGAGGAAACCCCACTCGTAGTGCTCCTGTGACAGAGCCAGGGTCGCTCAGCACTCATAGCTTGGCTGAGAGCCCCAGTCCCTCTGGTCCCTTGGGAACCTCCATCTTGAGATGCCACACCTCTGTGCCACCTTTCCTGGAGAAGAAGAGGTGCCCAGGAAAGGGAGAAGGGCAGCATCCTCCTGCTGAGGAAGGCTGGCTGCAAGACCTGCCTTCCAGCTGCCTACCTGTCTGCACTGACAACAGACCACCAGTTATCCTGGGTGGCATCCTGGGGAGCAGGAGGGATCTTTGCAGTGCATGCAGTGTCCTTAATTGCAAAGGCTGCTCAGCTCTGGTATCTCCAGCATCTGGAGATGGGGTGGTGGGGTGATACAGGACCATCACTGGGGACACATCTTCAGCCTGGCCTCTTCATGCTGCAGAGCACTGCATTTACTCATGACAGCCTGTGTGCTCAGTGGGATGGCACCCACCAGGCTCTCAGCCTGTGACATCTTTCTCACACAGAGTGGTGGACAGTGTGTGCCTGGTTTCAGCGTTTTTGACACAGGAGTTGTGGCTGTTCCCGTGGGTGTCTGATCCTGTCAGGATCCATGCTGAGGGCACGTGGAAATGCCACAGCAGCTGCGGGTCAGAGAGGAGAACAAGACCTCCAGCCTGTGTAGGGATGGGGCAAGCTCTCAGGGCCCAGCCAGGGCAAGGGGCATCCCATGACCCGCTTTAACAGGAGCACCTGGTGTGCTGTCACTGCAAGGGCCGTGCCCACCCAAAACAGCTGGCCAGGGTGTCCCTGCAGATGTCCTCTCTTGTCTCATGCTGTGATGGGGCAAGTTCTTGGTGCCCATGAATACCCCATACATCCGTGGCCTCCCCACGTACGCTCAGGTGAGTACAGTTTCATCAGAAAGTCCCTCTGAGCCTCCAACCCCAAATAACTGCACTGGTGGGTCTGGTTCATGGTGCTGGGCTGCCATGGCTGCTCCCCTACGCCAAACCACAAGAGCCGGCGATTAGGCTCTATCTCAATTAGGCTTTGCTCACACCACCAGCTGCCAGCTTGTCCTCAGCAGCCCAGCTCCAGAGACGCTTCTCGCCTTCCTCCAAGGGCTGAAGCAAGACCTCAGAGACTTCAGAAGCCAACCAAGGGTGTCTGTCTCTTGATCCATCACTCACACCAGCCCTTTCATTTCCCCCCAGCAATGGAGTGAGCCAGGACAATGCTTCAGCCATCCCCTCCCAGAGCAGCCAGGGTCCTGGATGCAATGCTGCTCCCTTACAAAAAGCTGATCCAACCCCCTCCCACCAGCTGCCCCCCTCCTCCTCTGTCTGCTCATTGCCTTAATAACCCTCTGATCAATCTCAGAAGGAACCAGCAACGCGGGAAAGGCAGATGGGGAACAGAGCATGAATATTAATTAACAACGAATTCCAAACAGAGGACTTTAATTACATTAAGAGTGCAGGCTCAGAGGCAGTGACTTACTTCCTGCTGTAAATCTGTTGACAGGTCATTTGCTGCAGAGGTGTCAGTGCTCCTTAATGAATTAATATATACATTTCACGTTCTGGTGTATGGGGGGGAAATAGGGTCTTGCTTCCAAAAATGCAAAAGCAAGCCACTGCGCCAGCGAAAGGCCTTCGCTTGTGGGGAGGATTCGGGGAAATAGTTATTAGTATAATTACCTGGTAATAAATACACCCATTCTGGGAGCCAGGAGCTCTGCTCGTGGGGCTGGAAACCTCCCATGCATGAACCAGACCTGCCACTTTGTTATATGTGGTCTGGTCACTGGGGGGAGACCAAGAACCGCAGCACCTTCACCGAGGATTGGGTGGGTGCCGGGGTCCCAGCCGTGCTGTGCACGCTTGGGTGCACAGCATGTGCCACTGCCCACCTCGGACGTAGGCACCCAAGGATTCCCCTCGCTGCGGCGTTTCCCCAGCTCCCCCGGGGCTCACGGTGGCCTCGTGGTGGCGTGGGGACACATCTCAGCCCCCAGGTTGCTGGCGGTGCTTTGGCGGCCTGGCAGGAGAAATTAGTGCTGCCAGAGCAGAAGGTTAGCCGAAAAACCCATCTAGCTAGGACCCCATCTCTGCCCGTGGGCAGCAGCAGGTGGAAAAGCACATTTTCCCCAGGACGGTTTAACCACCTTCTCCAGGAACAAGGCAGCTGATGCAGGGGGAACCTCTGTACCGGTGAAAAGGGTCTTTTTGTTTTAATCCCCCAAACTGGTGTAGGATGGTGATGCTGCCAAATGGCCCCTTATAGGGACAACCCTAGCTATACTAAGGGATTTTGCTGGATGTGCTTGGCCTGAGGTTTTCTGCACTGCTAACCAGCTTGAACTAAGAGGGTCACATGAGTGCCAGCATGCCATTATCCCAGCAAGATGAAGCTTTAGCTTTATCCTCCTTCATCCCAGCTGCCTTTAGTTTGTGGAGCAGCACGTTCCTCCAGCAGTAATGCTGGAGAGCTGTGCTCCGGCATGGGGCAGCACCCAGCCACAGACCCCTCTGGTGAGTCTGCTGGGCAATGGGTGATGCTCAAGGGATGCATCCTTGGAGCTCCTTCAGCTTGGCCCAGTGCCCCCAGCCCTATGGTGGGGAGCAGTGTGGGACATGGTGTGTTTCCGGGCTCTCCAGGGCCCAGGTGAAGGCAAGGAGGGAAAGGACCACTCTGGGCAATGCTGGTGGAGCTGCGGCACTGGGTGCAATGGTGTGGGCTGCAGGAAGGAGATAATGCAGGGGTCTCCGCTGGGTGGGCGCACTGAGCTGCAACGGGCTCTTGAGCAGCGGTTTCAGGAGCTGGAGGCTTGCACAGGAAGGGCATGCCAGCAAACACCCTCCAATCTCCATGCTTAACTGAAACGACCTTGCCTGGTGGGTCTGTACCCATCCAAAATTGATCTTACTGATTTTGCTGGCTCATCCCGGATCGGGACTCCTGCTCTTCTCCTGTGCTTCTTGCCAGCACAGCGAGGCTGGCAGAAGCTGGAAGTGCTGCTGGCCAGCTCTGACGGCAGTTCAGGAGTGAGCTCAGAGACGGCTCTGAGTAACTCGCACTCCAGGGATCACTCATGCATCTACAGCTCCAAAAGAAGACACAGAAATGGCTGAGGGGAAAACCTGACCTAGGGATAAAGCTTAGAAGAGCTAATTAGGTCTGGCTGAGCTGAGATAAAGACTATAAGAGCAGGCTACAAAGATGCAATGGGTTTTAGCACCCAGGAAGGCACTGATTTGGAAGGGGTGGTCCTTGCTAGCAAGGACCTTGTCCTGACCAAGGCTTTCATGCCCATGCCTTGCCCTTGTCTACTTAACAGCCGTGGTGAGCATGAGTGGTCTGGATTGAGACGGTCTTGAGGTGGCACCAGGGTTGGGATCAGGTGGAAAATGCCACAAACACCTCAGGAGCAAAGGTGCCAAACATCTTCAGAAGATGTCTCTGTGCTTTGAGGTAGGCCAGAGAAGTAGGCCATGACCACAGCACCATTGCTAAAGAGACACTGAAGGCTAAGGGCTCAGGAGCATGAAGCCAAAGATTCAAGGGCTTATGTGAGCTTCAGCTAACTGGCACAGAAAGCACAATGTGGCAGGATATGTCCCAATGCCAGTCCTCCAGCAAATGAAGGTACCCACTCTGGTTGCAAAGGCTGGGGGAACCAGTGCTCTTGGTGCCTCCAGCTCCCACTACTTGTGTAGACTCACAGGTACCAGGATGCTGCTGACGTGAGTGTACATATGCCTGGGGGTGCACACCCAGGGCTGCCGTCACCTCCAACAACGCGGGTGCAAAACCAAACTGGTTACAGAGTCACACGGACAATGTCCACAAATCAAACTTCTTAGTTTTCAACTGGAAACTTGCTGGGTAATGGGTGGTGCCAGAGTTCATCTCTTGGTCACCTTCCTGGTCTGGTGAAAACCAGGAGGTGTCTTTTCCCCAGCCTGGGATAACCACTTTTTCCTCTTGCTTGAGAAGAGCATGTATGTGTGCGTGCTCACCCTTTTTTCCACTTTTTCACCAGGGCTCTGACTTGCCCCGAGGTGGGACATAAATAAAGCCGGTGGTGCAGCTCCATGGCACGGACATGAGCTGGAGGCTGTGAGCTGCCTCGGCAGCTGGCACGTGGCTTCCTCCCCCCTCGCTCCCCTGCCTGTGGCTCTCCTGGCAAGTCTATTTTTATTTGTCTCTTCTAAAAATGAGTGGGGAGGGCAGAGGTGTTTCCTTGTTGTGATGAACTTGTCCAAACCGCAAATACTGAAAACCCTGCTAGCCAGATTTTAAGAGCTGAGCCTGACTCTTTCACGCTTCTTTTTATTGCTTACTGCCAAATTATGAAGTGGGTCCTCCCCGCTGGCCCAGGAGGAGGATAGAGGATGTCACAATGACAGTGTGTTTTGGACCAGCAATCAGGAGGCACCTCTAATTCACAGTGCTGACCAGAGCCAAAAATCCTGCTTTACCTTGAGGACAGAGGCAGCAAAGTTAACAAATACAGCCCCTTTGCCTCCACCCCAGCCAACGTGCTCATTTGCTCCTGCTCTATTTCTTCCTGCAGCAGCTGTTCCCTGGCTTGGGTCAGATAGAGAGATGTTAAAACGGGAGTTTGAGGAGCTGCTGAGCTTTGCATCTGCAAAGCCGCCACGCTGGGGGTGGCATGAGCCCTTTCTCCCTCCCCTCGTCCTTCAGATACCTGTGCCAGATTAAACGTTCACTCTGTGTCTTATCGACTGGCTCTAGCAAATGGCTTTTCTGCCTGGGTGACACATGGAAAGCGTATATAAATGCAAGAGGCAGAGTGAAGGCTATCTGGAGATGGCAAGGCATGTTTGTACAAGTAATTGCTCTGACACTCCTGCAAGGAAAGTCATGCTCAGCTAGGGAAGAGATGCTATCGTGTGAGCGGCGTATCCAAGGTGGACTAACAAGCAGATGTTGGCGTGGGCACGGGAATGGTGAAAACACAGCAAGGTTGTGTAATTATTCCACCTGGATTTACCACCAGAGCTGCCATGAGCGTGGTACTCTCCTGGAGCTCCTGACAGCAGAACTTGGCTCTGCTGGCGGGGGGGATTTTGGAAGCCTGAGCTGGTCCTTGCTGTGATTGTACCAATATGCTCCTCCCACAGGTGCCTGCGGAGCTCACGGCCTCCTCCGGGACCCCACCTCTGCTGCTGGCCCAGGAGCTGCGCGGCACCGTGCCTCTCCCTTTCTCTTCTCTTTGGCAGATGCTTCCCACCCAGCTGGGATACGGAGATGCACTTGAACATTCCTGACTTAATGGGGCTGAAACTCCCCAATGACAGCAGCAGAACAGAAGTGAGAGGCTGATTACCTTTCCCCCCCTGCTTTTTCATGTATGCTTTTCGTCCGTGGCTGCTGGAAGTGCTACATTATGTAAAGACAGATAAGTCCCTGCCTTTTGTGAGCTGTTGGAATAATTTTCAATATCTGAGACACCCCATCTGGCAAAGGTCATGCTCTGTTCTCTAGATGGTCTTAATTTAGCACCTGCAAGTTCTTGGTGAAGTGCAAAACTCCAGGGTGCAGAAAGACCCCTGGAGGCTATTGTGTAGGGAATGTCCTCCCTATGTAGAGATGTGAGCGTGCTGCTGAGCACCGGCATCGTCCCCACCTCCCAACTGGAAGTAAATGGTTGTTACTGGAGGCTTGCAAGAGCTCTTCAGAGCACAGCTCTGCTGCGGCCTGGGGCTTCAGTGTGACATCCAAGGCTGTTCCAAACCAGCTGCACCTGATGGTGATACACCAAACCAGCTTCAGAATGCTAGTTGATACTCCAATGAGTGCCTGGCTAGTTGGCTTCCTCCACGGGCTCCTACGATCTCTGCTGCCGTGGGGGTGCCGCTCGCTGTCTGCAGGCTGCGTGGCTCAGAGCAAAGGTGAGGAGGCAGACGTGAGGTGTGAGGGTGATGGAGCAGGCGTATCCTTGACTGGATGTTCTTCGCTGTTACTTAAAGTTCGTTCCTTGGCTCTGTTGCCAAAGGACCTGAGGTTGTGTACATGGCTCGTTGAATTCTTGAGGCGGGTATAGCCAAATTCAGCAGAGGGGCTTGGAGAGGCTTTTGTCACCAAACTCGTGGGACTGAACAGCATGGGGAAACCCTACTAGATGCCGTGGGGTGGGGAGAGCCCAGCCTTCCTATCAGACCTGAGAATCCAGACAAGGGAGCCTGTGGGAGGGCTCCCTGGTTGTCTCTTGTCCCTTACAAGATGTGCCCAACTGCAAGGCACAAGCACACAAGAGATGGGGCTCTGGAGGTTTCGCTGCTGGATTTTTGGTGTGTGACTGTGGACTCCTGCTGGCGCTGGCACCATCGGTGGCTGCACACCAGGGCTTATCTCCAGACCTACCAGAAGCAGGAACTCAGCGAGTTTCCAAGCAAACCTCTGGTGCAGGAGGTTGGCATCTCTGACCTCCAGGGTCCTGCATGTTTGAACAGGCTCCTAATCTGTTTGGGAAAAGCAGGCAAACTTGGGAGGGAGAGGAGGGAGGGCTGGGGCTGTGCCCTTAGCGGGGTCAGCTGTCACTTGTGGCTTTGATTGCTGAGGCTTGCTGTCTCGGGCTTGCGGGACTTGGCTGCCTGGCCACGAACAAAAACGCTGGATTCTCCTGGAGCCTTTATTCCCATGTTGAGGTTGTTGATGGTTACCCGAGAAGGAGTGGAGGGAGAGGAAGGCTTTTGTTGACGGCTTTTGACAGGCGTGGGGAAAAGCACGTCTTGGCCTCTGCTCCAGCTAAAATGCTGCTCTTCACCTTCCCCCAGCATGGGGTGAGCCTGCACTGGGAACCCCACTCCTGTGTTGGGGTCACCAGACTCAGCATCTCACTTTTATGGGGCTCCCCCTTTCCCCCTGCCACCCTCCAGAGGCTCCTGGCTAGGGGCTCGACATGGACCCCCTGCTCCTACCCAGCACCGGCAGCCTGCCTGATTCAGTCCCTGCCCCAAATAACCCCGACTGCAGAGACCTGCAGCCCAGAGGATCCAAAGAGCAGGGACATGCCAGGAAGGACAACACGTGGGGAGGGAACGAGGAACAGCCAACCAAACCTACCCTCTGCCACCACTTCGCCCTTCTCCTTCCTCCCATCCAGCATCCTTTCTTTTACTCCTGAGCATCAGTAGATTTGAACTGCAGCTGGACCCTGCCTGGGATGAGCATCTCCATCCAGATGCTGCATGCGGGGATCCCTGGAAGATGCAGGGCTGCTGCATTCCTTGGCCAAGGCATGCAGCCTCAGCCTGGCTCTGAGCTGGGACCTCTAACAGATGCCTGCCCTGCTTCCCTGAGAGACAGAAAACATGCCGAGGGTGCATTGCCACCGTTCTACCACCTTTGAGTCTCCTGCCTTATCCCTGGGGCCAGTCTTTGCTTTACATGCAGTGAAATCATCACACTGGTCAAGCTAATTGCCTCTTTTTTTTGGGAAAACAGAGAAAAACTACCCAAACAACAAGGATTTACTCTGTATCCTGCAGTGGTGCTGGGATAGGAACAGCATCCCAGCCTCTTTGCTCCCCAGACACTGACCTATCCCGGTGAGTTGCCCCCACGGTCCTGCCCTCCCCATCCTCCCCAGCCTCCCCTGGGCCCCATATTGGGAGCAGCTGTGAGGGGAACCTGCCGGTGTGTGAATGGAGAGCATGCTGGAGTCAGTGTGGGGTAATGGTTCATGCGCTCAGCTGCCTGCTCCGGTCATTCCTGCTTTGGGCTTGGGCAGGCAGGTCAGGGGGACCCAGGGGCTTGGAATAGCGGGGAGCCTTTCTCTGCTTTCACCCAGCCCCCAAAGGGGGCTCCTTGGTGGGCTTTCACTCCTCCTTTGCAGCTCCTGCTGCGTACCAGCCTAACAGACAGCTGAGCTATTTGTTTGCGGGTGTCATTGTTTTAAGTGAGTAGCTGATCCCAGGCCAGAGCCTATATATAGAGGCCTTGCTTGGGTGCATTTTTGGAGGGTTTTATTGCTTCGATGCTGGATTCATCCCGGCCAGGCTGTCCTTGAGGAGGCAGTGCTGCTGAACCTCTTGGATGGCAGCACATACAGCTGAGGGTCTCGTGGTCTTGCTTCTTTGGAGTACCCAGTCTGATGACCGGGTAGGGCAGGGTGTTGTGTGGCGAGATGATTAATAACTGCTGAATAAGGTCACTACCATTCAAAATAAGCCATCCCGTGGGATTCTGTCTTATCAGGCCCTGGTAGACAGGGCTATCAGGAGCTTGGTTCATTCCTGAATGAATACGCACTATAAGCAACGCTTGCTGGCGTTGGCCCCAGGACAACACTCTTGCTGGGCCATCTCACCAGTGCCAAGCACCGAGCCTGGCATATCCCCACCACCAGCGGATGGGCACCGGTGTGTTCGGTGCAGACAGGAGAGCTGCAGACCTCTTCTCACAATCTCCCTGTGAGCAACGGGTGTTCGTGTTGTGCTTGGATGTGGTTCACACCCCAGAGGTCCTTGGGAGCTGCTCGAGCTCCTTTGCATGAGCCATGCCCACTCTGCCTGGCCTCATTCGCTCTCTGTGTGTCCTCCCTTCCTCTTCACACACCTCCAGCCCAGCCTCGCCAAAGCCCTTACTTCTCTGTGTGCTTACACCAACCTTCTTCCTTCCCGGGGCGTTGGCGAAGCACTGTGCTCACCCCTCCTAACCTCCAAGTTTTTCCAGCACTATTTATTTCTATCTCCCTCCGACTAAAGCACCAGCCCCCCCCCCCCCCCCCCCCCGCCTCCTCCTGTCACCTTCCCATCTTCAGAAGACAAAAAACCGCAACCCCAACCCCACGCAGCCAGCTCCTGCTGTTTGGTCTTAAATCCCTTCCCTCCTGCCTTGCTGGTTTGAAAGCCTGTACCCTGGAAGGGGCCTCCCAGCTTTCACTGGCAACCCTGCTTCAGACTGACCGCCACAGATAGTGTTTGGGAGTGAAAAAAAAAAAAAAAAAAAAGAAAAAAAAAGAAAAAATCTCTTCTTGCTGAATCTCCTTGCTGAACTTTTCCTAGTCTCCCGTGCTGCGTGCTGGTGTGATGGTGTCTTGGGAACCAAGAGGAAACTTTGGGAGCTTGTTTTCTCACCCTTATGCTTTGAGCAGCCCTCCCCTGGCAGCGCCAGTGCTGTACACTCTGGCAGGGTGGTGGGTGAGATGCGTCTGCCACTGCTGCCTGCCCCTTTGGTGCATCGATGGGGGTTTTTTTGGCTTTTGGACATGGCTCTTTCCCTCTCGCCCAGATAGGGTGCCTCCAGCCCACCTTTCTGCACGTGTCAAACAGATGGGATGGTTGTTTGGGGAAAGAAACCAACAAAAAAAGAGAGAGAAAGCAGCAAAATCTCTGACTGAGGGGGGACCCTGGGTCTCTCCACACACCCTGAGCCCAAGAGCACCTCTCCCCTCACTGGGGGAGGGCTGAGGGTGGGTGTCCCCTCCTTTTGCCCTCCTTTCCTCCACCCTAGGTGATTGGAGGTAGAGGATGGAGGTGAGGTGGGCAGGCAGATATCACACCCCAAGCTACAACAGGAGAAAACACGGGCACGTTTCAACTTAGAAAGAAAAAAAAGAAAAAAAAAATTTTTTTTTTTTAAAAAAAAGAAAGGAAAAGAAACCAAGTGCTGAACTGCCAAGCAGAGGAATGAGAGAGGCAGCGAGCGGGGCTGTGGGAAAGGCTGCTGGGCCAAGCCAAGAGCAGCCCGGGCTACGAGCGCTGATAACGACAAGGACAGGGCAGGTGCTGCCGGTGCTACCCCAAGTCCTGGGGGCGGGGAGGGGATGCGGAGGGGACCCAACGCCCTCCGGGCGTTGGGTCCCCTCCGCATCCCCTCCCCGCCAGCATCCTGGGCAGCGCCCGGGAGGGCGGAGGGAAGGGAGGGCGATGCTCCGCTCGGCGTTTATTAGATTGGACATAATCATCTTTAAATAAGGCAGCCCCCCCCTCCACACCCCTCCTTGGCGGGGGGGGGGGGGGGGGGAAGAGCGGAGCGCCTCGGGGCTTTCTAGATAAGGGCGTCTAACGCAGCCCCAGCTCCCGCAGGCAGAGCCGGGCAGCGCCGAGAGCCGCGGAGGGGCCGCCGTGCCCGGGGAACCCCGGCTGCAGGCAGAAGGGGGGGTCCCCGCCGCCGTGCTCTCGCCCTCCTTCTCCTCCTCCTCCTCTTCCTCCTCCTCCTCCTCCCGCAGGAGCAGAGGGGAGGAGAGCGGTGCCGGGGAAAAGTTGGGGGCAGCGGCTGCGGCGGGGGCCGGGGGAGGATGCCCCGGTGCTGCCGCCCGCCGCCCCCCTGAGCGTCCCCCTCCCCCGGGGCCGCCCCCCCCAGCCCCCAGCCCCCAGCCCCCCCCCCGCCCCCCCACTTCGTCCCCAAGGAGGATGCTGCGCGGCGGGGCCCCCCTGGCCGCGCTGCTGCTGGCGGCCCTCGGCCTGGCCCGCGGGGACCCCCGGTCCCCCAACGCCCCGCCGGGCTCCGGCTGCGGGATGGAGGCGCCGAGCCGCCGCGCCGCCCCCCCGCATCACCCCTTCGGGCTGTACCCGCAGGGTCCCGGCGCGCAGGGGGTGCTCGGCGCCGCGGCCCCGCCGGGCTCCGGGCGGCAGCGGGGCCGGAGACCGCGGGAAGCCGGGGGAGGCGGAGAGGAGCCGGGGGGAGAGACGGCCGGCCGGGTCCGGAGGGAAAAGCTACGGGACCGGGAGCCGCAGGTGCCGAGCCCCCCCCGGGAGCGGCCGCTGCCCGCCCTGTACTTCTCCGGCGGCCGGGAGCAGCTAGCGGCGCGGCCGGAGGCGCTGCCCGACATCCCGCGGGAGGAGTTCACCCTGGAGGTGTGGGTGAAGGCGGAGGGCGGACAGAGCAACCCGGCCATCATTGCAGGTAAACCCCGTCCCGCCGGCGGGCAGGCAGGGAGGCATGGGTCCCGACCCCCCCCCCCCCGTCCTCCCTCCTTCGCCCCAGACCCCCGGGAGGGGTCGCCTGCCGCCTTCTCCGCTGTGGCAGGTGACACCCCGCGCCCCCACCCGTGTCCTCTGCACCCCGGGCGCGAAATATTCCTCCTTCCCTTGAGACCAAACCCTAAAACATCCCCTCCCCTCTCTTGCCCCCCCCCCCCCCCCCCCGCCCCGTCCCTCCAGCCCGGCCCCCCTGGCTCCTATCTAGTTTCTCCCTCTCCTCCCGCCGGGAGCTGGAAGGTCCCTTTGGGCGACACGCTCCGCCCGACACTCCCCCTTACCCCCCCATTCCTCCTTCCCCGAGGCCGCGGGCACGCCGGCGGCTCTCCGGGGCTCCCCACCGGGCTAAACGGCCGCGGGTCCCCGCGCTCCCCTCCCGCCCTGGCCGGGCTCCCGGCGGGTCCCCGGGGCGGGCGGCCGCACGGTGGCAGCCGCGCCGCACGCACGGCCCCGGCCCCGGCCCCGGCGTGTCCCCCCCCCGGCCCCGTCCTCCGTCGTCCCCCCCCCCGCCCCGCCGGTGTCCCGGCCCCCGAGGGCTCTGCAAAGCGGCTCCCCGGGGCAGAGGGCCGCCCCAGATGCTTTTTCCACCGGGAATTCATTCCCGCCCCCCCCCCCCCCCCCCCCAAGTCAAGAAAGAGGCAGGTGATGGAGAGCCTGGGGACACGGAGGGGACCGGCACACGGGCATGGAGCGGGGCAGGTGGCACCTCTGGCCGTGCCAGGACGGGCGTTTGTGGCAGGGTACAAGCACGGCGGGGCAGAGCAGTGATGCCGGGCAGGGCTGGGAACGGGTGGCAGCACCAAGATGTATCGCTCCCGTGGGATGGCTGGGGTCCCTCTCGGGACGGTGCGGGGGCTGCTGTGTTTCTGTGCCACCTTGGCCGAGCTGGTTGGTTGGGGAAACCCTCTCTCTATCCTAACTCTCCCTCCGCTTGTGATCCCTCCACTGAACCTCCCTCTGCTTCGCTCACCACCTGGCCCCTTTCATGAATTTATCTCCCTGGCTCGCTGGGGCAATAGCCGCATCTTTGCTGTGGAAGAGGTAGGAGGGACAGGCTAGAGGCTGGGTGGCAGAGGGGAAAAGCAGCCTTGTACAAGGAAACTACCTAGCATTCACCTCCCTGTCTGCCTTCTTACTGGGGACCTTGCTGCATCCCCGCTGGCAGGCAGCAGCTTGGGATGCACGGAGCACACTTCCCAGCCATCACATCGGCAGCACAGCTGTTTGCATCTGGAGGTCTGGCCTGCAGGTGTTGGGTTTTGCTTTTCCCAGCTAGCCAGCAGGGTTTTGTTCTTTTTTCTTTTCTTTCTTTTTTAATTTTCTTGTGGAGGGTGGGATGGTTGTTAGTGCTGAAAGCACCGCCCGTGAGCGCTGGCACTCACTTGGGTAATATCCCCCAGCCTCTGTGCTCCAGGGTTTGAGTCAGCCACAGGCACCTCCGGCTGCCTGAGTCACCGTCTGCTTCCCAGCATCTCCCTGCAGCTGCACCGGGGCCCGGGTCTGGGTGGTGAAGGGGGACAGGCCAGCACCGCTGGTGTTTCGTGGGAGCAGGTGATGCAGGCAGCTGCCAGCCCTTTGGCAGGTGCCGAGTCTGCCTCTGATCTGCTGCTCCTGCTCTGTCGGTAGAGAGGGGACTGAGCTGTGAGGTGGTCCAAAGTTGGGGAGGAGCTGGAGATGCTTCAGGTGTCCGTGTGCGAGAGGGAAGGCAGGAGGAAAGCGGGGCAGAGCTGAGCATCTCCCAGCATCATTGCCTGGGAAATAAGGCCAGGCTGAGAAGTTCTGTCCAGGCAAAGCAAGCTGTCCTGTTGGCTGGTGTGACTGCTGCCTGGATTGAAGGCTCAGGACTTGGGGCTTTGTTCCTGTAGATGTCACATTTTGCCTTAGGGCCACCCTGGATGGGGCTGTTCATCCCTTTTAGGCCCTCTTGCATGGGGGGATTTCTGCTGGGGTATAACCCCAGCGCCCTGCCATGGCCACCACCAGGGAAGGATCGTGGTCCCTCTTCCACATCCTTCTCATTTTGGGCAGCAGATCAGAGTCCTTTCATGTGATGCCATTTCTTTTTCCACCTTTTTTTGTCTCCCCTCCATCCCCACCTGCTCTGCTTCTGGGATTTCCCTTTGTGCCAGGCTGAGGTTTCTTTCTACTCAGATCAGGGATGGTTTTGTTGGGTCAGAAGATCCCTCACCAGAGGCAGTCCCAAACTTCTGCTGTGTCTAAGCCCAGTTGTCCTCCTTGGATCCCCGAGCTGCTCACTGCTGCATGCCCCAAGGGGTGACCACCCTATCTCGGGCCAGCTGCTCTCATGGCATAGCTAGGGGCTTCTGGCCTGTGTCAAACCCTCCAGAGCTTTAGCAGCTAATTTGCACCCGATATTTAAGTCTTAAAGCATGGCTGAACTATTCCTTGTGCTGCAAAGCTCCTGGTCCCAGCGGGAGCAGATGCTGCTTTGAGTGTGGTCCTTACCAAGTGGCACACTTCATCCCTTTGGAGGCTTTTTCTCCATCAGACACCTTTTCTGGCAGACACCTTTCTCTTAACTTTTTTGCACTGTTGCCAACAACTCTTGTTTTAAACCCTAAGTGCTGATGAACATCACAAACCAGATTAGAGCTCCCGTTTCCCACCTGATGGATCAGAGGCAGAGTTGCACTTACAGGTGCTGAGGAGACCACCTTGCACCTCCTCTGCAAACAGCTCTTTCCCTTCCTGATGGGTTGCCCCAGGACAAAAGACCAAGTTCCCTGGCAAATTCCAGGGTCTTGAAACTGGTCCCTTGGTGATTTCTTGTGGACGCCTTTGGGAGATGTCAGGACCTGGTGCTGGATGGCTCTGCTTCACCATTCTGCAGTGGCTCCTGGCTGTGGGACATGCTGCTCTGCCTGCACGCTCCATGGCTGCCACTGCACCAGAGATGACATCCCTGGCCATGTCTAAGAAGCACCAGCTGCTGCTGTAGTGGCTTTTCAGCCCCTGTTGTAAAGCTGACCCTGGCCTTATTTGCTTCCCTTGGATGAGGTCTCCAGGCCTGGTTTTAGGCTCACTTAAGGCTTTTTTGGCCAGTTTTGAACTCATCAGGCACTTCCAGGCTTGGCTTGGTTCCAGCATGGGTTTGTGAGGGTGCTAGCACACACTCACGCCAGAAGGCTGTTCTACCCCTGATGCTGTTTGCCTGGTTTTTCCTTAGTGTTTAACCGAATTTGGGGGACTCTAAATCATTTCATGGTGAAATGCACGAGTTTTCCTGAGAGGAGGTACCAAGCCCTGTTTCCTCAACTCCAGTGAGGACCAAATACTAGAAGATGGCTTTCAAGCGTGCAGGTCTAAGCACCTTTCATTCAGCACCCAGCCCAAAAGCGCTCTCCAGCTTTGCCTTCTAATGCCTACAAGGCTCCCTTGCCTGCCTCCTGCTTTTTGGCTTCTCCCTGTCTCAGCTTCCCCTGGTCTTTCTGCTTCCCTTTCACAATTCACCAGAAAACAAGAGTTGGCCAAAGCCCATCCGCCCACGGAGGCTTTGTGCGTGGCTGCCTTTGTAGTGAGCGGCGGCAGGGATCCGTGCCCGGGCTAGTTACAACCGTGGGATGGCTAAGAGGCCAGCACCCATCTCACCCTCGGTGAAGGGAGGGATGGAAGGAGGGATGCTGCTTCCTGGGGTGCAGTGGGGCTTGATGTTTATGAGGGCTGGCAGGGGAGACATGGGGTCATGGTAACCTGGCTTCTGTCACATCCCCTGGATGAAAGCCAGGAGGTCCTGCTCCTCCTGCAGCTCCTGACCCTCTACACCTCTGCCTCTCTCTGCTGGCCTTTTTGCAATTCTGGCAGCAGGTGCAGTTTCCCCAGAGTGTCATGCTGGACATCCCCAGGGAGAGGTGACGCAGCAGGACAGGGCAGGAGTACCTTGTTTTGGCCCGTGATGCCCTGACACCACGGAGATGGGCAGGCAGTACATGCAATGGAAGTGGCACGGTGAGGGGCAGGAAAACCAATGCAGCAGGGAAAAGCAGGCTGGAGCATAAGAAATGCCACAGCAGGAATATAAAAAGGGCCTCCGGGCAAGGCAGCAGGTTTCGGCAGCATCCGGGCACTGTTGCATCTGGAAGCAATTTGTTGGGGTGGTGAACAGGAGAGCAGGGGGGAGGGGGGCCAGAAGGTGCCACTGGTGGGGCTCAAAGTGTGCCTTTGAGCTCACTCGCCCCAGCCGATGACCTGCGTGAATGTCCTGGCTGTGGTGATTTAGGAGCCCAGAAGCATTAATTTCAAGCAGTGGTTCCATTTGCCCTTGCCAGTATTTAAGTGCCTTATGGCCATTGATTCCCAAGAGCATTCAGTGCCTGCAAGCCTCTGGTTCTTGACCGCAGGCACTCCGTAGCCTGAGTTTCGTGGAAAGTCAGCAAAGCTCCAAGTCTTGCCTAGCCTAAAACACAGGTTTGCAGTACGCTTGGGTGCACAGGGAGAGGCTGAGCCCAAAGCTATTCCTGGGGATGGATTTATGCTTGTGAGACCTTAGGGGCTGAGGAGTGCACCCGCCCAGCTGGAGGCAGCACATCCCTCTCCGGCCCTCACCCGCCTGTGCTGGATGCATGACTGGGAGGAAAACTGGAGCATAAAGGAGAGCTGTAAATCTGCCTGGAAGCTGTTGGGAAAGCAGTCCCTGGAGGAGGCTGTTTTGCTTTGGGTTGCTGTGCTTTAATTCTTAAAAGCTTTGGCCCGCAGATAAAAAGTTTAGCCTCTAATCCCATCCCGCAGGAGTGCTCCTACGGAAAGCAGCTCAGAAACACCTTACTCTTCAGCCTCTCCTCTCATCCATGCTCTTCCTTCCCTCTCCATCCCGCCTGTCCTGCTTTGCCATCCCTCCCGGCTACTCTACCTCCTCATACAAATGATTTTGGACGGGGGCTGGGGTGTCCCCCTTGATGCAGCACCTATTGCCCAGCTGCTGGCTACCTTCATTTACCCATGGCAGTGGCAGTGGGAGCTTCCCCGCAGCCCTGCCAAGAACTGTCCCGCCACTGAGGACCTGGCTCGTGCTCCAGGGAGGAGCGGCAATGCTCTTCAGTCCTCACCAGCTCTCCTCTCTCTCCGTGCCCATCCCCGTCCCCGCTGCAGGCGTCTTCGACAACTGCTCACACACGGCCAGCGATAAGGGCTGGGCGCTGGGCATCCGCGCCCTGCAGCTCGGCGGCAAGAAGGATGCTCGCTTCTTCTTCTCCCTCCGCACGGACCAGGCGGCCACCGCCACCGAGGTGACCGCCTACCACCGCTACCGCCCTGAGGCATGGACCCACCTGGCCGCCAGCTACGACGGGCGGTGGATGGCTCTCTACGTGGACGGGGCACGGGTGGGCCGCGCCAGTGGGCAGCGGGGACCCCTGCACAGCGCCTTCATGGCCTCCTGCCGCACGCTGCTGCTGGGGGGGGACGCCTGGGGGACCACGCATGCTTTCCGGGGACACTTGGCCGGGCTGGCCCTGTGGCGGACTGCCCTGTCCCAACCCCATCTCCAGCGTCCCTTCCTAGAGGGGCCGGCCAGCGGAATGGCAGGGCTGGCTCTGGCTGCCGGCTTCGCCACCCCGGCGGATCGCTGGGCGCCTTTTCGGGAGGGCGCCTTCCCCCGGCAGTGGGTGCTGCCGTCCCTGCCGTCCCCTGTCCTGCGGCCGCTGGGCCCCCCCGCCTGCGGGCAGACTGCCTGTGATAACGTGGAGCTGGTCTCCCACTACAACCAGCACTGGCCGCTGCGGAGTGGGAAGGTGGTGCGGTACCGGGTGGTGAACCTGGCGGAGGATGACGGCAGGCGGCCGACGGTCAGCCGGGAGCAGGTTTGGAGGCAACACTGGGCGCTGAGTGAAGCTTTCCGACCTTACAACATCTCCTGGCAGCTCAGCTTGCTGGAGGTACGCAACTCCTCCCTGCGCCGCCGTGCCATCCTCCTGGGCTGCGAGCCCAGCAAGGTGGGCAACGAGCGCTGCGACCCTGAGTGTGAGCATCCCCTCACTGGCTACGACGGTGGGGACTGCCGCCGGCCCGGCCGCTGCTTCTCCTGGAAGCGCCGCGATGGCGTCTGCCACATGGAGTGCAACAACATGTTGGATGACTTCGACGACGGCGACTGCTGCGACCCGCGGGCCACTGATGTGGCCAGGACCTGCTTCGACCCCGACTCACCCCAGCGGTAGGTGCAGGGCTTACGGGGGGGTGGGGTGGCATGTCGAGGGATGGGGTGCACCCTCTCCCCATCACCCACTCTGCACCTGAATGTTGCTTCTGACCTGCCACTTTCCAGTGTGGGAAAGTGGAGAGGTGTTTTCCCATGGGATGGGGGTGCAGGATGGCACTGAGTCCTACCCCTCTGCAACGCCTTGCTGTTAAGCGTTTCCCCCCACCAAAATTAGCATGGATTGATGGGGAACTCCCCCCCAGGGGGATTCCCAGTGCAGAGCTGCCAGTCTCCAGTGATAGGCCCATGGGACTGCGGGCATCCCCGGGGTGGGCAGAGGGGCCCTGTGCAAAGGATGCTCTTTCCCCTGACCCCCCTGCATGGGATGCAGCGGGGGCATTGCTGCCCCTTCCCCACCTTCTGTAAATGTGTCTTAAACCCTGATTTCTTAATTTATACTAAAAATGCCTTTTCCTCAGTGCTGGGGTGGACAGAAGGAGGCGATGCTGTTAGGCGTGAGTGGCAGGATTTGGTAAGGTGTGGGTTGGTGTGCATAAGCCTCCCCAAATTCTCCCTGGGAAGTGATGCCTAGGGGAGATGCCCTTGGCTGGGCATGGGCAGGGCTGATCAAACCCTGCACCTCAAAGCCAAATGGTGGTTGGGGAGCAAATCCCCCCTCTTCAGGCAAAGATGTAGGGTGGCTGCTTGGTGCCAGAGGAGGATGTGTGCCTTTACCGTGTGCCACAGGCACAAAAACCCCTGCAAAACCCACGTTGCCCCATGGAGCATCAATGTGCAATGTTAGGGGACCCTTGCTCTCTCCAGGGCCCTTTGGAGGCAGCAGCTGGGGCGGGATGGGGAGGGGGACCCTCCCCATGTGATGGGGGACCCTGGGGCAGTAGGGATAGTGGCTTTGGTGTGGTTGGTGGCTTGCGCACTCCTGCCCTCCTCCCCGGAGCCTCTGAAGTGCTGGCAGCCCCGCTGATGGCTTCCAGCGCTCAGGGCTCTGCCAAATGTGCTTTCTGGCTGGAGACAGGGAAGGGAAAAAAAGGTCATGGCTTTTCCTTTTTTTTTTTTTTTTAAGCTGTTTCTGTCTCAGTGTCAGAGAAAATTGCTCATTCCCTGCTGCCGGCTCCCAGCGATGGGCAGAGGTGCCCACCGGAGCAGGAGTGGTGCAGCATGGATGGCAGCATCTGGGGAGAAAAGCTGCAAGGGAGGGTTTTAGGGACATATCACCCCTTCGATCTTCTTTCTCCTTCACTTTATTCCCCTGGGCTATAGGAGCAGGTAGGCTGTGGCCATAAATCCTTTTTTTGCAACCCAGCTTTTTCTCTCTGCTGCTTCCCAGGTGGGACACAGAGGGTGGAGGGAAGCCGGTGTCTCTGCTCTGGTGGTGGTGATGGGAGAGGAGCAGTGCTTCCCTTCCTCCCTTCCTGAGCCTTTCTCACATGTCCTTCAGTCATCTGAGAAAACACAGGAGGAGAATTGGGAGCTTCCAATGCATCCCTCTGGCCACGGAGCCGCACACCCTGCCTCTGCCCGAGCATCCCCCCAGAAGATGTTTCCCCATCCCTGGAAGTCTCTTTGGTGACAGCCACCATCGGCACCCTGTGCCTGCCCGTCCCCTTGTTTCCCATCCCTGTGAGCGAGCATGGGCAGTGCTTTCCTGAGCTGGGGGGAGAGGAGTGGCTCTCCTGCCTGCATGACAACTCTCCTGCCTGCACAACAACTCTCTGCTCATGGTGGCCACGAGTATCCAATGCTACTCGGCCTTTGCTTCAGCAGGGCAAGGGCTTGGTGCTGGCCCTCTGTGTGCAGTTAGAGAAATGTTTTCATCCTCAGACAAGAAGGGCTCCACCTTAAATTAAAAAAAGGCCAAATTTTTGCTGGTATGAATCAGGGCTTCCATTTGTCAGGATTTTCCCCTGAAAGTCGGGAAAGAAAAAAAAACAAAACAAAACAAAAACCTTGCTTCTGTGGGAAAGGAATGGGAAAATGGGAACACTAGGGAAATAACAGATCTTTTGCAATTTTCTTTCCGCAGACCTCATTGGCCTGCGCAGAAGACAAGATTGATTGTTTGTAGGCTAAGCTTTGAAAAATGAAATCCGGTGTGCCCAGCATTTGGGAAATGTGGGGGCATGAGTTGAATCCTGCTGCTGTGGAGCTCTTCTGACTTGCTTTTGGCTGGCTTCTTCAGAGATGCTGGTGGACACCAACCCTCCCTGGGCTCATCCCTGCTGAGGGTACCCTGGCTCCTGGGGAAGAATATATATGTTTGTGGGAAAACCACTGGGAAACTGGTAGCTGGGTTTGAAAAAAACCAAGGCGAACTTGAACTCGCCCAAGGGCATGGCCAGGTCACTGTTGTTCCCCTGAAGTTGGTGGATGAATCCCAAGATACACAAGCAGGTGACCTTAGCCCAAGGGGTTTTGTTCAGGCAGAGCTCGCACTAGGCGAGTACCTCTGGGTTTGCTTGTAAGGTATTATACTCAAATGAACATTTATGAGGAGTGGGGCAGCTGAGGAACATACAGAAGGATTTTTAGGGGGGAAGCCAAAACGGGAGAAATAATGCAAAATAAAATTTAACAAACTGCAGAAAGGCGGCACAATAGGAGCCAGGTGCTTCAATGTGAACAACAGCCTTCGATCTGACTGGAGGAGAGTGAGGGAGCAAGCTGGCTGCTGCTCTGCCGAGACGCCTGCACTTTTTCATACCTGCTGGAGAACCACGTGCCAGAGCCCAGGAGGGAGCTGCGGCTTTGGGAGAGCAGGAGAGGGAAACCCTGCTGCAGGTGGTGCTCTCTAAATCTCCTTTCAGATCAAGGTGGCAGGATAAAAATCTTGGGATCTTTGTTTCATGGAGTAAATCAGCTCTGCTGTATTTCATTTCAAGGCTCTCACAAAGAGTGGTTTGGATGTGAATATTTCTTGGTATGGCCAAAAATAATCCAAATGGGAAAGCCAGAGTCAGACCCTGGACAATTTCTTACTAGCATTTTAGACAGATTCAGTTCATTTTAGTGAAGGGTCTCGATAGCTTGTTTTAACTTGCATGACCTTAAGCACTCATGCAAAAGCTTTTACCATCTTGCACTTCCCTCATTTAAAAATCTACCTTGGTCTACGGATTTGAGAAAGGCAAATCAGAGGGAGAAGCCTTTGGACCAGCAGTAGCTCTAGTGCTTCTTAGCTGGTGGACATTTCAGTATACTTCCAAGGCCACACTTGGTACTAGCATATTCCCTCATCCATGCTTAGCAGAGGAGGGAAATCAGGTTCGGAAGGAAGGATTATAAAGCTCTGGTGGGGATGGACCCTGCTGTAGCCAAGGTAGGAGCTACGCCCAGCTCTGGGGTAACGGATGATGCTGAAATGATGGCAACGTTGTGGTACACAACACCAGGCCATCAAGCCATCTTGCCGAGTCCTTCCTGCACCTCTAGTAGTGTGTGGGACAAGACAAGTCCTGCCGTGCTCTGAGCCAGCTGGGCCACCACCCACATGTAAAACCCACCGGTGGGACTGCGTGCTTGTGGCTGGAGGGAGACTTGAGTGAGAGCTCAGGTAAACAGCTGAGCGTAGACATCCCTGCAAGGCACCACAACAGGAGCCATAGGAAGCAAGTCAGGGACTTCTCACTCACCCTGACCCACCATATGAAGAAAAAGGGGACAGGCAATAGCAGAAGAGCCGCCTGCTGTCATCCTTTGCCCAGTCTCATCCTGATTTAAAGCATTTTCCAGGAGTTGCTGGCAGCATAATGCCAGGGTCTGGAGTAAAATTTGCCTTGATTTGCTGCAGACATGTATCTTCTTGCAGTGGCTGAGTGCTGTTGTAATTGGTGCTCTTGGAAGGAAAACAGCAACAGCTCATTAACAGCAATTAACACTCAGCAAGGGTTTCCCTCCGGCAGTTAGTCAATGAGAGTCTGGTGTGTGACACAGTTAATGTGAAAAGAAAAACTGGAAGGGGAGTCTGGAGAGCAAAGTGGATAAGGGCAGAGCTGCTGGGCCTTTCATCTCACTACCCAAAGTAACGGCAGAAATAACCAAAGTGACAAAAGGAGGTGAAAAATGACGAGTGTCTCCAGTCTCTTGGTGGCCTCCACTGGGATGACCACAGCTGTGATATTAAAGTGTACCTGATTAACAGGACACTTGATGGGCTTTAATGCAAGCTTAGCTGGCTTCCCCTCCTAAAGGAAGGATCCTTAATTGGGTTAAGGCTGCTTGGGACCCTCCCGCTGTTTAAGTGGTGTCTTCAAAAGCTGATCCAGATTAACCTCACTGAATATCTCTCTGGTGGACAACCCCCAAGGATGAATGAATCACTCCAAGCTATTCTCTGGCACTTGAGCAGCCCATTGCCAGGAGGTGTTCAGCTGAGTGTGGTTGGATTGGTAGCATAAAAGGTTAATATTGAGAGCAGGTGAGGCAAGGATGGCATCTTGGGGCAACAGCTGACCTGCCCAGCCCTTAATCCCAACCAGATGCTAAAACAACATTCAAATTAGCTGCTCACTTCCCCTTCCCTTGCTACAGGAAACATCAGCAGATTTTTTTCATGGTGAATGAGGGCTGGTATGTGCAATGTTGCTTCACAGTTATAAGCCTTGGGAACAACCTGAGGTCACTAATACTGTTGCAGAGCATGGCTTCAACTAGAGGTGGTAGGTGTCTGCAGGCACCTTCATTTGCTGCTTGTGGTGGTTGGTCACTTGAAGGATGGATGGAGAGGGTGTGTTATCTGCAAACTATTGAACACACTGCCTGTGGAGTGGAAGAAACTATTTGCTTGCCTGATGCTCCCACGAGGAGAGCATGGTTAGGAAGTACCCCTGCTCAGGGCCTGAGCCCTGGCTGCTTTTTAGCTCCCTCTGACACCTCTTGGAGTCCTACTGGCCTGTACCTGTGTCCTGGTGTTCCCAAAGTATCAAGTCTCAAGGGCTTGGTCTCAGTGCTCACAAGTGTGGTGGTGAGATGAGTGCTTTGGGGACACCAAACATGTCAGTGATGGATTCACTGACTTCTGAGCTTGATGCTTCTCCTCTGTAGTAGACCTGCTGGGACTGGGGAGGTGCAGTAATAAACAGGGCTTTTTGCTGGAGCCTGGATGGTTTTGTGGTGGATGCTTTAAAACTTCATGAAAGTGGTTGGATTTGAGCTCATCAAAAACTTTATACTTTCCTTTGTAGGAAAACATGCTTTCTCTGAGCTTTCCCATTGATTACTTTTTTTAAAACTTGGCAAAGATAGAAGGGATTGTCCTTGATAGAGCCCATTATACATGGCAGGCAGGATGTCTACCAAGCTGCTTGCTTGTGATGGGACTTGAAGGCTATATCCATGTGAACGTGCCTCTGGGTTACTCAGCTCACCCAGAGCCCTAGCTTGGGGGTGAAGACCCCAAGTTTGCTTTTGACCTTCTCAAAGTACATTGGAGAGTATTTGGCATGTTACTACCCCATAGTAAGCGTCTGGTGTGTTATGCCAAAAGTGAGCCCAACAGCGGGGTTTTGCTCCCAAGAGGGAGGGCTCAGAGTGGTGAGATAATGCATCCACTGCGGGCTTGGTTGGTGTGACTTAGTGGGCTCTGCAATGTGTTTACGTTTGTGCCACTGAGGAACTGCACACCTTGGCCTCTGGCTGCTGCCTTTGCTGTCCCTGCAAGATATATTTTGTTTGCTTAGTCTTTCTATTTCTTCTTTCTGGTTCCTTGCTTGCTGTGAAGGCTATTCCTTTCCTTCCACGTGATACACTTGTCTGTCCTTGTGTCTTGTATCTCCCGAACTTTATCGTAAATGAAGCTATGAGTTGGGCACTCAAAAGGCCTCTTTGGGGCTTTTGTTCTCACAAAGATGTGAGAGGGTGAGATTATAACCTCTCCAGCGTGGGCTGATAGATAAAAGGAAAGGGTAGCTGTGGGCTGTAGTATCAAATGATGAGAGGTCCATGAGGAGAAGGTTGGGAGTGGCAGAGGAGGTGGTGATGGGGGGCTCCAGCGCAGAGGCACACTCTAAGGCACATGTGGCAACACCAGGGTCTGACTCAGCCCCTCCAAAATGGCATCAGGCCAGTGGGACTGTGGGAGTGACTTCTTTCCACAGGGAAGGTGGCAGCACGGTGCAGCTGTCCAAGGGACCATGCAAGGTCTTGGGGACACAGGTCAAGAACAGAGGGCTCTATGTCACAGTGGCTCCTGGTGGGACCAGAGCTCTGTTGAGGGAGCAGAGGAGCGGGGCTGGAAGAAGAGCACGAGGATATAGATGTGTCCAGGTCCAAGGGCTGGTTCCCAGTCCCTGGCTTTGGTGCTAGCCAAAGCAGCTTGCTTTTTATAGCAAGCTGCAGCATAGTGTTGATGTGCCCAAATCTTCTTCTGTATGTTTTGGGGTGCTAAAAGTAGGAAATAAAATCTACAGTAATGCACTCCTTTTCTTCCCAAGGTAGAATGCTCAAGGGTTAATTTCCAGTAAGCCTCTGCTAGACGATGAGTCTCGCTCACTCCCTCAAGCCTTCCTGTGAGCATGGAGCTGCCAGGCAGCGTGTTCCTCAAGGAACCTGCCAGGTCCCCCCAAGGGTGACCATGTCTCTGTGGGAGAGGGAGAACATGATCTGCGTGTGAGTGAGGGGAGAGGACCCCTGCCCAGCGGCTGTAGGCAGCCTGGGTGCTTTTGGGGAAAACAGCTGTCCCACATGTGAGCTATTGTTCTAGCAAACACCACTGTCCCGGGGGGCTCACTTAAGGGGGGCCGATTGTATTGGGATGGCAATTGTGAAGGAACAGCGTGTGTCCAATGGCTGGGGGCGGTGACTCTTTGTCCTGATGTTCAGCCTTATACAGGGCTCCTCCTTGTCCAACTGTACCCTTGCATGCTGGTAGAGGATGCCAGCTGAGACACTGGCCAGGCTAGCAAGACCCCAGGAGATGAAATGGCAGGGCGACGAGGAGCTCGGCAGCCATCCGGTGGGACACCATCAGCTTGGTGTTGATGGGGTCTCTGGGATGATTTAATTCCTGTTTGGATTGGCAGGCTGAGCTGCAGCCGTTGGAGTTGTTAAGCGAACATACTGCTTTTAGTTTTCTTTGGCCTAGCCACCACCTTTATTTAGGAAATGAAATTGCCCCTTTGCAGAGGGTGATGGGGTGAGACAGAACAGGTCTGGTGGAGCCCAAACCCACCAAGATGGCATGAGGCAGAGGACTTTGCTGGGAGGCTTTGGGGAAGGCGAGGATGCTGAGCCTTTGCGATTGTTGCCTGCTAAGGGCTGTGCTGGGGATCAGAGGCAGCCTTGGATTTTTTGTTGTTTGTGGTTAACGTCTGATCGTTGCATTACAAAACTTCCCCAGTAAATTATCTTGCATCCTTTTTATATCCACGAGGAAGGCATTTTTAGAATGCTGGCTTGCGCGCGCCATGCTCTGGCTGGGACACCCAATTGCCTCGACCTAAAAATAAGTTGGAGGCTTGGGACTTGGTTTTTCCCTTTTAAAAAAAATAAAAATCTATATCTATATGAAGCAGGGGGGACATGTTTGGCTTGAAAAGATTTCTTTTCCTCTTTTTCTCTGTTTTGATCCCTTTCCTGACCAATATCAAGGCTGCAAGTTTTTGCCCTTCAGTGAGAAGTTTAGGGTGAAGGTAGCAAAGTTTTGGACCTTTCAGCAAGAGGAACTAGGACCTGTTAGTTTAATGCCCCTGGGAGAATCACCCCTGCTCAGCATGTTGTCAGCCCTATTAAAGGGTCCTCCTTCTGCTGGTGCCCAGGAGCTTTAAGCCTGAACAGATGAGGCAGGCCAGAGACTGGAATGGTGGCACTCTGGTCTTCTGCCACCCTTTGACTGACTTCTGTTGCAAGGCCATACTGCCCCACTGATGGATGGGCATGTGCATTGCAGGCTGCTGTGGGCTCATCTGAGCATCATCGGGAATCCTTCTCCAGCCTTGCAGTGTTTGTGTTTCCTTTTCTGTTGTCCTACTAGTCAGGGAGGCTGGATGAAGAAGACAGACTGACTTTTGCTTGTCACCTGGTGGTCACCAGAACAGTTTTTGGAGACGACCTCAATCTCAGGGCTCTGTCTCCCTCATCTATGCAGAAACCAGTCTGTGGTCTGGCCCCTCTGCAGCAGCCATGCCTTCTTTCAGGAGGGGACCAAGCTGCCTCCTGGTCTGCATTAGACCATGTTTCTCTCCAGCCTCGACTGGTCCTAGCACAGAGCTCCACATGCACTCTATCTCTTGAAACCTGGCGCTGAAGATGGTGCTGGTGGTGATGTGCATCAGTCCCAGCAATTTGGCTGGAGACAGGTTTTAGGCAGTAGTGTGGCACATCGTTGCTGGAACGTGTGCCGTAGGGTCATCTTCACCATGCTCGTTCAGTCTACAGATCTTCATCTTTCACACCATCTCTTTGAGGCCTGTCCTATGAAGGAGGATGCTGTGGGAGATGGGTGGGAAAGGAGGAGGCACCGAGTGAAAAGCTGGATACTTGCTTTCCATTGAACAGCAGTGGGATATGGGTGCCTAACTTCCCCAAGCTCCTTTGAAAAACCCTGCATAGCAAAGATCACATCTTCTGAGATGTTTGCAAATACCTGTGCTGTGGGCAGGGGTAATCCCAGCTCTTCGGCCGGGGAAACTGAGGCACGAAGTCTTAGACATCTTGCCCCGCAGTTGTGCAGCAATGAGGTGCTGCTGTTGATGCAGGGGCTGTGGCCTCCTGCCTCCTAGTCCCTGGATGGGGAAGAGAGGCATTTAATGAAAGGAGATGAAGCTGCTCAGTCTTGGCTAAATGCAAGGTAAAAAATGATGCCCTCATTTATGCAGTTCCCCTTTGTCTGGAGTGCTTTGCTGAGCCTCCAGGCCCAGAGACTCTGCTCAGCCACGTGAAGCCCACGCAGTGCTGGTGGAGACCAGGAGCGTTGCACCCACCTCTGTCATCTGCTCTGCCTTCCCTCAGCAGATTGTGAACTGCACTATAAAAATTGGCAGTGAAATTCAGGCTCCCGGGGACACTGACTGGTTTGCAGAGACCTTAAGACCTCCTTAAACCTGGGATGTTGCTTTGTATTTTTGCTGCAGGCGAAAAGTAAGAGAAAGCTGATTTACAGATCTATTCTTGTGGGTTACGTGGGACAAGGCTTATCTGTGCAATCTTAGACAGGCAAAAAGTGCTGTAAGACTTGGTCCTGACCTGGGATGTTTTGTTGTTGGTTTTTTTTGGTTTTTTTTTTTTTTTTTTTTTTTATTTTGCTTTGAAACAAACAATCCAGGCAGGAAGTAAACCATACCTGGCTTTGTTTAGCTTGGACTCTGCTCTAGAATAACTTGCTACTGTTGAGTTCTGCCTTGCAAAACCACAAGGGGCTGCAAACATATTTCTCCACTTCCCCCGGTGCTTCTCGCTTGCCCTCTCTCACATGCATTCTGTATGATGCCAGCACCTAGCCAGCCAGCATCAACACTGTCAAAAGAAGGCGAGCACTTACCCTGCACGGTGATAGCAAGCCTCTTCAAAGCGTGTCGGGGTGTACTGGAACCCAGATGTTGCCTGTGCTGGGCTTTGGAGCCTGGCCAGCCAGGGCAATGCTGGGCTCCCCTCCTTCCCCAAGCTGCTGCTTTGCTGCCTTTCTCCCTGGCAGGGCTCCTTTCCTTCCCCTAAATGGTTCAAAACTAGATCTTTAACTCTGTTTCTTTTGATTTCTTCTGATTAACTCCCCCCAGCCACTGCCGTTTCCCTGTTTTCAGGGATGATGTCTCAAGATGACAGCTCCCCTCTCCTTCTTACAGCCCCCAGAGATACGCAGTAGCTTCCTGACTTGCTAGGTACGCTGTTAGGTCCGTGCTCTTGCAGATGGCCAGGCGTGGGCTCTGGGGGAATGATGATGTGTTTTCAGAGGCCACTGTGACAGTCTGAGCCTCCTTTGTGCTTGCCAAGAGAGAGGGGGTCAGTGATGGACACAGGTGGAAAGCCCAGCTCAGCAGGATCCTATCTCCCAGGCATGCACAAGCCCTGGAGTTTGCACCCCGAGTCTGCACTCGGCCAGCAGTGTTGCTCCTTCCTTGCACGCTCTTGGGGTTCAGGGGATGGAGGTGAATGATGCTGCAAGCAGATGGCATGCTGTGTTATGGACCTACTTGGGGACGGCAGTGGGAGACACCTTACTGGAGTAGAAGCAGACAGTGACCTGTAATATTTGTCTCCTTTGCTTATTCCACTGATGATGAGGAGAAGCAACAGACTGTGGCTCTGAACCCTCTAATTCCAGATTCATTGGTTTTTGAAGGGGAAGGTAAGAGGGAGCAGGAGGACAGATGTTCCTTTGAAATTTCAGAGTTTTCAGGTCCTTGGTTTTTGTCTGGCTTATTCTACGGTGGTGACACGTACCCAGGTTTGCTGTCCTGCACGTGTGTGGCTTGGGATCTCCTCTTTGCAACGGCTGGACCCACAGGCTGGTTTCAAACAGATTAAAAAACCTTGGGCATCTGTGTTCCTGCAGGCTCATGAAAAGGCCAGCCAGGAGAGGAGAGCTGCTCCTGTGATGGGCAAAGGGTTCACTGCTTCCAGGATTAGTTCTTAATAATTAGTACATTCTTCTTGGAGTTCACTCCTATTGATGTTTTGGTATGTGTTAACCCCAAATAAACCAAGATTTCTGCCTGTGAATTTCACTGTCGGATCATCAACTGGGAGCCTGTAGGTTGAGTTTAAACCCAGGAGTCTGAGGCACGTGTGGCTTTTCAGCTCCCAGTGAGCTCTCCCTGGGAGTAACAGGGGTGCACGGTCCGTGGAGGATGAGAGATGGTCCATGTGTTCTCTGCTCCCACCACGAGAGCAGCTGGGAGCCCAGCCGCTCCAAAAGCCTGACTCGGCGTCGCTGCCTGGTCTGATGAAAGACATCCCCGTACTTTGATGGGTCTCAGATGGGTCGCGTGTTTTAAGATGATCTCACCCGTGAGGAAGTGGTAAGCCTCTCTGAGGAAGAGATGGCCATGATTCACTCTGATAGAAATAGAAAGGCCAAATAAGCAAATGGAAACTCCCTATTGACAAGGTCCCTGCAATTTAAAAGGGTTTTTACTACCTATTCCAGTATGCATTTGAAAATCATATGCATTTACTCTTACATACTACAATCAGATGGTTTTTAAGCCATTAAGGCCCATTGGGTCAATAACCACCATTTTCAAAAATCTATTAAATACCCATTTCCGTGGAAATAGAGCTTTTACAATTGATCATGGCTACCGACTCCCATTAAAATAAACCCCAAATGCTATCAACTCTCCCAAGATGTAGAGCGCTAAAACACAGATTGTCAGGACAAATTTATCCCAGGGGAAAGTTGATGGCCCATTATGCTTAAGCAACACAAGAATTGTCACATAAGCCAGGAAGTTTATGGGACTTGCATGGATTTGTCCTCCCTGAGGGGGTAAAAAGGAAGGTTCATGGGGTGAATCTGTAGCGCTAACACAAGCTCAAAGGCAGCCTCCTGCAGGAGCTTTTTGGGAAACATTTGGCTTATTTTGTATTAACTTTCAAGTGTGTACAGGCTTTGGTTGTTTGGCAGACCCAAACGATGCTTTAGGGCTGAAGTGCTGTAAGAAATGCTGCATTTGTGGATCTGTTATCGGTGGGACAGGGTTTTCCATTTTGAATTATACAGGAATGTTACACCTCTGAGGTTGTATGAGGAAAGATGTTGGGAAGATGACCTTGCAAAGATGAGGTCCTTGTCTCTCTGCCCTGGGAAGGAAAGCCTTTGGGGCTGCTGGTCTTGTGGTGGACCCTAAAGCAGACTGTGGGGGTGTGAACATGGTGGGACTGCAGGGGATCCCTGCAGGTTGCCTCTGGATGAGAAGTAGCTCAAGAGATGGAAGGCCAGTGACCAGGGGCTTGACAATGTGGGGGAGAAGGGGCAGGAAGAGTAGATGTCCCCACTGGAACATTGCTGGTAGCTCTTTCCGTGCATGGGAGGCGAGAGCTCTGCCAGTCCTAAAATGTACTGTGGAGCAGAAAGACCCTGCATGTCCCTGCTGAGCACTGGTGATGGAGCGTTACAGCTCTGGCAGGTCCTCCTCAGGAGGGGACCTAAAGAGCTGGGACCTGTCGGTGTGGCTGTCGTCCCCTCTGAGAGCAGCCTTCAGTTTTCAGGGGATGCACCAAGGATGGGCGAACAGCAGAAAGGGGTCCCCGCTCCAGCTCCCACGTCTTGATAGGCAGAGAAGCACAGGAGGGAGCTTTGCGATCCAGCTGTCCTTTCTGATTAGGGCTTTGCTGCTTACCATCTCTGCCAGACAGCAACAACTCTCATGACGTGGGCTGGCTGCCGAAGTCAGTTGAAAGCTACTGTGCCCCCTTGGAGGAGAGGTCAGGTAGTCCCTGCTGAGCCAGGGGCCGTGCGTCCCTTGTTTGTCTCGCTTCATGCCTCCTTCAATCATCTTCACCGCAGTCCTCTGCTCCCTTCTGCAGCCCTGGATTTCTCTGCTATGTGTGCCTGCTCCTGACCCAGCACTCCTCTTCCCTCTGCACTGTCACCTCTCTGAGCCATTTCTTGCTGGGGGATTATGTCTGTGCTATGGAGCCACGTCTCGATGCCTCCTCCCTGAGGCCACTGTGAAAAGATGTCCCTTCTCCTCCAGCAACATGGTGATGCCAGATGATATTTGTGATGGGAATGGAGGAGACAATGTGGTGAATTGGCCCTCCCCTTCTTAAGAGAATTTAATTTGGGGCAGACGAAGGGGAACATGGGGGTTCCTGTCCCTGGGGAGAGTGTAGACATGTATTCCTAGAGCAAGTGTTGTGGGACTTTGTCCTGGGATCGTGATGTAATGACTTCTGTGTCAGGCACCAGGACGACCTGACCTTTTGGGATCATTGGTGGTTGGTATTGGTGCTTTCTGCAGTGTAGGATTGACTCCTCCAGGAGCTCAGGAGAGACTGTAGGTCTGCCAAGTAGTCACAACCATTGGAATTTTTTTGGAAACTGAAGTGCAACTTAGACAAAATGCTGATGCCTGGGTTCAGATGAGTAGTTCTCAAAAAACTTACCTTCTCCTAAGATGTCCTAGGGCTGGTGGTACCTCAGGAAACCTACACAGGCACATGGACATGTGCTGGGATTCCCAGCAAAGCCATCCCAAGAGGCCCTCAGACAGGCCATGGTGCCCATCATATGCATGGCAGCTAGTAGCTGAGTGAGGCAGTAAGCCAGCCTTGTCCTGAGGGTGCAAACATGAAACCAGTGTTTTTCAATGATCCAAGCATCTGATGCACTTGTGATTAATCTGGCTGAACTCAGATCTACTGAACATCCCTGTCCCTTCAGATGAGCAGTGGAGGGAAATTCCCAGTCCTGCAGTGCAGGTCAGAAATCCCAGGGGCTGGAGGCTGATGATGCAGATACTTTAGCATCCTCCAAGAGAAGCTTCAAATTTGGCAAAGCCACAAGAGGAGGCTGTATCTGAAGACAGAAGATCTTCTGACCTCCCCTTCCAATGCTAGGGGGTATGCAGCCATTGGCATGGGTGTCCTGAGGGTGCCCACCATGCTGCAAGAGCACAGCTGGGGGTAAACTTCTCCTGAGGCTTATTCTCACATATTCAACACAAGTGGGGGACTATCTTTGGTTCAACCCGTGTGCCACGTGCAACCAGCCTTAAAACTGATCCCTGCTCCTTCACCCTGCATGTAAGCTGTCAACAGATCTGTAACAAGATCCAGAGAGGAAACCAGCATGTCGCAGAAAAGCAAACAGTGTCTGAGCAGGCTGGTGTGGAGGAATTAACATGGGTTTCCTAAAGTCAGGTGCCCTGGTGTAGTGCCAGAGGCAAAGACAAGTCCTTAATGCCTGACTGTGGCTTCCTAAGAGAAAGGCCAACAAGCACAGCATGCCTTTGCCTGTGTTCACACTGGCAGGGTCTGGGATCTGTCAGTGCAGACACCTGGTTAAAAATTTGGCATCCTGGGCAGTATATTCAAAGTTTGCCCAGAAAGGGCATTGTACGTCCTTCGCTGACCTTCAAGTGATCACATCTACATCAGTCCCTGGGTTTAAGCATTTCTATTACTTTTTTGAAAGATGGAGTAGGAGGCTGAAAATAATAACATGAAGACCCTTATACCTGAAAATCTGTAAGGTCTGTCAGGGAGAGGACAACCAGATCAGCCTGTCTTGATATGATCTTTGTTCACCCCTGTAGACATCACTGCATGTATCATATTAGCTGTTCTCCAGTCATATGCCCTGCGGCCAGTCCTTCTGGATTTGGGGTGGCATTTCCCCAGGCTCCTGCTCCAAATGTATTACATCCACTGAGTCTTGCTTATCTATGAACATTTCTATTTCTGCACTCTTCCCTCCTGCTTTTTGCCCCTTATTCTGTATCCCTACATCCTGCCCCCTTCAGAGGTGGGACTCACTGACACCTCCCAACCAGTTCATCTTCTCTCCCACCCAGTCCAAATGGCACTTCAGACCCCATCCAATTGCTGCCACCGTTGTTTTTTTTTCCTTTATCTTGAGCTCTGCTCCAGTACCATGCCTTTAATCTTGTAACCCAGTGGAAGGGAACTTGAATTCTGCCTCACAATCCTGAATAAAGGTGGAGACCATACATTAATTTTGTCCAGGGATGCATCTCAATTACGCTGAGCTTCAGCTCCACCTTCCCTGCTCAGCAGATTTGCTTCTTTCTATTGCTCTTTTTATTTCTAAAAGGGTCTTTTACTCTTTATTTTCACTGGAGTCAGCTTGATTTCAGGGGATTCCCATTTCACCCAGTTCTCCCCAGCATCTCGGATGCAGCTGGTGTCTGCTTGTCAGTCCTGGTTTTCAGTTCTTAGTTCAAGGCCTGTGTTCATCCCCCCATTTAAATTAATCTGAATCAACTCATTATTAGTTCAGGCCAAGTTTTCTTTCTCTCATCAGCTCTTCCATAATTTCTATGCTACTTACCAAAACCAGGTCTAAAATAGCATTGCCTTTGGCTGGTTCAGTGATGATTTAGTGAATAACTTTTTAGCAAACACTTCCAGGAATAGCTGGGTCATGCCATTGTTAGCAGTGCTTATTCTTCAGCCTATCTCAGGGCAAAATGCCCTGCAGGGCTTTCTGGTCTAACACTAATGTTATTGTCTTCCTTTCCCAAATCTGACCTCAAGAAGTTGCGTACTACCATCTGATGTAACTGGGAGCTTTCCTGCTGTGTGCTAGTGATCTGCAGCCTTTTTGGCACCTTTCCCCAGTAAATCTATATGGAAGGGTCACAGCCTCGAACCACAACTTGTCTTTTTGATCCCATTTGCAGCTTTGCCAGTGCAACTCTCTGACACTGCAGCATCTGCTACTGCTTCAGTCCCAAAGCCAAATCCACCACAAGGAGATTGAGGGTTACCTCTGAGTCCAACAGGAATTGCTTATATGTAAGGGAAACCCCTGATCCTGAAGGCCCTCACATAGAACTGTTTTGCACTGTCACCCTCTTTGACATCTTGATACTCAGCCACTCAAGCAAATTTTAAACTGTCTCTTAAGCGGTGCTGCCAGCGAAAGCTGCTTCCTAGGCTGTTCTTCTACTCATGCTGTCAGTGCCTCAGAGGTGGGTTTTTCCCGGCACGTCCAAGAGGTGTGCGATACCCTCATCCCTTGTGTACCCAAATGCTCTTTGGCTGGAGTCCAACACCCAGTGAAGAGGATGAGAGATTCCTGAGGACTACAGGGGGTATTATTCCAGCAGTGTTGTGCCTCCCATGATCCCAAGGGAATGTCTTGCTGTTCCTCAGCCTTCCCTTCACCCCTTGCATGTGTGTTGTATCTGGCTGTGTTACCAACGCCTGTCCGGATGAGAGTCATTTGGATGTTACTGCCTTGTCAAGTTGTCATGATGCTGGCAATGATGTTTGTGGCATACCAGAACAGTGCTGGACTAGAGTCAGAGCTCCTAGACCATGGTCATGGGGATACAAGTAGTCTTAACAAATACAGAAGGACTTAAGCTATTGCCTGAAAATACAGCATCCTTCCAGCTGCATTAATGCCAGAAATTTCAGGGCAGGTAAGCTCAGAGTGTGAGGCAGCTGCAGTTACGAGAGCCACCATCGGTCTAGTCTGGAGGCAAGTAACCCATTTTGGTTTGTGCGCTGTGCCAAGATGGTACCATGTCCTGTTTATGTTGTGGTAGTGGGCTTTGTCTGCCTGAGGCAAGGCTGAGCATCGCCTGGGAATTCATGTGATGGGAACAGGGATGAGGGTTTACAAACTCTAGCAAGGAAGGTTCATATATGCAAGCAGAGAGCCTGAGTCTGGAGGATTATCTCTTTAGACACCCCCCCAGAGTCATCATGGAGAGGAGCCCTTTGGTGGGGTGAATCAGAAGATGTTCACTTTGGCTCACCATCTGGAGGAGCATGTTTCTTCACTGATGATATGGAGAGTTTAGAGAGTCTGCTCTCTGAAAATATTCATGCCACTTGATTCAGCACCCATCTTCACGGACTGAGTTGCAGCTCTTGGGCTTGTGGCTGCTGCCTCAGAAGCAAGGTTGCTGTGTGTTGCGTTAACCCTTTGCAGCCTTGGGGGAATGTGTTGTCCGCACAACAAAAATGTTTTGGCAGGCTGATGCTTGTTCCTGGGAAGCCTGAGGGATTCCTCATTTGTCAAGCAGGGGTTTGGGGGAAAAGGGAGCCTCCCTGCTTGGCGGGGGGGGGGGAGTAGGAAGAGGAATTTCCTTGCGGTGGATGAAGGACATGAAAGCAGAGCCAGGAATCCCCTGTGACTTCATTAGACTCTATGGTTAGCTGGAGCTGGCTGGGTCTCAAGTATTTTCCAGCTGTCCATGGAGGGCACTTGGACAGCTTCCACCCAACCCCACTCCCACATCCCCACTGAAACGTCTACAGGGAAAAGACTCCTATTTTTGAATTGCAGTGGAATTCCTGTGGCATTACACACTGCATCCTTTGCAGTACCCAGAGAATTCAGTTTGATTTATGATACTGCATGGGGTACATGCTGGCCTCACTTTTCATTTGGAAGTGCCATCTTTTGCCTTTCAGTGGTAATGGCCACTGTTGTGGCCCCAAGACTTCCTGTTATGTTGTGGCTCTCACTAGAAAGTGCCACTCTTGCTCCTTTTGTCCCACCTTAAGCCACATCAGGCTTGCCTTACAGCTTGATTGTCCATGCTACTGCCCCAGACATTAGCAGATCCTCTCCTCTCTCCCACCTGTGCACCAGCAGTGGTCCCGTTGCTGCTGCCAGAAATTGCTGCCGGGAAAAGCAGCAACAACCCTGTCTGTCTAGAGTATATCAAGTCTTCTCCTTTGACCAAGCCAGCTTAGAGCTTGACTTGCATCCACAAGTGCAAAGATGCTGTCTGCCCTATGGGCCAGGACAAAATTGTCCAAGGAAAAGCATGAGAAAGGAGTGTGAGGGTTCTCCAGGGAGGCCTGGGATCATGGGTCGAGTGTGATTTTTCAACTGATCAGAAAGGAAGCTTTGGGTCTTTAGACCTTAGTGTAGTAAGGTCTAGTGCAGAGTAATAGTTTTCCGTGCAAAGCTGTAGTCGTTTGATTGCTTTCCCATTTGATGTGTTGGGGTGATGCATAGAGGGTGGAGCAGGACTCTAAGAAGAGATGCATGATGATAGGACAGGAAACAATGGATGCAAGTTGGAACAGGAGAAATTTGTATTAGACATAAGGAATTTTTTCTACCATGAGGGTGGTTAAATACTGGAACACATTACCAAGACAAACTGTGAAACCTCTGTCTTCAGAGCTGTTCAGGTCTCAACTGGACATGGCCTGGAGCAACCTGGTTTAATTAGACCTGTTTCGAACAAGGCAGTCAGACTAGATGACCTGTGGAGGTCCTCTCCATCTGCAGTTATAAGTGATTCCACTATTCTGTAGTAACATAGTCACTAAAGCTGCTGCACTTCATCTTCCTTTCCTTTTTTTGATAGCCTGGAATGTCACACAACGACAGCGCATCATTAGGTCCCATACAGAGCCATGTGCTCCTGACCCAGCACCAGGTCTGCACAAGCATCAGTGTGGCTCCACTGTGCTGCTCTAGAGCAATACAAGGTCCAGGCTTCTTCCCCATCTTGCTTTCTGCCCACCATGAGTCCCCACAAGTAAAACAGTATGCAGTGTGGTACCTAAGCCTGCCTTAGAGCCAGATTGTCAGCTAGTGTTATTCAGTAGAATTTTAAGTCAAGAGTGTCACAGGTCAGCACCATCATGAAGGAGGCCCTCATATCTGGACTCGTTCCCTCAAATACCATAATTTCAGGTGGTGTTCATGCCCATTTCTAATAATGGCAGTCCATAGCCCTCTCATCCCTAATCTCTCTGTGTTGTTGCCTATACTCCTCTTGCAAGCTCCACTCTCCCAGGGTTGCAAATACTCCTCAGGTCAAGGCGGTATTAACATGCAACTAGCTGCTCACCAATGAGCTTTGGATGCTCTTGGAAAAACATTTGCTTTGAATCTGGAAAACCTGATGGCCCTTCTCTGTCTCTCTTCTATCCTCTGCCCTATTCTTTGAGGTTGTTTTTTTTGCTGCTTAGCTGATAGCTGTGCCTTCATGTGTCCTTCTGGCCTTCCTTGTGTTTGTGTGTTAGCTTGCAGTGCCCACCCTGCTGTAAATACCATCTAGTTTGGAATACTCTGGTCTTGTAGGCGTTGAGAAGCTATTTGGGGAGCAGAGGAGAGGGCTGTCACTTAGGCTGTTTGTGGAGACCAAAGGCTGCTCTGCCTTCCCCCTGGGAAAATCACAGAAGCTCTGAAGAAGAGGGAGATCATGACCTTGGCAGTAAGTGACAGGCAAAGACGCCAGTTACATGCTCCTTGTTTAAGATAAGGATGCCAGTGGGAAATGCGGATTGAGGGGAATTAGAGTTGTCCATTCTAAAGCTGTTTTGGTCTTGGTCATATCTTTGGGGATGCCAGCAGGAGGATATTTGTGCTTTCCATGTTGTCGTGGGTGAAATGGGGATCCTTTCCTCTCCTCCTCCATCCATCTGAGCATCTCTCGGTGCTGGAATGGCTCCCCCTACCCCTGACACAGCCCTGAACCATCCAAATCTCTCAATGGAGGAAATTACAGTTATTTATAATTAAGGGTTGACAAAAAATGTTGCTAGTGTCAAGGGAATGGCAGGCGACAGCCAGAAAAACATCGTGTCTCCAGAAGAGGGGCAGCAGGAATATCCCTCTGAATAGGGCTGACGTCAGCTCTCGGAATTTGGAGAGCCTGGAAGGTTTGGGGCTATTTTTCCAAGATATCATAGGTCAGGAATCAATGTTATTTTTAAGCCTGTGTCCCCCGAGCAGCTCTGGTGCATGAAGGAGACTTTCTCTCCCCCTTCCCCCTCCTTTATGCTCTATTTCTATGAAATTTTTGCTTCTCTTCTTCCGAGTCATGCTACAAATATGTCCTTCAGGTTTGTTTATTCTTCTCCCTATCTATTCCTCCCAGCCTGCTCCTGTCTTGGTTGGGTTGAAGGGATGGCGTCAGCGTGGCGCGTGTCTGGGATGCTCAGGCGAGACATCACAGAGAAGAGATCATGTTCTCCTAATTTGCCATTTCCGGTTGGGAGAGTTTTCTCTCCACAAGCTGATGTGGCTGGGGAAAGTGTTCTGGGAATGCTGCTTTGTGGTGGGAGATCTCGGGGCCTGGTGAAGACAAGCTGGTCATCTCATCTCACCATTAAATGCTGCCATATAGTCCAGCCAAGATTTTCTAAAGTGACTGAAGTTTCAGAGCTGCTTTGTTGTTGGGAAGGTGGGTGAGATGTCTCCAGCCCAGGATGGCCTATTGGGGCTGGCTGATAGGGGAGAGGTAGTTAGCAGATCCTGATTATTTGACACTTACTGAGTCAGCAATGGCTTCTGAAAGTCTATGCTATTTTAGGTCCAGGGAAGTGGCCATCCTTGGGTTTACTGAGCTCTTCTCCACAAGCCATCCTGCTCTAGTCTACTTCTGGAATTCTGTTCCTCTATTTTTCCATTTTTCCTCCTTCTCTTCCATTTGCTCTAGCAACCTCTCTCTTTCTAAACAAGTTTGTGGGTATAATAACTTGACTAGGGATCTTGCCATCTCAAACAGTGTATTTGCACATCTCTTGTTGCTTTCCCTTCTCAATTCACATTTCAGATAAGAACATGCCTTTTTCCCCTTAGCCCATGCTCAGCTTTTTTGCTTCCTTCCTTCCTTCCATAATTCAATGTGGTGGGGAATGCACTAATGGACACCACTTTTACAGAAGTTATTCATTCAAATATAGCTGGTATGCCTTCATGGCTAGTCCAGTGTAAAGAAATGATCGCATTGCCTTCATAATCTCTCTGTGCAGCTCAAAGATGCCAATTGCTCCTGGAAGCATGGGAACAAGCGAAATGCTTTCCACCACCTTAATGTTGCTGTTGGCCTTATGCTGCAAGTTTAGTCATTCTTATGACATATTTCCACAATGGTGCATTTCCATCATCATTCCACAGTGATGTATTTGAAGCCTTTCCATGAGTTTTTTTCCCTGCTTAGAATCTCTTAATGGCTTCACAAACTGCGAGTCAGGGTCCTCAGATTTTGAAGACTTAGAGACGGGTCTTAGAGACTTAGAGACGATGTCTTCTATGGCTACCTGTCTCAGCCCATGACGTTGATGGCGCTGATGATGGAAATGGTAGTAATTGATTTAAAAGAGTATCTGGCATTTGCAGCACAGCCCAAGTCTCTACAATTCCACTGCTGCTATTATTGGAATTATTATTGTTATTACTGAGTTAGATCCTGATCATTTTACATAGCTGAGGACATCAACTCCCTAAAGATCAACACTGGGACTGAGGGTGTACTGGCGAATGCAATATAGACCTCTGACCTGTGCAGAAACAACCATGCAGAGGGGAGAGTGAAACCTAAATTTCCTGACTGCTGTTTTTTTTCTCCAAGTGCTGAGAGACATGCCATGTTGTGAGGATCTTTTCGTGGACACCAGACATATCCATGGGTGTTAGTGCTCTGCTGCAATGCCTATTGCCTACCTACCTCTCCCAGTCCATTACTTTCCCATGCCCCTTAGAAATGGATGTCTTTGACATACCCATTCTAGTATTTTTTCTGTTCCTGCAACTCTTTATTCCCAGCTCTGGAAATGGGAGGAGAGACATCCAGCAGTGTTGTCAGTAGGCTTTCACCCCTAAACATGCCCTTTGGTGGATCTGTCTCCCAAGATGTCCCTCCCTCCCCATTAAGCTTATTTTGGGAGCTCCTATGCTTCCCTGGCCTGGCTTCTGTAGACATCCCATACCTTGTCTCAGAAAGGATTCAGATCATGTGCAGAGAGACAGATTCACGTGAAGTGGGCCTTGCTGTTGACTCAGTGCTGGGGGGGACCCAGGCAGTCCTCTTCTCCAAGGTCTGTTTTGGGCAGAGCTGTGAGAGAGATTTCTTGGAGCAAATTCTGAGATACCTTTTTCTCATGCTCTTCCCTATACAATACACAGGAATGGGGGTGAGGTAGCACGTTTCTTGACATGTTATGTGCCTGTGCTCTGCAGGGGATCCCTTGTTTTTACCATGCACTGCCACGTCTAGCATACTGGTTGTCCTGGGGAAAAGGGATAGAGTGGAGGTCATGAGCTTCTCCAGACAGACTAGAGGTGCTGGAGAAGAGACTTCTTGGCCCTAGCTGACAAACCCTCTCTGCTCCCAAGAATAAGGTTTGATGTCCATCCCTGACCTGTATCAGAGACAGCCCCTGAAAACTCTTGTTGGAACCAGCTGGAGCTCTGGATTCCTTTCTCTCTCCTCACGTCTTGAGGAAAACTCACTCCCTCCTGCCTTCAGGTTCCATTGTTTTGATGCCAAACCCCTTCTCTTTTCCCTAGCAGGACTGACCTGTTTCCTTTCTTCACTCATTGTTTCTCCTCCCATTTTTCCTTCTTTTATACTATTCTTTGGGTCTCTTCTCTCCTTGTTGTTGGAAAACCTTCTCTAAGAATAGAACTCATCAAGAAAGCTGCTGTAACTAGCAAAACTTCTTTAGATTTGCATGACCGTCTCCCACACAAACCCCTCACTGGCAGAACTTGCACCTTAGAGAGCAGAATGAGTAGTATCATGGGACATCCTGTTGAAACTTGCTGAATTTTGCCATGCTTTATCAAATGCTGTTGGTTTCAGAGACTTGAGGATGTGGGTTTCCAGGTCTGCTGTACCCTTTCCAGGATATCTATGGGTGGCTCCTCCTTTTCCTTTTTGCTCCATTGAAGTCGATGTTGACTATCTCCTCTCCCTTGACCTTGCAGGGCATACATGAGCGTGAAGGAGCTGAAGGAGGCACTGCAGCTGAACAGCACCCACTTCCTCAATGTTTATTTTGCCAGTTCGGTGAGGGAAGAGTTGGCTGGTGCTGCCACTTGGCCATGGGATAAAGAAGCCCTTACTCACCTGGGTAAGTAAGCTACCCCACTCATGGGGTCTCAAGGTTGTTGGTTTTCCTCTTTCTTGGTTGACTTGGCAAAAAGAGGCAGCCATGATTTGGCTCAGCATTGAGGATGTTTAATAAGAAGGTCATGGTAACAGGCTTTGGGTGTACCAATAGCTGCTGCTGTGGGAAGGAAAGGTGCTACCTGTTCACTGTGTCCATGTGGATAAGGTGGTGGGGTTACGTCCTGACAAGGGAATTCCAGGTTGTGATGAGAAACTTTTAATGGTGAAGACAGTGAAACAGCGGGACAGAGAACTTTGGGGAAGGAGAGCTGCAGATTCACCATCAGTGCAGGCTCTGGAGAGGGGTTTAGACTCGCATTTGGCTTCTCTGGGACTTTCCAGGTCTATCTTCCAGGACTCTGGAAATGGTGAACTTCACTTTGCAGCACATAATGACAAACAGATAAACCAGGAGTGTCAGTGATTTCAGAGCCAAGACTCCAGATTTGAGCAACTCCAGAGCTGACCAGGCAGTGAGCACTGACCACTTCCGAATCCAGCTACAAATGTGAGGATGACTATCAAATTAAATGATGTTTTTATAACTTGGCTTACTACCTGCTGGAGGCAAGGTTCTCCTTGGCTTCAGTGAATTCAAAGCAGACCCTTAAGGTCATCAGCCCTGGCAGGCTACAAAACAGTCAAAATGGCAACAGCTTCACTAGAATGTAAATGTATTGTAAGTGTTTTCTCTTATTTCTGCTGTCTCTCTTTTTCCTGCCTCTCCCTCCACCTCTTCAATGTCAGAGTTTTCTGGCAAAGCCCTTTACACTTAGCAGTCAAAACATCTAAAGTGTTTCTCAATAAGTAACTGGAAATAATTACTCCTGACACCTGCACAGCAGACCTAGACCTTCTGCTTTTACAAGTGCGTGATGTTCAACCCTTAAAAGTTTTACGCTGCTGTTAAAGACCTGTTTTAAAGTTCTTTTTTGCCAGTTTCCCTCCCTCAATGAGTTTCAGGACTGTTTTTTCAATAGCATATTCCTACAGTTGCTTGTTGAGGAAGGCAAATCTCCATGAAATTTATTCCTTCAGCTTCCAGAAATCGCTTCCAAGGCTCAGCCTGACAATCATCTTACTACAGCAAGTGCTTCAGCCACACATGTTCTCTTCAGACCCCTCCCAGTGGCTCACAAGGAATTATACGGAGGGGTAGTCAGGGTGACGGGTTTCATCATGAGCTTGCGTCTAGCTCTGGTCTCAGTTTGTGTCCAGCCAGGGACACAAAAGGTGGTACCATCTGGAAATGTTGGATCAGGGTTTTACCATGGAGGTTCAGGGGAAAAGGGGTGTTGTCTTGGCTCTGGTGCCAGAGCTGTAAAGTATGAAGTTGGATCTGAACTTCTCTGAGGCTCTGGCACAGACTGAAGACTTTGGTTCAAGACTGTCTTTGGTTTTAGATTTAATGAGCTCAGGAGGGCTGGTTGCAGACTCTGTTCTCTGTAAACAGTAGGCTCCACCACATACATCATCAAGTGTTTTGTACCACGCACAATGTATATTATTGTCCAGCACAGAAGAAACTTAGGACTGAGAAGTTCATGAATATATGGCTTTTGACAAAGCCTCTCACAGGGGGCTACTGGAGAGTCTGAGTAGATGTGAAGGTAAAGCAGTGAGGAAAGAGCAAGGAAAACCTTGGGGCGAGTTGTTACGGATGCACGTGTAACTGAATCCAACAGGTGTTAAAACTCAGATTTATTCTTTAGTAAAAGTTAGTTAGAAGTCTGGTAACATTTTATAAAACCACAGGCTCAATGCTGTAAAGAGAGTTAATACTACACAGCTGACTTAAGAATCCCCAGGATTTAAAGTGATGGCTCCAACACACGCGTATCACTCACCTAAAAGCTGAGGGCTCTCTCCTTCGAGGAGTCACCTCGGGCAGTGCCCTGAGCCCAGGGGGAGTCCCCGACTGCAGACCTGCTGCTCCCAGGAGGGCTGGTTCCACCATGTCCTCCGGTGGGACCCGTTTATACCCCTGCCGAATCTGACCTGTGGTCAGGTAATCCCTATCGGCCAGGAGGGTCACCTCGGTGTACCTGGTGTGTCTCGACTGGCCAGTTCAAATTTCAACCTGCAGCCTCCAGGGTTTCCTTTCCCTTCTCCCTGCCTGGAGAAGTTTTGTTTCCTGCTGGTGGGATGGTGGGGGCGGAGGGGAGGGGGGGGAGTGTACTGCCACACGAGTGAACGGTAGTTAGAGAAAAATTCCTGAGCTTTAAGTACCTAATAGTGACCAGGGGTAGAGACAGGCCTTTACAAGAGAGTAGTCTGTCTCCAAGAAGACAGACTCCTTCCCTTGCACTGAATCTTGCTAATTTCCTGTCTATCCTGACCTTAAAATATTAAGGTCAGCACACAGGCCCTGCTCCCTACATGCCACTGTCTGCTCCCATGGAACAGAAGTGTCATGCTGATTTTTCCCTACACATGTACAGACCCTCTCATGCTTTGGTTCTCCTCCTGAAACAAATTGGTTCCTTGAGTTTGACTTGACTTCTCCAAGAAGCTAACCTGCCTCTTGGCTCCAGAGACTCTTGGTCAGATTTTGCTCTGTTTGTCTCTCTGAATGGGACTTTCTTAGGTGTATTCAAGAGAAGTGCCATAAGTTGTTTTTTAATCTGCCATCTGGACTTTGAATTCCTTAGAAACCATTCTTTCATGACCTTTGAGTGTCTCTTTCAAGAGGGTCCTCCTCACCTTCTTGTTGGCGTCTTCACCTTCTGGAAGTCTTCAGTGAACTTCGTTTTTCATCCCTTTCTCTTCACCTATGCTTGTTTTGGGCTACCAGAGATTAAGAGACTATTCCTATGCTGATGATTTACAGATCTATTGCTCTCCTCCAGATTATTTTCCTGAGTAAATTTGAATTTCAGGCAGCCTTCCTGAAGGTTTACTGATGGTTTACTATTTTAGACCAGTAATAATACCAAGCAACAGCAACTACGTTCAGTGAAGTGTAAGAGATAATTACCGACTTGGAGAGGTGAGCTGGTCTACAATGCTTCTATAGGCAGTATTTCAGCTACTGTGGAGCTCCTAGACAGAGACAACTTGCAGCCAGCTAGCAGCAGAGGTAGAAGATCTCAGGTCTGTTTGCACTGTTTCCTCTAACCATACTGTCTGTCTCAGTCTTTCCACCATAATCACAGCGAGTTCCTCTCAAATTCAGAGTTCTTGCTTGGAGTCTGGAATGAATTTTCTGAGAACTTAGAAGTAAATCTTTTTAACTAGAAAACACAAGGAGTTGAACTCCTGTCCTATAAAAAACCTTAGCTTTCCACAGTGGAAAGCCTTGCCTCAAAAACCCTAGTAATGTAATAATGCAGACGCTTTAAACTTCATGTGTAGCTGCATGTGAACTGTATTAGCATAAACATGGTTGAAAGGCAAGGGATTTGTGAATATTTGATGTTATAAATACTTTCTGCAGTTATATAAGCTGAGGCCAGCTCATATATCTGGCTGAGGTCAGTGGATCCTGAAGGAGGGCCAGCCATTCCATCAAAGGTACCTTAAGCAATGGCCATCTTCCTGTCTGACTAACTGTCATGCGTTTGTTCCATTAATTGCCGTGACTCAGTGTTTGGGAAAGACTGTCCTTGTGATACAGGTTCAGCTTTGGTTTGCTGTTTAAAGATCCTGTGCTTACTTGAGCATGTGTTCCCTACAACAGCCCTGACCCGAGAACAGGTTGGCTTTTTGGGGGCTGGCTTGAACCAGAGTCCTTCAGCATTGCCATTGATCGTGGCTAGAAGCAGGGCAACATCCTGGGACTGGGAGCTTCCAAGGGATGTGTGAGTGAAGATGAAGTGGGATCCACACCAGTGCTAATCATTCAGTGTCCTGATGGACTGGACACCTCTTTTTGCTTGAGCAGAGTTGAGGCTTGACCTTGGGGACATGACCAGCTCTGCAGCTGTAGCTGGTAGATCTGGTCTGGAAGGAGAGGATGTTGTGAGGCCAGACCTGAAGCTTTCCAGCTGCCTGGTCTTGGTTGGGTGAGCAAGTCCAAAGAAAACTCTGGTTCACCTGCCTTGTAGTGCTGGATCCCCTTGATGTCACAGGGACATGACATTGAAGTTTTTAGCTTGGTTGTGTAATGCTGACCTTGGGGGACCTCCTTGGGCTGGTTCTCAGGCATGAGAGGGAGAGTTCATTTAAAGCCCAGTTTAGCCCATCTCCCAAGGCAGGAGGAGGCAGAGGTGAGAAGGAAAGCCTGATCTGTAGAGGAGGGAGAGGGGAGGCTGGTCTTGTGGAAGCGTTCACAACATCCCGACATCTTGCCTTCACAGCCAGGACCCTGCAGAAGGGAAATACAACTTCCTGATCCAAAGCTGGGAGCTCTCCCAGTTCGTCAGGAGCTGTGGGGACAGGGAATGGAGGCACAGGGGTGTTCTGGAAGGAAGGCAGAGTTCTCATGCTGCCATCTGATTAGCTGTAAAAAAAAAAAAAAGTACTAAAAATATGATCATCCTTGTGGAGTGTGGGGGAGGAATGGGATAGGGGAAGCCAGCAGAGAGGAGACGGAGGGACAGGGTATCCCTCCCCTGTGATAGTTTTTTCCCTCCCCATACTGGAATCCTATTTATTCCCCTGCATGGGAAGAACACTGGGTTTCTGCTGGAAGGAGGGCTGCTCGGTCACAGGGCCTCCCATGCCCCTGGTGCTCGGTCCCGTTCCTTGTGGTTAGTGGCGCAGGATGCATGCAGGGCTTTCACATCTCATTTATTTGTTTATGAACATTATTTTCATTCTGCGTGCGCATTCCTCCTTTCAGACCTTTGGGCAGGCAGCCCCCTGCCTTGTTCAGGCTGGGGTTTGGCTGCAGAGATGCCTTTTCTTTTCTCTTTTCTCTTCTCTCATGCCCTGTTTTGACTAAAATGAGAAGCAGCTTTTTTTAATGTGCCCACTGGGTTCTCCATCAATGGGATGCCCTTTGCTATCTACAGCATTTACCAGCCTGGTAATTGAGAGGGGGATGGCTTGCGAAAACCTAATGATTGACAGCACACAACATGAAGGTGCCAAAAGGATTTTTCAACCTCTGCACCTTCTTGTGGCCCATCTCCAGTCAAATGAAGGGTCAAGAGTTGACTGATGGTATGCTAGGTCCTCTGCTTCTGGGGAGAAAGGGAATGCAGCTATTTTGTGACGCATCCTTTACCTCAAGCCAAGCTTCCCTGGGCATAAGATCCACACTGTGGGGAAGAAGAACAACAAACATGAATTTTTAGCTAAGAAACAGTGCCACTTGACAGGTCAGTGGTGTCTCACCGTCCTTCCATGAGTTACACATGCAGGATGCTCCAAAGAAGATGCCACCCTTATTTCTTCACCCTCTTGCAGCCCTGTCAGGCTTGAGAGAATTGCTCAGGGCATCTCTGAAGGCCCCTTTCCAGCCCCAACCCAGTGTTCACCCAGTATGGTTCCACCAGAGGAGTCTCAGACCTGCTTGTGTCCTGCCTGGGACACCGTGATCTGAAGAAAACCCTCTCTTGGAAGGAATGCCCTGTACTTGAGGACATGAGGTAGTCCAGTAGCACACAGAGCTGATCCAGGAGCAGGTTTCCAGCAGTCTGTGCTGTGGCTGGAGACAGGATCACACAGTGGCCCTCTGCCAATTTTAACTTTGCCGGCAGGGGCAGCGATCAGCAGCAGAGGTGCAGTAGCAGAGGCTCTGCTGTGAGGTAGCTGGCACAGTAAATCCTCCAGGGCTCTACAAAGGAGGGAGCAAGCTGTGCCAGAGCCAACTCTTCACTGCACTGCCATCCCAGCTGTCTCGGTTAAAAGTAGTTGGGTAAAACCAGCCTTCCGTGACATGGAGGTATGTCCTGGGGTCTGCTTTTTGCCCCCTCGTGCTTATATTCCCTAGCACTCGATCCACTGTAAGGCAGCATGGAAAAGTGGATGGAACAAGGAAGTGAGTTGAGGAGAGGGGAGGAAATGGCCACTGAAAAGCCTCAAAACAGGGAGAAAAGATGTAGAGATTCCAAAGACATTTTCATTTGGGTGAAATAAAAGTGAGCGAGAGAGGAGAGGTAAGTTTTGCTCTTGAGCATTCTCCATGGACACTTTCTCAGCAGATGTGGTGTAGAGTTGCTGGTACAGGGTGTGCGTCCGAGGTCAGGAGTCAGAGATGCTGGCAGAGAGCAAAAGGAAGACTCTGCTCCACTTAGTTTTCCTCAGCATCATTGCTCCTTGCTCTTCCCATCGCAGGTGGGTGGGCAGGAGAGGAAAAGCACCTTGTCCTGCAGCCAAGGGTCATATCCAGCTCTGTGCTGTTGCTGTCAATATGAGGTGGCACCTCTGAGCACCTTCTGGGGGACTTAGTCTGTACCCATGCTCCAGCATCTTTGACAGTTGAACCTGCATCAGACTGGCTTGGAGATGAACTGCCCCTTTGTGCCACGTTGAGGCAAGGGGCTGGGGTGCCCCAGTGAAGAGGAGTAGGGCTGCGACGAGTGGGGGCTTCTCACCTGGTTTGCTTGGTGCACCTTGCCCACACACAAATCCCTCTGAAGGAGAGGAATGGATCTTCAGAAGCTGCATTTTGGAAAATCTCACTCCAAAATACACAGTGAATTTGAGTCAGGTTTGTGGTAGAAGCTCATATGAGTTCAAATTTACTCCTCAGCATCGGGTTTGGAGGGTGAAGCAGTAGACCACTGATGCTGTCTCAGTAGTGGCCAGAGGCAGTGCATTTGAATCTTCATATGGACTTGTGCTGAAGGTGCCTTCTAGTTGGCACAACCAAGCGTGTCAGGAATTTGCTAGGCACCTCATTCTCCTTGCCTGCCATGGGAACTGATACGCTTTAGCCACCTGTCTAAGCTAGGGAAGGTCTTCTCTGGTTTAAAGGATTATCCCTGTAAACCCAGAACATGTCTCAATTTGGTGCCTTGGCTCCAAACCTTATTTGGAGTTGTGAGAACCAGAGCAGATGCTGAATTATAAACATCTGAAAAGACACAGAGGGAAATGGTAGTTGAAATTATTGAAGATGGTGGGAGGAGTGGTGTAATCAGAAGGGGAAGAAAAACCACCCATCCCATTCCACTCCAAGAGGGCAAAGGAGCCCTCTTCCCATCCTACAAGAGGGTGAATACATCCATCTTCAGGTCTCCATCTGGCGCCTCATTTGTGATGTGGACGCACAATGAGAGGAATTTTATCTAGCACAGGTGAGTAACAGCAGCTGTCTGCTGTCTCTTTCTCTGGATGACATTCTCTGTACTTGCCATTCTAGGTGGAGTTGTCCTCAACCCTGCTTATTATGGTATGCATGGCCACACGAATACCATGATCCACGAAGTGGGACATGTCCTGGGGCTGTACCATGTCTTTAAGGGAGTGAGTGAGCGGGAATCTTGTGACGATCCCTGCAGGGAGACTACTCCGTCTATGGAGACGGGAGACCTCTGTGCCGACACTGCCCCCACCCCAAAGAGTAAATTCTGTCGGGATCCAGACCCTACCAATGATACCTGCGGCCAGACACATTTCACAGGAACGCCCTTCAACAACTACATGAGTTACACAGGTAATGAGTAACCATCCTTAGAAATTTTAAGGGGTCACCTTCCTTAGAAACTTGGGTTTCTCTCCTTTCTGCCTCCATTGAGAGTCCCTTCCCTCATTCCCGAACTGATGTGGTCCCTCCTGGTGTGTTGGGATGTGGCAGGCTTCAGCCTGTGCTTGCAGTAGCTTCTTAACCCCTTTCTTGCTGCAGGCTGTTTCCGTCTCTCCCTCCCTGCCAGTCTCTCACTGGGCATGCATCAAGGCTGTTCTTGTCTGCATGGTGGTATGCATTTGTTCTCCAGTCCTGAAGCAACTTTATTATTATTAATTATCACTACTGCTACTACTATAATTTTGGACCTTTGAGTTGAGCCCTTTTGGCTTGGTTTCCAAAGGCATGCTGTGGAGGGCTGGTGTTCCTCCTGGCAGCCCAGGAGGATCAAAGCCTGCAGAGCAATTTTGTCACCCCTTGCTGAGCCACTGCGAGTCCCACGAGGATGGTGGCGCTGCCCAGGTGTTAGAGCTGATGCGAGCTGGTGTTGAGGCCACCGCAGTCGGGAGCTGCTGTGGCAAGTGCAGGGATGTGGAGCTGCTGAGGCAGTGCCATCTTGTGGCTTTGGGGACACACGACACCAGAGAGTCCTGGCAGAGGAGCAACCACATGCTGGTGTCTCCCGGCTCTTCCCAGAGATCCCCCAAACAGGGTCTGGAGATCAGGAAGGGAGCACGTTGCCAGGTCCCGCCGGCCAATCCCTGCCACCTCTCTTCCCCCAGATGATGACTGCACCAACACCTTCACGCCCAACCAAGTGGCCCGGATGCATTGCTACCTGGACCTGGTGTACCAGCGCTGGGGCCAGAGCAAGAAGCCTGCACCCATCCCGATCCCTCCCATGGTCACGGGGCAGACGCAGGACTCTCTCAGTATCTACTGGCTGCCTCCCATCAGTGGTGTCATACATGAGAGGTAAGGGATCTGCTGTTGCAACGGTCTTGGGCTTGCACCGGAGCCTGCTAGAAGGGACAAGGCACCCTCTATGGTGCAGGACCCCCCCATCCCTCTTTCCCCCTTGGTCATCTCCAGCAGAGCCCTCTGACACAAGAGCCAGACTGCTGCGATGGCCCCACCGGCATGCAGACTCTCCTGCAAGCCTTCTGCTGTCGGGGTGCTGGGAGGGGAAGCCAAAGAGCGTCAGGAGGCAATGCCAATTCTTAAACCCCAGAGTGCAATCACAGAATGAAAAATGAGCTTCATTTAGCACTTATTGTATAAAATAGCCATTTACCAGGAGGAAATGCAGCCTTGTGGTTAAGGCAGGGAGCTCGAACCACAAGAGCTGGGTTTTGTTCCCAGTGCTGTCACGGACTCATGGTGTAACTAACTGGGGGTAAGTCGGGAAATTTTTCAAGCCAGAGAAACGGTGCTGAGGAACCAGAGTTGTTTGGCCAGTGAGCAGTGCATGGCCCTGAGCTCCTGGTGGCTGTTTTCCTTCTCCTCAATACTGGGGACTCACCAAGACCTGGATATGACGCCAATGCTTCTATTCAGCAGCCTGTCTTACTAAAACATTTTGGTTTTCACCAGGTTTTAGGTCTATGCTTTTATTATGGGACCATAAACATAAGTTGGCTCTTGAAATTGTTTTAAAGCTACTTCACAAAGCTCTTGCAATTCAAAGAAAAGTGGTGTTTGAGGGCAATGGGGACAACCCTGGGTCAGCGTTTACTCCCTTTACAAAGAACTGATGCACTCCGCAATGGGCCTTTCATCCCAGGGATAACGAGAGTGTGTACCTATTATGCCCACAGGCATGAGAGCCTCTGAGTGCTGGGTGGCTTTGAGTCATACAAACAAATTGTTTTGGTGGGGAATGGAGTGGTTTGGGAGCAAGAAAACATGGGTTTAAGAGGCAGGTGCTGGGTCTTCAGATCCATCCCCGGCTCTTGCTCAGGAGCTGGTCTATGGTGGGGGTTCTGTATCCCCTGTGATGAACTTGCCAAGGAAAGGTCCTGAGGAGGGTCTTTATCACAGAAAAGTCTCTTTTTCCTTCCTGGAGAGCATAGTGGCAGATAACATAGTGGCACCCTCTTTAATTGACGCTATCGTGACTGTTGTGTAGTCCAGTAGTGACAGAAGTTAAAAACCTGACTCTGGGGTTTAGCAGACCCAAGTGCACCCACCCAACTGCAGACGCACTGCCCTGGGAAGCGTGAAGTCTGTTAGCCCTGCTTTGTGGTAGGGAACAGGTGATGCAATGGCTCATCCGAGACTACCCAAAGAGCCTGTAGAAGAGGAGGGATTAAACCCGGCTTGTCCCACTGTCACTCTTATTATCTTGTCTTTGACAAAGCTTATTTCAATCAGGATGATATACCCAGGGGCTTCCTAAGAGCTTAGCTTTGCTTTTCCAACTTCCTATCTGATCCTGCCTGGACAAACGTGGATGGAAAATTAACCAGTTGTAATTAGACATGCCAATGCCTTTGTCTTCTGCCTTCAGGGAGCAGGACACGCTCTGTGATGACTGTGCGGAGGACGGCACTTTCCGTCAGTATGTGCACGAGGCCTCTTCCCCTCGGGTCTGCGATTCCTCTGGCTACTGGACCCCAGAAGAAGCAGAAGGTAAACACCTCCTCTCTTCCCCTGACTGTGAATCTCCTGGACAGAGATGAGATCTTGTTGGGAAAAGAAAAAGAAGCTTTTTTCTTTTAGAGAGTGAGATGTCTCCTCTTTGGGGAGGTTCCTTAGTGCAGGAAGGAATTCTATGTGCCCAGGAGATACCTGGTAACTGCCAGCTGGCTTTGGACAAACAAACTGACAGCCCAGTCGTTGCACAGGAGTGTGTTAATGAGAGATACTGGTCAAAAGGGAAGGGCATTTCATTGAAATAAAAGTCTTACAACATAAATCTTGGGACCTCATCCAAAACCTTAGGGGCCTTCACAGGCTTTGACGCAGCCTTGTCCAAGGGGAGCCAGAGGAGCTCCTTGCTCAGTCCCACTGAATCTGCACCAGGTCCTGGGCAATCTGGGTTGGATTCCACTCCTCACTGGCAAAGTGAACAGCAGGGTGTCACAACTCATGTTGAGACACAGATGTTGGTTTAGAGACCCACCTTGTGCGCATGGTCCTGGCTTTTGGGGTCATGCACCTGCCATGGGAGCTGTTGGGCTTTTCATGCTGCCTCAGCTCCTCCAAGGGCAAAGCAGAGGAGGCAAAAGACCAGGTGAAATGATCCCGTGACCTGTATGTAGTGCACATGCTGTTGTTGAACATCGTGGAGCCAGAGGATCTGTTAGTTCTGGGCATTTGCACATTTGAGCCACTGAGGTTGTCTGAAAATGTGCCAGGGTGGTTGCAGAGAAGGTGCAGTTTGGGCTTTATTACACTTTTGGCATGTAGCCCATGCTTTGATAACAGGAGTGTCAGAGTGTAGCTGAGATTCTGTGTCTGAAAACTCTTTAAGTATCTCTTGCTAGCATTGCAAGTTGAGGGGGGTGGGAATCTACTTAAAGAAATAACCAAACTTGTGCTTATTCAGTGATACCAAACAAATCAAAGCTTAGCTCATGTATTGTCAGTGGTTCCTGTTTCCCCCGCCTGTCTGATTCACTGGCAAATTAAAACTGCTTCTGGAATTATTGGACGTTGTTTTCTCCTGTGCATGACCTGCAGTTATCACAAGTGCATGTTTGCTCTGGTGAAAAAGAAACAGGTTTTATGGTTTTTAGAAGACTAATATTAAATGGATGCAGGCTTTTGAATTGGTGCTGGGCCCTAAGAAATGCTTGCAGTGGTTGATGAAGACAAGGGTATTTCTACTACAGAATGATGAATTCCAGTGATGCTTTCTGAGACTGAAAGCCCAATGTTACATTTCTCTTGCTGAGTGCTAATCCACCACCAGGGGAGGCAGGCTGGGGATCTGAGGTCAGCCTGGGCACCATCCTGGTGAAAGAACAGCCTTCCAGAGCTGCTTCCCTGGCTTGCTTTGGACCTGCTCCCTTCCTGCCTGTGACCTGTTCCAGCACTTGCCTGTGGAAACCTTCGGTCTCTGCTCTGCTTAGCCTATGTCCAAACCCACGGAGCCGCAGGGACTCAGCATTCAAGGTGCCCTTGGCAAGCCTTCTGTGCCTATGAGACTACAGAGCAAGCTTCACGTCCCCCAGCTGTGTCCAGGCTGTCTCTAGAGTTTGGCACTGTAACCAGCTGCAGTGTGGACACCATCGTCCTTGTTTTAGAGGACTGTGAGACACCAGATCTGCCAAGCCTTGTGCTTGGGTGCATGCCCAGGATGCAGGAGACAAGTGGTGCTTATTGCTTTCTAGGATGGCAGGGCAGAGATGCCACCAGCTCTGGCGCCTGCCTACAGCGGCTGCAAAACCTCATGGGTGTGCAGCTATAGCACAGAGATGCATAAGCAGCTATGGGGTACTGCAGGGAGGATTGCCCCTCTGGGTGCCCTGGGAGGTCAGCTATCCCCTGGGTTCTCATCAGCCTTTTCCTCGTCCCTCCTGTCCAGGGCCCCCAGATGTGGATCAGCCCTGTGAGCCCAGCCTGCAGGCCTGGAGTCCGGAGCTCCACCTGTACCACATGAACATGACGGTGCCATGCCCCCAGCCGGACGGCTGCATCCTGGAGCTGCGCTTCCTGCACCCCGTCTACCCCGATTCTCTCACCCTCTGGACCACATACCTCTCCACGGGTTCTCCCAAGGTGCTGTCTGACATTGAAGTCCTGACAGAGCAGGGGGAGTCCATCCATCTGGGCCCCCTGGACACCTTCTGTGATGTCCCCTTTACCGTGAAGCTTGACATACCTAAAAAGGTGTCCGGAGTCAAAATCTACACCTTTGACGAGAGGATGGAGATAGACACGGCCCTGCTGACCTCCATGCCCCACAGCTCTCTCTGCTCCACCTGCAAGCTGATTCAGTACCGTGTCCTCCGTGACCCCCCATTTGCAAATGAATCCCCTGCCGCCCCGGCACAGGCGCACCGCCAGTTCGTCGACACGTGAGTGACAAGGCTGCTCCGTTGCAGGCTGAGTGGGTGGCTGGGACAGTTTAGATGACCTCCTCAGGTCCTGCCTTTGAATCCCTGGATGGTTTGGCTTGTGTTTCGTATTTTCACCCCTGGAATTACCATGTTCGATGCCATGAGTGGATTCCCTATTCAGCATTGAGGAAGCTTGTTGCAGACCCACTATGCTAGCATGACCCTTGCCTATGAGCCCAGGCTAACTAGAAGGAGCTTATTAATCCCAGAAACATTTTCCCCATCAACACAACGTAAAATGATTGTTCAAGTTAATGCCACTTCTCCCCAGCTCAGACTCTAGGGAAATAAGCAGCAGGCCCCTCTGCATGACCTGGCAACGACCCTCTTGCCACAGTCTCTAGAAGTTTAGAGTACAAAGACATATGTCAAAACTGTGATACTGCATGGGCACACACATGTGATTTCTATCTAGCTGTGGTGAGCAAATCTGTTGCAGATGTGTGGGCTGTTCCTTCCAGCTCCTTCTTCAAGTCCTCTCTGTTCCTGCAGGGAAGTCACACCTGGGCAGGTGTACCACTACCAGGTGCAGGCAGTCTCTGGGACAACCTCAGGAGAAGCCTCTCCACCGCTTGTCCATGTCCATGGAGCACCCTACTGTGGGGATGGGAAGGTGACCATGTAAGTCAAGAAACTCAAGCTCTCAACTGAGCTTCTTTAAGCTGTCAGGTCATCCTGCCCCAAAAGCAAGCACCGGGTTGGTCCTCCACCCACAGGTACTTGACTGAAGGTGCTGCACCAAATCCCTCCAGCAGACTGGACTATAGAGCTTGTGCTTTGTAAAATGCCTTGTGCATAGGAGATGAAGACGGTCTTTTTGAGAAGCAGGGTCTGGATGAGGAGTCCAACCTGAACATCCTCTGTGTTTGTCTGCAGTGCTTGGATCCTGGCCCATCTTGGTGAACTGTCACCGAGTCTGATCCCAAAGGGATCTGCCTTTGGAACTGGCCAATATAACCTTTTGTACAGGGCACACAGTGGTAGCCCTGCAGGATTAGGTTCTGCAGCAAGCGCACTCCCTCAAGGCATGGTGTCTTTAGAGAGCTGTCTGGTCTCTGCTTAGAGACCCCAAATGATGAGGGATGTACCACCTTTACATTGAGAGACTCCAACAGTTCATCTGCTCTGTCTAGGGATAATTATGCCAAATTTCTGTATTTTGGCTTTTTCAGATTTCAACTCTCAGGTTAGTCAGAATCACTTTCCTTTTGAAAACAGCTTTCTTAACAGTGTGAGGGAAGTGGACAATTGAAGCAAGTGCAGGAGGGATTGTGGTATTGTACAAGACCCAGCAAGGCAAAAAGGCTTACAGCAGGGCTAGCTGCTGAAGTCATGTAATCTGGTATGGTTTTAGCATGAATGCATACCAGCTGAAGACTTGGTCCAGAGAGAGCAAATGTTTATATTAGGCTCCGTTGTCAAAGTCACTAGAAAAGTGAGAGAAGCAGAAATGGGTCAATAGCAGCTAAGATTTCTGGCAGGCTTTCTTGTTCCTGAGCTGTTGTGGGGAAGGCCATGCAGGAAGCTTTGCCTGTGAAAGTCTTTTTCCTTTGTACCATGTGTGGAACAGTGAGCTGAAGGTGGGACACAGTGGATCATTTATGTTAGATGAGGGTGGAGGTGGGTGAGCATCACCAGATGTATGTTTGAATTTTTTTCACTCCTTGTGGTTTGGGATACATAACTCTGCACAAAGGAAGAGGTACAAATCCAGGCATTTCTGCCAGCTTTTCCAATCAGGTCTATTTTCTGAAGTATGGGGACAAAACCTTTTCAAGGAAACTGCATGGGCTTTTTTCCTCATGAGATTCTGTACTTGTCAGCTGGGGAGTGATTCTTGTCTCCTCTTGGGCTAACCTCCTCTTTCCCTTCTCCTGCCTCCCTTTCCCAACTCCTACTGAAACAGCAGCTCCATCTCAGAACCTCCTGCCCTCCAACACTTGCTTTCTCCAGCAGCAAGTCTTCCTGATGCTTGGTTCTCTACTTCCTCTGTTGTATATATCTTCATTTTCTCCCATAGTTCTTGGCTCAGGTCTTATAAGAAAGTCACAGTACAGTCATGACTTCTCCCATATGCTGTGTTTTCAACCTCTTTTTGTTCCCTGGCAAGATACGGTGTTTTCTCTCCTTTACCACTCTCCACATGTGGTTCTTTCTCTTCTCCCTGCTTCTGTGGAAATGGAACCAAGATATGGGGTCCTCACTCACGATTGGGCAGATGCACAGGGGTATTGAGTTAAGGGTGATGTTAACACATCTGGCTGTTGTCCTCTTAGGATCCTGGAAGAGGAATGCGATGACGGGGACTTGCTGGACGGAGATGGCTGTTCCAGGAAGTGTAAAAAGGAAAAAGGCTTCAATTGTGTCGGTAAGTCCAAATTGACTGAGACATCCTTTTGAGGCAGGAGTCAAAACTGTACATTATTCACCCTGCTCCCCAGAGCATATTTTGTTGCATCAACAAAATGTGCATCTGCAGCTGGAGTGATCCATGGAGCTTGTCAGGCCCTTGTGGTGGGAAATCCCAGGGCTAAATGGCCAGCATGCCTCCTGGGACAGGAGATGTATAGCCCCGGAGCCTGGTTTGTAAAAGGGTCATCCCTGATGTCCTTGCAGGGGAACCAAGCCTGTGCTATGTGCACAATGGGGATGGTGTGTGTGAGCCGTTTGAGCGAACAAGCAGTGTCCTGGACTGTGGTCCCTACACACCCGATGGATATGTGGATCTGTGGGCAGTGAAAGCCTATGCCTCCCATCAGGACACGAAGTCCTGCCCTGCTTCCTTGGCCACTGGAGAGCCTGTTGTGAAGGTGAGTGAAGGCATGGCAGAAAAAAAAAAAAAAAAGTCTGTTCTAGCAAAGCCCATGCAGTAAAGCTGGGGAAGTCTCTGCTGCAAGAGTGTACCGAGGCAAAAACAAAATCTTCAGAGCAGCTCTGGAAGTGTTCATTGGTTACTACACTCCTATGCAGGGAGCCAGTAGAAGAGCTGGGCATTTCTCACACCCCTCTTTCAGTAGTCTCTAAGTCCAGGAACTGCAGTACATGGAGGGCTGTTTCATCAAGGCAAGGAGCACCTCCCCTGATGATGTAGTTTGCTAACAGTGACCACCCTCGTCCCACCAACTAAATGCACAACTTTGAGCATGTGAGTAGTCCCACTGTCAGTTTAAAAAAATCCCGTAAACCTAATACCATATAAGGTCGAGGTCTGAAAGGGTAAAATCATGCATCCATCAGCATCTGTGCTGCTTTCAAACTCTCTGATCTGAAGCCAAGGAAAAACTGATGGGAGAATTCCCATCTTTCATATGGGCTTTGGAGCAGGGCCTGGAGGTCTAGGACAGGATTTCGCCTGATCAGTGTTAACATGGTGTGTGTATGATCTTTCCTAGCAAGCTGAAGAAGGGCAAGAAATATGTAGAGAGGTCGTATTTAGCCCTCTATACGTGCGTTTCTATTGACCTGATATAAGGAGCAATCTTCCTGAGACATACAGCATGATTAAATTGCCCAGATGTACATGTCTAATGAGATGCCTTGGGCTCAGGTGTCTGCTTCTGTAGAACAACACCTGTATCTCCTAGGTTTTGTCTGCCAGGCCTGTGGGGATGTCTGAAATACCATAGGGCGTTGAATGACACAAAAGACTGGTATTCAGGCAAATGAATCACACTGTGGATCTCATCGGCCCAGAAGAAATCAGGAGGCTGTGGTATTACCTACCATCTCCCAGCTTGGCTAATTATTTCTTAGCCCCACAGCCACCATGGGGTGCTTTAACAGCATGTTTACAGCACCTCAAAATGGCAAAGAACTCCTGTGCACATGTGTGGGCAGTGAGCTGTCACTCCTGCTTAGGAACCCACATCCTAATTGTCTTCATGCTAGGAACCCACTTGGGATCCTTCTCAACATTTGTTGAGTCGTCCTTGAGGTTTTGTAGGTACTCTTTCTTTCTCTCGCTTTCCTTGCTTCTTTCTGGGTTGAAATAAATATCTCCTTTCAGGTATGTAAGTCCCACCTTCACAATGTGCCCAAGGACCTTTCCCTGGCTGCTTGGTTCCCCTGTGCTCCCAGCCAAGACAATGCTCAGGATCCAGATGAAGAGAAGATGCCCTTGGATGATGTGGGAGTTTGGCTCAAGGTAAGTGAGGATGTGCGGGCAGGCACAGAAGGATTTGCTTATTTTTGCCCCAGCAATTTGGTGACAAAGACCTGTCCTTTTCTGTCCTGCAGGAGCTACGGCAGTCTTAAAAACTGCTCAAATAGGACTTATCCTACTGAACTCTTTGCAAAACCCAAATGCCTGTGGCTGGGTCTTATGTTGTTGCCCCATTCCCACTGTGAACTGCAAACCCATCTTGGGGCAGATTGCCAGGAGAAGGGCTGTGCCCAAAACCAGAATCCCACAGAAATGTGTTGAGGCTGAGAAACAACTTGCTCCTGAGGCTGTTCCCTGCAGTCAAGCTGTGCTGTTACACCCGCAGAGGGTGGGCACAAGCCGTGTTTCAAGTCCTAGTTGCCTTTGTTCCCCATGGCTGTGAAGAGCAACAGAGGGTAGGTAGATATACTCTGCCGTCCTGAAGGGTCCTGAACACTCCAGGTTGCTGCTGAGCACCCTGAGCCCACAGCAATCAGCTGTGACATGCAGGTGGTCCTGCCCCCTCCCCGCCCCAGTGACTCCAGACCAAAGGAGGCACTTCTGTGCCCCAGATGCTGGTCCTGCAGCCCAACGGGGGCTCGGGGGGCTGCCTTTGGGAGGGTACCCAGAGGGTCAACCCTCTCTGTCCTGGCAGGCAGAGGAGTAGGACAGAGGAGAGCTAATGGTTAGGTCAACATGATTTTTACAGCCATGATTTTCTGACCACAGACACAGTTTAGAGGTTTTGTGGCTGTTGCCTGGTGTTACTGGAAAGCTGGGCTCTGGCATGCTGCTTCCTCTGCAGTCTGAGGAGCAGCCTGCCCTGCTTTGCTCAAGGGTGTCTAGAGAGGACCTCTTCCCAAGACACTCAGACGATTTGTTGAATTGTCAAACCTGAGTCAATAAGCATGGCTATTGCCTCTGACATCTTCCGTCTCTCCAAATAACTTCCTTTAACTGATATAACTTCCTTTAACTGATTTTTTTTTTTCTTTTTTTTCTTTTTCCCTTGTCTGTGTGCTCACAACCTACTTTCCGGCTTCAGTCTCTGGCCATGACAAATGTGCCTCCTTTCTTCCTTTGCTAGCGAGAAAGCAGCAATCTCCCCCTCCGCCCTACCTAGATGAAAGCTTGCTTTCCACTTCTCACCAGGGGTTAAAGCGTGTTCCAGTTTTATTGGAGCTTGTGGTCAGTTCTCTTCCTCTATGGATGTTTATATTAAAGACTTTCATTACTGGTTCTCCATGCTCTCTCTAGGAGTGCTATTATTTTCCGCCCATAAAATTATTTATGGACTAGTAATAAATATGCCCTTTTTCTTTTTTCTTTTTTTTTTTCTTTTTTAATAGAGTTTGCTGATTGGTAACATATTGAGTTAGGAAAGATGGTTTCTTGTTGACAATTTGCCTAGCACACCCGCCTGCCCGGACAGGAATGATGCTGTTCATGCACATGTGTACCCACGTGTGCATGGTGTTTCATGGCCACCAACTCCCATGGCCATTTTAAAGCTGTTGCACCTGTGTCACCCAGGTTAGAGCCACACCACAAAACTCATCAGGTGGCAGGAGTCGCTTCCTACAGCATTTCTCAAGAGGTGGCACCAATGAGCAAGAGAAAGGCTGGGTCATGCTGTAAGTGGGCTGGGGGCGAGAGGTGTGTGTGTGTCTGTGCCACCTAACAAAGCATCTACCGTGCACCTTAGGCCTGTCTGCAGATGGGAATCATTATGATTTGCAGATGTCCGGCCATGCTTTGTTCTCAGTTTCTAACACATCCAATGAGGAGAGAAATCAAAATCACTTGTAAGCAAGTCAGGATGTGTAACATGCAGGAAATTAAACAGAAAGGGGGAGAGGGAGGGAGAAAAATTAAGAAGATAGCCTGCTGTGGCCAAGCACATAATATGTATTAAAAAGAAAAAAAAAGAATTGGGATGTTAGTCAAGTCAGTCTAACTTGGGGCCAGTGTCCTTCACCTCCAAGTAGATGCACTGCAAGAAGGGAAAGACTAAGCCCTCCACCTAAAGCTGTGCAGTCCAGGGAAAACCTCACCTGACTTCTCCAACCATCTTTCCTGCCCTGAGGAACCATGCTTGGAGGAACAAGCAGCAGGTGGCTGGGTTAAAATCATCTGGCTCCTTGGGGCTTCCCAGCTGCAGCTCTGTCCTGGGGGGCTCCGCGAGGCAGGCTGTGTGCACTGCTGGCTCTTCATCTTTCTTCTCTTCCTGCTTTTCTTTTCCACCCTTCTTGCTTTCCCATTTCTTTTCCTTTCTCCCCCTACTTTTCTCACCAAGGGAGACAGTGGGACTGTACCAAATAAAAATGTTTGAGCATCCTGGTCTACTTCTTGCAGCCAGGCCAGCCCTACATGAGAGCAAGCCCTGGCCAAGGGAGCATGTAGGCAGTGGTGGGGAATCGCTTGTGGGGTGTTTGCTACCAAGCACCTCCCTGCAGGGTGGGAGCCCTGGGCTGAAGCCCAAGGTTTTCTCCTGCTCCCGTGCATGAGCAATGCCTGGCGTGGCATGAACCACCCCAAGGCTGGGCTGCCATCACAAATCGGGCGGCTGTCCCCTCCGCTCCTGCAGTCTGCTCCTTGGGCTGTGCCCGGCCAGCTGGGACTTGTCCTCCTCCAAAATACATCTTCGCCTTGAATTTCTGGGCTCCCTCCACACCAGCATTCAACAAAAACACTCCATAGGGTGGATCTTGATCAAAACACATCACAGCACTGGGTGGGGGGTACCAGGGTGGGGGAGAAAAACATTTCTATCTTCTTACTTCTGAAGAACATCTGTCCTGCCATGATTGATGCCATGAGTTTCCCGGCTGCCTCCTGTAGCCTTCGGGGCTGTAGACAAGTGGGGAGCTGTCGGCTGTCCTAGCAGGCAGGGCTTCTTCCCACAGATCTTTCCACGTGTTGGCTGATGGACAGTTTGCAGTCACTCCGGGTAATGGGGCTGTTATTTGTTTGGGGTTTTTTTGGTTTTGTTTTCTTTTTTAATGGAAATCTTTCAGTGGCAGGGCTGGTAGCTGTGCGCTCAGGGTGCCTCACTTGCCTGGCCAGCGCTGTGTGGAGTGGGAGTTGGAGCCTGGTGAAGAGAGGGCAGAAGAGGGGTTATCCAGGTCTCTGTCAGGTGTTGCTCAATTTTAAGAGCAGCAAATGTGAAAGCTGGGAAGATGCCATAAATTTATAGCAAGGCGGGACAGTTACACATGGGAAAGGCTAGGGAAAGGGAGAAGGGGAATTAGGAGGGAAAGGACTGTGTTCCTGCACCCTTTCTTCCCTCCTCTCTCTCTTCCTACCCCTTTGCTGCCCTGTACATCTGCAGTCTCTGACCTCCTAACCCTGCTCCTGCTCTCTCACCATGTTCCCTCTTTCTTTTTCATATATTGGATCAGAAAGGCTGTATTTGGTATGCATGCTTTCAGGGTCTCTCTTGCCCTCCTGCCCAGGTGTGCTTTGAGAGACCTGCAGTGCCCACCTCCCTCCTGGTCTTCCTGGCCTCCGACGGCACCGTCCCAAGCAACCAGCGCAAGCCAAGGGTCACTGTCCAGATGAGCAACATAGATGGGCTGAACCGCTCTTTGGGTGAGCAACCTATGGGCTGTGGCAGGAGTCTGTGCCGTTCCGGTAGGGATGCCAGGAGCCCCCACCATTGCTGCGATCTCTCACTGGATTGGGTGCTGCTGTCCCCTATGCCTCCTTGCAGCATCTTCTGCTTCCCAGGCTGGTCTGTTGGGACGTGTAAGGGAACAGAAGAGGTAAATTAAGGCAGAGAAAATAACCCTAGAGCTGAGCTAGTGGCTTTTTTCTTTGCCCCATCTCGCAGGGATGTACGAGCTGTCATGCCAGCACAATCCCCTCGTCATCAACGTGACCCATGGCCAGGAGGACCCATCCCACTGGGCTGCTTCGGTGCTGCTCAACTTTTCCTCCCCACTCGTTGGCATCGCAGCCGTGGCCTTGAGGACCTCAGCTCAGGCTGGTTCCTCTGACCCCACCACTTGCCTCCTGCAAAACGAGGAGGGCCATGGCCATCAGCGTTACAGGTATGATCTCTGCAGGGCACTTCCCAATGGGCACCCAGGGTACCTCTCTCCTCTGGGGCTTTGTGCTTCAGTTCTGGAGTTTTTATTTACTCATTGAGTGTTTTGTGATTATTCTCAGGTGGCTTTTGAGGTGTTGTTGGAAAATCTAGTGTATGAGTCTTGATTTGCTTGTCTCGCTGGGGGGGGGGCAGGAAAATAGATTTTGTGTGTGGCCCATGCATCTGCATAAAACTGCATTAAAGGACTGTTCCCTGGTAGGAAAACTAAGCTCCCTCTGCTGAGGAGTTATCGCTGAGGGTTGCTGCTGAAGCTGAAATGTTGGCAGCTTTAGTGTGTGCTTTTCAAGCTCAGTGTCCATCCATCCATTCCAGCCTTCCCCACACCGCGGGAGGTGGGGACAAAGCTCTCCTCCTCCTCCTCCTCCTCCTCCTCTCTGGGCTTGGTTCCCTGTCTATCCCAGGCTCCTTACCAAGTCTCACGTTGCCCTGGTTGTAACATGGTGATAACAATAGTAGTAGCAATGGCGCTTTAATTTATTGAAGCCCAGTGTTTGCAGGCATCTGCCTGTCTTCATAAAGTAGCAAACGAGAGGCGGCGTTTGCAGAACAGGCACTGCTCTCCGAGCAGGTCGTGCTGGCAAAAGGACGAGGAAGGACTGACACCCAAAATAGACTAAATAAACAAGGCAGAAAGAGCGTGCCGAGCAGAGGCGCGGACCCAAGGAGGAACGAAAGGAAGGCACTTAGCTCTGTCCTAGAGGGGTAGTGGGGCTGACGACAGCCAGACCTGCCAAGTCTGGCTTTGCTTTCGAATCCCAAGCTCCCTGAAGTTACAAGCATGCCGATCCAGGGCTCTGGTTCAGTCACTTACTCAAACCACACCACTGGGAATACTAATTTTTGGGTCCAAGCTTTGCTGGATCTGTGGGGGTGTTAAGAGTGAAGGGCTTTGGCTAGGGTCATTGCATCACTGCTACTGTCATTTTTCTTCTGTTCATGGCCCTGGATGGACGAACATCCCCGATAATGAATGAGTGTGCATGTGTTTGTGTAAAAGCTTGTGGGATCATGGTACAATTGATTTATGTAGAGTTCTGGAAGCCATGAATATTCTGCAGTTGCCTTTACTTTCTTTTTTTCTTTCTTTTTTTTTTTCTTTTTTTTTTAAGTGCATGTGTGATTTATATAGAAACATAAATCTTAGTGAGTCAGCATATAAATATTATTCTCAGCCTTACATTAAAGGATCAGCGTCCACCTGAAATGCAGTCCGTTTCCTCCTGGTAGCCGTTACAGCTATGTACACACATGCTTCTAAGACCCCAGCCAACTGATGTGGTTTTTCAATTACATTTTCTCATCCTTTAAAATAATTTTGCACTCATTGCTTGAGAGCTTCCCCTTCTCCCTCAGAAGTGACTGCAAGGAGAGATAGATTGGACGCAGCTGAGCTTTGCCTATGGATGGGGAGAAGCTCATATAGGGACAAAAAGATAGGAAAATAGATGGTTTTCTCTTAAAAGTCTTGTTATAGCTGAAGCACAGGCCAGTTCCCATATCGCCAAAGTGCACAGAGCTGCGTGCTTTCCCCTTTGCATGGGCATGGCAAGACCCAGCAGGATCCTCGCATCTTCTCCTCCTCTCACTGCCGTTCTGCAAGGATCCCCATGGCCTTGGCTTAGCTGCAGTAAGCTGAATTACAGGTTACACATGTGCCCTTAGCAAATACTCGGAGTAAATCTGATCCCCTGAGTTTTCGGAGTAGGAAATGCTATTTATAGTATTGCTTTTCTGAACAAAAGGCTTGAATATTTAGAAGGGGGTTAGGCTACAGCCTCCAGTAGCCTCACTAATAATAAAGGATCTGCCTCTGTTCAGTCAGGAAGCATCCAAGTATGCCCCCTCCTTATTATATTTTTAAAATCTATTTCATCTCCAAAACTAACGTACAGCAGTATTTTTATTTTTGAGGGCTAATAATCCATTTCATATAGGCAGATGAAGCCTGGAGAAAAAAATCCCCTATAAAAATCTAGGAATATAAAATCTTAAGAGGTTTAGAGACATTCAACTGTAAAAGATCACAGAAGATCTGTGTTATTCCTCTAAAGAATTAAATGGACCATTCGCAGGCACCCAGCCTCATATACACAGTACGTGCATGTGAGTGCTTTCCTAAAATAACCCAAGAAAGGGATAGTAACAAAAGCAACAAAGAAATGAGGTTTCCTGACTTCAGTCTAGAAATGCTCATTGCCAAAATAATAAATACATGACAGCTTGGTATTTCTGTAGCATCTTTCATCTTAAAGGATCTCAAAGTGCTTTGCAGGCTGGGGCAAACAGAAAGATCATGTCTTTGCTGATGAAATGCAGCAATCTCCAGGTCAGGATGCAGCAGGCGTTTGATGCTAGAAATGTACATCCTTGTTTTGAAAAAAGGATTGCCTTCTGGTTTTGGACCCGCTTGAGGCACTGAAGGTTGGAAGAACACTTGCAGATCAAAGCAGTGTGGTGTTTCTTCCTTGCACCTCGCTACCAGCACCAGGAACCCCTCTCTACTGTGTCTGCCAGCAGCTCAGGGCTCTTCTTTGCTTTCTGTACCCAGTCAGAACCTTACAAGGTCAAGTAGAAATCAGACTTCTAGTGAGTTTCCACCCAGGAAACTCAAGCTCTCTAGCTTTCATCCTTTTCTTTGTATTTTAAAACTGAGCCACAGTTCCTCCTGTTTTCCTTGGTACAGGCTATATACTGAACCAGGGGAACATTGTTCATTTCCTCCATTATGTTTATTTTTAGCTCGGTTTATTTTTAGTGTGTTTTATTTTATGTTAGCACATGCTGGGAAATGCCTTGGCGAGTTAACAGGAAAGGTGCTACAAAATGCAGTCTGCATTGTGTTTTTATTTCCCGTGTGAGTGCCCTCCTCTGCTGCCCCAAAAGTGGGTTTAATGCATCAAGGGGAGTCTGGTTTGGATTCCTTTTATATGGAAAGTGGAAGTCAGGGAGAGAAAATCAAATGGAGGAGGGGTTTGTTTACATATTTTCAATTGCTAAACTTTATTCAGCAAAGAGAAGAGGGCCATTTCCCATGCAGGTTTTATTTGATTTGTTTTCTTTCTTCCAGGTGCCAAGTTTATGCAGGGTCAATTTATGAACTGCATCTGTGCTGGTGTGAAAATTTGCGGGGACCCTCGGTAGAGGTGCTGGTGTTTCATTTCCTTCCCTCTGGCCTAAGGACCCCCATGGTCAGGGACCATGCACAAAGTGGAGGGACCCTTACGTTGGGATCCCAAGGTCACTCCTGATGGGCTGAGACTTCCTCAGGTCAAGATGTACCTCCATCCCCACTCCGTCCTCCCAGCTATTGTCTGCTCAGGCTCTGCTTGCACGCGTAGTGCAGCTGGCATTGAGAGTTGTCTGCCATGAGGACAGCATGTATTGCCTGGATGTCTGTTCACTGCCTCTCCTAGGCAAATGCAGCCTCCTGGGTGCAGTATGACGCCCACCAGAGCAGGTTGTCTCTGTACTGCACCGTGTGCATCCTCTCTTCCTTGAGCTGGGGGAAAATACCTCTCAAGAACCAAGCCTAGGATCCTGATCATCACCTTTCCTGGGACATGGGCTCACCTTAGCCTGCCTTTGCCTCTGCCCTTGAGACCTCTCAAGGTGCCTCTCCTCTGGCATCAAAGCCTTTTGACCTCTGGTGTTTCTCTTGTAGGTCCCTGACTGGCTGATGGGCAGTGGTGGCCAAGGCTCTACTGTAGGTCTTGTTCATTGACTTCAGCTGGTGGCTTCACTGTCCGGCTGGAACATGACAAGGGAAACCTTGGGAGGTGCAGGGACAATTTTCATGGGCTGCCCCTTTCTATTTGCTCTCTGCAGCCTAGTGAGCTTCTTGAGTTTAATGCTTTGTATATGGACTTTTTTTAGGATGCTCAAGGCATCTTCTGCCTTTCCCTGAGACTAGCCAGTCTCACCTCGAAAAAAATATCACCCAACACAAAGTTTTTCACCAATATGAGCTTAAGTCAAACACAACAGCTGAATGGCTTAGAAACAGAGTGCTTGGCGTCACCTCATGGAAAGGGCCACCTAGTCCAGTAAATTTGTTCCAAGCGTGGCCAACCTCTGATACATTGAGGGAAGGTGAATTACCACACAGAGCAGTTGTGTGAGGTGCAAGGTAGGTTTACCTCCTGACCCCAGCACAGCTCCTGGTGAAACCCTGAAGCTTGATCTTGATTCCTTATTCTCTTACCAGTATGGACATTACATGAATCACACAAATCCTTCTGTCCTTCCCATGTCCAGTGAAGACGGGAACAAGGGCTGGGAGACCCTGAGGTTTGCCTGCAGAGCCCTCGGTGTACTGCTGCAGCCAGCCTGCCCCTGTTCTGCCCTGCCTTCCCTAATGTCATATACAGGCATTAGCATTTTTCACAGAAACTGGATTAAACATGTCCTTCAGAAGACTCTCTTATCTCATGTTACAGGCTGCAGGAGGTGATGAGTCCACCACCCCCACTGCTGAGCTATTCTTATATCTAGTAACCCTCTCTGCTGAGAAGTTGCCTCTGATCTCAAGATGAAAGTTGTTGCTTTCGCTCCATTCTTGTCAGAAAAGTCTAAATGCCTCTTGCCAGAAGATGTATTTTCTGTGTATATGTGTCTACAGAGTTATCAGATCCTCTCCCTATCGCCTTTCTGTCATGATAAATATTTTTTCCTCCTTAAATTTTATAGCATAAGTCTTGCAGTCCCGTTATGACTTCTGCTTGCAGCTCCCTTTTGAAATCCCTCTGCTATTTGTACGTCTTTCTTGGTGGTGGATGTGGATCAGAAGTGAATTCCTTTGGACAAGCTAGAAGGTGGCAGAAATGAGGTACAGTGTTTTGCTGTGGGGATTGGATATGGATAAAGGTGGTGTTTGGGACAGCTGAATATGCATCCTTGAGGAATACTGGCAGATAAATCCTACCTGTGTGCTGGCCTCACGATGGGCAGGTGGACCATATACCTTCAGGAAGGAGTCAGGCCAGCTCCTCTCAGGAGTGATGAAGGTACAGTCCATCCTGCCTCAGGTTGGGAAGCTGACTAGTCCAAACCTGAAATCCTATTCAGCCTCACTTTCTGTGCTTCTATAAGTGTTTTGGTGTAGCAAACAACAAAAAACCCATGGAAAGGAACTGTCTGGAAATACATTAAGATTGATCTGCTCTTGCTTCTTTTTCTTCCTTTGCCACTACGTCTATGGAAGGGCCAACAGGTCGTTTGACATCTTACTGGTGCCTTTTCTCTATCTGTGATGTAGATGACAGTGGATGACTCACTGGGATGTTCTTTTTTTGCCAAGTTTCTTTGGGAGTCACGTACAGAAGCAAACTTCTTTTCTTGGGATGGCAGCCTCAATGAAGATCGTAATCAAGAAGCATCACCACTGTTGGGTCTGTACACGTAGCCTGCTCCCACACGGATGGCTGCCATCAGATGTACTGGAAAAGTGAGACCTTTCCCCTTCACGAGAAACATGCCTGAAGGGAGAAATTCCCAAGTATTTCCAAAACACCTTTTCTCATTTCCTAGCTATTCTCTTTTGTTCGACCACATTGCGGTAAACATCTTTTCTTTCACTGATGTTCACTGCTACAGTCCAGACTCCACCAGAGTACATGCAGTGACTACTTTTAACTTCAGGAGATTTGGCTGAAGTCTTTACCTTTCCATCAACATCTCCTATAACCCCATCTCCCCAAAAATTTGCACCATGAGATGAACAACTTGTAATAATTTTCCCCTGTTAGAGTTGGAGCTTGATGATAAGGGCTGTTTTAGAAGCAATCTTTGGGTTGAAAGCTTGGGTAGATACTACAGCAATTTATGGATGATTTATTATACTTTAGGCAGCTGCACTGTATTTGGCTTGGCTTAGCTTGACTTGAGTAAATCCATCAGTATTTTCTGGGTTCCATGAAATAATTGCTGTAAAATGCAAAATTTCAGCTTTTCAGAATTTGGGGGTTGTCACAACAAAATGATGTCTCCCTACCAGCATTGCCACCACCACTGACTCAATGTGCTCCATTGTTGGCAGTTGCCTCCTGCTTTTATTCTAGAAAGATGAAGGATCCCAAAAGAGAAGTTTTGCTCTAGTTTATAGAATTGGTCCCATTTCAGAACAAAGCTCTTATCATTCCAGAGCAGTTAAGGCCATTGCTAGGCAGAATTTCACAAATTTCCAGATCTGAAACTTTCTTTCATGTATGAGTTATGGGACTTGGTGAGCCCAGAAAATCATGCAGGCTGGTGCTGACGTGGAATAAGTTAGGAGAAAAACCTTAGTATTTTGTAAAAATGTTGTTGACAAATCATTAGTTTGAGCTTCAAAAGATGCTGGGATAAAAATGGAATTTTTTTTGGATGTTTCATGCCGGAAAAAAAAAAAAAAAAAAAAAAATTGGCTTGTCCCACATCTTATACAGCCTGAATCAGAAATGGGCAAAAGGCAGGAGTTTGCAGCTGTGATACAGGAATTTCATTTATCATCAAAAGGAGAAAGAGCTCCTTCATGCTGAGATCAGAACTGGGCTAACTGCACCATTTCCTCGTCCAGCCTTTGTTAGGGTGTTCCAGAGGCTGGGAGCAGTGATTTATTCCATCACTTTACCCGAACCTTGGTAAGGCATGTGGATCGTGATGGGGCCAGGCCCCATGGCTTTTTGCCTTTTTTTTTTTTTTTTTTTTTTTTTTTTTTTTGTCCTGCACTTGTACACCATCAGGCTCAAGGGTGTCCTGGCCCAGAGTACTGCAGTGATAGTCATGATGATGCTGATAATGGTAAAGAAAGCAATCAAGGTGAAGGTTGTAGGTAGAGATGAGATATATATTTTATTTTTTTTTTTTAAGCTTACTGATATATTTGAGAAAATCAGACAGCTTTTAGTGACATGAGACCCTTTTCAGGTCTAGACTAGCAGCACTGGACTTCAAAGCTACATGTAGGAAGAGAACAGCTTCTCAGAACTTGGGTCAATAGGTCTCAGATCATTTCCAACACAAAACCTAGTGGGTATTTGTGGGATAGAGGTGTGTTGTTAGTCACAGAGAAAACAGTGATAAGTTAGTCATCTTCTGGGGCAAAGAGAAAGCTAATTATTTCTCAAATATATCTATATGCACATAAAGAATGTGTGTATGAGTATATACGTATGGTGTATATAAAAAGAAAGATTTTGATATTATGACCTGTAATTGTCAATCCCTTATGTGTATTAATCTCTATAACATTTTGCATATACGATAATACAGGAAGAATCTTGGTGATCTCTCGATCTACTTTATACCAGCACTGCTGCTTATGTTTCTGAACTGGTAGAAAACCAAATTGTGCTCAGTAGCACTGAAAAGGACCAGTGCTTTGTTACTTGTTATTAAATAACAACATCGTCCCGCCTGCCGAGGCTGCCCTGGACTATGTGCTATTGCTCCAGCAGAGCTGCTCCAGCCAAGCACTTGGCCTGGCTGCATGTGTCCGGAGGGTGCCACCACCACCCCTCAACCCAGGGCTGTGCTGAGCTCTGTGACTCAACACAACATCACGAGCAGATGAAGTCAGGCATCTCAGGGTCACAGCGTGGCCGCACAGCTGCCCTGTAGCCTACAGGTGCTTGGTGAACCCACCACTCATCTCCCAGACCCGCTTCCCAACGTGTGGTCTATGATTTGGCTACATAACCTCCGCGTGCCCGGCGGCACACGGGAGTAAGGACTTGCAGTGGTGTGTTGCTATAGCACCAAGCACCACGGTAGGGAGGGATGCTGTGCACCAGCTGCATCTCCCTGCATGCCTGTGGCTGGTGAGGAGGGGGCTGGGATGCAAGAGCAAGGCTGGAAAGAAGAGAAGCTCAGCCCCTTTTGCACATGCGTGTGCAGAGACACACACACGAGGAGGTTTAGGACAGCAGCTCCGTCATGGGGAGGTGGAGCTGGGGATGGGAGCGTGCGTGTGTGTGTGTGTGTGTGTGCATGCACAGGGGGCACAGGCAGGGAGCAAAGCAACTGCCCGGAGAAGGTGACTGCGGGAGGGAAGGGGAGAGGGCTACAATTGGTACCAGATGCCCTCAGAAGCTAATGACCTGACAAACGCTGTGCTCATAAAACAAATTCTTTAAAAAGGAAGCAAATGGAAATATAAGCTAGTGAAAGAATTTGCAGCAGCTGCCCTGAAACCATTTCTCACTTCATAAACAGGTCTGCATTGAAAAAACAGCCCCTTTCTTCTTGTTCTCCTTTGTGGTCCCCTCCGGTGCCCACCGGCTCTTTCAGGGCTGCGGCCTGCAGGTTTCCACCGTGTCTTTGGCTCAGTGGACTTGTCCAGAGTCAACAGCACATTGCGTTCCCTTAAAGTCTTTGTCGGCACCAATTTTTTTATTATTTTTTTTTTTAGGAGGAGCAAAGGCTGCCTCTGCCTCCCCTGGGTGAAACGCAGCGCACAAAAACTGTCAGCAGCCCTGTGTGAGGCAGGGAGCAAAGGGGAGGCATTCGGGTGCAGCTTCCCTCCCTTCTCTCCTCGGTTATCACTTGGTAAAAGATAAAGCCTGACTGCCAGATAACCAGGGTATTTCCTGTGGGAGCTGTTGTGTCAACCCCATGTCTTGGCCTCATTCCATCCCAGGCAATTAATCTAGTGGCTGTATTTCACTGATGGTGACCATAGCCCTCTGGCTGGCACTGCTCTTCACTATGGGATTATTTGTGATGCTTAATTAATCAGCTTCCCTTGGTGGGAAGCTGCCAAGGGACAGGTGACACATTGCAAGCTTTCCTGGGACCTCTTGTAACTTGAGATGATGCACAGGGGAGGGTAATTCCTCCTTTGAGCTGTGTCTCACCTTGGTGGCCACAGCTGAGTCTCTAGAGCTGGACAGGTGCATGTTGAGGTGGTCTTGATTCCAAAGAGCCTGGCATCAACATGCACAGGCTTGAAATGGTGCATGAGCCTGTGGGAAGAGCAGAGGTGATGAAGACCACCAAAGCAGAGTGGGAAGGTGACAAGAGTGGGGTGGAGGAGACAGCTGCAGCATGTCCAGCTTCTCCCTTCCACCACAGGCTGTGATGTAGCTGTATGGATATGAAGCTCGGGCACCTCTGCTGTGAGGTCGTGGGGAGCACTGCACATAGTTTGAAGAACATCTTATGGATGGTACCCTAATGTCTGCAGAGGTTTATTCTCCAGCTAAAACTTTCCTTGCAGTTGGAGAATCTTCTGAGGATTCTCTGTTGTCTAATACAGGGTTCAGCATACCTGTTGTCCTTCTGTCAGCAGAGGCTTTAAAAAGGTTTTTTCTTCCTGACCATCTGTTGCTGCGAATCTTGTCTTATTCTGCACTAAGGTTGACTGAAATCAAGATATGAATTCAAAAGTTAGCAGGAAGGAGAAACACCCAGTGTTACTGTCTGGGCTTTGTTGCCTTTGGAAAGCACAGATCTCTTGCTGTCCACTGTTGGTCCCCAAACACTAGTGTCCAAGACACATGTGTGAGCAGAGTATGTACAGGAGGACATGTGTGAGTGGCTGCAATCATGCATGAGTCTAATGGTGTGTTCCCTATGACACTGCAGAGTGCAGTTTCAGGAGATCCATTGCCACAAGTTCTCTGGTGTCCAGTATGATTTGAGCATGTTGGAGATGAGAAATTGTCACGTGGTAGAGACCAGCTTGCTGCCGGAGAAGCTGCAGGCGTTTCAGGAAGGTGCTACAATGATTGCTGTTTGTAGCTTTACTCCTTGTGCGTTCAGGAGTGCTGCTTGATAGGACCATCTGATATCAACTTCCCTGCTTTGGCCATGGAAGAGTTGTGGCTTTGCTGGATATGCTGTCTGCCTGCCCTCTCCCTGTCACCTCCCTCCTCTCGCTCTCTTGGTCCACGTACACCGAGCACCAACGGGCCCTTTGGTGCCAGACTGCGTGCAGGCTCTGAGGCAATGCATCCTGCGTGCTCCGAGGCAGAGGAGCTGGAGTTAGCCCCACCAGACAGCATGGATTTTGGAAGGAGTGTTGTTGGGCTGTGCCTCCTTTCATCAGCTTGGAAGGACACGATGGTCTGTGGGAGGATGTGGGCTGGGGTTGGGCTGAGGTCCAGCCAAGGCAGAGCTGGGAAAAAGTACCCTCCTGGCATCGTTGTCAGAAGACTTAAAGCCTGGAAGAAGCTGGGGCTGAGGGGTAGGTGTGCATCTCTGTAAGCATCTGTGACCTGCAGAGCAGCCCACACGGGTGCCATCTGGAGGGAGCCCATCCTTGCCGAAGAAGTCTTGGGACCCCACTGGTTGATCCCTTCCCTCTTCTCCTCCATAGCTGCATCCACGGTGCCTGTGCAGGATTGGGAAGCTGCATGCAGCCGCTGCTTGCTCACGCTGCCACCCTCAACTGTACCTCTGATGGCCCAAGGCACATGGCATGCACTGTTGCCTGTGAAAAGGGCTTCGTCCTCCGCTCCAGCAATGGGAAAAGCCTGGGCTCCACACAGGTGAGTGGACCTCAGGGTGGCGGTGACCTCACAGCCTATTGGACCAAGTGCTAGTTAAGAAAGATTTAACCACCCTGAGGTGGTTGGAGTGACTCTAGGACACCTTGTTCCTCCAGCCCTGACCTCCTCGCTGCTTTTCCAACAAACCTCAGCCCAGCGGAGGCTCTAGTGCTGGACCTCTGTGCTGGTGGCCCTGCTCTGGAGATCCCTCTCCTTTCCCTTGCTGCGCTCCTTCTAGCTCTCCTAGCCCAGCGCTGCCTGCAGACCATGGCTCTGCCAGGCTAAAAGTCACTGCAGGGGATGTTGCAAGCTGGGGTGACGAACTCCTGCAGAGGGGGAGGTAGACGTTTCTGTTCTCTAGATGGGCATTGCTGGGAGGATTAAACATCCCTGGGATGTTTTCTCTCTTAAAGCTGAAGTTAGTGGCTCAGGGAAAAATGAAGTCATTGCAGACTGACTATATTTAGAGGCAGCCGACAGGATGGAGAACTTTTCTTCCTTTGTGTTGCATTGCAGTAATGCTGCCCACATCAGCGGGGCAGCGCAGAGGTCACTATGAAAGAGTTTGTCCCGTTTTTCAGAGAACTGGTGGATGCCTCATAAAAGCCACAAGCCAGCTCTTAGCGTTTGATGGAGGAGACCTGGGACTGATGTAACCTTGGGAGATGAGCTGTCCTGGGTCTGGGCAGTGACCTTGGCAGGGTCGTGGGCACTGTGTATCCCATCCTCAGGCTGTTCCTGGAGGGGAACGGGAGTCTCCGGGGCTGAGCTGGTCCCCGCACCACCCTGAGTGAGAGTGTGAACTCGCACGGGGTGGACACAGATGGAGGTGAGTCAGGCCATGTCAGCAGGGTGGACATTTCCTCTCCTCAGAGAGTTGCAAGTGTTTGTGATGCCTGGCAGGCAGGTCTCCCATGCTGCAGCCACCAGTGTTTGCCGAAGGAGAGGTGGGTGCTGGAAAGTGTAATGGGGCAGCTCAGCCCCTCGTCACCGGGGAGGTTATTAATTACATGGCCTCATGGCTTTGTGGGCCAAGGCATGCCCAGGGAAAACAAAATGTTCCTGTTCTCTGAAATGAAACCGCATAAAATAAATCTGCCTCGGGTGACAGTTTTCCTGCGTTTGGCAGCGAGATGGGAAACTTCTGGATAGAGCTTCACCATGTGGCTGTCACAGTAGATGGCAGCTTGCGAGTGCCTTGCCCTGAGTCCTCCAGTGATGTTACTGGTTTGGCTGTGGGACCCAGCATCCCCTCCACCTGGTTGAGCTACACCATGATCCTGCTGCACACCCAAGAGTACCAGACTCAAATTTAGTGATGTCCTTCAGAGCCACCATGTCCATGTTCAATCAAAATGTGTTGGCTGGGAGGACAGGTCACACATTTGACTGCACAAGCAGTGTGGTTGTACTCAGCTGGTGAAGGGACATCAGGAACAGCTGAAAGACACCTCATTGGTCTGCCACCCCTGCCTGAGGACTACTGGGCTGGGGTTAGCAGTCTGGGAGTCAAAATCACAGAATAGTTTGGCTTGGAAGGGACCTTTAAAAGATCACCTAGTCCACCCCCCACGCCATGGCTAGGGACACCTTTCAGTAGACCAGGCTGCTCATGGCACACCATCGCCCACCAACTCTCTTTTGATGAAGTCTGTGGCACATATTGATCATGTTTAGTGGTGGAACCACTGGGGGTTAGGTTCTCATGCAGTCCCCTAGCTGTGTAAGAGGGTCTGTGTAATTAGGATTTGTAAATGAGGTTATATGAACCTCTGATTTCAGTAGGGTCTGTGGGCGGAGGCATGAGAGAATTTAGGGAAAAACAAGAGGAGAGCTGCCTGTCAACAGCTGAAGTAAGACGTAATCTTGTAGGGGAGAAAACTGCAGCACACAGAGCTGGGAATAACTTGTAGTTCAGGAAGTTGTAGTGTATCGTGAAAGTGTTTTCCTTTTCCCCTTAATGTGCTCCAGCACCACTCAGCGTGCATGCAGTTAGCGTTTTCTGGAGGTAAGCAGGTACAGGCCAAGAATTAGAAGGTCTCTTGTGCAGGTGGCTTGCATGTTACCCCAAGGGCCGTTCACTGCTTTCACACCCCAAATGTCACCTCGTGAACAGGTAAGGGCTTTGTGACTCGGTGTCCAGAGTGGGGAGAAAGGGCACATTGGGGGAGGAAAAATGGGGGAAAGCTCTCCTTCTCCTGAAATGTGGGTCAGCTTTTTCTGCTGTGGTGGCAAACCAGTAGATTAAAGCTCAGAGGGGTCTGATGGAGCCTTGCTTTCTCCACAGCAGGAGGTGGTGCTGATGTGTAGCTCAGGACGGTGGGACAGATCTGTGACTTGCGACCCTGTTGACTGCAGTGTCCCTGACCAGTCCCATGTGTACTACGCCGAGTTCTCCTGCCCCAAGGGGACCACCTACCTGCAGAGATGCTCCTTCTCCTGCATCCACCCAGCTAAGCTTCAAGGTACAGTGTGGAGTGCTGAGAAAGGTAACCACCCTTTCTGGTGCTACCTTTCCATGTCTGCCCCAAGCTCTTCAAACAGAGCATTGCTACTTTGAATTTCCCAGTTATCCTGGCTTCTGCCAGCCAGGTGGGCTCTTGAGAGACTTCCCGAAATGGTGGGCATCCTTGCCCCTTGAGCAGACGCCATAGAGTGGGGATAATTCCTTCTGACTCCCATCCCCTGGCTGGCAGCCTGTATCCATCCACCTCAGGGTTTAGGGATGTCTTCTTCTGATAGCTGGTGAGGTCTGGCAGCCTCCAATATTCTGGGGACGAGTGAGGCAAGAAGTGTGCAGGCAGCCAGTGCGGACAGACACAGAGGACTTCAGAGAGCCAAAAGTGGCTCGGTGCCTGGTGGCTGTGGGAAAGCCTGTGGTTCAGGAGGCCTGGGGCTGTATATAAAGCCGTAGAGACTGATGCCTACAGCTGCAGAGCAGTCTGGGAGATGTTCACCACCCAGACACACAGCAGCCCCCAGACATGCCATGGTCTGGCTTTCATTCTGCCGACTCCATCAATAGCCGCAGGAATGTTTTCAAGCCAAGTCGGAGAAAAGGGAGCTACTGTTCCTGTCTATGCAAGGCTGAGCTGGATGGGATTTGGGGGGTAATTGCCTTGACAGCTTCAAGCATTGGGACTTTATGTGAGTTTCCACTAGCGCCTTTGCTCTGAACAATCACATACAACAAATCATTTTAATGGGTGCCCTATTTTACGGAGACATTTATAGCTGAAACGTATGAAAATAATTTACTTTTTTTTTTTTTTAAGTTAAATCTAAGGAGCAAAAACTGCAGGGAATTAAGGTCTCATTTCATGACGGGGCGATGCCGGCAGATCCCCAGTGTGAGCTGATCAAAGGGTAATACACGAACGACGACTCGACAGCCCAAATTCTGCACGAACCAATGCCCGTTGCCTTGGGTGGGTCAGCTGAGGGTAGGGCTTTAATCTGATCTATCACTCACAGCCGCCTCTTGTTCCCGCTGAAGTCAACGGGAGGTTTGCCATGGGCTCCCTCGGTTGGAAGGCGTCCCCTCAGTGGAGCGCCCTGGGTGACTTCCAGCGGCTGACACGATGGCTGGTGGTGCTTGGCCAAGGCTGCCGAGCCATGTGGGTAAACTCTTAGAGGTCCAGCTGACTCGGCTGAGCTGTCGAGGCAGGGACGTGCTTGATGCTTGTTCTTCCTGAAGGATCGCATCCTTACGGCCAAGCTCTCAAGGCTAATAAATACTAAGAATAGGTAAGGAAAAGATGACATGCCTGTGAGGCGCTCAGAGGCGGGGGATGACCATTGGCAACACTGGCCCTCCGGGAACGCAAGCACTAAGCGGAGGCATGGTCTTGCCCCTGGTCCAAGAGCAGTTGTAGGCAGAGCAGTGATCCCAAAAAAAGAAAGCAATGCTTGAAGAGAGCGTGGAGCAGTCTGTCTGCACTGGAAACCTGCTGATCCAAACCTCTCAGTAGGAAGAGTGCTATTCACTCCAGTCCAGCATTTTTTTCTTGCTTAGCAGTTCCCAGTGAACCATCCATCATCCACACCATGTGGGTGATACAGTCCTGGACACTTACCACAGGCACCCAGGGCTGTGCAGTTTCGGCCACCCAGTAGCTGGGTCTACAAAACGCCCTTTTCTCTAGAGGGACAATAAAGAGTTGGGCTGTAATACTCAACGCAAACATTTAGTAATGGGTGGGTTGAATTCCCAGTCACACCAGTTAAGGCTCCCACCCCTGTCCTCCTGCTACTTCCCATGTTGCACTGCACATGTAGCACAGGGTATGACAGCTTGTAAGGGTAGGTGAGGACAAGCTGCAAAAAGTACCTGGGGAGAATGAAGATGGGCTGAACTAAATATGACAGATAGGTGTCTTACACAAAAGCCCTCAGCCCACTGAAGGCTATCTTGAGGCTTCACTAGAGAGAGGAAGTTTAAGGGAAAGTTTTGGGGAGATTTGCGGAACCAAGATCCCTTCTCCATCCCCTAGAAGTTTTTTCTTCCCTGCTTCTGTCTGCATTCAAGGAGTTTCTGCCCCAGCCTGACCAAGCATGCAATGGAGTCCATGGTTTTTGGATTTCTAGCCTCCCTTGGCATCAGTATCCACTCTAACAAGAGGACTTTTGCTGGTTGCTCTGAGCTTCCCTCAGCAGGACTGCATCCCCAAGTCAGCTGTAACCCCAACACCGTGCTTCTTTTTTGGGGTCAGGAACAAACCAGTGGCTGACCTGCCTGGAGGACGGTCTCTGGTCACTCCCCGAAGCCTATTGCAAGCTGGAGTGTGATGCGCCTCCAGCGGTGGCCAACGCCAAGCTCCTGGTCCCGCAGTGCCTGCAGGGGAACCACGATGTGGGCTCCGTCTGTCGCTACAAGTGCAAGCCTGGATACTATGTGGCCGAGAACACAGCAGGCAAGCCTAAGAAGTAAGTCTGTGGTGGGTCTCTTATCACTGTTTCCTTCCTCCTGTTCTCTCAACATGAGCAAGGAGGAGAGGTGATGGTATGCTGGCAGTCTTGAAGAGTTGATTTGAAAAGTATAAGGCAGAGTAGTTTGCTCTGGTCACGCAGATTTCTTGAAATACAAGAAGCATTCCTCTGGTTTAGGTGAAAGCAGGTGGGAACAAGATGTAAACTGTTGTTGCACACACGTGTATGTTAAGTGCCTTAACCTAAAGCATGCGAATTTTCCCATGCATCTCAACACAGTTGTCACTTGGTGAAAATTAAGCATGTACAGAAGTGTTCGTGGAGGTAATTAGATGTAATAAGATGCTGGAAGATTCCTGGAGCTGCTGTCTTTCCAAAAAGTGATAAAACATAGATCAAGGCATTGGGAGTTGTAAGAATGAATGACTGCCTTTTGTCAGGGTTAACATTTTCTCCCCTGCACATCTTGGCTAAATTTAATCTCAAGCATTCGCATTTCAATTGGAGAAGGTTTTTCCCAGTGCTTCGGGGAAAAATTCCTGGTGATTCACTAGCCCTGTGCTCAGCCAATATTGTGACACTGGGGGGTAAAGCAGCATTTTGTCTACGATGCCTCCAGCTGAAGTCCCCATTGGGTACGGTCACTAAAGATTCCCTGGCACTAGCCAGGTCCTCCCAAGAGTCTTGACGCTAGCCCAAATCAGGTAATTATGTGCTAATTTTTTAATGCCCCCTTCCAGTTTTAATTGGATGCAGACTTCATCTCTACTTTGCTCTGGGGTAGGGTGGTTGTGCACTGGGAAGCAGTTGCCAAATTTCTTGCCTCGTAATGAAGGAAGTGGTTTCTGTAAACAGCTTTTCACAGTGTTAGGAGCATTTCTTGGGCCAAGGGGAGCTGAGCAAATTATGATTATGGCTACAATCACATGGACTGCTTTGCAAACTGCAGAGCAGCTTACATGCCTGTGGCATTTCAAGGACTGGACGTGCAATCAGATCACCTCAGCTTGCAAAGTTAGACCATCTCAGTAATGCTGCAGCAACTGCTGGTAAAAAGGATGGCCTCTGGGAGTTCCCGAGGCTCCTCTGATGTGTGTATAATTTCCCAATGGGTCTGAACAGCCTGTGAGACAAGTCAAGGAAAACCATGCAAAGTGGTTTATATTTTCATAGCAATGCACATTGACATAGCATTTTCACATTTGGTATTATCATTACTGCTAATTCATCTGACATCTTTGATGGCAGAGTATGATCCTGTTACAGTAAGCAAAAAAACATTAACAGAAACAGAAAATTCATTGCTTTCTTATCATGCAGATTAACTGCTATGTGAGTGGCCCGATTCAAGGCAAAAGACTTCCCTTGGAAGTGTAAATGTCAGTGTACCATCTCATCTGGAGCTCTGCATATACACTCAGCATGAGTATAAACCCCTTGGCACGTGTAGCGAGTAGCAGCTACTAGCCAGTAAGTGGGCCAGTCAATTGCTGGATTGCTGGAAATCTTTCTGGTGTTTCAGCCCTGGCAGGCGGAGGATGGGAGCTGCCAGAGTGAGAGGTTGCTTTCTTTGTTCAGGCCAGTTTTGGAGAAAGTGAGTTGTTGAAGGTGAGGCGAGCTCTGGAAGGGGCTGGTGCTCGTGGGGTGCAGGTTCCTGATGTGCTGGTGTGCAGGGTCTCAGCTGATGATTTGGACATTGTGTTTTGGGGTCTTCTGAAGTCTTTCTGGGTTCAGGAAACTGTGTTCTTGAGCTATTGCCTCCCTGTTGTCCATCAACACAGCAAGCAGCAGCCTTGCTAAAGGATTTAGTGCTGTATAGGTGTGGATGGGCATGAAAAAGCAAGACTATGTTACTATATATTAGACAAAGGTCAGGCATGATTTACGGCTGACACTGAGGACTCCTCATGCCAGCTAACTAGCTCAACCTTGGAATTATAGTCAGGCTCCCTTTGAATTTTTCTTCTAGCTCTAGCGATCATGCCTTTTTAGAGGGGAGCATTGGAGGGAGGGTAAACCCTAGCTGCCCTCGCCAACAGCTATGTGGCTCCAACTGTTCTCCAGGGAAGGCATAGAGGCATCTTTGGGTGTCTGTGGGTTCCCAAGGGATCAGCTCGCTCTGCTACTATGTGAAAGACACACTCAGCTTCTCACAGCACTGTTATGAGAAGCTTGGTCACTTCCTTCAAGGGCTGCTTGTAGGCACCTTCCTTCAGGGATGGCTTTGGATCCCCTGTGCACAGGGACAGTTAAGCTGTAATATGAGTGAGCAGGAGTTCAATCCAGCCGGGGCTCAGCATCACCTCCTGACTAGCTGCTTTTTTGATCAGCTTTCTGCAGTGCCTTTCTCTCTCATGCACCTCGTAAAACATCACAGCTGCTGCAGCTGAACTGAGGACCCAAGCTCTGGGGCTTTGCTCTGTGAGGTAGGGCTACAGTGCCCACCTTATGCAGGCCTGAGCCATGGCTGGGATCCAGCTGTCTCCATCCAAGCTGAGACGCTCTTGGACACAGATGTTCACGTGAATCCCTCACTTCTGTTTCGTTAGGTGAATTTTACTCTAGGGGCAGTAAGGATGCTTAGAAGGCTCCTGCAATCTTAGTTGAAATTCATTTCCTGTAGCATAAGTGGAAGTGAAAGGGGGTGAAGAAATCCATTGTCTCAGAGGTGCTTTTATCTGTTAACCCGGGTGAGGAAAAGCCCTTCAGAAATCACTGCTTGTCAACAAGGGATCCTTGAGGAAATGTTGATTGTATAATCAAGACCCTGCCAGAGATTTGCTGCCTTTCTGCTGGCAGGATCATCTGACTGATGATGATGATGATGAGAAGGGTAAAATTTCTTTGACTCTTCCTAAAGGAAATGCCTGGAGAGTCCACATAACAGCCTGGTTTCCAGCTGCCAAGCTATTTCACATCTAACCTGTAGACATTCGTCTGATCACCCCGTGGGACTCGGCACAGGGTCCACCATACCCTGGGCCACAGAGCACTGACACCAATATGAGGATGCTGCAAATGGCGTTTATTCAACTGCGTCACGCCCTTACATACTGTCTGTCGGTCATCCCGCCTCCTTTAACCCTTCTCTTTCCGTACATCGCGAGATCTTCCGAGCGCCAATCCCTACACTAACCCCAAAATAATGTTTACAAGGGGAACTTGTGCTTTGTGATGGGAGCTCTCTGGATTTGGGCAGCATCTGTCCGATGGCAGCACCAATCCACCCACTTGGATCACAGAGAGAAATGAACTGTCAAGGAGCAATATTTGGCATCGTCCACAGCTGCAGCATTGAAAAGAACTGGCCTGAAAGTCAGAGGTCAGATGCTTTGGGGAAAATGGGCATCACCCCCGCAGTGGTCCGTGCTGTTGCTTCCACTGTGAAGTGCCATCTGAAGCAGCTCTCTAACAGGAGTATCTAGGACATCATTTAGAGGAGCACTCTAATGCTGAGAGGATGCTCTCAGTTTGGGGACCAAAGAGGTCAGACCCTGGAGAGGGTTTGTTTCACTTGCCCAATGCAGGATGATTCCTTGGAGAGAAGACATTTGGGGATCTCAAAGCTACCTTTGTAAGGGGTTAAGACCCTTCTACTAGCTTGAGGGAATGAAGCAAAGAAGAAGTGGGCACCCAGGTCTTTTCAGGAAGCTTTGAAAGTCTCGCCCTGCCTTTTGACCAGAGATCAAGGGAGCACAACACAGCTCCCTGATGAGCTTCCATGGAGATGTCAGCCCCCTCCACCTCCTCTCCCCTTTCAAACACTACAGAGACCATGAAAGAGGCAGAGGAGGCAGGAGAACGTGGAGGAGAAAATGTACTGGAAGGAGTTAGCAGACCAGGGGCTGGAAACACGTCAGAAAGTTCACAGCAGGCAAAGCAGGACAGCCTAACCCCAGAGCATCGGAGTTTAGCAGGGCACCAGGACACTGTACGTTTGTGGTAGGTGGCATGCTGACTGCTTCTGCCCATGTCTGGCCCCTTCCAGATAAAAGGCAAACACCCATGCAGCTGAGGGACCCAAACAGCCAGGTAAAGAAAACACAGGCTGTCAACCAGACTCCTGCGTCACTTCCACCTCTAAGGTCGCTGATCAAGATTTACAGCCCAGGTTTCCCAGGCTGTTTGGAGCACAGCAGCAGAGGTCCTACAAGCTGGTGTTGCTTTCTTTCAATTTACCAGCAAATCTCCCTCCTTCCCTCCTGTTCTTTTTGAATCTGTCAGTCTCCTGCTATGGGATATGAGGCTTTAGGCTCATTTATCACTGTTCCTGTACGGTGGACCCAGCCCCCCCAAGCTGGCCACCCCAGTACATGGCTGAATCCCAGCCAGGCTCCTGCATGCTCAGCTCCCAGAGCCGGGCGAGTACTCGTGACTTCATGTTAGATGCAGCCCTAGCTGGCTTCAGATGTCTCTCCTGCCTCCTCTACCCATTAGGCATCTTCATGCCTGGTTGGAGGGGGAAGCTTTGACTCTGATTTTCTGGGCTTTCTTGTTAATCCTTGAGAAATACCTCTAACCCAGATCAGAAGTTGGGGGGGTGTGGGGGTGTGTGGGGGGTGTGTCTGGAAATTTCAAGCTGCTATGAGGATGTGCTTTTTTATATATATTTTATTTTATTTTATTTTAAAGCCCTACCCTGCCCTTCCCCATGCCTTAATATAAATTGCTCTCTTCATACGTGCAACAGCAGTCCACATGCCACCTTCTACCCTGGGTCAGCCCAGGCTAGCCCTGTTTGAGGTTCCCCAGCATGGATGATGGTGGTGGGGTGAGCCTCCAGAGCAAGGCAGTATCTCCTCCCAGGTCTGGGGAGGGTGCAGGTCTGGGGGAAGGCGGGAGACGCCATGCATGGTGCTGGCCCCATGCTGGCACCACTCCAGCACCACATCAAGACAAGAAGCCCCTGTGAAGATGATAGGGCTGCAAACCACAGTGTGCACCTTGCAAACTGCAGCTCCCGCAGTGTGCCCTCCCCATGCTCAGCTGTTCTCCCCAGGTCTTCCCATGGCTCCCAGGCAGAGGGCCTCTGCTGTGATTTGCAGGAGCAACAGCGAGGTCCGGCGGATGCATCGGTTATGTTCTGGTGGCTGGTGGGGAAGTGAGAAGTTACATGTGGCTTGGATGCTTCTCCACACTCCCAGCTTGCTCCTATTGCTGTAACGCCATCAGCTTAACCCCTAGTGATTTACCCTTACAAGTTGCACAGCTGGATCACACCCTACGTGCCAGGCAATTCAAGATGGGGAAAATGATGCTTGAGGACCTGGATGTCCGACACAGAAAATGCCTCATGGCACCTGTCTCCATTTGCCTTTAAAGGTGGGCACAGCAAAGCATTCAGACAGACACAGGAGGAGGCAAGGTCTGATGGGGACATCTTCAAAAGGCAGTGACCATCATCCCAGTGGATGATTAGGGGTGGGCTGAAACCACAGATGCCCACAATAGGATCCAGAGTCGTTCTTCCTCACCACCCTTTCAAAATCTTATGTAGTTGCAGTTCTTTTCAGTCAGTTCAAGGCTACTGCTTTTGGGGTAACTTTGCTAGACCACTTGCTGCTCAGATGCTCACACCACGGCAGCCCGTGTTCCTATCATGGTCTTGTGGGAAGATACTGTGCAGAGCTCTGTGCCAGGGGACCTGCCATGTCTGCTCCCCTGCCTGCCTCCACATCACCTGCTGAAGCCTGAATTCACCACAGCAGGAACCCACTGCCTCCCTTATACAGTCTTTAGGAAAAACAGATCTCTGATTTCTGAAGGAAGAAGGGGAATCTGTAAGAGCTGTAAATACTTAAAAAGATGAGAATGTTTCAAAAAGCTCTCAAATTTCCCATCCAGGAGTTCCCAGCAGAAATGTCATGGGGATGGCCACCAGCTCCTGCTCCAGGTCTGGCAGTGGGGGTGCAGATGGGGTCCCCTTGCCTCTCCGGTCTGCGTGACCCCGCACCGTGTGTTGGGGGGGCAGCTGGGTGGCCCCATGGGATGTCTGCTGCTGCTCAGAGCAACGGGCAATTTAGTGCCTGACCCCAGGGGTTTCTCCAACCCAGTTAAACCACCCTCCGCATACCTGCAGCATGCTATAAACTCCATAATGTGCACCCAGAGCCCTGCCTGCGGGCACCAGTGGTGGGAGAGGGCAGGGGCAAGCAGCTGGAGCAGGGTGTCTAGTAAAGAAGCACAGGAGTGGGGGGGTGGGGGGGGGTGGGGGGGTGGCAGGGGGGTGGAAAGCCTTGTTAAGGATGGAGCAATCAGCACTGGCTCAGGTAAAGCCCATCAGTGCTGTCAAAACCTATGTGTCAAAGTCTGGGGTTGCGATGACGTGTCCTCTTCTGGGAGAGCGGTCCCCAGCCAGCCAGATGCCTTGTGGGGTTTTGATGCCTCTGTGTAAGAGATGCGGTGTCTGTATTGCTGCCAAGGACAGGAGAGTGAAAAGCAGGTGGACTTTGCTCCTGGAATTTTTCTTCCTTTCTTTTTCACTGTTTTTTTGGCAAGTAGTTTGCGCCTGGGCTGTTTTAGCAGCACAAGATGGTATTGGTCTGCTGCAGTATGACAGCTCCACGGCGAAAGTGGGATTGACAGATCTGGCTGGAGTACAAAGAGGAGCCTCAGGAGTAGCTGGGCACAGGCCAGCAGGATTTACTGGTGGAGGCTCACTCCATCCAGCAAAGTATGTAGCTACTGGCGGTGGGACAAAGCAGCCTAGGACCCGCAGGGCCTGCGGGGCAGAGAGGAATGGTTTAGGGGTACCACGAGAGGTGGGGAGCAACAGGGTGGTGAGTGCAAGGAAAAAGTATCCAGTGCTCCTAAATCAGTGCGATCCCCCCAGCGAGGGGAAAAAGGCCTTGGTTGAATGTGGGCTGTCCCTTTGGGAGGATCTGCCTATGGTGAGGGGTGGGATGGCATGGGAAAGCCCCACGCAAGGGGGCTTGGTTGTGCTCCAGGAGAGATGACTCTAGGCTGCTCCTGCCTCTGTGGGATGCTTGGTCCAGCCAAGGTGGGGTTTGTCTGGGGTGCCACAGCCCGCTCTGGCATCTGTGTTTCCTCAGGAAGTTCCTGAAGGTCCAGTGCCTGGAGAGCGGGCAGTGGGAAGAGGGGCACTGCGTCCCCGTGGTGTGTGAGCCCCCCCCTCCCGTCTTCGAGGGCATGTACAACTGCACCCACGGCTTTGAGCTGGATAGCCGGTGCGTCCTCAACTGCGAGCCACAGGGGCAACAGGTGAGTGACTTGGGGAAGAGGCAGAGACTGGCCAAGCGTTGTGCTTCAGAGCACCTGAGAACAGCAGGGCTCCCCGTGCCCAGCTGTGCAGAGGGACCACACAGCAGCTTGGCTAAATGTCCTTGTACCACCGAAGAGCAGTTTCCCTGCAAACCTAAAGCTTTTCTTGCTGCAATACCAGCCATGGCCCAGGGTGCATCACTACCTGGGGACGTTCTCCTGCTCCCTGGGACCCTTCCAAAAAGTCATGGTCCTAAGTAAGCCTGCTTGTCTTGAGTGAAAAGGGTGGGAAAGCAGAAGTAAAGGGTGTCCAGCAGGTTTGGGTTGCTGCTGTGAATGCTGCTGGGATGAAGAGCAACCTTGCTGCAGCATGCTTGCTACCCAAAGGGCTTGCCTGGGGATGGAGGCTGCTGCCTGCCAGGCTTTTCCACCCAGATTTCACATCCAACCTGCCGGAAGGGTCTTGTCAGTAGAAGTATGGTCAATTCCCTCTGGTGGGATCCAGGAGCAGCTGGAAAACAATTTGCTTTCTGGTCAGTAGTGCAAAGCATACCTAGGCTGGACTACATAGCTGCAACCCAGCTGCCCTGGATAACTTCCCTCTGGACCTCACTAGCGGGAGGGGGGTCCTTGTATTGTGCTCCCACCCCTAGAGCTGGGCAGTGGCCAGGCAGGGTGAGCCTTGCCCTGCCAGTAGTAACACCGGCTGCTCTCCCTCTGCTTTGCAGGTTCCCATCGTCTGCACCAAGGAGGGCTTATGGACAGAGGAGTTCAAACTGTGTGAGAGCTTATGGGGCACCTGCCTGCCACCCCCGGAGCTGAATTTCGTGGAGTACAAGTGCGAGCAGGGATATGGCATAGGTGAGGGCAGAGAAAAGCTAAACAGAAAAACAAACCTTATGTTGACTCAGTCCTCCCAGAATGCTGAAGGTCACAATGACTTTTCTTGTACCAATCCCCACTAAATCTATGAAAAAAAAAAAAATTCTTGTTTTCTCTTCCATCCTTTTTCTAAACACAGAGCCAGCGTGGCTTTAGCCTTGTGCATGCTCTGGTTGTACTCATGGGCAAGACTTAAAGCTAAAGCTGGCTCCGGTGCAAGCATCTCTTTTCTTCAGAAGTAGCAGGGACTCGTCTCTAGGGCAAACCCAGCCCTTTGCAGTAGTTCTTCTAATGTCTCACCCTCCATCCCCCACAAGGTCTCTCCACTTGTTACTACTGCTGACATTTGCAGGGTTAATGTGGCAGGTCCTAGATAAAAGCCACAGTGACAATCGTGTGTAACAGGGCACTTTCACCAGATGAGGGACCACATCATCCATTGCTTTCTCCTGGATTTGGTCGCTTTGTGCATTCAGGAAAAGCTGCAATGCTCAGTCACAGTCGTTGCATCTCATCTGGCATCCCACTGGACAGGATGCTTGAGCAAAGCCTGTATCACTCTGAAGCAAACACACCGGTCATCCAGGTCTAATGAAAACAGGCTGAGGCAAGTCTAAGGGCAGGGCCTGGTAAGGTTAAGCTTTGGAGAGACTTGATGTGAGGCTGAGGTTAGGGCTGGGATCCACCTGGTTTTCCAAGGTGGTTTCCTGGGTCATAGGAAGGCAGTGGGAATTCAGTGTGGTAGAAAAACTACAAAAGATGCTTCCTAACTTGTCAACAAACATCCTGTAGCATCCAGCCAGATCCTTATTTTCATGCTGGATCCCATGTCCTGCCCTCAGGGCTTGAATCTATATCTTAAGGCACGTTCAATTTTCCTCTCATCTGAGAGGAGGGAATTGGCCACAGCTCCTGTAGGCTGTTGCATAATTCAGGATTTGGGGAAGGAATTGTCATCCCAGGTTGGGAGGAAAAGGGTCTCCTCCATGTCCATCTCTACCCTTAGTGAGGACCCTACACGTCTGGGTCTGGTGCCCTCCTGTAAAACATCATTGCCTGGTTCCCGATGAAGTCCTCAAGGCTCACTGTCCTCCTGCAGGTGCTGTGTGCATACCCTCCTGTATTATACCTCCCAGTGACCCTGTTATCCTGCCCGAAAACGTAACTGCTGAGACTATGGATCACCGTCTGCAGCCTACCAGAGTCCAGGTAAATGGGAAGGTGGATTCCTCTAGCAGGGGGCTCACTAGCAGCATAGATGGGAACCCCCTCTTCTCTACCTGGTGTTTTTTAACCGAAGTCTCTTTGCCTTGGGTGAAGAATGGTAAGACTTGGAAAGATAAGCACCGTAAGTGAGCTCATGGCTGGCTGGCCCTCTCCAAGGAGCTGCCCAGGCTGCAAGCTCTCGAGGTACCTGCTGCTCCCCATAACCAGGTTCCAGTGCCAAGGTCCTCCTTCCTCCCACTACTTCTTTCCCCTCTTCCCTCCCTTGTGGATGCTACTGAATAGCCTCCTGCTCTCCCATACCAAAGTTCAGCATAAGTTATCAGCTCGCAAGCCAGCTTTCAAGGACTTGCAGGATACCACAATGAATGAAGTTAAGTGCAGGAATCCCACTGATTTTTCAGGACATGCCGCATGCCTAAACCTGCTAAGCTGCTGTTAGTCAGCCAGTGGGCTGGGAGAGTAAAAGCCGCCCCTGGCACAGTGTGAGCCTGGGTCCCCGGTTACCTGCCAGCAGAGATGCAACCCCAGGCAGGCATGTCCCTGCCAGGGAGGAGGCAGGGCACTGTCAGCTGAAAGGTGTCTCAGGCTGCCAGGATCCGCTGGCCGGCTGGTTGCCTCTGCTGCTGGAACAAGGGAGCCTTTTCCTCCCCATCTCTTACTCATTTTGTAGGCAAAACAGCTCAAATAGCTCAAATAGTTTGGATCCTCAAATAGTTTGGATCCTCATGGCACAACTTTCCCAAAAAGCAGCTCCGTCAGGGGAATATTTCTTAAAATAAAAATGAGATGCATACGGAAGGAGGTGGAACAAAGAAAAGCAAACAATCTTCCCAGGAGTCAGTGCTCCCATCTAAATGCTTTGCCCTCCTCCTGGGAACCCGCAGGAGGCCCAGCATCATGCTTGTGGATACTACTGTACGTCGCCTTGAATCAGACCCATGACAAATCGCTGCCGGGGGTTGAGGATGGCCGGGGCGTGTGGGATGGTTAAGCACGAGCCTTGGAAGGAGTCCTTGCCTTTGAGGGATTGGATGGCTTGGCCCGTTCAGGCAGTGGCGTTCGGCTTCCCTTTCGCTGCTGCTGTGGGCTCTCGTGCAAGAGAGGCATTTTGCAGAGAGGAGGAGGAGGGAGGGGAGGCGTTATTTTAAGAAACAGTGCTCCCCTTTGCCAGGAGCTCTCTCCCTGGACCGTCTTGTTTTCCTCTCTGTCCTGGCTCCTGCCTCTGCTCCCCGCTTTGCTCCTCCAAGCCTCCAACAGCTTGCCATTCCTGGGAGCTGCCGTGATCCTGAGGTGATGGAGAGGATGGGGCAAACCACGCAGGGAGCTGCAGAGGCCACTCGAGGAGGGCACGGTCCTGTTTTGCTTTCAGCTCTGATTCATTGCATCCCACAGACAAGCAGGTTTGTCCCTCTGCCCTTATTTCGCAGCCAGGAATACAAATATACTAATATGAGTATGCTAAAATGCCATTCAAGTTGAACAACAACCACGTATGAAACACCCCAGTAGGGTTAGGATGCAAACCTCCTCTGGGCTGAGCAGAAATTGGCTAGCTCAGCCAGCACCCCCAGCCTCTGCCCCATCTGATGGCGGCCCCCTCCAGGCCTGCCTTCCCTGCACTGGCTAAGGATGGCCAGGACCTCATCCTGCCCCAGCCCCATCACGGTTTTGACCGAACATGCAGCAGAAGGACCTGCAGCAGGTCAGCGTGGGCAGAGCTGCCCTATCCCCAGCTGCGGTGCCACATGGGAATGCTGGAGCCAGTCTGCCTGCTGCTGTGCATTTCAAATGGGAGGCTAGGAGAAAACATATGAGCTGCCCCTCTGTGCAGCTCCCACACTGTGAAGGGCATCCTAGGACACTTTCACAGGCCAACCATCATTTTATGGGGCCTCAGATTTCAAAGTCTGCCTGAGCTTTACAAGGAGGAAATCGCATGTGCGGTGGGGCTTTTCTTCCCCCTGTATAATCATGAGTGCTCCCCACAAACCCCTGCTGAATGAGCGGGACAACGCATTCCAGCACAATGAAACCGAGCCCTTTGCATCTTGCTCTTGTGTCCAGTTGGCTGCAACAGCTGAGTTCGTGCCTCATAAATACCAACAATAACCTCAGCCCCATGAGTGAACATGAGTCTGGTGTATCTGCTTCAGGCCAGGTCTGGGGAGGTGAGTCCCCCTGGGACCTGGTTCTTGGAGCCTGAGCAGGGGTCAATGAGCAAATTGATGCAGGCACTGAGTGATGACCAGCTGAGGCCCCCATCCCGAGCAAGAAGCTGGTGAATCCAACATCACACAGAGAGGTGACGGCAGACTCAGCCTGTCATGGCACTGGGTGGCTTCCTCCCAGCAGCAGTTTGTGGCCAAGTCAGCCACCATGAGGTGGTACTGCCAGCCAAGCCCCACTTCTCTGGTGGTCCCTGCCATCTCCCTTTGTCCTCTCTCGGTTGTGTATCTATATAAGTCTACATATAGACACACGCGTGTCTGTCTAGCTTCTGCTTTGAACAATGTACCCTGGTTTGTGGGTGAACCAGTGCAGCTGCTTTGGGTTCGATGGGCTTCAAAGGGTTCCCCACTGGGCAGAGGTGCAGGGAGGGTCCTGGGGGTGCCACTGCTGTTCTGCACCATGACAAGCAACGCAGCTTTGTGGAAGACCCTCTACCTCCAGAAAGCATTGGTGGCTGTTGCCCTCCCTCTGCCACCTTGCCTAACTGCTCTTTTCTTCTTCCCTCCTCAGCATATTGTGTGCACAGGCAGGCTGCGATGGTATCCAGACCCCTCCGTCATTCACTGCATCCAGTCGTGCGAGGTAAGCCCCCCTGCCCCCAGCACGAGCTGCCTGCTCCTTGCAGGAGAGCTCCTGGCAATGACGGCTCCAGCACAAAGCCGGATGGCTTTGATTTCATGTTTGCTCCAAGTTGGGCCAGGGCTTGCTGGCTGAGCAGAAAGACCAGAGCAAGCATCCTTGGGTATGGTCCCCCACAGCCAGGGCGGTACTGGGGAACGAGAGCTGCAGAATAACCCACTTCCTTCCTTGCCTGCTTCTTCTTGGCCAGCCTGGGAAGAATGTTCTAGCAAAAGGATTTCACTGGCAAGGGGTATCCCCAAAAAGCCCGTGCTGACTCCAAGCCTGAATATTTCCTTAACCAGAACTGCAGTTCTAGAGTAACGCGGATCCAGAAAAGCCCTGCGTGACTCACGCGTCCAACCAAAACAACTAGGATTTCCAGCCTCGTATATGCAAAACAAACCGCTCCTGAAGAATCTGCAGACAAAGAATTCCTTGCAGAAATTGGTTAGCCACTCATTTCATTTTGAATAATGACCAGGCAGGAGAAAATCATAGGCAGTCTGGAGTCAGTTCACAAAGGAAATTAAAAATAGGCAGTCTTTGTCAAACACTAGTTGTTATTATGATTGAGGATAAAAGGAAAACGGGGGGTGTATTTTGGAATGTTGTATGTGAAAATTTTGGATTTTTACCAAAAAGAAAAATGTAAATGAAGCTTGCACACCAAAAATAGCTTTGGGGTTTGCTGATATTTTTTTTATGTGCTCATTTCAATGCAGATGATCGCTTTTGCTCACCGATTCTGCCTAGCTCAGCTCTTTGTCAACTGAACTGTGGGAGAGAGGGTGATGTTGCAGGGGGCACGTCCCCAGGAAGGAAATGTTATGGTCAACAGAAGGTGCAGCAGTTATTTCCCAAACTCAGTGGCTGTGTTGTGCGTCTCTACTGCAAGACATGGGCTGCAAGGGGAATGATGTGCTGTGTGCTAGAGAGGTGTTTGATGGTTGAGTACCAGAGCTTAGCAATGGATCCTCCGGCATTTTGGGAGCTCTGGGTCTTTCTAACCCACATCTTTTAGCTCAGCTCTGGGGCAATGTATTTGAAGCAGGATGGGCTTATGTGGAAGAGCAGTCCAGATGGTTGTGGTGATCCTCTCCGCGGTTCTCCTGCTATCAAGGGAGAACTGCTCCTTGTGCTCTCTGGGAGTTGGTCCTTCCAAAAAAGAAACAAATGGGGTATGAGGTGCTCCTTCTTCTCTTCCTGTGCAGCTTAGGTGAGAGAAAGCTGACACAGGCATGAGGTAAGGTACACCAGACCGACCCCAGCCTTTCCTTTTCTATGGTTCCTGCACTTCACCTTGTGTCTGTGTCTTCAGCAAGAGATCCCATAGGGAATGATGAAAAATGCCAGCTTATTTGTGTGTGCGTGTGCGTGCATGAGAGAGAGATAGGGTCCAACTACCTGAAGTCCCGGCATCTCACAGTAACAGTCACTATCTTCTCATTGCCACCTAGACACGCTGACAGCCAACATTACCTCTTTCTGTTCCTGGATGCTTGTCATCCCCTTTTACTCTTAGAAAGAAATCCTGGACAGCAGTTTTAGCATACAGGAACTGAAGTAAGCCAAAATCTTGCAGTGTCCTACCAAAATATGGAGACTCCATGCTCTTCATTGCCCTTGTAGACTTTTTAATGCCTTTTCTGCTTTCAATTAATCTTTCATCAGGAATGACCAAGCAGTACATAATCTTCCAGCTGAGGTCTCACCAAAGCCCTGCACAAAGCTTCCTTGTGCTGGAAATGTCTCTTTTGATAGGACCCAGGACTATATCTGTTATTTCTGCAGTTGCATCTGTCTGGCAGCTCAGAGATATCCTGAGGTCAGCAAGTACGCCCAGATCTTTCTCTACCTCCTTTGTTTCCAACTGATGAGCTCCAAGCTAACAGCAGATGTTTTACCATCAGTACAAGAGCTCACCCTTCAATTTTATACAAGTGAATGTCATCCTGTTTCTCTCTCTAGTTCTTTGGGTCATCTAACTATTTGTCAGATATCCTGATCCTCCTCTGTGGAACAATGCCTTCTTCCTCATTAGTTTCATCATCACAGGCCTATTTTTAAGGTCACAGTCACTCACTGTAATACTAATGAAGATTCATCCTCAGATAGTTTCTTTCACCCTGATGTTCTCCTTTTTGATACAGCTCACAGCTGCCTCCTCCCTGTTCTCCTCCTCCTCCTCACTTCTCACATGTCTTTCATTATTCTTTTCATTGGGTTTTCTTCTACAATGCTGCAGGTTGTTAAGGTTGGACTGATAAGCCAGGTCTTCCTAGATAATTTTTTTCACATCTGTTTTATAGTAGTCATTGTTTTGCCATAAAGAATAACTCTTAACCAAAAGCATCTCATTCAAAGTATTGCTCTGGGAGCTGCTGCTCAGCACTGGGAAGAAGGAAGGTGTTACCAGTCCCCCCATTTGACCACAGAAAATGCCCTGAATGTTGTTTCTGCTTCATCTGTGCTGGCTTCCATCCTCATTGCTATTCTTCTCCTGCTTCTGTCCTTGTGACCAAAAGCACTGCAGTTCTCAGAGGCCATGTCACTTGGGACCCAACCTCTTGTGGGATGTGGGGACATCAGACAGCAAGAGTTGGGTAGAGATGGAATATAATGTGTAATTATGTGTCCTTGCTGTGTGGTGCCCCCCACCCCCATCTCCTTTTCATGTTCTCCCCTTCATTTGTCTGCACAAGAAATGTTCTGCCCCTGCAGAACATAGCCCCTGCTGGTTCTGACATAGTTCAGCTTAACTTGCCATGTCCATGGGACATTTTAGTCCCAGGTTCCTCCTCATTTCACAGTAATCCCTCACTGAAGACACCTCCTTTAGGAGCCCAGCCTCTGCTCTCCATTGGGCAGGGACATGCTGTTCCAGTGGACTGTCCAGGTCACCTCAGGTCTGAGTAGCCCCTCGGAGATGCCATTGTCTGTCCACTGACTGCTGAGCCGGTGTTGAATGAAGCAGCTTTCTCATCTGGATGCCTCAATGAGAGCAACCCTACATAAGAGAAATCCAGACCTCCTGGCTGCTCGTACTGTTTCTCCCTGGTGGAGGCACTTCAGGCTGGGGCATGCCAGCAGTAGCCAAGCCTCAACCTTCCCAGCCCCAGCTGGACCCCTGCCTCGCATTGGAAAGTTCAGGTCACCACGTAATGGTGTTAGAGGGATTCTCGCTCATCTTTATCATATACTGGCAGCGGATCAGCCTGCCTGCTCATCCCTCTCACTCCTCTCCCCACCTCCCTTCCCTTTCCATTAATCTGGTCGTCCGTCTGCCTCCTGGTCTCTCGCTGCACCTTGCCAAGTTCCTCATCCCTGGAGCAGGGAGGCACGTAGTTCAGCGGGCGAGGGAGGGAGGGAAAGAGGGAGGGATGCAAACCTTTCCAGGAGCCCGTCAGGAATACAAGTTAGCACCGAGTGTGCTTTGCCTCTCGAGGGCCAGCAGAACATCTCCTCCCCTGCCATCAGTAGAAAAACAGATGGCAGCATGGGGGAGGTGGGGGGAGAGAGGAGGGGGCTTGGGGCTGAGTGGACAGGGGAGCGGAGGAGGACAGAAACCCCTCCTCCCTGCTGTGGCTTGGGAGAAGGCGGTCATGGTCCTGGTGGTGTGCTCAGCTGCTGTGAGGGAGAGGTTTGCAGAATCTGGGGCAGGTCCTCCTAAGCCATCCCGAGGTGGCCACCCCTCAGCTATCCTCCTGTGCCCAAGAGCAAGTGAGGCTGTTGACTTCAGAGAAGACAGCATGTACAGTGATCCAGGTTGCTCCCTTGGATTAGTCCTGCCATGGTGCAAAATAGTCCATGCATGAGTGTAGCTGCTATAAAGCATCTCCTAGTCAGTGCAACTCACTGGCTCTGCACCCCACTATCTCCCACCACAGGGGCTCTGTGGTTCACACTGTGGCTGTGGTTTAGGTGAAAAAGGTCGTTTATTTTATCATCGTCGTGTTTACCCAGTGTTACTCACAGGATGGAGTAACCATTGCTGTCCTGCTCAAATACACTCAGAGGAAGGCAAGCTGCTCTTTCAGTGATCAGAGTGAACATGGGCAGGGTCTTCTGGGCAGCCTATACATTGTGCAACATGCTGACCTCGCTCCCACCTCCAGCTCTGTTTCATTATTGCATGCAGGTAGCAAAGGGTTAATCGCAAGGGATTTAAAAGAGCCTGCTTTGGACAGACCACTGGGAGGCAGAGCTTCATACTGGTATGGTAGGAGCTGGACAAGAGCTACTACAGCTGTGGTCTGCCTTGTAGGGTAGTAATTCCCTCCTGATACAACTCGGTGTCTCTCTGGTTGCGGTTGGCTCTGCTGTGCTTTGCTCTGAGCAGCCCGCCTGCACGCTGGAGGAACATGCAAAGACTTTGGCTTGAGGTCTCTGCCTCACACCCTGGGTGAAGATGGGCCACACCAGAAAGCTGTTGTGAGCATGAGCTGCTAGGAATTTTTCAGGTCTTGCCTGCCTGAGGACAAGGTCTCACTGCCCTTGTGCGTGCTGCTGGTCATGTTATCACGATCGTAAAAATCCGTTGCCTGTTTTGTGATTTTCCTGAGATATTACAATGGAAATTATGAGATAGGGATTGAAGCATGTTTGTGGTTGCAAGTTGTTCTCAAGTCTCTCGATCCAACAGGTAGTCAAGGACCCCGATGGATCCTTGGCTCTTCACACCAGCATGCACAAAACCCTCACTCAGCACGTACGTGGCTTGTGTCCAGCATTCGTCAGCTAGAATTAACCCCTTTGAAGTCATATGCAATAGGGACAGTGGGAAGCCTCATCTAAAATCAGGGTTCCGCTGTGCTTTAATGTGACGGGAGACAGGGTGCGACTCGCTCCCCGGGCAAAGATCTGCAGCTGGAGTCCAGCTGCAGGCAGCTGCCTGTGCTCCTCACTGTCAGTGGGGCTGGGGACCCTCGAGTGTCCCTTCTCCCAGACCTGGGTGCGCTCTGATTTTGAACCATGGCAAAGCTCAGCACAGGAAACCAGGCAGAAACATGATGCTGGTGGGATGCTCCGCTCCGGGAAAGAGATACTCTTCTGCTCTCCTGGGGCTTAAGGCAATAAGGACTAGAGGCACCCCAGCTTCTCCAGGGAGACTCTCTAGAGCAACTAGGTATCACAGCATGACCGGAATTTAGTCAGTCTCTCGTGACGCTCACATCACCAGTCTTGCATCTCTTTTCCCCGTGGGAGCATTTCATGACCCCTTTATCCAGTCTGCACTCTTCCTCTGTCTGCTGTCTGGCTTTAGAAATGCAAAGAGGATCCTACTGAATGTGACTGCTGCTCTTGCAAGCAGGCAAGAGGTAGACTGCATGACTGCTATTCCTTCGGGAGTCTTGCCAAAGTCTGAAGCCTTTGTGATCCAGGTGACCAAACTCGACTTGATGAGTTGCCCTAGATTCTGGTACATTCAACTTTTGGATAGTACATGACACGTTGGCCTCCACATCTCAAGAGGATGCAGCGGAGTTGGAAAAAGCAATCAAAATGATTAAGGGGATGCCACAGCTGACCTTCAAGGAGACCCTAAAACATCTGGGACTCTTCAGTTTGGAGAGCAAACTGACAGTTTGCTCTCCAGCAAAGAGTGCTGGAGGTTTGCCAAGTCACAGAGGTGCGGGGTAAGATGGATGCAGAACTGGGGAGCACTCACTGAGACTGGCAAGGGGTTTATTTCAAACAGGTGGAGGAAAGTGCTTTGGACACAGTGAGCACTGGACTCTGAAACTGGGTGCCACGTGAGGCCGCAGGGGTGAGTAGCAGCTTTAAGTTCAAAAAGGGATTAAACAAAGTAGTGGACATCAGGGCCACAAACAGATACTGAAAGGACTAGGCAGGGCTATACCTTCCATCATGCTTAATGCAGCAAGTGCGGATGGTGGGGGAGTACAACGAGCGTGGACTGCAGGTAGTGGTCACTTCTGGATCAGACCCAGCCCCTGACTGGTGAAGGCAAAGCCCTTCATGCTGGGGAGGTGGAAGGCAAGATTGGAGCTCTCTACATACCTGCTAGGTACATTTTCATACTGCTCTTGGCATGAACAGCATGGGCTGCTTAGCATGGGATAAAGCCTTCCAGGGGATGAGCCCAAAGAAACCTATTCCTTTTCCAAAATCTCAGTTGAGGCATACTTTTCCTAAACTGTGAGATCATCTCTGTCCCCTGCACACATGTAGAGTGTGATTATAGAAACATCATTTTGTTAAGAGACAAAGCAGAGGGAAATAAAATGATCATACAGCAGCATGGTGCAAGGACAGGGGACAGGTGCAGCTCTTCTGCCTACAGGCACAGGCTTACAGAGCCCTGAAAAATGGGGGCCTTTTGGCACAGGTAGGACCACAGCTCCCAGGCACACTACCAGTGCTGATGGAGACCCAAAGATGTGGAAGCAGCCTCAGCTCCTCCAAGCCACATTGTGCAGGCTGGCCTGCACTTGGGACGCTGTGACCTACGACTATTTCTCTGCTCTCTCCAGCTCAGGTGCTATCCCTCCATCCCTGTCCACGTTCTGCTTTCCCCTCTGCCAGCAGTCACAGTCATGCAGCTGGTGACACAGAGGGAGTGGAAAGCCACTGAAAGCACCTACTGAAATAAAAATCAATGAGTCGCTTCTAATAATAAACAAACACCCCCAAGCGTAGCCCAGCCAACTGCTCTTCCAACACGAATATTCATTCCCCTTCAGCTCCTTCATCCCTCGTACATTGTTTTTCTTTCTGTTTAAGATCTGTAACAAGAACTTGGCAGAAACCAGATACAAGTGGGTCAGGAGGCCCTTGTGGTTTTCAGGGCTTGTTTTCCATAACCCGTTCTATCCTGCAACATATTTTGCACAAACAGCTTGGCAGAAGATCTAATCCATGGCAGCAGGCGAGCTGCTGAGGGCAGGATTGCAGGCTGGTGCTTGTGGCCTGGGAAGTCCTGGCTTCTCTCATGTGTGCAGCAGCAGCCCTGGGGATGGTGAGTGCAGGAGACCCATCTCTGGGAGCCACCATGCTTGCCAGGAGCACTGTCGACACACAGCATCTTCCTCTGCTTCCCTTCACTTGTTCTTTCCTGCTTCTGTTTTTCTTCTCCTGTCAGCACTGAGATCAGGGTGTAAAAAAGGACAAGGCCAAGGACCCCACCATGAATACATCATGGACACAGATGCTTTTACGGAAATAAAGACCTACTCTGACGTGCTGTTCATCTACACCAGCTTTCCATCCCTTTCTTCACTCTTGTCCCTGTGGACTGTGCAAAACACTTTCCAGGTCACTGTCTGCTGAGACATGGGGTCCCTGAGGAGCAAGCCACAGAGCAGGACACGGATAAAGAAATGCATCCCCATTCAGTAGCCCAAAGTGCCACATACTCACTTCTGCAGCAGAAGTGTGTCCAAGCCAAATCCTGGCCTGGGACACAGAAGCACTTTCAGACACCGTGATGGCAAAGACCTGCTCTCCCAGTATGGTCATCTACAGCAGCATTCAGGCTGGAGACCAAGCAGCAGTCTAACCTCTGTGCTCTCCATCCCCCTTCAGACACTGATCCTGTCCAAATTAAATCCAGACGGATTCAAACGGGGCCCAGGTGTTTGCAGGAAACCCATGTCCAAGGGACCCCCTTTGTCCTGAAGAACACCTAGAGCTGCATACCGAGACTGCTGGGAGCTGGGCTGTTGCTTGCCTTGGGTGCGGCAGTACAAGTGATGGCACATAGGCTGAAACCAGACAGCAGGATGCCGCCTTGCAGTCTGTCACCTCTTCCTTGAAACATTCCTTTGAGTATATGGAGTACTTTCTCAAGCAACAAACCTCTGTTTTCTTAGTGAGGCCTGAGGAGAAGGATGTTGGAGCTGGAGCAGATGTTCCTGAAGACCTGAGATGTGATGAAAGTGGTCTGCACGCTGAGCTGATGAGTGAGTGGCTCAGGGACACCAGTAAGCTCAAAAACAATTGGCATTTCTCCATTTTGCTTTCTGGCTGTGTCTGAGGTGATGGGGCAGGTCCACGATGTCTCCAAGTAAGCCGTCCTACAGACATGTGGCTCCAGGGGACAGCTGCCATGGTTCAAAAGGAGCAGAGGGACAGCTCAGGGGACAGAAACTGGGAGACACAAAAATGGTGGATGAAGCACTAGGTCTGTAGGAATTTGTTTCTCTTTTCTTTTCTTCAGGCCAGTTGGTCCCAGGTGCCACTTGCCAAATTTCTAGAGCTCTCCTCCTCTGAGCAGTGCTCACCCTGCCTCCCTCGCTGTGATGGGCCAGGTAGAGCTTGCTTGCTGCTTGGAGTGGCTGAGGGTAGTGAGGCATCCCAAAAAGCTTTTTGAGCAGAAGCCAGCCCTGTTCCCTCTCTGTCCCTCTCTGTGTTTTTCAGAGCTGATTTCCTCCTTGCGTGCCGGAGAGCCTCAGGAAGGAGAGAGGGAAAGTGAATGTGCTTGGGGTGTTGAGGGGGGGAGAAGGAAAAAAAAAAAAAAAAAGACACGCTGCAACAGAGAGGGGGCCAAGAAAAATATTTAATCCAAACAATGAACATTGTCATTTCCTCCCACAGTCTGCATTCCCAGTCAACTTCCCTGGGCAAGCAGGGGGAGCCAAGAATGGCCGGGCTCTCTGCCTCACCAGTGTGAGAGTGTGTGTGTGTGTGTGCAAGGAAAGGGATGTGTCCTGGGGACACTGGGCTATAGTATCACTTTAACTAGCTCCTGCCGTGTCTGTGGCTGAAGGGACTGACACCAGCCCGTTTTCTGTAGGGAAACAGTGGTTTGGAGCGATGTTGGAGGGATGTGGGCAGGGACAGGAGGGGTAATTTCCAGGGACCCAAGCTGGGGTGTTGGATGCATAGGGGCTTTAAGTGAACCAAGCTTTTAACAAGGCTTTGGGCACTCTTCAAGTGCTCCCAGGGACCTCCCAGAGCTTTTGAAATATCTTGGCTAATGGCTGAGGTGGGAAGGAAAGAAAGGCATCCAGCTGGGAGAAGCTGCCCTCTGCCTAGCTCCGGCCAAGGGCTGCTGCAGGCTTTTCGTGCTTTCCTTTCCCCACGCACCCCTGCCTGCTCCCCCCACCACTGTAGTGGCTTGCACATCTTAGAACCCTGAAGCTGCAGCAGTCTCCAGCCCTGGGGCAGCTCAAAGTTCATGTCCTGTGGTTCGGCGAGTCCTGGTTTGGACCCCACCAAATGGACTGGGGTTTCCAGCTGTGCTCGGTGAGAGCCTGGCCCTGGTTACTGCTACTTTCTCATTTCTGGTGCTGAGCACATGCTGACACTTTTGGGGGCTTGCTCTCAAAGACCGTGCAAGGCTCCTGGAAGACCACAAGCACAGCGAGGGAAGATACTTCCCCAGCAGAGGTTTATCGCCCAGCCCTGTCCCTGTCTCCCCTGCCATGCCATCTCCCTCCTGTCTCCTCCAACTGATTCTTCCACCACTAATGACTCATCCATCGCAAGAGCAGAATTCACAGCAGCGAAGCTGATGCACAAGGCGTGGGTCTGATGGCAGCCGCAGCTTTTCCAGGGCCAGTCCCTGCCTGTCTCCCCTGCCAAAATGACAGTTCCCCTGTTCCTCTGGAGCTGCTTGGAAAGTGACAGCTGAGAAGGACAAAGACACCTGACCCTTAGCTGCAGGGTCACGTGTGGTTGTCTCAGCATGCAAAGGATCCAAGGTCAATGCCCAAAATACCAATGCCCAAAGGGAAGGACGGAAGGACAGCAAAATCCATGCTGACTTAGAAGCAGCGTGAAAGCAAACTATGCACCCTGCTTGGATGGGAGCAGCACAGTTGCAAAGCCCAGGACCTGTGCAGTCTCCCAAAGGCTGGGGGGAAAGGAAACACTTTGCTTATTAAGGCTGGACCTCATTCCCTGAAACTGGGATCTGGGCTTTCTCTAGCTGTGGGCAAATTGAAATCGCAAGCACTTTCCATCCCAACAGCAGTGCAGGAGAGTCTTTTCAGCTCTTCAGTTACACAATTGACCGGGTGCTTTTTTCCACCTTCCTCCAAAGCATCTGGAATGGATCATCACCAAAAGCAAGGTACTGGGCCTTCAGGTCTGCTCAACCAGAGCAAAACCTGCATTCCTGGGAAATAATGTTCATCAAATGCCTGTGATGCAGCACCAAAGTATGTATGATACTGACAGCGTCTGTGATTTATTCTTCATGCTCCGTCTTTCCCTCACTCTGTTGCACACTTTCATGCTCTTTCGTAGTGAATCAACCTACACATAAGATGGATTTGAATAAAAGTGTCTGGACCCTGCCTGCCTCCCCAGTGGCACTGGGAGGTCCCTGCTGAGCAGGACAGCAGCCCCCCAGGAGGGAGCCAGCCAGCTCGGCCCAGGCCCTGGGGCTCTGCAGGGATGGTGGAAAAACAGGGATGGTGGAAAAACACCACGTGGAGACGGTACTTCCTGCATGGCATCTCCTGGAAGCCTCGAGAGAAATGGCACTGCCAAGCCCTCTGAGATGCTTCTGCCTGGGATGCGGTGGGATCTAACCAGTCTTTCTCACATCCCTTCTTTGCCTGGAATATTTTTCCCTCTTTTTTTTTTTCCCTTTAATTTTTTTTCTCTTTTCATTTGTGCTGATTCCCGGCTTTGAAAGCGCGTGGGGTTTTAGCCTGTTTAAATTGCCAAGCACTTGATTCGTGGTTACTATTTTTATGCCAGCAGCACAGGGCTTGGGCCCAGCAGTGCCAGATGCTGCACCTCCACGTGCTAACACATGCCCCGCTGAAGCTCCTGTCTGAATAAACAAGGAAGATGGATGGCGCGAGCGGGGAGATTCGCTGACACAGCCTGGCTGCCGCGGTGGCATGCCACCTAGCCGAGCAGCTCCCTATCACTTAATGTGGTGTGAGGCGGTTGCAGCAATGACCTTATTCATTTTTTCCCAATTTATAAGAGCCATTTCAACCAGCCCTTTCCCCCCCACACACTGGAAGATGCATATTCTGGTGACTGAAACCCAGCTGGCCATTTTCCTGGATCACATCCATTGCCTTCGTATGGCATGGTTGGGCACTGGTGTCTTCTTTTTTCTTGTCAGCATCTTAAAACATTGTCGGGTGTTCCTGCAAGTCACTGACCTAGGCAAACCTCCCTCCTCTCACTGCTGGCATTGCTTTCTGTGGAGCCACACGGCCCAAGGACGGGCTGAACAGCATCTGTACGGGTTTTCCTCTCACATCACGTGCTCTTAGTACATTGCATTGCCCACGTCCTCCCTTGCCATGACTATTACAAGACTAAAATGAGACTGATGCAAGTACGAGGGTGCCTGTGCCCTCAAGGGTGATCCACCAGCACCTTACGTTGCTCTTTCTGCTTGCAAAGATGAAACCAGCTGGAGATTCTTGTCAAGGCGAAGCAACAGGAGTCACTGTGTTCTCCAGGCACCGGGTGAGGAGCAGGGACAGCAGTCCCCAAACCCTGCGGCTGGCTCTCTTGAGCCTCAAATCCAATTAGTCATTTTTTATTTTCCCCTCATATGTTTTTCCAATGTAATTGGGAGCATGAGTTGTTAAGTTTCCCCAACAAGTGTTGCTATAGGAGCCTGTATTTGTTTAGGGTGGGGTACGGGCTCCAGCAGATTGAGAGGAGGGGGCAATTAGCCCTAATAGGTATAGAGAGAAACTGAGAGCCTCTCCTTCCTCGTCCTGTCCCTGACTCTGTCCTCCCCCCACCTTTCACAGAAGATCTGGAAATCGTTTCAGACCTGTGCAGCAGGGATGGGCAAACCTCCCCATAATTGTATGGAAACTACCGAAGCGGCGGGTGTTGTTTTGCCAGTGAGTCATGACATATGGAGCAAAGCTCAAGGAAAAACTCCACCGCGTGGAAGGCTGCAAAAGCAAATCACACCCAGAAGAGCTCTTCTCTGCCAGTGACTCTGGCCAGTACCCTGCCTGCATCCCTGCACCAGGCAGCCCCAGCATCCCTGTCCTGGATCTCCTGGTTCTCAAAGCTGCTTCATGGCTCAGAGACTTTCTTTGATCACCATCATTTAAGACCTACTGATGCTTTTCAATGGAAAAGGAGTGTTAACCTTGGTGAAATTGCACCCTGGTCTCCTCTGGACATGGTTTGCGACAGCAATGATGGAAGCCAAATCCCTTCTTGGTTTTGAGTGAGCTACCTAACCCAGCTGTGCCTCAGTTTCCAACCTGTAGGAAGGTGTGCTTGGTCGTCTTCTCTTGTGAGATCTTCCAGGAAAATGTGATCTTTCTGTGGCTGCCTGGATTTGGCCCAGGAACTGTGGTACTGATAGCACAGTCAGAATGGGTGGTTTGCCATAATCTGCTGCTACTTCCTAGCCTGCATTGAGCCCATTTCTGTTACTTGTGGGTCATGATGACAAAAAGCTACATCGGTTCCCTGGTTTTGGTATGGCTTTTTCCTGTGATTTATTGGCATTACCACCAGTCCCACATGTTGGCTTTGGTGCCATGGATGCAGGGCTATTGCAGTGTGGTGACATTTTTCAGCTGGCTGTCATTTGTTTTAGGGGTGCTATGGGCAAGTGTCCATCAAAGGCTTGGTTCAGGTATTTTCTGAAGCCCAGTTGTTGTTTGGGGCCACCAGATCCAGTGAAGCAGGTCAGCTGCTTCCATGAGCAAAGGGGTGGCCAGGTTTTCACCAAGAGCCCCTTCTGATGACAGCAGTCCTCCTGGAGGTTGGCCATGGTTGCTGGGCCAGTAGCTACCATCACAGAGCCTGGAGCGGGAGAAGCATTTCATTACTAATCACTCAGTTAATGAATGGCCTCTCCACTGTTAGCACATTCGGTTGTTGCTTGGCAGTGCTGATGTGTATCTGTGATAAATAAACCTTGGCTGCAGATTGTTCCTGACAGTTCATTGCAAGTGCTTCACATGCATGTTGTTTGGTTGCACCAGTCACACAGCATTGTTTCCCAGCCCTAGTTGGCTGCTTCCCAGCCCCAGTTGCTTGTTTCTCTTCTCTGATCAGATGACTCATGTAGCTAAACAACAATAAAATGGATTTTTGAATGGCTGCATGTGCCATTTAACTTTTCTGGACGGAGAGCTGTTCTGCTGCAATAGCTTTCTGTTTCCATATTAGAGCTGAAAGTAAAGAAGACTTGTTAGTGATAGAGCATTTATCCGAGCTGCACCACGGCAAGCTGGGATCTGCAAATCCCTGGTTGTCTAGGCAGACCTGACAGTGACTCACGGGAGAGCGGCAAAGGGCACTGGGCTGTGCCCTGCAAAGAAGAGCCACCATTATTTTGGCAATGCAAAATCCCCCACCACTCAACGATACAATTTCCTTACAGATGGTGAGATTTGGGCCACAAAGAAAAGAAATGAGGAGGAAGATGTCCAAAACTGAAGCTGGAAGGTGGCCAGGTTGCCACTATTTCTGGTTATCAGTAGGCTGGTGCCCTCTCTGCTCAGTCAAGAGTTGGATTTTGCCTGCAGGGAGCTAGTGCTTAATGAAGATCCTTTCTGTTTGTCCCAGCTGGCCACCAGATAAGTAGCCTTGTAGTCCAACCCAGCAAGGTTTGGTGGAGTCATGTACTAGAGCCTCCAGTGGAGAGTCTAGAGGAATTTGGGGACATTCTCCTCAGGGTCAGAGCCAGAGCAAGAGCATTCTGAAAAAGGCATAGTCCTTGCAACCAAGGCTTGCCAGTCCTTGGCTTGCCTTGAGTGCAAGTACTTCTGGGAGACTACTGACCTTACTGAACCTTTCTCATAGTCCAAGGGAGACAAAGCACCTACCTTCCTGAGATTGATCCTCTAGCAGGATGCTCTACCAATCCTCATAACAGCCCCTCTGTACTTAGCTGCCCAAGCCAGGTCACCAAGCTCAACTTCAGAGTCAAGCTCTTTTGGAGGAGGGATGTTGGAGAGAAGAGCTGAGTCAGCTTCTTACAGAGCCCTGCCCCAGCTGTGAACATGCAGAGAGCTGGATTACAGTGAGGTGGTGAACTGAATGCTAGTTGGGTGGCAATGGACTCTATGGAGAAGCACTGAGTGAGATGAGAACGGGGACTTGTGGCTTTCAGGTTGGAGCCATCTCTAGCGATGCGGATTTGCTTTCTTGCTTCCTGACACAATTCCCTGATCCTTGAGATACAGCTGCTGCCCTCCGAGCACCCAATTCTCCATACACACCATCCAGGATACCAGTCTTCTGGTGCCCTTTGGCTTTGAAGAGGGGGTTGTGTATGGTGGAACTGGGCCTTAGCCCTTATCAGAGGTGCACAGGGGCCTTGCTGAGGACCTGGGACCTCTGCTTTTGGGGGCAACTTTATGCTTTTGAAGAACCCTTTTAGCAAAGACTGGTTTCTCTGTCTAGCCCTTCCAAGCAGACGGCTGGTGCGACACCATCAACAACCGGGCATACTGCCAGTATGACGGGGGTGACTGCTGCTCTTCCACACTGTCCTCCAGGAAGGTAAGTGAGCATCTTCTGTGGTGCTGGCCAGGATTTAGGATTAAGTGGTGACTGCTAGCCATGCTCTTTGGCTTTACTGGCCATGGAACTGAGCCTGCAGTGCAATTCTCCCATGAACAGAGAACAAACCCATGATTTTAAACCAAAGCCAGCTGAAGCTGATAGACATCATCCCACTGATTAACAGCACGGTTTGGACTCAGGCCAGCAGGACTGAAAGCTCAGCCCAGCTCCCACTGAAGTTCATGGGATTCCCTCTCTTTTTGGGAAACAAGTCCCAAAGGAATGACTTCCATAGGATGTAGTGCTAGCCACGGTGAGTCAGAAGTCACCTTGTCATATAATTGAGCAGTCTCAGGGGATTTTTGGTATGGTCCATTGGTGTCCGCTATAGGCTGTCTTTCCCTCCCAATTTTCCTGGGGAGGGAAGGAGGGAGGAATAGAGTGGAGGGAGCAGCTTGGCATTGGGGTTGCACAGACCCTTCTTTGTCTCCCATCACAACCTCCCCTCCCACCTAACTTGCTATCCAGCACTCACAGCCCATCCTTTCTAAGCATATCCAACAGCAAAACAAATCATAGGGCATGAGATAATTTCTCACTGCAAAAATATGTGAATTTGGATCTTCTCATCTTTGTTGTGGAGCTTGAGTCATTTTTCCTTTCATCACACACACACACACAAGGAAAAGGAAAAATAAAATCCTGGGAAGATCTAGTTAAGATAGGAGAGAAAAGGCTTTACACACAAGTGACGAGTGAAACCTCCACAGTGGTATCATGACATCTTGGAGCAAGGCACGGCTCTCAGGAGGTCTGAGACATCTGGATCTCGGGCCAAAATAAAGGACAAGTTCGCAGTGGAAGGTGGGGGGATTCAGTCCCATGGCTCTCAGGACATCCAACCCCAGCTTGCATACCCCACGGGTCCCAGATCTCCTGTGGCACAAGCCTCCAGCATGTCTCTGTTAAGGCAGATGCAGGAATATGGGGTTTAAACACCAAAAAAACCACTCCAGCCTCTCACTGGCACAGGCTGTGAAAAATCAAATGTGCTTCCACAGAAAGAAAAACTCCTGGCTCTGAGCCTGGTGTGTATAAAACCTCTGGAGGAAACTTTTCTTAGCTCCCATGGCCCATGACTGGGCAACTGTCAACCAGGAGCCAGATGCTCTGCTGGTGCCCTCCCACCTTGCTCTGCTGCCACCGGCTAAGGTGACATAAGCTTGCTAGGCCACATGCAGTTGTTGTAGAAAAAGTAATGGGCAGTGACCCTCTCTACCTACGTGGGATGTCTCAAAGCAGCACAGCTTGCGTGTGGCCCGAGACGGACCCACTGCCTGCCCCACTGAAGGCCATTCCTGCCTACACAGCCTCCAGCCTGCCTGGGTTTTCTTAATCCATAGTGCACAAGAACTGTATGAATCTACCCTGGCTCCTATATCAGGTAGGGTGGAGGCCAGTCTTTGCAGCTGGGAGCTTGGCTGAGTTCCTCCAAGAGGTGCAGAAGATGAGGTGCGTGCAGAAGGTGTATGCTACCTTCATGCTTTGACGAGCCTGGAAGAGCCAGGAGTAGCTTGAAGGACAGGTCCATGGGCTCAAACATGGACAAGGGGAGCCTTCTAACAGGAGCCAAAGTAAAACTGAAATCTAGAGGTGCCTCACCACTGTCAGCCCTAGTCCAAATGTCTCACACCCCCCAGGGGAGACTTCTCCCCAGGGTTTGACATTTGGGGCACAAGACTCAAGCTGACCCTCGGTTGCAAAATTTGAAATGCAAGTTAAAGGAAAACACCAAGAACAAAACTCAGCCAGGGACAGCTTGTATCACAGCCCATTTCTTAGTGAGCACGGAGCCTGGCAGTCTCTACAATGCCAACAACATCAGGGCACAGCCCAAAGTGTCTGTCTGTCTGTACCTGGGTGGAGAGGGCTTGCAGAGGCGTAGGGGTGCCAGGAGCCAGGGATCTCAAAGCAGAGGCTTACATCTCCCCTTGGTCCCCCCAGGTGATCCCATTTGCTGCTGACTGTGACCAGGACGAATGCACATGCCGTGACCCGGCAGCCGAGGAGAACCAGTAGCGGCACCACGAAGGGCCTCTCTCGGTCAGGCGAGCGCCGGAGGAGCGAAGGGGCAGCAACGGGGGCCGCTGCGGAACAGTGGGGTGCGAGGGGGCAGGAGGCATAAGGAAGAGCCAGGCAGGGGGATGGTGACCGCACATGGAGGGGATGGGTCAAGGCCACCGAGCAGCCAGCGGGCTGCGGCATGGGAGGGCAGGCGCGTGGCGGTCCCCTCCCCATCGCTGCTCCCTCCTGAACCCAGCCAGGACACGGTGGGCCCAGTGCACACTCGAGGGGCTCAGCCGAGGGTCTGGCAGCACCTTGGCCATGCGCTGGGCTGGGCTGCATGCCAAGAGCCTAGGTGCTGCCACGGATATTTGTCCTGGTCCAGCATCTGGGTGTCTGTCTTTGCTCTGGGTTTTGTCACCGTTCACCCCCCTCTGCTGTACAGGCTTCTTTTAGCAAGGTCGAGGTAGTTGTGATCTCTCTGCAAATATTTAAACTTAATTATATATATATATACATATATATAATATATATATAAATATATATTATATTTTCTTTGCTCTTGATGAAGCTGAGAAAGGATATCCTTTGTCACACACCCATGCTGCTGTGAAGTACAAACCATTGGTAAAAGCGCAGGTTGGGGTGGGAGGAGCAGGGAATTCCCTCTTCCTTGCTGAGAGGGAGCTGGAAGGAGGACAGAGAAGCCAAACACCCAGGCCACCCCGGGAGAGAGCTCCCCAAGCAGGCAGCATGGAGGCTGCAACTTCGATGTTCTCTTGGCATCTTGCAGGCACGAAGTTTTGCCCTTGGGATTTGCCAGTCCTTTGCCTTGCTCTGCTTAGGACCCTGGGTGGGGATTTTGAGGTTGAGAAGAAATGCTGCTGTGCCCTTGCATCACTCCAGCAAGCACATCAGATTTGGTGAATGCTGCTGCCCCAAAGGGCACCACAGATGCCTGTCACCCATTATTTCAGAGCCCTGTGGGAAGGATTACGTGTCCGTGGGGGTCAGTAGGAGCAAGAACATGGAACAGTCCCTCTCTGCCCCGCTCCCCCGGCCACTCTGCACCCAACTAGACGAGAGACTTAGTGTGCAACTCAGAGTAGCTGTGTGATGCTCTGAATGAAGGACGATGAAGCGGTCCTGCTTTTCTTTCCCACATCTTGTTTCCAAACATGAGCTTCAACAGTGTTGTCAGCAGTTCTCGGAGGAGACCAGACCCTGTAATGCAAGGAGAGACAGGACCCAAATGACCTGTCAGGAGACTTTGAGCATCATCTTTTGCCATTGAGATTTTCCTTATTACTATGTCTATGGCCGAGCCCATCATGGTGGATATAGTCGCTGACTTTCATGAGTCTCTTCCTCCTGTAGGCACTAAGTGAAAATCTTCAGATCCACTTCTAGCCCCAAAGCAGCCCAGCTAGAAACTTTGCCCCCCCATAGTTGATTCCCAGAAGCTCAGCTTGGCAGCCTGGACCCAGTCCCATAGAGGCAGCAGGTAGGGAAGGTGCCTGGCTCCAGCTGGCGTTATCCCCGATGGTTTTGTGCTGCAAAAAGGCAGAGAAAGGGATAGAAAGAGGAGAAAAGAGAAGGGACCACAGAGTAGAAGCATGGACCCCCGCGTCCACGGGTCCAGCTGCAGGTTGGGACCAAGAGACCCAAGGCTGCCCAACTGCATCCTCCCCCCATGGCCTGTGCTGGTGGAGGCAAGCTCCGAGCCAGGGTTTGTCCAGTGCGGGAGCGATGGAGAGAGGGTGACACGGTGTGGAGAGACCGGGGATTTTCAAGGCATCCTTTGGCTTTCGCTAGCTTTTCCCCCCCACACACATTTTTGTCATGCATCTCCTAAAGTTATGTTTTGCTGGAGGACAGGAGTAGGGGCAGAGGTACCTGGACATCCCACCAGCGTCCAGAAGGAGCTGCCTTGTCCTTCTCCAGGCCCTTTCCTGATCCCAAGTGTCCCCATCACCCCACGACAGGTCAGCTCCTGCCTGCGCTGGTCTAGGAGAGGATGTGGGGTGGGGGGACTGGACGATGGGCCCCATCTCCTCTTGCAGCAGGGACTCACTGACATTTCTGTTCCTGTCATGCACAAGTGACAACATCCCGGGGTTATCACCCAAACGCATTGTCAGTTTGGCAGAGCGCTGCAGTTTTTTTGACAGAGATCTACTTTTCAATTAAAAAACCAACCCTCAAACAACCCAAGGAAATTTTTAAAAGGCCTTTTGAGACTCTTCTAGCCACAACAACATCCCCAGACTGTGCAGCTCGGGCAGCCCATCCTGCTCCACCAGCACAGGGAAGGGGAGATCCAGGGATCCCAGCACAGCAGGAGCAAGGGACACAGCAGCCCCCAGATGGTGGGGACATGGGATGAGGGTGACACACAGAGGGAGAATTTCAAGTCCCAGCATCTTGCCATGCCAAACCCTTTCCTGCCTGGTGTCAGCATTACCTAGATGCCTATGTGTTTAGACACCAAATTTTTAGCCTTTTGGCATGAAATCCTGGTCTCAACAACAGCTCGTCCCTGCTCACCAGTGCTGCAGGGAAGGGACCGTATCCCATGGACAGGGGAACTGGGCGGGGCCGGAGGTGCTGGCTTGGCTGATAGACATATGTGCTTTTCATGAATGGGTAGCTTCTACGTACTGAAATATTGTTCTTCTATAGCGACACTGAGCGATTTTTGTCCCTTAGGGTTTTATTCACAATGGAGGCTGCTGCTATTTTTATTTTTTGTATTTGATAATTATTTTTTATAAAAATCTATGAAAAATAAATAATCTTCCCATCCTCCACCTCTTTTGCCTCCTTGCTTCACCCAAAGCGGGGCCAGGCTGGGGGAGGGAGGTGGTTCAGCTGCTCCCAACATCCTCGGTCCCGCATGCCCTTCTCTGCCCCAAACTACGGACTCTCCCAGCACTGTGCCAGCGCAGTGGGAGAGCTCCTTTGGGTTTTGGGCTGGGGACACACACACCTCCAATGCTGACCCTATTCAAGGCTGCCACCCAGGCAGCTTTTGCTGTGCCACTAGCTGCGAGGACACTTTTACAGATGGTCTTCTGCTAGTTATGCCACAAACGGGTCCAATGCCAATCACTTTTTGTAATTAACCCACCTTAAAGGTAGGGAAAGAGTATCTGTGTGTGTTCACACCCCACCTCCCTGGGGACAGGGAGCAGGGGGTGGCTCACGCTAGAGCCACAGAGACATGCCATGTGGCACCCTGGCAAGAGAGTTAAAACCAAAGACAATAAAAAAAGTTGCTTAAAGATTGTGGGAATTTATTATTATTTTTTTTTAAGCAACCAGATAAGCTTTGTACATATGGACTGGGAAACACAAAAAAGCCCTGCACAAGGTGGGTGGCCCTGCCACAGTACCCCTGCAGCCAGCTCCAGCCTCTCCAGTGACAGTGGTGAGCCCAAGGCACCCAACTCCATTTGCTTCAGTGCACCACTGGCACAAACCATGACAGGGACCAGGGCAAGCTGATTGCATAGTATCAGCTGAACTGCCTCCTGTGGATATTCCCAAATCCCACAAACATTCCATGTCACCAAGGCAGGGGACATTCAGAGGACCCCTCATGGGTTAGGACTTTGCTTCGAAGCTGCCCACAGCTGTCCTGCTCTGTCCACTTGGCCGAATCAGTGTTTCTGGTGCTCTGGAAAATGGGATTTGCAGCATTCAATGAAGCAACCATCCCATGGAGCCTGCTGCAGCCACAGCCCTATGTCCCCCCAGCCATACCTGAGCATCCCCTCTGGATCAGAGGCACCTGGACCATCTGGGCCAGGTTTGGAAGTCCCACACTGGAAGGCTATCATGCCAGTGACACAAGGAGGAACAACATATGGCTGGGGGTCAGGAGGCTTTCTTTGTGGCAATTCCTGACTCCCAGTGGCCCCTAGGAAGCTAGGTCTCCCATGATGCTGGGTACGGAGCCACCAAGCCACAATGGCCTGCAGTGGCCACAGCTGGTGACTACATCTGCAATGGGACTGGCCTGCCCTGTGGTCACTTCCTCAGGCCCACAGGGTTGTTTACTGGAAGGGAATACTGCTTTTTATAGACTTTAGGTAAAGGGAATTTTTCTTCTTCCCACTGCTACCTTTTCCACTGTTCAGGTGTTTTGGTGTCCATGTCACAGGTTTTTTTCCCTTTCCTTTTTTAAGACGGTTTCAACTGAACAAATAAAATGGCCCTGAAAAAAAGTCAGGTTGGCTTCCAAGAGCAAGCAAACACAAATGGCAGCTAACAAAATCCAGGCTGCGTTTTTTGATGGACCAGTTCTGGGAACATTTCAAGCCTCTCCCCACATCAGACAGGGACAGATGGTCCCTCAAGTAGCCCCTTTGCTGTTTCACACCTCAGCGCAGAGTTTGAAAAGGCCAAAGCCATGCTAGAAGCTATTTCTCTTTCCTTCACCACGCACCTTGCTTGCAAGTGGTGGAGAAGGTGAATTACGGCTGAGCAAGCAGAAAGATTAGAAAAGACTGAAAAACACAAGCACCTGAAGTGGGTTAGGAGCCAGGGGGCTGCTGGACCCTGGAGGGCAATGCCAAGGCTATGGAAAACAATGAAATCCCAAATTTCCTCCTGCAGGGTTGACCCAAGCACATCAAGGGCCCCAGAGAGGAGTGATGGGCTGAGAAAGTGGAAGGAAAAGCCCCTAACACGGGGTGCCCAGTGTTGCACTGGTGGCTAGGCAAGCAGGGAGCACCTGGGGACATGGAGCTGCCCCTGCCAGCTCCAGGGCGGCTGGGTGCATTGCACAGCCTTCCCTCCTCACCGTGGCTGGGATGGCCTTCCCGTCACTGGCAATCAGAGCCGTATGTACACAGCCCTGATTGAAACAAGCTGAGGTGCTTTGGTTTTGTGTTGCTGCTGGAAGCAAGTGAGGCCCCGGCAAGCCCTTGGTCCTTCTGTCTGCCTGCACCAGAGCAGCTGGGGATGGCAGACACAGGGGCATGCAGGCAGGGCTGCAGGAAGGTCTGCCTCCAGTGCTGGCCCTTGCACCATGTCCAGGGGGTTGGGGCTGGGGTGGAGATGCCCAAAATCTAAGGGGGTGTATTCCTACTGGGGACAGTCAACTCATCCTGAGTCTCCCTCTTCATTATCTTTGATTTGCCTTGTCCTGTCTTTAAACCCCACTCCCTCTTCTTTTAGCCATCTCTGATGGCCACATGCCTCCCTTTGCTCTGCGCTGGCCTCTCCTTCAATTCTGGTCGTTGTACGGCCTTTCTCATTGCTCCTCAAAAGAGGAACAACATCTCCCGGTGACATGAGAAGTCCTCTCTGGGGCAAAGCTCCCCACATCATGCACTTCCACCAGGGCCAGCTTTGCTTTATGAAGGATGGTGCATTAAGGGGCTCCACAGCCCCAAGCAACCAGGACCCCAGTTGTATGTCTTGCATTTAAAACAAAAAGAGCAGCTGTGTATGGCACTAGCCAAGTGAAGAGCTGTTTTCCCATCCTGTCCCCCTGTTTCTGCCCAACACCCAGCCTCATGGCAAGATGAGCCAACCCCTGCATCCCCCAAATGATGACACGCAGTTGAGCAGGCTGGTGGCTCATTCAGCAACACAAACTGGATTTGAAAAGCTTTGTCAGCCGTTACAATGAAGGAGACCACACAGTCAATCATTAAGAAATGGGGCAGCCACCAGCACCATGGGGACACAGTGCCTTGTGTGTGGGCTCCAGCGGTGCCACATCATTTACACGTGTGTTGAAATGCAGCAATCCCTACTGGTACCTGCTTTCTGAGAATGAATAGGGACTGTTGGCCAACAGCAACCCTTCCAACACACACACATTACCAAACCCTTCCTAAAAAGCTGCAATTGTACTGGTGATGCATCCCTTACAGTCTGCTTCATCCTTTTTGGGGTGGCTTTCTCCAAATCCCCATCACTGGCAAGTCAGGAGGAGATTTTGGTCTGGCAAAGATGTGATGAGCCAGCCATGCCGAGACTTTCTTACACAGCAGCTCAGGCTTGCAACTGCACGCTCCACTGCCACGCGGCTTCTCTCCACCTCCTTCTCCTCCTCACATCTCATTCCACAGCCACAGGTTATTGTGCAATGAGCCGGTGGCAGCCACAGCACTTAACTGCATGGAAAATAGCAGAAGGAAAGTATTGGGTGTATTTTTAGCTTATTTTCCTGCAATTTAGTAGTGGGAAAAGAAAAAAAAATAAAAATCAAGTTGTTCCATGAGACTTGATGAAGTCTGGTTTCCTATGGATTCATGCGCTATAGCCCCTAAATCCCTCTTGTCCCATGTCCACCCAGGCATCCTGCCTGCCCACAGTAATCCCCAGCTCTCCCACCCATCTGGCAGGGCAAGCAGCAATACACACTGGGCTTGGCCAAGGGGCCAGCTGCTACAAGTGCTGATGGCCTCAGCACTAGACACAACACTGCACTGTAAACGACTTTTAAGGCATCCCTTGCAGTTCTCACCTCTGCTTAGACACTGACTTTCTCATTGTTTGTAGGACATTAATATTCATGATACTGCTAGTCCTCTGTCAAAAGTCTGCCAGATGGACCAGGAAGTTCTCAGGTGGTGGTTGACCACCAAACAGCACCATCCCATCCACCTTACATACCAAAAAAGGAGCTTTTTTGGACTCTGCTCCCGAATTCCCAGCATCCGCAGAGGTTTGCAAAGCACGAATTGAGAGCCCCTCACCAAGGATGTGTAAATGCAGTCTTTCCTCTCAAAACCTGAAGGTGCCTGCAGGCATCTTCGTCTTCCCATGCCCAGCAGAGCAGGTAGGTGAGGCGAAGTGTAGGACACAGCTCCAGCTGTAGGTACTGAGTGGTTCGGGACTTGGCTAACCCAGTGGGCAGACAAGCTAATGTTAAACTTGTGTGAAGACGCACCCGAGTTCAAAGGCTGGGAGTGTTTCATCCGCTACCAAAAGATGACATCAACTGGACCAAAACTATAAACAAACACTCCAGTTTGCCAGAGCCACAGATTACTAACAGCTCCGTTTAATAGTCAGTTAAATTATCATCTGGAGTTTTACATAGTGTTACAATGATTTTTTTTTGTTGTTGTTGCTGTTGTTTAAAACCTTTTTTTTTTTTTTTTTTTTGAGTAATCTGGAAGGGTTTTGTCTTTCTTGCCACATGGCTATCTCACCCTAAAGCACCCTACTTTCAATCTACAGTAGTAAAACGTCACATTAGAGTTTTAATAGAACATCAAGGAACATGAACTGTAGCCATCTTTGTAAAGAAAAGGACCAAACCATCTTTATATGTTAAGTAACTCCACAACAAGTAAAAGGTAGTAATTCTATTACAGGAGTATGGGTGCAGCAAAGAAAAGATAACGACCCAGAGGTTCATCTCAGGTGAATGATCACTCATTAATTCAGAAATAAAACAAGAAGAGAGGGCAGGGGAATGAGAGAGGTTGCAGAAATGGATGGAAAATAGTGTCTTTCCCAGCTTTCATGTTGTTAGCAGCATGGGAAGAACTAGGAGTCCAAGAGAGAAAATACTGTGCAGACCCAACAGTAGGACCATGCAGCAGATGTGGATGGTGTCAGCTCTGCAAGGAAGGACATGCCTTGGGGCTCACCCATGGCTGTTTTGGGTGAGCAAGCCCCATACAACACATCTCATCAAGACCAGGTCTGCAGCCATGGTGCAGCCCCCCACTCTGGTCTGGGCCCCCACGGCAAGCTGCTGGAATTTGTCTGAGATGGGCTCATGTGTTAGTTGAGGGATTTTGGCAAGAAAAACCAAGTTTGGGCAAAATTCTGACTTGCAAAGCCAGAGTGAGGAAACCAAGAAGGAAGCCTTTACAAAGCCAGGGCCATCGTGAAAACGGCCCTGCAGACATGCCACACTGGCACGACCTGCTGGCACAGTGGGTGCAGCAATGCTGCGGTGGTCAACCAAGCGGAGCACCGCCCCACTAGCAGACTGAGTGGTCTGTCAGCGGGATGGGGATGCTGAGTCCCGTCCAACACTGCGAGAGTGCTGCCAAATGACCTTGGATGGGTGGCTTTCCCCTTGCCCTCCAGGGTTGTCCATCTCCCAGCCCATGGGGAAGCTGGGGGTGAGGAAGCAGATTCCAGCCCAACCAGCTGGTGATGCTGCGGGGTTTTGTCTGACCACGCAAGGGCTTTGAAATGGGAGCACAGAAGCAGAACAGAAATATTTGCGGAGCCCCAGCGCAAATCTTGGGGCCAGAGGAAAAAGTAACCTAGGCAGGTGTGAACGCATGGGGTGTCCAGGGTTTTCCTGGCAACGTAGTGGCAAGTGGCTGGCAGACTGCACGGCTCTGTCCTTGCTGCTGCACCTAGTAAGCAATAAAAGAGAGGAGACTGCTTCCCAAAGGAAAACAGTCTGCATTTCATATAAAGGCCACATAAGCGGTATTACTTGGTGAGCAACCAACTTGCATCTGGGCCAGAGCAGCCTTCGTTCAAGCATCCCTTTGAGGCATTGAGCAGAGGTGCCCTTTGCCCATCCCTGGACAGCTGCCTGGCTGGTTGTTAAAAGTTGCCTCAGCATCTGCTGGGAGAAACAAGAGGATAAACCAAAGTGTCTTGGCCAAGACTGCAGGTGGCTGAAAGGAAAAGGAGCAATGGCTCAGTACAGATCACCCGCCCACATAGATCTGCATACAGAGACGGCTCTGGTCTTGCTCTGAGCCCCAAGCTCTTGGCAGCATCAGGCACATCAAAATATAAGGAGAAACATGTAAGAAAAAGCCAAATGGATCCAATAGACTTCCTTCTTGCAAAGAGCAGGCGTTTGCCTGATGACCCCTGCTAGACACATTCATCACAGAAACAACATGGGGATGCCCAAGTAATACTGACTGCTGGTGGCTGCTCCCAGCAGCTCCCCAATCCAGGCCAGCTGCCCCTGGAGGAGAGGTCTGCCCACAAGAAGGGAAGAGCAAAGCACTGTGTGATCCTGCAGGAAGATACTGAACTGCTGTTGCACAAATACTGTATTGCAGCGCTGTCGGCTGTGACTGGCTGCGGACCACAGCCACCTCCCTCTCAGAACCATGCAAATATTCGAGCTGTGTCCTTGGCAGGTAGGAGGAGGAATGAGGCAGAAAATTGTAAGAGACAGGCTGAAGATTGCTCCTGCCAAGACTGAAAAAAATGAAAAGGAAATTTCTCTCTGAAGAGGCATCGTAAAAATCCCACTGTAGGGCTCCTGGCTTGTCCAGATCAAAGGTGCACAGCTGGAAAGTCCAGAGCTGCCTCCTCTGAAAACCAGGCTGGAAGCTGAAGCTAAAAGGAAGCTGTTTGCTGCCTCCAACGCCATCAGTGGTAACAAGGTTTTGGAGAACAGTTTGCTCTGAACCAAGCCCAGTGTCCCAGGACAACCCCAGTTCTCTGGTTTTAAAAAAATGTCACTGGTGAGAGCTGCAGATGTGAACCTGAACATGGGCAAGCAACACCCCCAGAAGCCTGCCCGCCACACTGTGTCACCAAGCACTCTCTGGGACCAGGATCTCCAGGACTATCTTCCACTGCTGTATCGGGGTACACTACACCCCGCTCCTCTCACCATGCAGAAACTAGGCTACGCCACAGCTACAGGGTGGCTGGTGCAGAAGGCAGCCTCATCCATGCCATCTGGGTGGTACTGTCTTGGCTGGAGGTCTCCTGAGCAGTAGTTTGACATTGCTTCAAAGTCTTTATTATGGTGGGTAAAAAAAAATAATGGAAGGGATTTTTAAGTTGACTTCCTAGGAATGTGGTCCTACAAGAAGAAAGCCTACGATATCCAGCTGACCACTGGCCCTGAGGCCAAATTGCCTTTTCTCTGGAGGACTCTGCAACTTGGAGCAGACATGGGCTTTGACCATGACATAAGAACCTGAGGAGATGGGCTTACCAATGCCCCTTTCTCCTCACCCCAGCTGGTGACACCCCACCAGCCCTGCCCTGCAACAGCACCATTACTCAGCCAGGTCTCATCCAGACCTCATGCTTTACAATTAAAAAAAAAAAATAAAAAAAATCCCAATCCTTTTGGCCATCCAGTGGCTGTTTTATTCAGCCATAACCATTAGCATCTCAACCTGACCTGCATGCCCTGCCTCCATTCTCTGAACACTGCATCACCTGCTCTCCCATCCTGGCTGTGTCACTGTGTTTCTCCCATGACCAGTGTCCCCCACCCTTGGGGAAGGTCCCCACAGCCAGGGCAGGGATGGGGCAGGAGGAGAGAGCACGCCCTCCCAACCTGCCCTCTCCACCGATGCTGAGGAACCTCTTGGCAAAATGAATAAAACAAAACCAAGAAAACTGGGTCCCACAAGACTTCTAACTAGAAAGGCTTTCGGCCAAGTCGAAGAAGAAACTAATACTGAGTCAGTCCTGCACAGAGCAGCTGTTTTCACTCCCAGGTCCAAATTTTCGCCTCCAGAAACATCAGCGACACCCCCACCCCCCCACCCCCGCCATGGGTCCGTGTATAAAACCCTCACAAATGCCCATGGGAAGGCCAGTGTGAGAGCGGGCACCTGCAACCCTCAGTAGTCCTTGTCACCATAGTCATTGTAAAGGACACTCAGCGTCTGCTCCTCGCACGTCTTCTTGAGGTCCCGGCTGAGCTCCGACCAGTCGAGCCCATAGGGCTTGATCTCACTGTAGCGGCAGGCAAGGTACTTGAGGGACGAGCGCTGGAGGCTGATCTTGGGCTCTTGCAGGAGGCCATTGCACCAGCTGCTGAGGTCCCCCAGCTGCGAGAGGATGAGGCCGGCCTTCCTGCAGTGAGGACAGGCAAGAGGAGATGCCGGGGTGGGAGGTGGGGATGGACAGCGAGGGGGCAGTAGGGGTGATGGAGACACCATGGGGTGATGGTGGGAAGGGCAGAAGGAGCATATGAGGAGAGAAAAGCAAAGATGGTTAAGGAGACCACGGGAGCTCCTGGAGGGAGAAGAGATAACGCAAGAGTCAGGCAGTGTGGAGAGCAGCAGAGTGGAGCCCAATGCTGACAGGACAAGGAGGGATGATGGGGCAGGGGGAGCACACCAGCCCCATGGCAGCACTGCAAGCCTAAATGCACGTAAGAACAGCCCCTACCCGGGTCAGAGATGCCCATGCCACCATGGTGGTGCTGAACCTGCTGCTGCACTGGTCTTGGGACTCACTTTACAGTTCCCTGCCCTGTCCTCCCTTCTTCAACCCTGTATTGTCCCCACAACAAGGCCAGGTTTGCTGAGGGTTTAGTGAGGGTACAGTCACAGGTGTAGCTGGGAAACCCCCAACACCCCTTGGGAAGGACATTATCAACAACTCAAATGGCATCACTAGTCACTGCTGCAGCTACTGGACCCCAAATATAACAAGATAGGAAAGTGGGAGCCGATAGCACTGCAGGCAGTGGGGAGAAATGCTAAAAGGTGTCAGGCATGACATGTGTGGCCAGCCCGGGGCAGTGTCACCATGTGTGTCCTCTCCATGAAGTACATGTGTTGCATGTTTGGGAACTGCGCTGGTCACTCATGGCTTGGTGTAAGACACCTCCAGTGACATGGCAGGAAGGGCAGGGAAAAGGCGGGCACACCAGGAGCATCACTCCCTTGCCATCATGTGGCTGAGGGGGACGTGATGGAGAAGAAATGCACAGTATTGGGAGCCAGCACGCTGGGACACCAATGAGCATGAAGGAGATTTAGGAAAAAAAAAACCACTCAAAATATCATGCCTGGCTTGTGGGGGTCTGTATGGAAGGCTGAAGGTGAGTTAAAAATTATGATCGTCCTAAGATGCAGTATCACAAGGTATAAATACAATGAATGACACTCCTGGTACATGACTTGCAATGTTTAGTAACAGTTTAGGAAACATGTCCCACAGGACAGCATGCAAACTAGAAGGAATATACCAAGGCAGACAACATAGGTTTGATCCAAAAAGCTCTGAGAGAGCAGGGGATGTGGCAGAGCTCCCCAGTTCTTTGCGTGTGCACTTTGCATCTTCCAATTGCAGAGAGCAAAACAAGGAAAGGCAGGTCATGGCAGCGGTCTTTCCTAAAGAGCCGCAACCCAGCCAAGGAAGCCAGGAGAGAAGGTTGGGTGACAGAGGGAGAGGAAGTCCAGGACGAATCCATCTTCAGCAGAAGACAGACACGCAGCACCCCCAGGGCAACATAGCCTTAGTGTGGGCTTGTTCTGGCAGCAAGAAAGTGCTAAATTACCAACCCCTCACGTTGGATAAGATATTGGAAGACTGTAGAGGATCCTGGCCAAATATGATCTAAAGTGTGTTCTCTTCACATTTTTCCTCTTAAAATTGTGTTTCTAATGCTTTTATCAAGTAAAACAGTTTGTTCAGATAAAAGACATTACGTTCATTTTAATCTTGTCTAGCACTTTGGGTGATCTCCAGGGAACCTGACACATGTGGAGGTAATGGATTCAAATGCAGTGTCTTGAAGGTGAGTATTGCATGTGCCTGGAAACCCAGACAAAAGTTTAAGTGTCTCAAGAGCTGGGATAAGTTTCCTAGCCAGCTTCAAGGTCAATTGGTGTGTTAGTATAGATAGGAAAGATACATCCCCTTGGTAGCTTTAACTCAGCATCTGTTCAGCACAGAACAGGCAGCGGAGGCACAAATGGTGATGCTAGGGGAAAAAACCCTCTGTCACATTCTTACTTGGATAAGCAGGGGTTGTGTGTGGAGTACACGGCTGTGTTGTGGCTGGTTTGACAGTTCAAGGGTACATATACCAACCATGGAGGAACATCCACAGCCCCTCCACACCTTCCTCCAGGCCAGATGCACATGGGAGAGCTGCTTGGAGAGGAATTGATTTACCCTAGGTCCAGCCAGAGCCAACCTTTCCTTTCCTGGAGAGGAAACCCTCAAGAGGTCCATCACGGAGGTGGCTGCAGCTCCAAGGGGCCAGTCTGGAGCCACCAAGAGGTTGTCCAGCTCTGCAGCAATGTGACACCCGCAGCCCCGGGGCTCACATCCAGAGGACAGTAGAGAGGTGAAGGTGCTTAGCATGGTGTTGACTCTGGAGATAGCCACCCAAGCTGGCCAGGTCTTCCAGCCATGAGAAGGTAGCTGACCTCTCACTTGTCTTGGTCCTCGCATCTAGACACCTAGGCAAGGTGCCACGACTGCCTCTCTTCCTCCAGCGTCACAGGTACCCTAATAGGAATGTTGAATATGATCCCACAGATTTTGGCTCAAAGCCCATAGACACCACCAGACTTCACCAGGCTTTGCATCACTTATTTCTTGCTAGAAAATGACTTGCCTTTCCCTCTATTTCTTCTCCTTATGCAAAGTCCAGGGCTTTCTGCAGCCCTTCTCAGACTGGGAGGGAGTGACTCGCTTTCATAACCCCGGGCAAGTTATGGGCACATACCCTCGCTTCCTTCGGTCCAGCAGCCAGTGTCACCAAGAAGGGAGGCGAGTGCACCCCAAGCGAGCAGAGCCAGAAGGCAGCATGGCCACGTGGAGGAGGAGGGACATGGTAGAGTCAGTCGCGTGGGTCCACATCCAGGACTTCAAAGGAGCATCAGCAACAGTCAAACAAACACTCTGTCTGCCGGCTAAATAATGTCATCTGCAAGTGATTTGTCCTGTCACCACCAGTCTGGATGCTTTGCCCTCGCAGACGATCAAACAGAAGGTCTGCTTTCCAAGATTTGTCATCACCAGAACCCACTGCAGCTGCCTAAATGTCTCTTTCCAAGTAGCGCGAGCTGCAAACACTTCATCAGCAACTTGCGTCATCCCATCCTAAGTGCTCCAGCATTTCCAGAGGGTGGAATTAACCCTCTGGCGCATAGATACACACAGCAAATGGTAACATTTGGCCAATTCAGTGGCATTTCTGGCTGCTCCATGCCAATGCACCTCTGCCTCGTGGGGCTCGAGGCGGCAGCTTCCACCACACCTTCTGGCTGGTCCTTGGTCTCCTCACTGAGGCAGCAAGCAGCGATGGCAATGCTCAGCCTCAGTGATAGCAGTGGCTGTGTGACAACTCCAGTCTGTCACGTAAGGAACTTAATGTACTCACGCAAACCATCACAACAGAAGTCAGATGGTCTGTGCAAACTGGGGGTGGATTTCACATCTGGAAAAGGAGACTGAGCGGCATCACCGCAGCTGGGCTTGAGACAAAGGTGGGACGTAAGTCCAAGCCTGCTGATCCCACTCAGTGTCATGGGAATGAAGCAATCCTGGGCAGAGGAGCTGGTGGGAGCCTTAGCCTTAACAAGACTCCACGCACTGGGATGTCACTACTGAGCTTTGAGGCTGTGCCTCAAAGAGCTCACATTTCTTAGAACATAAATGTGAAAAGGGGAAAGAGGAGAAACCCCAGCTTAGCCCCAGGGAGTGCAGGATCTCTTAGGAGTTTCCCACCAAAGCTGGACTAGGAGACGTGCCTAAGACAGCCACCAGCTATTTGCTGAGTCTTTCTGACCACCTAGCAGAGGTTTGGAGGACAGAAAAGGTACGAGGAGGATCTCCAATCCTCTGCTAGAAATCCACAAGTGATCACCTGGAGAAGCAGGGCTGGAAGACAGCTAGTGGTGAGACCAGCAAGAGGAGGTGTGAGACAAGGGGTGAGGTGTGGGACAGGGGGTAAGGTGCAGGCCATGCATTTCATAAATTAGAGTTGTTGCTGACGCACATTTGAAGTAATCCTGATTTCTGTATGGGCTAAAGACTCCAGTTCTTTGGAGGCCAGATGCTATGAAACACCACTGCAGCCCACACAATCTCCCAGTCCAGCTTGCTAAAATGACTGGAAACATCCACATTACTGGGAAACCACGCAGACAAAAGCAGACATCGAAGGACATGGGGAAAAGGGAACATCTGGCTGTCTCTGCGAGCCCTTAGCATGAGGCACCCCATCCCCAGGCAGCTGGAGGGGCTGCAGTGACCTGGAGGAGCCCAGGGAGAGGACATGGTGCTCATTCAGGCAGGAACAGCTCAGGGCAACCTCCTCCAAAACCTGCCGTGGCAACTCAGCACTGCCTGGGCACCAAAAACACTCGTGTCCCTGAGATCACCCCACACACCCACAGGCATGGATCAAAAGGAGGGAACGTGCAATTCAGACCCAAGATCAATCCACTGCCTGCTTTGGACCACAAGTGGCAGTGAGTTCAACACACAGAGATGCATTCAACTCAAGTCAAAGCCCTGGAAAAGGAGGAAAGCCAAGTCTGACCTTTGCATGGCCCAGCACATGTGTATGTGTTTGCATGCGCTTCATCCAGCAGCTTCCACAACCAAGCTCTCCTCTGTCACCTTCTCCAGCAGGCTTGAAGGTACAACCACCTCCTTGCACCTTCTTCCCTCCATCAATGCCCGGGGCCCTTCTCTACCAACATGCTCTGACCACACTTTCTCCCCTCCTCATCCGCAACAACCTCCATTCCTCAAAGGTGTATTATTTTTTCCAAGACCCTCTGCCTTTTTGTCTGTGGCAGCAGCTACTGAGGGAAAAAGAGAATCCCATCCCCTTCCTGCCCTGCATAGCATGAATGGACTAGGCAAAACTCCAGAGGCAGTACAGGGCTGATGGGATGGACAAGGATGATGGGTTGACAGTGGTCTACTGCCTTCCACCTTGTCCTATGTTTGTGGTCCTTCAAGGGAGATGGCTGGACCCCAAACATATATGCACAGCATCCAGCAAAACAGGAATCCCACTGCAATACTCTAACCTCTATCATCAAATTCATGAGATTTGCCAGAGATCCACCTTGCTGGTGACCAACATCTACAAGGGATAAGCTTGTTGGTGGACAGGCCTGCCTGCCTAGCCAACCCAGCTCCCAAGCCTACCTGGGCCCCAGTTCATCTTCACAGCGCCAGGTGAACTCCCCAAAGCTCTCATAGTGCTGGTTGTAGTGGTAAAGGACTCGGTGCAGGCTGGGGGAACCCAGGTCCAGCAGAGTGTTGTAGGCTGTTTGCTGCTCCTTGCCGCTGGTGTAGCCGTTGAAGAGGTTGTAGATCTTGTCTGCTATTTCTGGGCAGAAGGACGCAGTATTCAGTAGGGTGCAAGGAAAGGCATGAACAAAGCCCACCAGACTAAAGCTCAGCTCTACAGAAACCAAGACGAGAGCCAAGATTTGTCTCCTGAGTCATATCAAGACTAGATCCCAATGGAGAAGCAACAGAGTAGATAGCATTCCCCGGACTCTGTTCAGGTTAGGTTCCCACAGTTTGTTCTGATTAGGAGAAGAAATGGGTGGTGTCATCAGGTACTGTTAGTGAAACACCATTTATTTATGAGAAGGCATACAACTGGGGTTTCTTGAGCACAGCCACCGCCTACACTAACAGTTTCCTTCTGGGCAGGACAGGCAGGTCTTCTTGGCTATTTTGCTATGTCCTGAATGCCTGCCCCTCCACCCATCCTCCCACACCTCCACCAGCACAGAGTGCCTCTGTGTTTGTTTGTGGAGAGGATATGTGTCTCCTGCTGCTCTCCACACCAAGTCTCAACACCATGTGGCAGCACCTGGGCCACCATGGGTGAAGGAGATGTTACAGCAGGACACGAGATGTGTGTGTGGACATGCTGGAAGGGGGAACTCCCTGTTGTTCGTTCCAAGCATCACAGTCCAGCAGCTCCCCTCCCTCCACCTCACCTTGAGCTTTCACATCGTCTACCACAGGGCAGGGGGTCTTGACCGTCACGTCACTGGACCTGGAGCGTCTGCCTGTGTTATCAACTCCCCAGAGCGTGAACCTGGCCAAGAAGCAAAAAGGTGAAGCTCTGGACTCCTAAGGCCTCATGCAAACACAGGCAGCATCAGGCAGGAGCACCACAATCAGGGTGGCAGCGCTGCCATGGGCACAGTACAGGGCAGGCAACTCACATGTAGGTGGTGTCGGGCTCCAGGCAGCGAATGATGAGGGAGATGGTGGAGGAGAGCCTGTCAGGCACTTGGGCCGGCATGGCGCAGGGTGACTTGGCACCAGAGATGATGTCGTCCACGAAGCTCAGCACCGTCTCTAGGGAGAGAGGGGTGGACGCACCACGGGTGATGACATAGGTGTCCCCGGGGTTGTGGAAAGTCCCTGAGGTCTGTGCCCGCTACCATGCTGCCTGGTGCCAACAGGGACCAAGGCTCATGCATGAGGTTGGTGCAGAGATGGACCCATTGCTTTTCCAGCAAGGCTCACCACCGTGGTGTGGAGCTGCCACTTCTGCAGCATGGTGGGCAGGAGAGGGGCTACTTTCTCTTCCACAGGTTACTGGATATGTTGCAGCATCCCCTTGCAAAGAGAGAGGTAGAGGCTCTCCTCCAACATCTCCCTTCCACCCTCCCCAGGGAGAAGCAGTGGAGTGCCCACTCACCTGTCTCCACCTTGGAGTGGTCCATTCTGTCGGTGACTTTCTCTTGACGGAGGAGGTAGTCAACGATCTGCACCCCGATGGGGGGCTCCGAGTGCCCCCACTCCAGCACCACCAGTGTGCTGCTTGGCTCGTGAACAGTGGAGAGCCGCAGGCTGGAGGGCAATGCTGGCTGGTCAGCATCTTGGGAGGGCAAAGTCTGCTGGCTGTCCCCACCACCCACCCATGTTTGCCCTCACCCACGTCTATAACCGCCTTGCTGTTCCTCTGTGCCTTATATAGGCAGCAAAACCACCAGGCTGAGGCACACAGTATGGGAGAGATGCTGAGGACAACCTCTCCAGCCAGTCCCCATGGCTGGTGCAAAAGGCATCATGAGTGTGTTTGGTAGTACCACTCACTGCTGTGCAGACCACAGCCAAATGCACCAGAAGTGAGTTGGTTTCTACAATGCAGTATGTAGGGACTCTTTTTGCATTACTCTCTTACAGCAAAAGGGCTTCAAAGCCTTTAACCCATGGGAGAGCAACCTCAGGAGAGAAGTGACTCCCCCTCTCCTACCCCTCTGGGCATGCTGGTCCGAAGAGCTCCTTCCCTGGGGTTTCTCTACCAGGATGGATCAAAAACCAGCTCCCCAGTCCTCAGCTGAATTTAGAAAAGACACTGCATCTCTGCACCCTCTGCCTGATTTCCAGATCCCCCATCCACTTGCAAACCTGTCCCATAAAGCCACCCCAGCCCAACCACCTCCTGCCACCACACCATCGGTCATTGCTGCCTCCTCCCAGACCCATCACACCAAGAGGCCAGGCTGGGCACGCGTGGAGACCTACATGGGGTGAGGGAGAGGCGCGCAGGTGGGCAGCCCATCAGCCCCGAAGGCACTCGAGTCACAGCGGCACCAGTCCTCAATGACATCCCCGCTGCCCGAGCACCACAGCGAGCTCATGGTGGCCTCCTGCAAGAGCTGGGAGAGAGGAGAAGGGGGTGAGCATCAGGCAGGTGAGCTCCCATCCTGTCACCACTTGAGTCAGTGCTCATCCATCCCCCAGTTGGTTCAGTACAGTCCGGTCACCCTGGAGAGCAGGGCTGGCCCACGGGCAAGGGCTGCCACGGCTTGACATGATGCTACCAGTACAAGCTGCCTGCAAAGACCACCCTGCTGCTGTCCTGCCACCCCCCGTGCCCACCCCAACACCCCCAGCCAGTGGGTCCTCACCCGCTGGGTCTGGTTGTTGGTGACCAGCTCGTAGATGGGGGCTGCTTTGGTGACCTCCAACAGGATGGGCTCGGCTGGCACATCGGGACTGGAGGCGACGTGGCAGAGCGGGCAGGAGGAGGGGCAGCGCCCGCGGCTCTGGCACTCCATCCGCACACCGGCTGCCATGCGCTTGGTGCCTGACTCAGAGAGGCTGGCGATGTACTCGGGGAAGGTGAGCACCTTGGGGTCCCGCTCGCGCTCCTCCGACTCATCTGAGGGGGAGTTGCCTGGGTAAGGAGGAAAAGAGGGGCACCAGGGTGGGCTCCAAGCCATCACTAAGGGGATGCGAGGGGGCTAGAGCCCTGCCTGCCACCCAGGAGAAAGGCAGTGCCACCCAGAGACCCCCCTGTATCCTTAAGAGCTCCCCGTTTGCTCTGTAGGGATGAAACGTTCCCTGGTCTTCAGAGGAGGAATCAGGACTGAAAAGTCCACCCTGGTCTCTGCCATAGCAGGTCCTTTTGTCTCCCCATGCCTCAGTTGCCCCAGCCCCAGCCCTTTGCTTGGCACTGGGATGGACCACCCTTGCAGCGTGTCCCCACGAGAGGGAGCCTTCTTCATGTGGCTGGAGGCGCATGAAGGATCTGCCTGGGCACCTTCACCGCACACTGATGCCTTGCCAAAGCCCCCAGCCAAACCCTCTGCTGCAAAAGCCCTCCTGGTCCAACAGCTCATTTCTTCGCTCGACTCCCTCAGTTCCCAATGACCCCGATCAAAGCTGATGTGACAGAGCACGTTGGAAACCAGAGACCATGAGTGTCAGACCAGGGTGCACAGCAACGATGCTGACGCGGTGCCCCCCCCCCCCCCCCCCCCAAGGTCTGCAGCCTTGAACACTGAAGAGCTCAGAATGAGCAGGGAAGACTTGCCAGTGCCTCACAATGCCCAGAAAGTTCCTGAGATGGCTACAAAGCCACCAAGCTCCTCTCCAGTCCCTCCACACCTCCTCAACTCAGTCCCTGTGCAGGAAAAGGGAGATGGGGAGCAGTTCCCTTTCGGGAGCTGGCTCAAGCCTGGTTCCTCCTGTCTCTTCGCACTGTCATGGGGCATGATGGAGGTGGACAAAGTTACAGCCAGGCAAGGAAATAGGGTCTCTCCCTAATGGCTTAGCTTGCAAAGCACCATCACAAAGCAAAAGAAAATGGTGAGATGGAGGCAGATACATTCGTTGGGACCGCAGACCCCCAGCCAGACTGTGACAAGACTGAAGGCTCATTTACCCTCTGCCCTGTGCACATGGGGGAATATCTGCAGGTCCTACCCTGCCAACCCTCAGGCCACCCTGCAACCCAACAGGCTCGGAAAAAAGATCTGCAGCAGGAAAGCATCACCACAGTCTACCCTTTTCCCAGCTCCGCACAAAGATGCCTGACGCTGGGTGCCACCGTTTCACCACTGCATGGGGCAGTGAGCCAGACCCTGCATTTGGTGGGCTTTTCTCCAGCACTCCCATAGCAGGAAATATTTTGACACAAGGGGAAAAGTAGGATCTGCCCATCACTGCTGTGCTCTGGCTAGCATCACCCTGCCACTGCGAGCCGTGCCATGCAGGGGAATGGTGATTTTCACCCAAAACCCCTGCCAAAGGATATCTCTGGCTCTACAGTGAAGAAAGAGGGGCCCAGAGGGACCACTGATGATGGTCGGTGGGGTCAGAGGAAGCCGAAGGATGCCCAGGTAAAGCCTTGCCCCTGCGGCAGGCTCAGGACATTGCCAGTGGTGGCTTGTTACGGGCTGGCTGCTGCAGGGAGCCGCCGGAGAGCATGTCCATGGCTCAGTAGGAAGATCTTCCTATTGCAAGGGTTTGCTGAGAAATGGGCCAGCGCTAGCCTACCCTCAAGACTCCTGCAAAGAAAACAAGGCTGTTAAACAAAACCCACGGTACAAGAGCATTGCTCTGCTCCCCCAGCAAGCTGGAAATGGATCGCTTTGGGCTGGCTGTGAATTGCAGCTTAGCAGGCGCCAAGGGAAAGCAGAGGAGCCAGAGAATGATTTGTCTCTTGCAATTTCTCAATCAATATCCAGCTCCTGACGTTTGCAAACAAAAAGCAAAGGAGGGAAAGTGGCAGGTGCCAGAGTGAAACCGAAATGTGATATTGTGGGTGGAAAGAGACTGCCAGACCTGAAAAGCCTCCAAGCAGGAAAATCAAAGAGGAGGAAATTGCAGGAGAAAAAAAAGTACTTGCAATCAAAAGATGCTACATCTGGAGACAGCCCACAGCAAAACAGCAATGGGTCTGTACTCTCGCAGGTGGGCTTGGGAAGAAGTCCAGGCTCCAGGAGGTCTGAGCCTGCAGGATCCAGACTCAGGCTCAGAAAGAATCCTTTCCTACACAAGAGCCCTGGAGAGAAAACAAATGTCTTCGCGGCCAGGGCACAGCAAGAGCAGCACCGTAGCATGGTGCCAATACTGAGAATTATGAAGCTTCATTCTGGAAACAATGCGGCGGTCAGGGTGCCTGTGAGCTCCAAGCTCACGCTGCCTGCACCCAGGAGCTTCTGGGTGGGGGACAGCAGACCAAGGTCACCTAAAAAGCAGCAGCTCTGCTCAGCATCCTCCATGTCCAGGCTTGGGAGCTGGCTCTTGCTTGCTGCCCAAGGCTAGGTGGTACAAGCCAACGTCCCCAGCACAGGCAGCAAAATGCCTGCAGGCAGCTTTGCAAAGGCCAGCACAAGAGATGCCATGGTCCCGGTGACAGCCGGCAGCAGGCAGGCATTAGGCTGCCTCTGCTTTTGGAAAGCTCGCATCCAAACCAGCCATCGCCCACCTGCAAAACCCCTTCCACCGGGGATCTGTCACACCTTGCTGCAGTGAGGGCACCAGAGGGGATGCAGCAGTGCCAGATGCCCACTGCACCATGGCAAACCTCACATCTCAGTTCATGACTGGTTTCCAGACATTAAAAGCACAGCACTGACAGCCCGGGAGAAGAAAACACACTAGAGGGAGAAAAGTCTGGCTGCAGGATGCAAGTGGAAGACAGCAGATATGGCGGAGACAAAAGGAAGGAAGGAACAGGATTAAAGACAAATAACAGTTAAGTCCAGAATCAGGCTGGACGGCTTGGTGGGATTACTGCATTCGTCTTTCATCTCCCTGGGGATGTGGGTATTTATCTTCCTTTCTGGCCTGGACTAACGCCTGCTGCAGTCCACAGGAGTCCTTTGGCCGGCTTCAAAGGGTACAAGAGCAATGTGCAAATAAAAGGATGAGATGGGATGCAGCCCTGCTGCAGGCTTGGCACTTCCCCTGCTATGCTGAAAGCAAACCCAGGTTCCCACTGCCATGGGGTGGCTGTGAGGACACTTCCTGAGGACAAGAGGGGCTCCTACCTTTGCTGATGTCCTCATACTCCAGCCAGAGCTGCCGCTGGACCTGCCTGTTGGGATACCAGATGGAGCAGGACTCCTCGAAACCATACACTGCCTCCTGGATGTAGTGGTTGCCAAACTGGTCCAGCAACGCCACGAAATCTCCACGGGAGGTGGCCCCATCCAAAGAGTGGAGTGCATTGCTGAAGGCTGGGGAGGAAATGGGAGGAGATGCTCATATCCCAAGAGGATCCCAAGCCCTTGCCACCTCCTTACACACTTGTGATGGGCAACCAACCTCTGAGCTCATCACTTGTCAGAAGAAGGCTGTGTGTCCTCTCGCCACCCCTTTTTCCCTTCTTCCCCCCGGCCCTGCATGCTTACATTGGGAGATGGTCAGCTGGTTGAGCCGGACGTGGTACATGACAGACTGCACCTTCCAGTGCTGCAAGAGGGGGTACCCGGACACCTCACTGAAGTTCACCATCCCTGCCAGAGAAAGGACATGGGGGCTTAGTGCCACTGCCCAGGGATGTCTCCCCATGGGAATGGCTGCAGCCCCTCATGCCGTGGCCGGGGCAATGCAGCCAGTGGGGTGGGAAGAAGCCAGGGGAAAGGACTGTGCACACACCACATCCCCCCAGGAAGGCGGCGAGGCATTCAGAGCTGAGGGTCAGCTGCTCCCCAGCAATTAAAATCATGGCTTTGAAGGAAAACACGTGGGCTCGTTTCATCCTGCCGTCCGGGACTCTGCGTTGGAAGATAACAAGCCTCCTCCTGCATCCCCTCCTGCTTCCTTCCTGGCGCCCGCTCCCAAGACATGCCCAGGTGTGCTAATTATTTCACTAATGAGAGTTGCGCTTTTTAATGAGCTGTTTGCAGGCCTGGGAACGGTCACCGTCACGCCACATGTGCCCAACTGCAGCCAACCAAGAGGCCCTGGGTCGCCTTCAACCGGGACTGAGCCAAGCAGAACACAGGTGTACGGGGGAAATGGCACGCCTGTCGGTGTGGGAAATTATGGCAATGCTGGGGCTGAGCAGGACCTGGGGTTTCTCCTTCTCCAGGCAAAGACATGCCATTCTTCAGCCATTTAACTGTGTGCTATAGGAGTCAGAAATTCATGGAGACCAGGGCTGGGTGGCTACTTCATCCTGCCCAAGGCACAAGCCAAGGCACATAGCAGCTTAGCTTCCATGAGCAGAGAGACAGAGATGCCACCGAACCTTGGACAAAGCCCCAGAAAGGCAACTGAAGGGTGCTCATGGCTCTGATTTTGGTGACCGGAGCATCCCTCAGTGTACCACAGCAGGATGCTGGCACACAGCCACGTTGTCCCTTGCAGCTCCGCTGCCATACAGCCAACACGGCACACCTCCACTCAGCAGCAAAGCGGCAGACTCTGCTGCTAAACAGCCACACAGCAGGAGTTCAGGAGGATAACAACAGGCATTCCCCCCTCCATAACTAGAAACGAAGGCGGAGGATATGGAGGATAAGATCCTATGCCTTCCAGTGCCTCTCCCTTTGGTGCTGGCTGCTACCAACAGCTTCAAAGCCTTGGTCTTCCCTGCAAAGTGTTTATGCTAAAACAGCCCTTCCTTACACAGCAGCTCTGCCTCTCGTGTATTCGCAGCAATATACAGACCTGCTTACTGACAAGCAGACAAGATTTTACTTCTTTTCTTTTTTTTTCTTTTTTTTTTTTTTTTTGGCCTTAATCAGCCACAAAGAGCCAGCAGAGCAGTGGGAAATGAATAGGACAATTTACTGGCTTCTGCCTCCTCGGCATAACTGTCAGTGGAGTCCCAGCCCCACCAAGCCCGCCATGATGCTGAGGCCATGGCAGCACCATCTTCATTACATCTGTGTAACCACATCAATGCAGCGGGGCGGACAGCAGAGCCTCATTGGGAGGCAAGTATCCTACAGCACCTCCAGGCAGGGCTGAGCATCCCCACGGGTGACCCACTGAGTGGGTCCCCAAGGGGAGTTCAGCCCTGCCGGGACCAGCCAGCACCCTTCTCCCTGCCTGCATCTACCTGCACACACACCTACATTGCCAAGCACCCCACTGGGGCAACCAGCACCCATCGGACCCTGGGTGCAGTACACAGGTGGTCCCCAAAACCCTTCTGGGAGCTCTGCCAAATGGGGTGAATGCACAAGGTCCTGTATGAGACCACCTGCAGACACCTTTCAAAACACCTTACTATCTACATCCCTCATCTAGTAGCTGCCCGGTATCCTCGGCCATTTCAGCCAAAAGCAATAAGCACCTAGGAAACAAAGGCTATTTAGGGTGCTAGCAACTTGGTGAAAGAAAGGTAAATCCTTGAAGGTTGTCTAGGAATCCATGATAACCCTATCACTCATGGGCCATGATGCTCTGGCAGGACGAACAGAAACATTTTGGTTTGGCGTGACAGGTTTTGAATGTTTCGTTACGCCCTGTCATGGTTTAACCCCAGCCAGCAACTAAGCACCACGCAGCCGCTCACTCACTCCCCCCCCACCCAGTGGGATGGGGGAGAAAATTGGGGAAAAGAAGTAAAACTCGTGGGTTGAGATAAGAACGGTTTAATAGAACAGAAAAGAAGAAACTAATAATGATAATGATAACACTAATAAAATGACAACAGCAATAATAAAAGGATTGGAATGTACAAATGATGCGCAGGGCAATTGTTCACCACCCGCCAACTGACACCCAGCTAGTCCCCCAGCGGCGATCCCCTGCCCCCACTTCCCGGTTCCTATACTAGATGGGACGTCCCATGGTATGGAATACACCGTTGGCCAGTTTGGGTCAGCTGCCCTGGCTCTGTCCTGTGCCAACTTCTTGTGCCCCTCCAGCTGGGCATAAGAAGCTGAAAAATTCTTGACTTTAGACTAAACACTACTTAGCAACAACTGAAAACATCAGCGTTATCAACATTCTTCGCATACTGAACTCAAAACATAGCACTGTACCAGCTTCTAGGAAGACAATTAACTCTATCCCAGCTGAAACCAGGACACACCTGCAAAGGGTTTGATTTGGAAAATCAAATTAAAGGTGTTTGCAAACCTTTTTTGCCTTGAATTAAAAAAAAAAAATCCTTTTTGTAAATATCCCAAATATCCAATTGTCACTTGAGTTTTTATGCCACACAATTAATTTACAGGCTCTCCCTCTCCTTCATTTTTAATGCTTTTCTCTTACTGCTGCTGCCGCTGCAGGTGAGCACAGGATGCTAAAGCCAGACGAGACATCACCCTCAGTAGATATAACCCCTGGGAGGGATAGGTGCCAAAGCTGGGCATGCTGGCAGCTGCCCCATTGGGAAAGGCGCGGGTCCAGCTGGACTCACTCACCAGTGAGGAACTCGGGGTCTGGCATGGGGTCGGAGAGCTCCTCTTGGCACTGGTTCTCCAGGGGCACTGTGGCCACCACCAGCCCATCCGGCAGCTGCTGCTCCAGGCCACGGGCAAAGTTGTTCTGCCTGGAATTTAATTGCAGAGAGGAGGGCAGGGCTGGAACACAAGCGAACTGCCTGGGATCACCCCCACCAGCTGCTGACTCATCCCAAAAAGCCACCCAGCACCAAGTCTTTCCTTTGGCCATGGGTTACGAAGATGTCTACTCTCAGTGGAAAGCTTCAGATGTGCCTTCCCCACCAGCCCCTCCATCTCCTGCAAAGTGTGGCCAGACACGGATGGACCAGGCAGTCTGCTAAGGTCCAGCCCAAGACCTTCTTGGAGAGGACAGCAAGGTCAGACCCTGCTGGGATCACCTCCTCACATCCCCGACTCACCTGAATGTCCCTTTGAGCACCTGCCCCGCAGCCACCTCCTTGGAGTGGTTGTTGTAGCCATAGAAGATCTCCCCAAAGAGCGTCTGGTTCATGGGCAGCTCACGGGGCTCACCACAGTCCCCCGCCTCAGGGCATGACTCCGAGATGAGTTGGCACGACCGTCCGTCCGTGCCCAGCTTGTAGTCCTCGATGCACCTAAGAAGCCAGCCCAGGGTCCACCATCAGCTGCAGCCCCCACTGGTGGGGACTGGGGCCACCAGGCCACCCCAGCAGGGACACCAGTAATAGGGGAGACCTTCTCAAGCCACGCAACCCTATGAGGTCAGAGTAGCAGCAGCAAGATACAGCAGCACCTTGGGGCTGTTCCCGTGGCCAGGGCAGTGATGAAGCACTCACCCGCAGAACATAAGGATGTTGTAGAACAGGGGCTCTTCAGGCAGGGGGACCATCTGTTGCAGACACAGTTGCTCACAGCCTCCATTGAAGCCATCTGAGCAGTCCACACCAACGTGACGGTCGTAGCAGCCTGTGCCATCTTTCATGGGGCTCAGTCCTGTCGGGCACTGGTGGGGGGGAAGTGAGAGGTGAAGTCCCCAGGGAAGAAATCTGGCCCCGGGGGTAAGATGGAGGGGAGGGCTCTGGCGCTGTTCTCCATTGGAAATTGCATCTTGAGTGATGATCGAGGGCTGCGGGAGAGACAGTGGCAACACCACCCACAGCTGCAGATATTCCTCCTGCCTCCTCTGCCCCTGGGGAGCGCAGCCTCTGGAGTAGGAGCCCCCCAAGTCACCCTCCACAAAGGTAATGTGCTGGCGTCAACCCCGCTCACTGGCACCCAGCTCCGGTGACTGCCAAAGCAGCGCTGCCCTTTCCAAACCCACCGCCTGCCGCACGCTCACAGCCTCCTCACCCCGATATCTAGCTCTGGTGGCATCACAGCAGGACACCCCAACCCCACAAACCCTTCCATTTCAGGGCACATGCTTCCCCTGCACAGCAAAGCAGCTGCAGCAGTGACAGGGGACACAAATGAGTGATGTGGGATCTCCCAGAGAGCCAGCAAGCAGCTGGGCTCTCGCTCCCTCATGTGTGCATGCAGCAAGGGCAGGGACGGAGGGGGTGCCGGCCCAAACCCATCTCTTCCCGCTGCAAAACCAACCCCAAAATATCCATCCGGAGGTGATGGGAAGGGAGGAAGGGTGCGGCCCTTCCTCCTCCGCCCTCCGCCTCCTTGCTCACACCAAAGGAGATTTGCAGGTCCCTGGGGGCCACGCACCACACAGCCCGTCGAGTCCAGCTTGCGGTCCGAGATGCAGCGGAAGTTCTTGCTGCAGCCCCCGTTGTCTCGGGAGCAGTCACGGACGGGGCCAAAGGAGTCAAGGAGGACCTCCAGGCTGTCGAAGGAGGAGGAGGTCATCAGCTCTTCCCTGCGAGGAGGAGGAGGAGGAGGAGAAAGTGTTTCGCTGCTCCAATGAGACATTGTGAATGCAGACACAACCACGGCTGCTGTATGGGTTTTTCTGGAGCTCAGGTTTCCCTTGGGCTGACAGTGAACTGAACAGCAACCAAGATTTCAGGGGATGAGGAGCTACTGAGATGATGACAGCTACCTCTGAAGGTTCAGCTTTGCTGCCACTAAACAGGGGCAGGTTAATGGACGTACTAATCTCTACCTGCAAAATGCGGGGCGGGGGTCCCAGCTCACATCAACCCCCATGTGCTTTGGGTTGGTCTTCTCACTCCAGGGACGCACCACCAGTTTATTTGCTGAAACGTCTCCTAAATGCCCTCGCCCCACCATCGCACCTACCTGACCTCCACTGCATCTTCCATCACCGTCATGTCGGTTTTGCACTTGGCTGAGGGGTTGATGGCCAGCTCAGCTGGTGGGATAACGAAGCTCTTGCTCAGTGGCAGCCACATGCCTTCCCCCAGGGTGTAGGTGAACCTGCCAGGGAGAGCAGCAAAGGCCGGCATGGAGTAAAACACTGAGCCTGGAGGGCTACCTCTACCCAAAACCAAGCCCTTGAACTTCCCCCTGCCCTGCAGGGGTGTCAGCCCAAGCAAAGGCAGATGAGTAGGGTAAAGTGGGGTGGCTCCCCCAAATGCACCCCAAAGACCCCCCAAAAGCACATGTAATTTAGATAATTAGAAGAAAAAAAAAAAGGCAGGCACTTCCCTTTACAGTAGAAACCCCAGAGCCTAAACCTCTCTCTCATCACGAATGGAGAGGAGGAACTGGCCACTGGGCATCCAGTATCCCACATGGCAGCTGTAGTAGGACCTTTCCAGCCATGCTCACATGTCCCCAGGAGGTGGCACAGGACAGCCGTGCTCAGTCCTGCCAGCTGCTGTACCAGCCTGCCCATATGCCCTGAGTGATATTTTTGAGCCCCAAAATGTGCTGACCAGGTTGCCTTTACTGCTTACCGAAAAATCTTGTCGGACGGCTGCTCACCCAGCACCAAGTCAAAGCCACGCTGGAAGATGGTGTACGGCCAAGGTCTAGAAAAGAAACCCAGGAGCATCACACTGGCATCATGCTCCTGCTGTCACTCACAGCCCAAAACACTTCCCCTGGCTCACGTGCAGAGGGGTCCTGGGATGAGACGCTTCAAACCAAGACAGGACAAGGTGATAAAATAGCCCCACATCCAAGATCTTGATTTTGGGGTTCCTACGACATCACATCCTCACCCCAGCCCCAACCTGCCAATGGGTCAGTGGTATATTGCATCCTTTATTTTGGCGTACAGTACACTCCAGTCCCCTCTGCATCCATAAGCCTCATGCTTTTGCATGCTCGGGTACTGCCCACCCTGCTCCCGTTTTAGGGATTTGTGTCACAGCCATCAAATTGCAAAAAGAAAACCAAAAGGCAGCTGAACCCTCTCTCTGCAAGGCTTTTGCAAGGGAGCATATCCGGTTGGGAGCCACAGGTTCACCACCTGCCTTATTCCCCTTGGGTCTCATTGTTTCAGGAGGGGAGCTGAGGAAGCCACAGCCCCTGTGGGACTTTGCAAAGGGGTCTGGAAGACAAGCTGGAAGCTTGGAGTCAAGCAGGAGGCTGAAGAGCTGATGGCCCCATCATCTCCATCCCTGCTGCCCTACATAGCACAGGGTGATGTGCAACCATGATTCGGTGGCCAGTGCCCTTCGGTGGGACACCCGTGGCCACCACACCTTGCAGCATGCATCCCCAGCAGCACAGCCCTCCTGGCAGAGCATCACTTGCAGAGTGAGGCTAACAAGGCAGAGCAAGGGGAGGCACAGAGACCTGACCACAGTGGGCTTTGAATCAGGCAACACAAACCCCGCTCCCAAACCCTAAATCTCCAAATCCCCTTTGCAAGAGCTCAGAGCTGGGGCGAGAAAGAGATTTTCCATCCCATCGCATCACTACTGTTAAAATTCAGGGTGAGAGTATCAGGTGCTGCCAACAAGCCTGGGGATTTTCTTCAGAGGCAATTACATCTCTCCTGCACAAGCACTTTAATTTCTAATCTGAAGTTATTTCAGCAAGGACAAAAAAAAAAATAAAAAAAATCCTGATTGCAGGATTACAGCGTGCTGTCTCATTTCCTCGCCGGGATACAATGCCATTTTCCCATCCAGTCGGCTGGGAGTGGGGGATTACATTCAGCCTGCAGATCGGATTGCCCTGAATGAGGTCAGCTTCGGCCGGAAAGCGATGTGCTCCTTGCGTCTCGCCAATGCCTTGAATGCTTCGCGCCTCTGCCTTCCAACGCTCCCGCAGATGGGTTTTATTCTTGCTTTTCAGGAGCGCACCGGGCAGGGAACAAAAGCAGAGACAAGGTATTGTTCCCCATCGACTCGGGTGGAAAAGCAGTTATGAAGAGCTGCTCTTGGCTTGCAGCATAGCTCAGTGCCAGGGCAGGCGCTGCAGAGGCATGGTGGCTGCCGGACCTTGGCCAGATGGCACATCTGGCAGCCCATGGATGCCAACACATCCAGGACATGCAGCCGGTGGGCTTGGACCTGCCCAGGGGATGGAAATCAGTGCCCAGGCTATGTTGCGTCCACCCAGGGTGTAATTTCCAACTGTGGCTAAAATTCATGTGATGATGGTTTTGAGCCAGGGGAAAGGTTTCCAAGCTCCAGGGAGGGACCGTGTGGCATCTCCCCAGCCTACCCCAATTTGCCTCTACTTGGGGCCAAAAAAGGACCATAAAAGGAATACTCAGCCTTTAGCTATGTGCTTACATGGCAGAGGACAACCAATGCTGCCAGGCACACCACTGAGTCTGTGGACATGGTACCTTCTGCAGGTAAGCCCTGAGATGGTCTCCATACAAGACCTTCAGCTCAACAATAGGTATTTATCCATCCTCATCTCCAAGGAAGCTCTCCAGGAGCTCAGCGTCAACATTTCCACGCACACATCCTTGCTGACTTTTGCCTTCTGCTGCAGAAGATGGAGTGAGATCTGCTCCCCCAGGCACACCTCACCTCCTCCATCGCTGCCTTTTGCCCCCGTGCCTCTGCTGCTGTTTCACCCCTCCTTCCTCTCCCGTGCACGCAAGTGTGTACCCATGTGGCTGTCTCCCTCCCCACTTTCTGTGATCACTGGAGGCACCTCACTGCTCTGTTTTTTGTTGCTCTTGGCAGGTATTTTTGTTGCTCTTCAGAGGTCTTCAGAGCTCACAAAGGAAAGCAGGACTGACCAGAAGCAGCTCTGTGCCTGATCAGGTTGGATTAAATGGGCCAGAAATGACAGCTCTCAGCTCCCTGCAAGCCTTGGCACTCAGGTAGGCATCTGAAACAACAAAACGGGGGATCACCAGGGCAGCTGAGAACCAGCAAACTCCCCACACTCAGTCAGCAAGTTACCACAGCCAAAGTGCTGCCAGTGCATCCCCAGGATGATCTTCAGGCCTCTTTGCTTTTTCCAGCTGGACCATCAGCTATGCCTTGCTCCAGATCTGGGCTTGAGTGGAAGCTCCCGAAATACTTGCTAAGTCCTCCGAACCTGGTGCTGCTGGTGAAGCTCTGACCCACCTCAACAGCACCCCAGCCACACCGCCCCAAGAGGACGAGGACAGACTAACTTCCAGCATCGAGAACCATGCTCCCATTGGTCCTCGCTGCCTGCAAAGCTCTTCTAGACAAGATGGGTGGGATGAGGAATCAAAGCCCGGTCCCTGCAGGTTGTGACTGCGATGAGCTAATGTGGAGCAGCTGGGTTGAGGGGAGCTGGCAGGGAAGTCGGGGGACCTGCAGGAGTGGGTCTTTGCAGAAGGCACTGAGAAGTCACTACACGTGAGCGTGGCTGAAATTCCACTTGAGGAGAAGGTGGTCAGCTGTTACACACTGAAATAGGTGACTTCACGTCTGGTTCCCTGACCCCCTGTGCTCCTGGGGGTTTCCACCCAGTGAGCAGCACGAGGGCGGCCATGCCAGACCCCTCATGGCATCAAAGCACCAGCTCCAAGTGCGTGCTGGGAGCAAGCGGCACGGATGAAGGCACTCACTGCATCCCTTCAGTGGCGGCTCAGGAGTTCAAGCCCAGGCTGAATGGCCGAGAAGCATCCCTGCAGCACCTGCACACCTCCTGCAGCCCCAGGACCCACTCCCCACCATGACCAAAGTGGGGACCCAAGAAGACCCACCACCACCTTGATGAGGGGTGAGCAGAGAGCAGACATGACACGAGCCCCGAGCTGCCAAATTCTCCTGGCGGCAATGCCCATCCCAGCTCCTCCCCAACTTTGTTTTGCTTTGCAACGGCTTTGCTCAGGCTTCAGCTGCTGATGCCTTTCCTGTTCCCACCTCCCCACCCCCTGCCATCCCTTCCAAGCAGCTCTTTATTAAAAATGCTAATGCCAGCACTTTCTCCCTGGGCTGCCCGTAAATCTGCAAGGAGAATGGGGCGGGAGGAGGAGGCGGATGGGTGGTTTGGTGAAAGGATCTGAAAGAAAGAGAAGCTTTTTATCTGGCCGTCCTTCAAGCTCGCAAAGCTGAGGCACACAGCAGGGGATGGAGAAAGGCGGGGGGGGGGGGGGGGGGGGGGGAAGATAGAAAAAGAGGGTGGGAAAAAAAGAGAAAAAAAAGACTTTAAGCAAGAAATGTGCTGTCCCTGTCACTTTAGCGTGTCCCCAGCTCCTCTGTGGGGTTGGGAGCGGATTGTGTGTGGGGATGGGACAGGAGGAGCAGGTACACGGCCAGGGAGGGGCATAACTGCAAGCAGAAAAGAAGTGGCAGCACGGGGAGGGAAGGCAGGTGAGCAGGGCACGGGCTGTTGCACTAATTTGGGTCCTGTGTTGGAAGAAATGGCTGCAAGGCTGTGGGGTAGAGAAAGGGATAACTTGCCCTGCATGGGACAGGGGCTGGGGTGGCCCCTGCTTGCCAACTGCTAGAAGAGGGTGAGAGCACTCAGTCAGACGCGTTCACCAAATTGCCTTAAACCGGCTTAAAACCTTCCCATGCCAGGGTAAAGCCCATTACAAGTTGAAAGGGCATGTTGTTAAAGACCCCTTAAATGCTGACTGTCTTAAATCTCATCGGGGTGTCTGAAAAGGGGACCCAGGCAAGAAGAGTACATGGGGATGGGATAGGAAAGCCACGGGCCATTGCATGATGGATCTAAGGGCTGAGATGAAGAACTACAAATGCGGGCAGGTAACAGTTTATTAACTAAAGGCAGAATGAGCTGGTTTGACTTTTGGTCGAGTTATACCACGAACTAACTGCAGGAATTTGGTTTGATGAGCAAAGACAAGGCAGTGTTGGTTGGATTGTTGGAAACTGCATCCTGCCAAGGAAACGTTAGAGTAAGAGCCGAAAAGCAGCTAATTAACAATGCATATCAAAGTAGGAAGACAGACTGTGAACACACAAACAGCACCAGACAGATTTGTGTAAAACAGCTGAAGAGCAGCACAAAAAAAGCAGCTGATCAAATGTATCTGCTACCCATGATCAAAAAGATCTTATTTTTTGAAAAACTGATGAAGATTTAGGGACCAGATGCATTGGGTAAAAGATGTACCGCAGTGGCATGGATCTCGGCATGGTACCCAAAATACACACAATACACAAAGCCTCGCTGCCATCACCAATAAAGTTCAAAGATGAGCTCGCCTTCATGAGCAAAATTAGATGCTGCTGAGTGAACAGACACTGAGTGAACCCATAATCACTGTAAATAAAGACAAACCAATGGCAAACCTATCTAAACCAATGGGTTGAAGTGAGTTTTCAGATAAAAACACCACCCTAGGAAAACAAAAGAGGTCATAGCCAGACCACATTGCTCCCAAGCACACCAAGGGATTTGGCAGAGCCCCCAGGTCCTGCTTTGCTGACCTCCCCCTTGCTAAGAGCCAATGTGGCTTCTCCAGGGACTGACTCGCTGCCTGGTTTCCACTACCTATGGCTGCAGCACATCGCTCCAATATTGGAGGGGTTAGGAGGATATTAGACAAACAATGGTCACAAACAATTCAGGCACAGTTGATCTTGCCTTGGGATGCAGGGAGAGAGTAGAGGATTTGCAGACATCTCTTTCAGGTGAGCCTGTGGGCAACCTTGTTAGGCTAGGGCTGGGAGCAAGCTGATGAGCGCAACAAAAAACAGCATGGCCTGGCAGCTCAACCACCACCCCAAAAAGCATAAATACCATGTTAAAATTACAAGCTATTCAGTTAAATGGGCTCTGACAAGATGGTTCCACTGGACCAAAGATCCTTCATCACAGACATGACCTTCTGGAGGCCAAGGGTTCACAAAGGACACCTTGGAGAGGTAGAAGACACCTCCACCATCACAAGCCCTTGCAGGCAGAGCTGCACCAAGCAGCACCTGGACATCAGAAACAGATTGCAGCGCAGAAAAATCCTCACTGAACATCAAGCTGGCCTTGGCATCACAATGCTTAGTGTGGACGTGCTTTCAAGAGCCCCTGTAAATTATTTCAGCTGCTACCATTTTCTGAAACAAAAATCTGACAAGTTCAAGGAAGAAACACAAAATGACCCTGGTTTCAAACAGCTTGAGAGAGGAGGTCTCAAAGGGTGGTGCTGAAAAAGTCCTGACACTGCAGCATTGGAGCCTTCTTGAGAGCCCAGAGAAGGGCAGGACTTTGACGGCCCCATAATGGTCTAGGACTGTGTTGCGCTTTCGGGAAAAAGAGATCTGCTAGGTTTCTCTGCCCCAAACAGAAAAGTATGTTGGAAATGCTGCGTATAATTTGTCATAGCCAACTTTGGTATATAAGAAAAGACCCGAGACAACATGTATCCTGGTCAGGTATGAACACTATTGCAGGAGGAAAAGCAGAGGTTCAAGCATGAGCATGGAGAAGGCTCCCATGGGGGCATCAGGATGGAGCTGGGTCTGAAAAACTGCCCCAAATCCCCTGGAGGAACGGAGTGGGTTCAGAGTACCTGTCAGGTTGGCATTACTGAGACTAAACCTGGGTCTGGAACTGTGAACAGGTCCAGAGGGCTGCAGGAATGGATTTTTCCTTCCTGCCCTTGGCTTCTCTCCTGTTTGTTACCATCTATATTTTCTCCCAATTCACCTGAAAGCAACTTTTTCTCCACTTTTGCTTTAGACAATGGAGCAGCTAGATTGGGAAGAAGCTAGAGAAAAGCAATGTGCATGGGAGGAAAAGTGTGAAGCTACAATTCCATGCCCAGGAGCAAAGGAAAAGCAGAGGGGAAGGCAGCAAATGCTTCTGCACCTGTGCTTATCCATTTTTACTATCCGCCTCAATGGACAAAGTCATTTACCTTCTTGCTTTTTGCAAGCTGGTGGCTCCAGCACACTGCTGGTAGCTCTGATGGAGGCACAGGCTGGCACCAAAGCCATGTACGGTCATGGGTGGCTGTGGGCTCTTTCCAACCCACTATGAGATACTCCTAAACCCAACACATCCCCAAACAGGGAAGTCCCCCGCAGGGGAAATACCCCCTCCCATGCCCAAGTCCCCATTGCTCAGTGCCTCTTATTAGATGGGCACAGAAGAGCTGGGGACATCCCTGTCAGACACTTGTCCCCTGGGGACAAACAGGGCAGGGAGCTGTATTTCTGCCTGTATTTTCCCTGTGGTACCTCGTAGTGGTGTGGGGACTCTGACCACACCATTCAGCACATCCCCAGCACGGGGTCAACTGACTCATGAGCATCACCCTGTCCTCAGCCTGGCTCAAGGCACCCACAATGACGGCCGCCCTTGTCTCCCACAGCTGGTGCTCCACACTGGATTTAATTGCTCAATTGCTTTTAAAATGAAAAAAAACCCACCAAAACACAACAGAGGGGGCTGGAGACAGAGCAGCCGTGCTCTCCCCGGGCCCCAGTTCAAAGGGATGCAGCCGGGGGCTGGCCGGCGGGGGCAGCCCCCCATGGCTGCCATCCTCCAGTGCAGCAGCACGGCAGGGGTGCCGCCAAGCCCAGCCTTTGATGATTTTCTCTTCCTGCTGTGAAGACTAATGACTTCAGAGAAGGCGTCCTGCCATGCGCAGGGCTGCCGATCCAGCAGCAGCACAACAAGACGAAGGGAGGAAAAAGGGGGTTGGAGGTGCCGGTGCACATGGGGCCTCTGGTTTTGGGGGTGTCTTGGCTTTCTGTACACTACCTCCAGCCATCCCTGGAAGTTCCCATCTGCACATCAGAGACCCATGAGTGTTGAGGACCAGAAGGAGCATCCCCTGAGGGTCAGAGAGAGATGGGAATGTTTGGGATCCCCCACCAAATTGCTGCCAAAACATCAGAAAAATTTCCCTTTGCACTTCCAGGGATGTAAAGCTGTGGAGCAGATGGCGAATGCACTGTTCCCTCAGGCCATGGCATCGAAGCATCTAACCTGCCCAGTTTTCCATGGGGTATACTCATTCCACAGCCTCCCTCCTCCACCGAGGACCGCAGCTCGACCTCAGCCCTCCTCTGATGCCTCGTACACCCAAACCGAAAGCCCCATGAAGCGCAGGATGTCAAGGAGAGTGCTCGCAAGGGGAAGAGGAGCAGCTTTGATCTTCTCCAGGGGGTGTTTACTCTGAAACCTAGCAATGGCCTCTTTTACATCATCTCTGATTACTTCAAAGAATAGAATTCCTTGCCTCCCACAGACCTGCTGCAGAGCCCAGCCATGCGCTGACCTTACGATTCACAGAGACTCCTCTAACTCTTTCATGTAAGACGATTTGCCACAGTGCTGCTACGCTGCTGTTGAAGCTGAGCAGCTCATGCAAGGACAGTCCAAGCCTGGGCATGCTGCGGCAAGCGCACTCACCCCTGGTTCGTTCCCCACTCGTTCCGGATGCAGAGATGCTTATGCACGGGGTCCTTCATGTAACCCTCGTAGCAGAGACACTCACCTATGGAGAGAGGGAGGGGGACATGAAGGACACCGGAGGACAAGGCTTTCCACATGCTTCCCTGCCAAACCCAGCCTGGAGCCGACCGAGGCACCCAGCAGCTCTGTTCTTGCACGTGGAGCAAGGTGAGAAAAGCATCTTCCCACCAAAGCTGGGTTGAGCAGGCAGAGGTGAGCTCCCAAACCCACCCCGACTGCCTGACTGCCTACCAGTCTCGGGGTCACACTGGTGCTCGCAGGGGTCAAGGAGGCGCCGGGCGCAGAGGTCCAGGGCCCAGGGCCCACTGGAGTTTTGCTGGGAGAAGAGGATGACCTGCGCCGGGTTCAGCCAGTCGCTGGCATCCAGCTGGCTCCCCTCCAGCAGGATGAACCGGCTCCCTGCCGCCGAGAGGGGAGTTAGTGGTGGCAACCCGCTGCTGTCCTCTGCATCCTGTGACGGTCCCCTCCATCTCGTGATGGATCCCTCCATCCCCTGCCCATCCCCTCCATCCTGAGACAGTGCCCTCTGTTCCGCAACAGCCCCCTCTGTTTCACAATTAATCCTTCTGTCTTGTGCCCAGCCCCTCTGCCCTATGATGGCCCTCTCCATGCCATGCCTGTCTCCTCCATCCCGTGACAGCCCCCTCCATCCTGTACCTCACCCCTCTGTCCCACAACAGCCGCCACCATCCCACACCCATCCCCTCGGTCCCACGCCTGTCCCCTCTGTCCCACACTGATGTCCTTCATCCCATGATGGTCCATGCCATTCCATACCCATCCCCTCCATCCCATGCCTGTCCCCTCTGTCCCACAATGGTCCCCTCGGTCCTGTACCCATCCCATCAATCCTGCACCCATCCCCTGTGTCCTGCACTGGTCCCCTCCATCCCACGCCTGTCCCCTCCATGCTGCACCCATCACCTCTGTCCCGCAACAGCCATCCTTGTCCTGTGTCTGTCTCGTCTGTCCTGTGCCCCTCCCCTCCATCCTGTACCCCTCCATCCCTCACTCCCACACTAGTACCCTCCATCTCACCCCTGTCCCTTCCATCCTGCATCCATCCCCTTCATCCCGCAACGGCCACCTCTGTCCTCCACCCATCCCCTCTGTCCTGTGCCCATCCGCTCCATCCCACACCCATCCCCTCTGTGCTGCCCTGGTACCCTCCATCCCACAACTGTCCTCTTCATCATCCTCTCCTCCCCTCCATCACAGCTTACAGAATGGGGCAGGAGGGGGTGGGTAAGACCGTGGGGTGCTCACCATCAGCAATGAGGTGCTCAGGGACGTGGAGGGTGATCTTGACAACAAGGGGGCAGCTCATGTGGGAAGAGCACACCAGGCTGATGATGCAGCTCGTCACGCTGATGAGGGTCAGTGTGGTCTTGTTCACAGGGCTCCGGGGGGACCCCACTGAAAAACACAAAAGCACAGTCAAACCTGAGACCTGGGGGACCCAGGAAGATCTTGGGGTGCGGCCAGGAGACCTCAGGGTGCAGAGACCCTGCCCAGCCCCCTGGAAATCCAGTGGCAATCCAATCAAGCAGCATTGCTTTGAATTTTCAAGAGCATGAAGCAGCTTTCACTGTGGGACACTCCCTTCTGCCTGCTGCGGCCGGGGTCTCCCTGAGCCCCCGCAGACTGAGCTCTCCCACACCCCTGCACCGCAGCACGCTGAGACCTTTGCAGCAGCAGGACTTTAAAGCAGAGCAGAGATTTTGAGGAGAAGAAATGCAATATTCTCCCCCCCCCCCCCCCTTCCTTCTTCTCAGCACTTCTCTCAGGTTAATTTTGCCATGACAACAGCCTTCTGGATGCCTTTGAAAAAGCACAGGAGAGCCCTAACTGCTAAAGGCATGGAGGTCTTTGACTTTTAATCTCTCAGCTGAAGAAGCTGAGTGGAAAATGCTGGCTGGGGGCTGAGCTATCCCCTGCAGAGACAAAGCCTGAACCAGCCTCTCAGCACCCAGCATGGGCACTGGGGGTGAAGGAGATGGCTCCCAGTCCCACCACTCCCAGAAAAACAAGGCACCATCCAACAAACAAGGCTCAGTGAGGGAAAACAGACACAAACTCTCCCCGGAGGAGAAAACCTCCCAGAGGGATGGTGCAGGGCAGTGGGGTGAGACTCTTGCCTGGGGACCAAGCCTGTCCCCATCCCCTGCTGCACATACAGCTCATACACGTACGGTGCCAGAGAAAACCCACAGCAGCACTGTGCTGAGAAGCAGCACGGGAGCTCATGGGCCAGCCTTTGAAGTGTGTTACTCATTAATACACACCAGAGCTCAGCAGAAGCCTCCAGCAAAAAATCAGAATATATTTCATTCTCTGCTGAGAAACTCCACTGGAGAGCAGCAGCAGCCCGCTACGGGAGCAGGGACCGGCACCTGCCCATAGCAGCCCGGATCACACTTGGGTTTCCATCTTTTGCTGATGGAAAGTCTCTGAACCTGGAGAGGTGACAGCAAACAAGGCAAGGGGGCCATGGCTTGCTGCCCACCTCTGCTCCCGCACCCACCTCGGCTGCGCCTCCGGCTCCTTGAGGGATCCGTATAGAAGGTCAGCTGGGGATCGGTGTCCGCTTCCGTCCCCGAGTCCCCCTCAGGGTTGAGAAACGCTGAGCCGGCTGCAGGGGATACCAAGTGTGGTCACGGTGGGGCTCGCACCATGCTACTCCAAGCTGCTGCATCCTACATCACGCTTTCAGGGCAAGCCTTGCCTTGAAGACCAGGAGCCGCGTCTGCTGGACGCAGCAGGGACACCCCTTCCCACCACGCACAGCCATGCCCCCTGCCATGGCTCCCATTACCTTGCAAATTTTCCGGAGGCTGTGCCGGTATCATAAAATATTTACCGTGGCAAACGCCCTCTGCATCTTTGCAACCAACCGACCCACCCAACATCATTTGCATCCTTGCAGACACCCTTTTTCTGCTTCCCTCCACCCAAACCCTCCTTTCCATGCTCCCACTGGCCCTATGTCTCCACAAGGGTGAGTTGCTGGAGCTTGGGTGGCTGGAAGCTCAGAGCACCCCATCCCTCCCGGGACCCCCCCTACCTCGTGCTTTGTTGTTGATGCGCTTGCGCTGGCTGCTGGAGGTGTGGGACAACAGCGTGGCTTGCTGGTGGTTCGAGTCCACAGGGCTGGTGGCGATGATGTTGTCCTTGTACTTGTTCATCAGGGACAGCTTAGCATTATCACTCCCTGAGCAGATAGAATCAAAGGCAAAATCTTTCAGGGATAAGGATTTTTTAAAAAGAGGGAGGCGAGAGAGAGATTTCCTTGGATCCATCTCCAGCACCTGCGTGAGGCGACCAGGGTGCCATGGCCAATAGGCCGAGCTGCCCCCAATGCACCCTCGTGAGCATCTCAAAGCTCGAAGGGACCCGCCACCTCCACCAAGCTAGCCAAAAGCTGAGATTTAACATTCAGTCTCTCAGGCACTTTTGCATACCCAAGTCTGTAAAGAAATCTCCTGGAGAGCTATAGGAACCACACCATGGTCTTCCCAAACCACATCTCAGTTGAGAAGGCTCCAGTTGGATGGCTCAGTTGGCAATATGGCCAACAAGCAAGTGTGTTACAAGCTTCAAAGAATCCCTGCTGATGATCAGAAGACAGTGTTAACTCTGAATCATACTGATGACAAGTATCATTTTGATACTAAAAACCTCAGCTGAAGAAGACACCAGAAATCCTGGGATATAGAAGGGAATTTTGGGGGTCACCATGGGGTAGCTCAGACGATACACCATTCTGGTTCTCCATCAGGGCATGGGAATCACAGTCCTTCCCTTCAGAACTCCACCCCACATTGTCCCAGCCACGTCCCACTCAGCAGGGACTGCTCTCAACTGGCTGCAAGGTCTCTGAGCAATGGAAGCACCTTCAGAGTGCCACCAGCACCTCACACACAACAAAGCCCCAGAGAAACGGGGAAAATACTCAAGGGAAAACATGTGTATGGAATAATAGAGAGAAGATGAGTTGGAAAGGACTCAGCTAAGTCCATGCCACCCTGTCCCATCCCCACCTGGTGTGAGGTCCATGCTGGCCTTCTCATTGCAGCCTTGCAGTGAGTCCAGGGTGCGGGTGACCTGGCTGGCGAAGTCCTCCCCGCCGTTCATGCACTCACGCTGGAGGTGGTGCCGTAGGTCGGTGATGTCGTACTCGTAGCCGTCCAGGATAGGGGTCTCGCGGATGCTGAGCGTCCCGCTGGAGTTGTGGCCCTGCACACGGGCATTGCGCAGGCTCTCCCGCCCGTGGCCCCCGATCAGCACCGAGGGGATGTAGTGGATCTCGTTGGCTGCCTCGGCACTGGCACTTTTCTGGGGCTGCGGCACTCTGCGCCGCTTGCACCACCGCCGGCGGGTGTAGAGGATCATCACCAGGCAGAGGATGGAGAGCAGAAGGGCGATCATCCCTCCCTGGGGGCACAAACGCAAGCAGGGCTCAGCCAGGGACCTGCGCCAGCCGTGCCCCAGGGATGCAAACACCCTGAGGATGCTCCGGGCTGGCCAAAGCAAAGGCAATGGCGAGAGGAGCCCGGTCATGCCGATAAAAGGGTGCTGGCACAGGGAGCGCCCAGATTTGGCCAAGTGCTCCCAGCTGAGGCCTGCCTCAATCTGGACCAGCTTTGAAGTCACCACTGAGGCATGAAAAAGCAGCATTTAAAGCAGAGCGTGTTTTGTTTCACTCTCTCACGACACGTCTGTGAAAGCAGAGATCAGATTTATTCAGGCAAATGCTCCTACAGGCAACTTTTTCTGACCCATTTCCAACCAGTTTCAGGGCTGTCACTCTCAATCTTGGGAGATTTTCCCAGGGTATCCTGCAGAAATTGCAGCACGGATTAAAGGAGATCAAGGCTCGAGACAGCCAGATGACTGAAGCGTTGTTTGGGGAACGCCAAGGGGGAAGAGACTGAAAAAGCTCCTGCCCCACAGGGATGGACCCCAAAACTGCACCCAGCCCTGCCACCTCGCCACCCTCACCCTGCCCAAGGTCACCCTCCTGCAGAGACATCGTCACTGCACACAGATAGAGGCAGCAAGATGAAAGCCCAAGCTGGCCCTTTACACCCAATCTGCTACTTAATAATACTATACTAATCATCATCATCATCATCATCATCATGATGCAGAGCAAGCTAAGAGCTCCATGTCCATCCATGGCTCTGGTCCCCCTCCTCTTTTCTATGCAATAGGTGATCTTGATAAAATAAAATATTAGTAATAAGCTGCTCCATTAGGATAAAACATTAAGGGAATTATTGAATAAGAAGCAGGAGAGACAGCTGGAAAAGGAGCTCTAATGGCTATTACAGGTTAACCGTCTTTCATTCCCAGGGTGACGGAGCTGCGATGCACCCTCACAGCCTCTTTCCAAACTTTCTTTAAAAAAAAGGAAAGAAAAAACAAAGAAACTCCAGTGATTAAGGAGACAAGCAGTCCAGCAGAGGGGTGGGGGCTGGCTGGCATGCGACGTCTCTCCGGCCAGGAGCCTGCAGCCAGGAGGATGGGAGATCACTCACTGGGGCTGAAAACTGGCACTGGATTAATTTCTGGCCGTGTTCGTACTGAGTTTTTTAGTGATAAAGTCAGGGCCAATTCTCTATCACATTCAAATCCCTTTGAGTTGCTCTGATCCCTAAATAAGTGGGGGCTATCCCCATCGCCACCAGAGATGGCCTCCCATGTCATAGTTCTCCATCACCCTGGGGAAGGGTCCACCTGCAGATGGGGTGACAAGCAGGTGGGAGTAATACTGGGGCATTCCTGGCTTTCCTTTGCTGCCCTCTGTATGCACATCAAACCCCCCAAACACCAGAGAGCTCTGCCATATGCCTGTGGTGGTAAACAAGGGAGAGCAAGCTGGAGCTCAAGTCAGGTGGGTGCCCATTTGTTTAGGACTGCGTCTGTGGGTTCTCAAAAAAGACCTGTTATATAATTGAAACTGACTTTCTTCTGTCCTGATAGTCTGAGAGCAAAAACTATCCCTGAGGAAAAGCAGCCTGTGGCCACCTAAGATGGGGATGAAAACCAGAGCTTGAGTCCCCTCCACCCACTGCTCGTTGGAGGGGGTCAGAGCATCACCTCAGACCCCTGGTTCCTCTCCATTGGAGCACAGAAAACCCATTCTGCCTTCATCCTCCCTCAACCCGCCACTCGCACAATGGCTGTGAGAGGAGCCCTGCGCTGGACGGGCGCGGGAGCGCTTCTCACACAGTCCACGTGCGGACTGCTGCCACGATGGATACAACCCCTCGCTCGCTCACACTTCTTCTCTTGGCAACCACATGGGAAAGAAAGAAAATCAGCCTTGAAAAGTCCATGTGATCCTGACTCCTGGCACAAAAGCCAACTTCTATTTGTCAGGCCATAAGGATGCTGCTGGAGCAGAGCTGAGAGTGATGAGGAGAAAGGGGGAGAGGGAGGATTCAATCTGTATTTACACATTTTGGTACAAGAGCAATGAGTTGCAGACATCCTTTTCGTCAGCTCAATAATAAGCCTTGTTTCAGGCACTCCTGTCTCAATCTTGGGATTCAGAGGTAACCAAGAAGACCAAGACCACTGTGGCAGAGTGGGGCCAGCCTCTCCAGAGGTGATGCACCCTCTCAGGAGCAGCTAGGAATGGACAATAAAAAAAAAGATAACCGTGCAAAATGTTTTTGGGGATGGCTTTCCCAGTGTTTTGGTTTTTTTCCTCCAGACTAATCGCGCACAAATGATGGAGGAGAAACCTGGCCTGGGGCTGCAATCTGGAAGAGCTATTGACGCTCTCATTAGGGTAGGCACCATTAAACAGCCTGTTTGCGGCCTCGGCAACACATTGTCTCCAGCTAATTATCTTCCAGAAGCACAAAAATTGTCAGATTCTTCAAATTTTTTCCAACATAACAAAAAGAAACAACCAACAAACCACAGATCCACCTCCAACACACAGATCTCTGTCTCACCCTCCTTTCTCTGCCATCAAAGCCTCATCCCCGCATATCTGGGGGGAGGAGGAAAGCTGTGCAGCCTCCGCGCATGGGAAGCTCTTGCTTACCGCACACTGCGAAACCATGGCCACGGGGCTGCAGCTCTGATAAAAGTGGTGGTGACAGCGCCCAGTGGCACCGTGACACCCGCCGCGTGCCGGAGCAGCGGGTGCTGGGCACCATCCACAGGGCAAAGGGCTCCTGACCAAGTCAATGTGAATTAACCCCGGGTTAAGGTGGTTGAGACCTTCAAAGGCCAGCACCCCCCAGGGCTAAAGGCATTCCTGCAAACATATTTGCAACAGAGAGGTTTAAAGCAGCCCAATGTTAAAGCACTGTGCATGCAGCATCATTCGGAGAGGTGCCCAAGGCATCTTAACCAGCCCCCGGAGGTGGGCCCCATTCCCCATCCTAGGGCAGCTGGAGCCAGACAGGGAAATACATGGCTTTTCAAAAGCCCCTATATTTTCTACAGGCTTCCGGACACCTAAACGGGGGCTGCCCTTCCATCACGTACCATGACGGAGATGTGGAGGATCCTCAGCTCCTCTTCTGCCGACTCAGTCTGGGGCTCATCTGTGGGGTCAAAGCCGGGCAGGTTGGGGGCCCCGTCTTGGTGGTGGATGTGGAACAGCAACGTGCCGTTCTCCAGCCACTGCTGCCGCCAGCGCACCAGTGGGATGTCGTCCGTGTTGCCTGAGATCTCTGCAAAAGCAAAGCCAGTCATGTGGGAAACGTGGAGGAGAGGGGTGATGGGGGACATTTGCCTCTTCCCCAAAAATGGGTGGAGGGACCAAGGGACACAGACAGCAGGCTCCCTCTGGTCACCTCCTGCCAGCACCATGGCTGCCCCTACACAACCCACACCCTGAAGGATTAAAGTGGAATAAAATCGTATTTCTGGGTAAAATCCAGATGTGGTGCGGGGACAGAGCACTTACCGACAGCATCTCGAGGCCAGAACCTGGGAGCCTGGCAGCATCCTTCCAGCCCTAAATTGGACAGGTTTCACCCACGTGCTTCATGATAAACACAGCTCCAGCCGTGGGGAGCACAGGATATAGGACAACTTCTCGGTGGCACTAATGGGATCGTTGGGACCATGTCGCAAATTGTTGCGGACAGGAAGTATTTCCCATCCTTTGTGAATGGAGAAACATGCATGTGGCTGCGATCGCACCTGCAGCTATGGCTCTGATTGAGGTACATTCAGAGATTTTCTGTCTTTAACCATTTTTTACAGCTCCCCACACAGGACTCAGTCCTGACATCTGCAGATGTACCTGCACCTTCTGCCCAAACACCCCAACTTTCCCCAGGTACCTTTAACTTCAGGGTTTGGGGGTAGTGGGACAGATGGACAGAGCTGGGCTGAGGAGTGATGGCAGCAGAGGACACCCAAGCAGGAGGAGCAGCTGAGGACAGGGACACAACATGTGCAGCAGGACACTAAATGCCTAATTAAACCAAATTCACCTGGCTGACTCCAAAGTTTCAGGGACATCCTATGGCTGGCTTTTAGCAAAAGGGAGCATGACACCAGCACATCCCTAGGAGAGAGGTTTTAAACACCACCTCCATCTCAGATCAGATCACCTGGATCACCATCTCAGATCACCTTGATCTCAGCCATCAGCTCAAGCCTGCCATTTGCCCAGTAGTTATTTTTCCTGAAAATATAAGCTTCAGTTGTATTTGTTGGAATGACCATTAAAAATGTGATGAGCTTCCCAGCGAGATGCAGCTTTCCCTCCTGTCTCTGCCCCATGGGAACAATCCAGCCAGACTCGTCCACTCCGTGCCATTTGTAGCCATGCGTTTTGATGGCAGTGGGAAAGAGCCCAGCTCGCTTTGCAGATTGTCATCTTTATTTTGCTTGTTTCACGCTGCCTTCAAATGAAAACTGGAATTCAATTACAGTGCTGAAAAACAACATTTAAAATTTACTGTTAATTAATTTCATTAGGCTGCCTTAAGTGAGCTAGCTACTGGGGAGGGGGGGAAAAATCTGCATCAGGAACCAGGTTCATCCTCCCAAACTGATTTGATTAATCAAAAGAAACATTAGCCGCGGAGAGCGAATTGGCAGATTGTTTCTGCTCAGCACGGCCCATATTTCTGACGGTAATCAGCGTGCTTTGAGTGTCCCAAGCAGAGAGATGCTGAGGTCTCCTCGATGACACCAGGAAGCAAAACCAAGGGGAGTTAAAGCATCTAGGAAGCCAGAAGCACGTTTGAAATTCCCTCTAACCGCTGAGCTGTGTGTTTAGGCACACAGAGCCCCTTTGAAAAGCCGGTCCTGGGAGCCGGGAGGGTTTGAAAAAGCAGATCTCCTCCTCTCCCACCTGGTCTTTATTCATGGGCTGAAAGGGGAAAACAAGCTTTCCTGCTTCCCCAACTCCCTACGGCTTCTCAACTTCAAATGAACCAACTCAAATGGAAGAAAATATTCTCCCCGCACCTGCCTGCTAACGTGAAATTAGGAGTAATTAAGGCAAGAGCTTTTATGCACAACAGGAACTCAACGTACTGACATTTGGAAAAATGTAAATACCAGCATTTGTTCCATTGTAAAGAGTGAAAATAATAGATACTAAGTATATGACATTGTGACATTTAGAAAGCTAGAGTTAAAGATGTTTTCCCCTGATCTGACATATCATTCAAAAAGCAGCACCCTTCGGCTCATTAATATTTGAGGAGGACTCCTTGATGGGAGTTATTTAAATGATTAATAGATTATAGTAAATTTAAGCCTTGAAATAGGTTGTCATAATTTCAAATTTATTTAAACAGGCTTATTTTTAAAAAGAAAAATGTATTTCAATAAAAAATTGATTCTTGTTTTAAAAGAGCACAATCCAGCCACAGAGCCTGAGTGTGTTATCCTCTCCCACGAGACATCACAACACAACCCTGCAGCTGCAACACACACAAGTTAGAAGTGCTAGAGACAGACAAAACCACCCCAGAAATCAACCACCACCACCCCAAACCGACAGGCTATGAACGCTCTATAACACTGCAGGACAAGGCTGCTCCACTGTCTCTGCTCCTGCCCTGGGCAAAGGCTCTTGAAGGCAGTACCTGGATGAGTGAGCTTCAACCTTGGACCTCCTCCTCAAAGGTCGTAGCAATACGCCAGCTGCCCCTATCCCTTTCCATTTCTGCTCAAAAAAATTGTACATATAAATGCTTTCCTGTGCCCATGCCGTTCTCCTGGAGTTTGGTTCAAGCAAGAGCAAGACCAAGACAAGACAACCAAGACAAAGATGAAGACCAAGACCAAGATTCCTCCCTAACACAGCATCGCTTTGCTCTCTCTTCTCCCAGTCCAATGAATTCCACTTTTATCTTTGTCTTGCTGTCCAAGCAGACATCTCATCACCTGGTGGGAGATGCTACAGTGACCCATGAAGCCAACTGGGGCCATTTATCTGGATGCCATAGGGGCTCAGCTCTGCCATGGGGCGGGCAGGTGCCAATCCTACTGGCCAGCTCATACTGTGGTGCCAGGAGACCCCAGAAGAGGTAGCAAATTGGGCAAAAAGCAAAAAAAAAAAAAAAGCAGGGGGAGAGGATACTTTCAAGTTCAAAAGTTTGAAAGATATTGATGATAGGGCTGGTCCCTGCATGGCTTTCATTAAAGCCTTGGATATGAAGCCATTAGCACTAATATTAACTTTTTGCACCTCTGTTAAAAAATAGCCTGCCTGAGTCAGGGGTTAATAACAGTAGGAGACCACTAATTAGGCTGTGCCGCATTCACCTGGTATCAAATGTGGCCCAGGTCCTTCATATCTACAGGAGCAGCAGCCTCCAAAGACCCCAGCTGATGCTTTCAACATAAGGGCCGTGGCTGCTCCCCTCCCAGACCATCTGGGGGGGGAAGGAAGGGGGGGTAGGAAAGGTTGTAGAGGAGCAAACTGAGGAGAGGATGAAAGTCCAGATGAAGTTGCTGGACATGGCTGGATTTATACCGCTTCATTATTGATCATCCCAAATAACCTCATTTCCCTAGGGACAGCTGTTCCAACCAAAGCAAACCAAATCCTTCTAGAGGCAACACCTCTGCATCTCCCAATTTCGGGAGGCAACACCTCCACCGCAGCCCAATTCTGCACCCGAGCTGGCACAATGCTGAAACTGTGGCCCCTGAGCCCAATATCGACATGGACCCATTCCCGTGTCCTCATTGCCCCACCAAGGCCTGGCATCGGGGCACACAAAGACAGCAACTCTCCTTAAAAACACGCACCAGCATTTTGATGAAAAAATAAAACCGGCAGAACAATTTTCCTTTCCATTTGCAAGCATTTTGCACTAATAGATGCCTCCGATTAGTCAAATGAACTCTGCCATAATGCCAGTCTCTGCAGACCCATTTCATACAGCAGAGTGCAGATTTTGACTTGGACTTATATTTCCTCATTAACATTTAAACCTGGCTTATTTTCCATCCGGAACCTGACTGTGTTTTTATTTAAGTTCCCCATTAGCTAAGGCTTTTGCTCCATGTCTAAACCTCGCACATCCTTTAAAGGGCTCTAACTCAGCTAAAGCAAGCCCTGGCCTTGCACTCCTCCAAGGGTCTCCAATGTCTGAAGTAACTCAGGAGACCTTCCCACCATGAGCCACTCGCACTCTCTGTTGGGACCTCAGGCCTTGATTACTATCAATTTAGATGTCAAAACACATATCCTGATATTTTTTACTTTGAGGTTTTTGTGACACATCTTTCATGGGATAATATTCATGTTTTTATGGGCCCATTTAAAAATATCACATTCATCACTGACTATTCATATTTTATTTGGATTTTTTTTCCCATCTCCAGTCTCAGGTAGGAAAACCAGCTCATTCTGTAGGTCATTCAGCTTTTTCAAGACAATCCAGCTTTTCCACACCAGCAAACACAAACCTCACTTTGTCTATTAGGAACCTGCTTCATGGAAGAAGGCACCTTGGGCAAAATTTCCACAAGACCCGTAGACATGGCAGAACCCGAAGGCTCAAGGAAAAGGCTCCTGCTGTATCTGAAGCCACTCTCTGGCTAGGTCAGAGAGATCACCCCACCACGACATCTGCATGTGGGGCTGGTAAAAGTGAAGCCATTAGCCATCATAGCAAGGCTGACAGCTAATCAGGTTTCTCCTTGAAACATAGGGTGCCTTTGCTTTTAGGAAGGTCATCATTACATTTCAAAGCTGCAGCCATGCCTTAGCCTTGAACTGGGATTTTTGTCCTGAATATTCCATGGCCCTAATTCATGCCTTTCTTTAACAACAAAACCCTCCATCACTCTGGGAGTAACATTGTGCCGTGCAGCCGTTTCCAGAGCGAAGGACACCAATTCATCATTAATGGGGCTGAGTTGACCTGGTTTGCTCTGCAGCTGCTGACCTTACAACACTATGTGCCACATTGCCCTGCTCTTCCCTGCGGACCCAAGGACGTGCCCAATGACACCTCTACAACATCCCCTCCGAGGTTATTTTTCCACCGCTTTTGTCAATTTTGACCAAAAGCTGGGAAAAACAACGATCAGACTGGGACATTCGCTGGTGTTTGATTTTCACTCCTGTTTTGTTAGTCTGGGCCCATTTGCTGTAACTGTGAACTACAGAGGAGATGTGGGAAGAGAGACAAATCCAGCTCCTGGATCAACACTTGGGGGACATTGTCATGTCTCACCACAACAGTGAGCAAAAGCAAAATAAAGAGAATGTGTGACGACGACCTACAAGATGCAAGGTTGATATATAAACCCCAGAAAGGACCACATCTGTAGCTGATATCGCACCCTGAATGCCATCACATCACCTCTTCCAGTGGGAAACACAGGTCTCTACAGAAAGAGCCCAAATGATGGAGAAGCTCCCAGTCAGCCATGGAAAATTACTGCCCTGGCTAAATCGCCTCCCAGAAAATCAGTGAGATGGAGAGCACGAACCCCTCAGCCCAGATGGTGCTCACGTACAAGCAGCGGAGGAGGACAGCTGCTGGATTCCACTAACACAACAGCCATCGCTCAGAAAGGGTGAGCAACCAGAGAAGCAAAACTTGTCAGAGGAGACCCCAATCGCTTTAAAAAGCTCTTGTCCATCACGGAAATTACAGACCAGTAAATTCTACTTCTGCCCTGGACAGTTTGTTAGAGGAACCAGTAGGTGTGTGGGTAAATATGGGTCACTCAACACTGTAAGCCAGTAGGTAAGGGTGATCCAGTTTGATGGACTCATTTCAAAGAGTTCTTGTCAAAATCCACCCTCAAAGTTTCCCAAAGCACCAAAGTGTGGTTGGGATAAGAGGGAAAGTCCTCTTGAAGCCCACCAGGTGGGGGAGGAGTAAGAGGTTAGTTTTCACAATGAAAGGAGGTTACCAAGAAGCCCCGCAGAGATCTTTGTTAGGACCTTGGCTGTTCAGAAATGCTGTAGAAGAGGAGGCGAATGACAAAGTTGGTCACCAACGCTAAATTTAGTCTCCTCAAAGCTAAAGCTGCGAAGTACTGGAGGAAAGTGGGCAAGGAAGTGGGCAGGTGAAATTCAACTTTGGTGAAAGCAAGCCGATCTCAAATCCTGCAAGTGGTATTCAGGTCAGCCATCTCATAACAGAGGAGGCAAAGTTTGGAAGGTTTGGAGGAGGGGTACAAGGAAGATGAGATGTTGCAAACGGCTTTGTGGAGAGGAGAAACCAACTGTATTAGGATTCTTCAGCAAGGAAAACAAACAACTGAGCAGGGACATGATAAAAGCCTATAAAAATCATGAAGCCAGTGGAGCAGTGGGAAAGGCAATGATTATTCACTATTTCTTGCTTTGCAAGGATCAGGCACGTAAAAACTAACAAAAGGCTCTGTTTCATCCACCATAAAGTCTGAAAGCACTGAGAAAGGAAGCGAATTCAGGGAAGACAGAGCTGCCAGTGGCTATTGAGCCAGACAGCCCAGAGACAAATTCCAGCTTGAGAAATCCCTGCAGCACAGACCTTGGCAGTAGGGAAAGGACCATGCTATATATGCTGCATTTTTAGCATTTTTTCCCCCAATTATCAGGTACTTCCTACGGCTGGAGATGCCAAGGGACCACACACCTGCTGTCCCCCACACTGCCCAGTGTCTGGGGGATGGAGGGTGGCTGCAAAGCCAGGTAGGTGTTACCCAGGCCACCTTTCAAGGACGCGTCCCACATCCACACGTCCCTTCAGGAGCAGCTGAGACCCTCTGCTCGTCCAGGCGCTGTCTTGCTGAGGGAAGGAGACCCCAAGGCAGCTCTCTCCCATTAAGACAGCCCATCAACACCCAGCTGGCAACTCCCCCTCTCCAAACCCCAGCCCTCCATGCCGTCAGACCCTACAGACCAAAGACGCCTGCCAAGATTACCTTCAGCTTTCCAAGCCAGCCAGTGATTTTCATGGGGAGGCAAAGGGCTATTTATATCCATCGCGGGCTGGCAGGGAAGGTAATGGCCAGCCACTCCAGCCCATCTGCCAGGCACTTAGCAAGACATCGGAGCATATCGTACAGGCGAGGTCAGGCAGCGGCGGAGGTGGGACAGGCGGGGGTGGGGGAGGATGCATTACAGTGATGACATGGACTTCACTTCAAGGGTAAACTTCAGCCCGCTCCTGCAGACTAATTTGTTTAAGTGCTTGTTGCGCCGAGGCCAAGAGGTTGGGCAAATTAGACATTATTTTGGCGTTTTCATGCTCAGCACAGGAAACGAGCACGACCGCTCGTTCCTCATCTCCTGGGGGGAGAGCCAGGACCTGCCAGTCTTCTGGGACATGGGAGGGACGAGGTGGCCCTCCCAGGGGGTGAAACGGGATTGAAATAACTCTGTCTGCTCTCCTGCCAACAGCAGGGCCAAGAGTTTTATCAAGAGGTGATCCTTCTCTTCCTCTTACCTCCCCTGGAGGGACCAAAGCTGGTCTTGGGGGCAGGACGAATCCTCACCAGTGGCCCCATACTGGGATGAAGAAGGCAGGCACAGGCTACTGCTGTCTCAGCCTAATGTCATAAACTCTTCAGTGCTTAGGAGCTCTTACCCAATTTCAAGCTCCATTTTCAAGTTTGTGGAGAGGCTTTGAAAGAAAATGGGGAGAATGAAAAAGAAAAAAAAAAAAGAAGGAAGAAAGATGTAGAAGGGGAAAAAGTTAACTGTGCATCTTGAATTTATCACTCTTGAAAGAAGAGCTTGTCAAGAGGGCCAGAGACCAGCCAGTGCGCAGTGATCAATGGGAGGACTTTTGGGTCTAGTCAAGCTTGTTTCAGATTTACAGGAACCGAATGGAGGCATAAATCTGTCGCCGCCTGACGAAAATGGAGGTAATTAAATCTGCAGGTGTATATAATTGTCATATTGATGATCTATATAAATCAGCAGAGCCAGCAGAGGCACAAAGCACCACGTTGAGCACAGAGCCTCCCCACAAGGAGCTGTTTGCCCAGCTGCCTGGCCAGGGGACAGGGCTGGTGGGTGCCAGGACACAGCCCTGGGGACAGTCCTCTCACCCACACAGACCTGCCCATCACCGCGAGAGACTTTCTCCAGATTGGCCTCATGGGCGGCAAAAGCAGCAGGACCCCCTGCTGCTTTCAATGGATGCAATTACCTGCGGTCTCATCCTGGCTACTGCAAAATCTCCCGTGACTTCAGGAGGATGAAGATGGGACCCCAGGCGTTGAGATGCCCGACCATGGATGCCGCAGGGGGCTCTTTGCAGCCGCTTTGAAGCTCCAAGCCCAGGTGCAAGTGGGGCACTGACTTGATCTTGTAGCAACTCTTTTTTTATTTAATTTATTTTAACCTTTGTTATTTTGGGAACTTTGAAGCCTAAGCTGCTCTGAGGCGGCTGCCTTTGTAGAAAGGACAGAAAGTGCAGAGCAGGGATTTGAAAGAGGGGGAGAAATAGGGAGGGGAAGAAACGGTGCTTCACAGCTGAGATCTACAACAGCTCCTTCACTGTTTCTCCCGCATCCCAACAAACCCACCCCGGGAGGCACTCAGGGCTCTTTTACCAGCAGCTACAGGAAGTCTGGATGCAAAGCAACCACGGTGTCTTCCATTTATCTAACACTGTGACCCAGAGGAACCTCAAACACCATTGCATCCCTTCTCCCACCTCTCAATGGGACACCCCTCGGTCCTTGGGGTGGCTGCAGAGCATCCTTCCCAGTCGCCACAGCTCAGTCCCACTCCTGATGTGCATGTCAGTGCCATGGGGACACATTTATTCCCGCTGTGCCAGGAAGGACAGGAACATGAGGGAAGGCTTTCCCATCATCTTTGCCAGCCAAGCCCCCTTGCACATGACCACGGGCCAACCCTGCTTCCTAGGTCGAGTGCTACATATGTGAGGCAATTGGATAATTAAAAATTAAGCAAGTGCTTCTGCATTGCAGTCCAAATTATGTAACACCGCTCTTCAGTTTCAGCACCCATCAGCTTTCCTGCGATCACACAGCAGTACAGCCCTGCCTGTATTTGCCTGCCTGTCTTTTCAGGCAGGGCTGGCACCATTGGTAGGGAAAAGGAAACCCCGATGTCATAACCATGGGCAGAAAGTTGCCTCACATTCACATGGGGGGAAAAAAAGGAGGAAAATCTACTGATTTTCTTAGTCCAGTGCTGAAATCTGAGATGGCCAGAAAAAAGAGGATGGAGCCAGGATGCTCCAGCCCAACCAAGTGCCAAGGGTCACCCTGTCCAGGAGAGCACCCCCGTGACCAGGGGTTTTCTGAGCGAGGGGCTGCTGCCTCTTGCTCCTCCTGTGCCAAAGGGAAACAGCATCCCATTTTAACAAATAAGCAGCATTTCTGTAAGCAAAGAAAATTAAATCAAGGCAAGGAAGTGAGCTGTGTTTTCGGTATCTCGAGAGGGAAGAGCCCTGCCAGACTCTGAGCACCTGGTAACTGCAAACTCCTGCATTTACAGCCACTTATTTGCTTTAACCCTGCAGGCTCTGGCTGTTGCTGAGACCAGGACTCAGCAACCCATCCTGCCACCTCCTCCTTTCCTTGGCCAGAACCCCACTGAATACACAGGCATGGCCCCTGCAGTGCTATTCCCAGGACACGGATCCTGCTACATGGTGCGAAACCAGCCATGAATTCCTGCTGTGATTGGCCCCAAAGGGCGCTTTATTGGACTTTGTGCACAGTGGTTTCAAGAAGCCACCAGGGATGCCGTGGCTCACACCCATGGTGAGTGGCTCTGCCAGTACCCTCCAACGCCCCTTGGCTTTCGCGTGGTCTCTCCGGTGATTTACTATCTCCTGCCATTGCGTCTCTCCTCCCACCTCACGGCCCTTCCTTTCCTCCCCTCCCTCCATCACCCCAATGCTTTCCTGCTGCTGTTTCACACACATGCTGCTTTTCATCCCACGGCACATGAAAAGCCCTTCTTCCCCGGTGCTGAGCTTTAATTAGAAGGAGGCTGGATCCAGCCCGGGCTGTCCACACCATCATCATCCCGCAGGGAGGCATGCACAAACCTCTGCATCCCTCACTCAGGCCCCAGCCCCAGTGCCCGCGGGGCACCCCTTCACCCCAGTTTGTGCTGGCCGGCGTTGGGGGGGACTGGGCAGGTGATGCTCAGGGTGGGCAGCTTGAAGCTGAGTCCTCCAGCTGTTAACCAGAGATGTGCCTTACTTGACAAGCAAGAAAGGGGGAAAACATGATAATAAAAAGCTGTGGAAGCCAGCCCAGGTCCAAGGTTGACTAAGCAGGCTCGATGCATGTGATATCCTCCCCTCCCCAGCTCACAGGCATTTCCACCATCCACCAAGGGGACTGCGCTACTTCTGCGCACCAGGTCTGAGCTCACCAGGAGCGCTGCACACCTGGGAAGAAAGCAGGTCCTGATGAGAAGCTAATAAAATTGATTTGATTTTTCCCTGGAAGGATGTTTCAGGTACTGTCTTGCTTGTGGATGCTCGGACACATACCCCAGCCCAGCTAAAGCTGCGCCTTGGCATAAACTGGGACGAGACCCCCTGCAGCTCCCCAGTCATGGGCTGGCAGAGACATTTCTAATTCCCCTCAAATTCCCAGGCCACATGTGTCATGTCTGCAAAGACAAACTCCCTGGCTTGTCCCTTTTGCCAGCAAGAAAGCCAGCAGCAGCTCCACGGCAGTGCGACAGCTCTTGAGTCTCATTGCTGCTCCTCTCCAGTGCTCTCCTGAAGTGGCGAATGCCAGAGCCCAGTTATTTCTGGCTGAGCAATAGAGGAAAGGTTGGGGAGATGCAGCTCTGGGATGGGAAAACAGCTCCACACTGTCATGACTGCCACCAGGAAAACAGCACCCAGAGAAGCTCAGGGCTGGCCCAGGGCGGTGGGAGGCACAACGGACTCTCTGGTCCAAACCTGACATTTCCAGGAGATTTCCCAGAGGCTGTGGACACCAAGGACATCATTAGGGGAGCAGACAGGCTGAGAGCACCACAGCAATTTAAAGTCTGCGCTGAGTCAGATCTAGCCACAGCAATTTAAAGTCTCCACTGAGCCAGACTTAGCCCCACTGGCACCCTGCGGCCACGGCTGCAAAGTTCACCCTGGCAAGAAAATTTGGGAGCACGATGTCTCCTCTCCCAGGCATCTCCCCTTGCCCACTGAAGCTGCCCAGCTTGACTGATCCCCACAGGAGCCTCTCTGCCGTGACACTGCCCTTCTCGGCAGGACAAAGGGCACTACCTCCTGATGCCACACACGTAAAGACAAACCGCCCTGACCTGCGCTGAGCCGCCCGCCTCCATGCTGGAGCTGTGCCCTGGAGTCATTTCTCATATCCTCACTCCTCCTGCAGCGCCCTGAACCCTTTGGTCACACAAACATTCCCTCCAAACCCTCCACCTACAGAGCTAGGAAGGGGGGTTTTAAGCCTTAAGCCACCTCTTCTAAAAAAAACCCCAAACCCTGCTTCTTTCTCCGTGGTGGAGAAACCCCATTATGGGAGGGTATTTGGTGACTGCGGGGCAGCGGCACTGAGAAGTACCGGGATTCCACCGGCCTGGGCAGCTAGTTCCCAGCACCATGCCCTCCCTCTCTCACTCCCCCTGGGATGCTCAAATTAATTGCCTTGTCTTTTGGACCTTTTAGCTGGAACAAATAAAAGAAAAAGGGCGGGTGCCAAAACCCATAACAAGGTCTACAGTTCCTCTGAGCTACAAGGGCTGCTTTAAATTTCGTGGTTTTTTTCTTTTTTCTTTTTTTTTTTTTTGAAGGAGGTTTCCATGGTAACTGTCTCCCATCACACAAGAGCCTGTCCCTGGGATATTTCAGGGTTGCTAATATCTGCTTTCCCAGGCAGCCACTGTGTTGTGACGGTGACATCGTGGCTGGGTTTTTTGGCAGGGGAGGAGGGTAGGGGTGCAGGAGAGAGGAACCAGAGGTGCCACTCCCAAAAACCAAGGCCAAGGTCCTGCCTGTACCTTGTTTCCCCTGCCCATCAGGCAGACTCCATTCCAAAGGGCTCTGGCAGCCAGGTAATGGTTTTGCTTGGACCGCGGACCCAATTCAGGGAGCGCTCCCAAGGCAACACAGCCCTCGCCGGGCCAAGCAGAACCAATGTGTCCGAGCAAGGGCATGGACAGGGTCTCCTTAACATCTCCTGCTGCCTTCTCCAACCCTTCTCCAACTTCTTTCCTCCACCAGGTTAATTTTCAGCTGGATCAGCTCCCTACGGGAGCGAAGCCAGCTTCCTGCATCCCTCATAGCTGCTTGCTGTGCTACGCTCGTCAGTCATCCTAATTACTGAAATGTCTCAGAGCCAGCTAGGAAAGGGACCATGTCTCCTTTTGCATCAGGGCCACAGACCCCAAACTTCTGCAACCGACATGCCACCACCAGCTAGAGGGTCCCTCAAGGATCCTTTACTTCTCCTTCAACTACAAATGGTGAAAAAAGCCCCTGTCCATTCCCCAGCAGATCTCAGGCTCTGCAGACAGGACACAGTGGAGGGGATGGGCTCACCCCCCCTGTCTGTGCCCATCACCACCAAACAAGACTCTGCAACAAAGCGAAGTGCAGGATCAGCTTAGACCACGTCTCGAACCAGACCCCAAATAGCCCAGCGCCGGCACCACAGGGTGAGCATCCATCCCAAGTATCCCCTGGCTGTAGGGCAGCAACACAGGATCAGAAATACTAACGTGGCCCGCAGGAGAGGAGGAGGATGCTCTCTTCCAGGCACTTTCTCCCCGTTAAGCCGCAGCAGGCAGCCAGAATCTGGCAATCAAAAATCTTCCCTTATCTAGACAAATCCCTCAGCCATCAGAGTGATGCTGCTTGGTGTGAGCTGCCGGCCACAGCCAGGATGGCTGCAGAGAAGCCAGGGCCTGGCAATTTGCAAGTAAAAGGACAACCAGTCTTAAATGACAGAGCCATTGCCATCCAGATGCTGCCTTAAATCTGCCAGGCAAAAATGCCTTCATTTGAAGGACTGCTCTGCAGCAAGACTCCAAGAGAAATTATTTCAGAGCCTCCATTTACCTGGCTAAGCAACCATTAAAAAAAATAAAATATAAAATTAAATAAAATTAAATGAAATTAAAAGGTAGGAAATGGGATACGGCCCAGGAGGAAATGCCTCTAGCATGGGGGGAGAGGGGCAGAGGTGAGATAGCGGGATCAGGGAGGTGTGCAGCTGCCCAAGTGTCCCCTCCACTGCTAGGACCAGAGCCAGTTCCAGGGGGTAAAACATGCTTGCAAAGCTTTGGGGGTCTTTGAGGAGTGCCCATGCGGGCAGCCCAGCCCCCGAAACTGGGACAGGTCTCAGGGCGAGAACGGGAGCAAGCCTGAGCACCTCTGCCAGGATGGGGTCTGAGAAATTAAGGCTGCAAGTGATTAAAAGGAGCCAGGAGCATTGCCCTGCACGTCCAGCCAAAACAGGGGGCCAGGCCCTCCGCAACCCCCTTGGCTCAGCACCAGTCCCCTGCCTGCCCTGCCGAATGCTGCCGGACTCTGATACCCACCACTGAAATGCCAAGCAGCCCCACGGCCCGCTCCCCCCGCTGCTTTCTGGGTCAGCAAGATCCCCTCCCAGCCCCGCTGCCGCTGGAGCCAGCTGGATGCGCAGTTGCTGTGGCAACGGGTTCCCAGAGACGAAATCCCTATTTCTTTTTCTTTTTTTTTCTTTGGTTAAGAAAAAAATGTACAAGAGGCCCTCTACATCCACCGTGCCACCAAAACCTCTGCTCCCAGTAAGAGGGCGGGTCGGCGATGGGCACAGCATGGGGGCAAGGTGTCCGTAAGGATGGGGACGTGCACCCTGTGCCTCCCTCCTGAGTCTTGGTCACCCCCACTTTGGCCATGGGGGACTTCGTCCTCCTCCCAGGGATGCTGCCCACTTTCCTGCAGCATCTTCCACCCTGACTGTTGGGTTTTAAGGGCTGCCCCTGCTCGTAGCTGAGCCGAGGCTGGTGCTGGGCTCCATCGCTTGGAGGAGGGTATGTGACCAGGCATGGGGCAGCACTCAGTGATTCATTTGCTCTGAGCAGGTCGCCTCACCCACTCTGGCCCCATCCTTCAGCTGGAAAAGGGATGTGGAGAGGTCAGGTTTACACTGCATGGCCAAGACCAAGGGCAGGAACACGGTCCATCAGCGGTTTGCACCCAAACCCTATTAGATGAGCCTGTCCTCTCCCACCAGGTGCTCCAGAGCAGGTCCAGGGCAGGGTGCGTCCCCTCGGCAGGTCCCTCCCTGCTTTGCTGGAAGCTCTGCAAGCCCCCAGGTGTTGCTGAGCAAGCATCTCACACAGCAGACCAGGCAGACGGCAGCACTCTGGATGCTGTGGACAACATCCCACCACCAGCAGCAACCACTCCAGGAGGACACAGGAAGAAGGTGGCACCCCTGGATTTGGAGGAGATGTAAACCCCAAAGCATCCATCTCAAATGCACCCCATGGTGACGGGACCTGGGGTTAGGACCCCAGCTGGCAGCAGAAGGGAATTAAGCTCATCTTACTGTCAGGGTGGATTTTGCCGGCGGGCAGAAGAGCTGCTGAGACGGGTTGTTTCGGGGTCCCTTCCCCACCACATGTCCTGGCGTGGGTGGGCTGGGATCCCCCCCCGGCGAACCCCTTGGCTGCCCTCCAAGCCTCCCAGCACGGAGGTACCAGTGGCTGCCCCCTCGGCCGGGCACGTGGGAGCATAGATCATACCTCTGGGTTTCAGTGCATGTGACAGTGTCCAGGATCAAAGCCAAGTTCAATTAATGGCTCACAATCTTATTAGAGAAATTATTTCAGGATCTTGAGTAAAAGTCCGATATATCCACTCCATTCCATTAGTCAGGCTCATTTAGTAATTCAATCAATCTAAGCAAGGCAATTGAGCTCCTCTGGTATAATTTAACTCAGTTATTCTCTAGGTACTTAAGAATTTCTTAATATTTGCTCCATTATTTCACCATTACACCTATTTCCAGGTGCAAGGTTCGCACCTGAGCGATGCTGTGGGTCCAGCGGTGGGATGAGTCCCACTGCAGCCCTCTGCCATGCCCTGGCCTCATGGGATGGGGACACATGATGGGTAACGGGGGCTCCAGTGGTGATACTGGGGTGCCCTCACCTCCCTTGGAAATGAAGCTGAGCTGGGGACCAGCACCGCAACACCCCAAGACCCACTTTCCCACTGTGGCAAGCCAGGAGCAAAGACCCACCGTGTGTGCCACCAGCTTGGGGACCCATCGCTGGTGCCCAGACCTGGGCGAGAGAAGCAGGGCCAAGCAACCCCCAACCAAAATTCAATGGGATGCTCTTCCCACTTGACGTGGAAGTGAAGAAAAAAAGGGGGGGAGGGGATAACACAACTCTGCAGCCCCTCGGCTCCTGCTTCCCTCCTCCAGGGCCATTTAGGAGCCAGGGGTGAGGGTAGGTGGTGGGGGGGGACCACCTCGCACAGTCCACGGCAGCAGGGAGATGCGTGGGATGCAGATGAGAGCCGACAGGTGTCACATCTCACCGCTTCCCCGTGTAGCCTGGAAGGAGAGCTGGGGCGGGCAGGCACGCCAGCGGCCCGTCAGCCCGATTAGCAGCATCCCCCATCTCCACAGTGGTCTGCCTCGCATCCCCACGGCCCTCCATGCTATCCTGTTATTAACCCAGGGAAGTCATGGCCAGAGCATCCACGAGCACAGCCAAGAGCTTAGCTGAGATTTAACAGAAAAATGGATTAGATATTTCGGGGAGATATTCAAGAGCAGTTAAATATGCCCAACTCATCGGTGCCTTTGAAAAATCTCACCCCTCTAAAAAATTAGAATTGATTTTGTGTTTAAAAAGGAATCTATTTAATTTAAAAGTAAGATAATTTGAAATCATGACAGCTTGTATTAAGGCCTGAGTTTATGATAATCTATTAAAGTCATTGAAGTTAAGAACCTTCTCCCATCCTCTGCTGCCAAGGCTCCCATGAGGGAGATGGGAAGCAGGAGAAGTTGGGGGGCGAGGGGCTGTGCTGCCCCTGTTTCAGAGCACGGCAGCTGGGCTGGAAACCAGCAAGGCAGAAGAAGCTCCTTCAGCTCCTCCACGCTTAGGGAAAAAAAGAAACAGGACATGAGAAACCATTCAGTATTTCAAGATCTTGAATTATCTGGCACCCAGAAAGTATGGGTGTGACCCATTGGCTCTGCTTTCTAATTCCCCAAGTCCGTTTTATGCACAAAGCTGCATTTCAAGACTTCGCTTTTCAAATATCTAGCACCTTACTTGGGTGAAGGAGTCAAAGACACCATCTTTCGCGCGTTTTTTAATTGCATCGCAAATCTCTGCTGAGCCCAAGGGGCCACGGGAAGCCAGGAGGCTAATAAATACCCCGCTCACTGGTTTATAACCTGCAAAGGACAGGGCCCAAAAAAAATTAGCAGCCCGCAGGAGTGTGAATCCAGTTAATGACATATCAAATGCGGCTGAATGCTGCCAAGCCAAGCAGCGAGAAAGAAGGGGGTGTGAAGGTTAGCGGACAGGGAATATTGAGCTGCCAATTAGCATTTCTTAATGTCCACCAACCAGGGAGACTCGGCCTCCCTTCAAGAAAAAATCCAGCTAATGCAACAAACACAAAAGGAGATGAAAGTTGACCATTCCAAATGGGGGTTTCCTTGATTTAAAGCAGGATGGAACCAGGTGATTTTAAATGCAGGCAGCTCAGTGCACACCAGCAAGCAGCCCCATCCCTGCTCCCGTGCCCTCACCGCTTCCCAAAAATTCAGGAGTTGGGAAAAAGCGCCGCAGCAGAATGGGGGGATGGTGCCGGAGTCCCTCTGAGGACATGCATATAAAAACCATGTGGGTTTTTATGGCTACGAGCATGAAAGGCGATGCACGTGGGGACCGCGTGCGCCAAGCTGCTCCTGAGCACACGCAGGCAGCGAGGCAGCACGTGCACAAGAAGGCAGCCAGCGTAATTAAAACACGCTCCATTCATTAGCAAGGGGAGCTACAAAGCAGCTGAAAGCCCTGCCCAAGCACCTCCCCTCACCATAAACCAGGGGTAATACCCCCCAAAACTATGCCTCTGCTTTTGGAGGAACATGGGAGCAGCCAAGGGGTCCCCACGTTTGGGAGGGTTGAGCACCAACACACTCGGCACACCTGTCTCTGGCACTGAGAAGTCTCGGGGTGGGGGCAGTGAGTCCCAAAAATATTGCACGCAGGGCAGGCAGCAAGCAGTGCCTCACCCTTTTGGGTAAAGACAAATATAAAGCTAAAGCCACAGGGCAGCAGATCATGGCAAGTCAAAGCAAACGCATCCTCCCCAGCTGAGCCGCAGCTCATCGCTACCTGCAGCGGGGAGAAGCACATGCATGAAGGGGATGGATGCCAGTCCCCTGCTGCATGACTTTCCCACCGCCCCACCCCCAGGCCCCCAGGTTGGGCAGACAGCCCCCGGGTCCCCATCGTCCCCACTGGCACAGGCAAACCCCAGAAGAGCTTGGCTCATGGGGGGATCCATCAAAGTCCCTGCCACACCACCCACCAGCAGCGAGGGGATGCCCACAACCTCCACATTCATCATTAAGCTGATTATGTCACCAGAGCATCTCATCAGAATTGGGAAGTGACAGCCATTTTTGGGGTGCCCAGTTCAACACAGACCCCCAGCACCCTATTTTTAGCAAGCAACATATGTGGCTCTCCAAGACCCCAGCACATCTCTAGCTGGGGGAAAAACCTTGACCCATGTGCCATCAATGGGATGCCCAGCTCGGCCACCATGGCATGGAGGTGCCACCAAGGCAGGGGAAACCACACATGCCGGTCTCCACAAACGCCAGCCAAGCTTGAAAGCACTTGAATTATTTAGGGGAATTTTGAGGGGGACAACCAGGGCCAGAGGGGGCTGACACCTGGCCACCCTTGGGCTCCCCGATCCTGACCCTTTCCTGGCTGCTCCCCCTCGCCCCTTCCCCTGCCACAGTCCCAGCCTGCTGCAGCCACCTCCCCACATGCTCTCCCCCTCTTTGCAGGGAAACTGAGACACGGAGAGACCTGGAGAGTTGCTCGAGAGCCCATGTGGCAAAGCCAAGGCGCCACTGCAAGGAGCACTTGTGCAGCACCGCCTGCCCTTCATGGTGCTCCCAGCCCAAACCCAGACCTTCCCTGGCCTGGGGGCAGCAGCCTGGGGTCTGGTCCAAGCCCTTGCCAACCGGTGGGGCAGGTCCCCTCCCCTTGGGAACCTCTTCCCTCTACACAGGCCCTGGATCCAAAAACCACCAAGAGGAGAAAGAGAAGCTGCCCAGCTCCCCCCAGCTGAGATACCGAACCAGACCAGGCTCAGAGGCACAGACGTGGGTGTGCAGATTATCCACTACTCTGACATGTTATTATACATTCAAACTCAACAAGGTGGGCACAATTAATGGGTCTGGGGTTTGCCAGGGGTGGTGCAATCAGCACTACGGGAAGCCTGGTTTCTAGAAGGATGCTCAAATACACCCTCCAGCCCATGCACGAGGGCCTGTAGAAACACAAACAGCTGTCAACACCAGTTCCACGCATCCACCTGACATGGCCACATCCCCACCGAGTGCGCAGCGCCAGCAGTGATGCTCTCTGCCCCATGAGTTTCTTGGACTGGAGGCTCTCCAGCTCCAGAGGATGCAGCCTCTGAGTTACCAAGTCTGGGTCTTGCAAGACCTCTATGCACTTCAGGGTTTCTGCCATGCAAAAGCAGTGCCCAGACTAACAATAATAGTAATAATAATAATAACAACAACAACAATAGCAACAACAATAATAACAACAACCACACGTGGCAAAGCAGCACAACAACAACAATAATACCACCCCCCATGGCAAAGTGGCCACACCAGCTTCAAAGCAAGCCTTTCTCCTGCGGGAAGGAGATGTAACATGGCATTTCCCAGGACTCGCCAAGCCAAAACCCTGGCAAACAGGGGGTCCGTGAGCTGCCCCATCCTGCCAGCCCTGTCCACAGCCCTAGTATCCCAAGCTAGGAGACTTGTACTGGGACCACCTCTGTGTCCCCACAGCCCAAACCCCTGTGTGACAGGGGCCGGCACAGCCCCATGCACCCACAGGCTCTCGGGGGCCTGATGTGCCGGCAGTAATGCCCAGAAGAGAGCAGCCACTGCCGGGACGTCCGGGTGCTCTGACACGGGGCCAGCCGTCCTCGTATTTATCCGGTGCTGATAAGCAGAAGGAGGTGAAAGCAAACATCTGCCTGGCATCATCAGTGCAAACCCTGGGTGCAGGGGGTGTTGTCAGGGCGGATGGGTCCTTTCCTGCACCTGGAACCTCGCGGATTTGAAAAATCCTCAGGGAAATCCCCGCAGTACCAGCAGGGGCCATGCCCAGGCACCCCCACCCCAGCAGCACCACACATCCCCACTCAGGCATTCCCCATTAGCAGCACCCCAGGCCCCGGGGCCCATCGAGGTCCGGCTCCCTGGGAGCGGGTCCGAGGGGGCAGGGGACAAGCACCTGTGTCACCTTTGGGGTGTCAAGGCGGCACGGGCCTGGCGGCCATGCCTGCGCATCCCCCTGCATCCGCCTCGCTGCCGCCCCGTTGCCACAGCAACGCTCTCAGGCCTCCGCCGCAGCATCCCGCAGCACAGGGCTTGGACCGGGGGACCTGGGGTTGGCACAGCTCGCTGTCCCCTCCCCACACGGCCCTTGGCCTTGAGCAAACCGTCCCTGTGTGTCCCCGCATACCCCTCCCGCCCCCCGCTACGGAATCAACAGCCCCCCGCCTGTCTCTGCCTTTCTCGGGGGAGAAGGGGGATGCCCACGCAGCAGCGAGCGCTGCCTCGAGCCCACGCAGCACCCAGGACCGGGGCCTTCTTTGTGCACAGAGGGGTCTAGGGGCCATGGAGGTGATGAAGCACTGGGGAGAAAAACCCAGGCTGGGGCCACCACTATACTCTGCCCGCACGCATGGGTGGCACAGAGGGGCAAGGCCACGCAAAGCAAGGGACCGGTGCCTCATTTTTGGGCCGACATCCAGACGAGGGTGGCATTTTAAAAACTTCACAGAGCACCCAAGGTGCTGCCGGAGCAGCGACAGATGGACAGGTCTTGCAGGAGGTGTGCACAGCCCCCACGGGGCTGCTAGGAAAGCGATGGTGGCTTTTGCCTTGGGTGGGGGGGGTTACATGCTGGCGGTGATAAGAAACTGGTATTCTGCACAAATATCACTAAAAATTAAAAATCTCAGCGACTTGTTCCAGGTGGCGGGGAGGGAAGCGGGTCCCTGTGCACAAGCGGCAGAGGCCTTGCTCTGGTGCCAGCATAAACAATGGAGCAAATTGTTGGCTTTTTTTGGTGGAAGAAAACTGAAGAAGCTCACCAGATTTGGGCGGATGTGTCTCACACGGTGGGTGAAGGGCAGAGTCCCGGCTAGAGCAGGTGGGAACGACCCGGACCACGTGAGCAGGCCAAAGCCTAAAAGCTGAGGGCAGGAGTCCTGGAGACAGCACACCCAGGTCGGATGGGAAATGCTGGGCACTGGAGTATTTTTCCAGCAGGCTACAGGAAAAGTGCCTCTGCTTGGGGGCAGACAAAGCAGAAACCCTCGCCTCCAGGCAGCCACGCTGGAAGCAGGCTGCAGGCCTCCTGCCAGCACAAACCGCTGGTGGCCACGCACCAAGCTGGAGACAAGCCCCGCATATGCCAACCTCGGGATGCACCCGGCACCCCAGGCCTGCAGCATCTCCACGGCATCCAGCCCGGCGCTGCGGCCGGTGCCGAGATCCTGCTGCTGCTGCTGCTGCTGCAGCAGGGCGAACCGGTACCGGGGCCGAGATTGCTGCTGCTGCTGCTGCTGCTGCTGCTGCTGCTGCTGCTGCAGCGGGGCGAACCGGCACCGGGGCCGAGATGCGGCAGGGTACCCGCACGCCGGTGCCGCAGGGAGGAGCCCGGCGGCGGGGGGATGCTCGGGGCCCGCTGCCGGGAGGGGAGGGGGAGGGACCCCCCCCTCCGCGTACCGGCTCTGCCCGCAGGCCCGCCCGGAGGCTCACCCAGCACGAAGTAAGGCAGCTCCGTATTCTCCAGGTCATCCACCACCACCATCTCGCCGGGGAAATCGTTGCGTACGGAGAAGAGCAGCTTGGGCTCGGCGGCCGAGGGGCCGTGCATGATGCTGAGGTCGTTCTCCCGCAGGAAGGGCAGAGCCGACACCGTGATGCTCTTCAGCTTACACTCCAGCTCCTTGGCCGCCGCCTCCGCCGCCGCCGCCGCCGCCGCCGCCGCCGCCTCGGCGGGGCCGCTGCCCGCCGCCAAGCAGCAACCGGCGAGCAGGGCGCACAGCCCGGCCAAAGCCATCTTGGAGCCCCGCGCCGCGCTCCCAGCGCCGGCCGGCCGGGCGGGCGGGCGGGCGGGCGGGCGGCGGCAGCGGCGGCGGCGGCGGCGGCGAGGGGCGGGGACCGGGGCCCGGCGCCTCCCCGTGCGGCTCCGCGGCTCGGGGAGGCTCGGGGAGGCTCGGGTTTCCCGGCCCCGCGCCGCACCCCCCCACCCCACCCCACCTTTTTTCGTTGGCTGGGGGCGGGGGGGTCCCCCGCATCCTTGGAAAACCGGGAGGGCTGCGGAGCGATGCGGTGGCGGGAGGGGGTAGCGGTGCTGCCTTTGCCTCCTTCTGCACTGAGCATAGCCTACAGGTACCCCCCCACGCACTAGGCAGAAATCACGAACCCCCAAAGTCCCGGATCTCCAAAATCCCAGGAGAAGTCACGGACCCCCAGAATTCCAGACCTTCAAAATCCCAGACCCCCAAAATCCCAGGAGAAGTCATGGAACTCCAAAATCACCGATCTCCAGAATCCCAGCAGAAGTCATGGACCCCCAAATCCCAGGAGAAGGCCCAGACCTCCAAAGTCCCAGACCTCCAAAATCCCAGGAGAAGTCATGGAACTCCAAATCCCAGGAGAAGTCCCAGACCTCCAAAATCCCAGGAGAAGTCATGGAACTCCAAAATCCCAGGAGAAGTCCCAGACCTCCAAAATCCCAGGAGAAGTCATGGAACTCCAAATCCCAGGAGAAGTCCCAGACCTCCAAAATCCCAGGAGAAGTCATGGAACTCCAAATCCCAGGAGAAGTCCCAGACCTCCAAAATCCCAGGAGAAGTCATGGAACTCCAAATCCCAGGAGAAGTCCCAGACCTCCAAAATCCCAGGAGAAGTCATGGAACTCCAAATCCCAGGAGAAGTCCCAGACCTCCAAAGCCCCAGGAGAAGTTATGGACCTCCAAAGTCCCAGACCTCCGAAATCCCAGGAGAAAACATGGACCCCCAAAGGCCCCAAGCCTGTGTGATTTGAAAAAATATATATATATTGGGAATGTAAGGGCCAACACCAAACCTCCTGGTTCTTTTTGCACTCTCTTTTTTCACTCTCTTTAAGTGAGCTCAGAGCAGCACCAGCAGCACCAGCAGCTTGCCCAACCTCCAAACCTTCCTGCAGACACCAGCAGCTCTGCACCCAAAATGTTCTAACCGTAAATGTTCTCCTCTGCCAGTGGGGGGTGAAAGGCCCAGGCCCCACACACGGCCACAGCCATGCCGGTTTGCTTTTCCCCCTTGGAGGCTCCAGCCGGCTGACACCCAGCGGAGCCCAGGGGTGCGGAGGCATCGCTGCTCTGGAAGAGGAGCTCCCACTCCACCGGCTCCATGCCGGCTCCTTGTGTGGAGCACGGCTCCATCCCGCCCGGTGCCTCCAAAGAAAACCACACACAGCAGATATGTCTTACTTAAAAAAAAATATCTTGCAATATTTTTTTTTTTCCACAGCAGCTGCAGGGATTTCCCCAAATTTCTCCTCCCTCACCCATGCCAGCCATGAAGCTTAACGTGCCCCCACTGTGGGCATCACGAGGGGACACCGCTGTGCCCCAAACAGAGCAAGCAGAAGAGCCACAGTGGGTGTTTTTCCCCAGCCCCGTTTCTGATTTATAATAACCCTCCCAGTCACCCACTACATTTTGGGGAGGAAAAGCCACGCTCACCATTTTCAACACCAGCCTTGTTAATGATCAGAGCCGAGCACTAAACTTATAAAGGTGAGGCTGTTTTCAGAAGGCAGCTAGTGGGGAAGGTGTTTCGGCAGTGCCGTCCCCCGCCATCACCGGTCGGCTGCAGCTGCTGGCAAAAACATTTTTAAAAAAATCAGGAAAAATGAGCGGCAGTGTTTTGTAGGATGGAGCATGGCCCTCCTTTTGGGGGGTACAGGGAAATCCCTTTGGAGGGCCTCTGCCAGGTCCTTTTGCTGCTCTTCTTTCACCAGGGGACACAAACTCATCAAAAGGAGGGGGTTTTCCCTGAAAGAAAAGGTGCAATTGCATTATTCAGAAGGCGTCACCGAGAAGGTCCTTCCAGCCCACGTTTGGAAATGGGGTGCACCCCTGAAGGCGATACCCCGCTAATGCCTAATACCGCACAAAGAGGAGCACACAAGGGGCTTGGTAGGAGGCGTGAATAATACATACAGATAAATAAAACATCTAAAAAGAAAAGAGCTGAGAACGGTAAATCCCACGTCACCCACGGCCTCCTCCTGCCGCTTGCCGGTAACGCCCTACAGATGACATCCCGAACCTCGTGAATCATTTACCGCTATTGACCGTGTAACTTGGCACAACCAGGAGCCCTTTAAAGTCGGGAGAAAGCCGGTTGCCCACGGGGGCCTCGAGGCAGCGACTCCTCCCCGGCACAGCCGCCGCGGGGGGACCCACCGGGCCCTTCTGCAGGGACACAGGGCTTTGGGAGCCGGAAAAGGAAGTTGGGAAAAGGCCGGCCGGCGGGGCTCGGAACCCCCCCGCGGCCGTGCGGGCCGGTGACCGGGCCGAGCACCCACGGGCGACCGCCCCCCTTCGCCGTTCCACGCGTGTCCCCCGCCGGCGCGCTCCGCTCCGCCCCGCCCCGCGCCGCACGCGGCACCACCAATGGGAAGGCGCGGGCAGGTCGGCGGCGCCTTTTATTGGCTGCCGCCCCTGCATATATTATCGAGCGGCGGCGGCGGCGCCCGTGGAGCGCGGCGGGACCCGGTACCGGCAGCGGTACCGGCAGCGGTACCGGCAGCCCGATCGCGGCAGCGGGCGCGGGATGCTGGCGGGGCCGCCGGGGGCCGCCTGCCCGCCCGGCGATGGGGCGGTGTGGGGCGGCCGGCAGGCGGCGGCGGCGGGACAGGGCCCGGGGTCGCTGAGGCGGAGCGGAGCCGGACGGGACGGGACGGAGAGGCGGCCGGTGCCCCGCCGGCGTTGAGCGGGAGCCTGGGGTAAGTCTTGCGGGGTCGGGGAGAGGGAGTGAGCCGGCGTGGGGACCCCGACGGCGGGTGGGGTGCGGAAGGAGCGGTGCGGGGGGATCCCGGGTACCGCCGTGCGCGACGGTGGAGACGCGGCTCGGCCGCCGCCGGTTCGCTCGGTGACCTTGGTCAAGTTACCTCCCGTGCTCCGGGCTCGCTTCGCTGTCTCCCCGGAGAGGACGGGTGTAGAGGAAGGCAACGAGCCTTTCCTAGGAGGGACACCCCACCCCACCCCCACCCCCCCGCCCCGGTGCCCGAGTGCGGGGCCCGGCAGGTCCGGGGGAACCGGCCCGCTGGAACCGGGTGCTGGCAGGCTGCCGGGGAAAAGAAGATGCCGCTTGCGCAGCGCGCCCTGCTCCGAGGGCGATGTCGGTGTAAGATGCCCCGGGACGGCAGGGACCGGGGGAGATGCCCCCCGAAAGGCTCCAACACATACTTGACCGTTGGGCATATATAAATCAACAGGAGGGGTCTCCTATCCCCCCCCCCCCGGTGCTGCAACGCAGGGCCCCGCCACCGACCGGCTCTCCCGCCGGAGCAGGGGGCCGAGGCGAGGACCGGGTGTCCTGCGGGAAGATGTTTGCTGCGTGGGGTTACCAGCGCGGTGCCGGTGACAGCAGCCTCCGGTAGCTCGGGGAGATGGGGGTTCCCGGCTGCCAGGCTCAATTCCCTTCAGGAATTTTTTTTCAGGAAGAAACAAACTCTGGATTTTTTTTTTTTTTTTAGTCCAGAGCATCAGCTTTCAGCACAGGGATGTGCACACTGGCCTGCCTCTTTCTCAGGGGCACCCGCGTGTCGCTGCCCTCCGAGGCTGCCCTGGAGCAGGGCCGGAGGGTTCCGAGGCTGCCCCCCCGCTCCGCCCCGCTGCGATCCCGGGGCCGGACAGAGTAAACCTGGGTGCTGCGGGGCGGGGTGGGACCTGCCGGCAGATGTCAGTGTCCTCTCTCTGTCAGCAGCCAGGAGGGTCCGTACAAGCCCAGGAGATGTTGCAAGGAGGTCCCCGCACTTTTTTTTTTTTTTTCTTTTTGCCGAGCAGAACTGGCTTTGGTGGGGGTTCAGTGACAGCTCTGAGATGTGGGGAGCAGAGGGGTGCTGGGAAGGAGCGGGGAGCGGCACTGACACCCCACATCTCTTCCCTCTTTCTGCCCAGCACCAGCCACCTGCTGCCTTATTTACCCTGCGCTGCTAACGCTGAGCTACCGCTGCGCATCGCTGCCCACCCGTGACACTTGTCACCCGTGTGAAGGCAAGGGAGGGATGGGAGGGAGTGGTCCTCACCTTGTGCTGCCCCCAGCTCCTGCATGAGGCTGGTACTCGGCTTGCGGGGTCCTTCAGAGGGGGGGAAAGGAGCCAACCTCTCTGCAGAGATGCTCTTCCCCAGCTCTTGTGCAGGGACGTTCTTCCCCGGCCCTGGAGACCCATCTGCAGGGATGCTTCGGGCCGAGAGCTCAGCACAAGGCGGGGGAAGCTGGCACTGCTGCTGCCTTCGCCGTGCTGGGGGGAGTTGTATTTTGCACATTGCTCTTTTAAGAGGCTTTTTGCCTGTGGGTGTGAAAGTCTCGGGTGAGCAAAGCCAGAGGGCAGAACACATGGTGCTGGTGCGACTCGCTGCACGCAGCTGCTATCTCCCCCGGTGGCAGCCCAGGCTTCATCTCATTTGATGTCTTATGCAAATCCTTAGCTCCCCGAGTCCTGGGATTTTCTGCTATTTTCTTTTACTCTCATCTTCAAGTGTCTCGCTCTTAAGGATGCAAAGAAAAGCTAATAAAAGGAACCAGATTCATCAAGTCTTGCAGGTTTTTAAACCAGTCTCATGAGCTGGAGGGGATGAAGGCTGTGACTTAAAGTCACTTAGCAATAGTGACTGAAAGGGCTATGGGGGTTGGTTTGCAGGAGCCTAGGGAGAATCAGTTCACAGCCACCATCGTGATCTTTAACATTGCTGCTCGGGCAGGGATGGCAGGCTCTGAGGTGGCTGTCCCCATGCTTGCTGCCCAGAGCCATGTCTCCGTAGGCCAGGTGCCAGGTGGCTGACAGCACCCCGCCGTGCCCACTTTGCCAGCGATTACCGCGCTGCTGTCGCTCCGGCGGTGCCTGGCTCGCTCTCTTAATTACCCCAGCAGATCAATGAGGCCCCGGCGCTTCCTTGGGAGTGTATGGATGAGAGCCCAGCAGCACGATGCACCATGTTGAGAGCTGCTCATTGCAAACCACGACAGAGCAAGGAGGGGGGCAGAGGAGGCAGCTGCACAGGCAGGGAGAGGCAGGGCTTGAGTGCAGGGGAGCTGGGTCCCACGAAACCCCAGGTGAGGTTGGTGGCTCTGGAGCAAGGGGCCGAGCATCCTGCAGAGTTGAGCCCTTTGGGATTGTCTATCCTGGGAGGCGTAAGTGGCAGAACAAGAGGTGCCCTGTGTGAATTCACATAGGAGGACAGCTCAGCTCAGTTCACTTCAGAAACTAAACTGCACTTAGCCTCTGCCCAGACTCTCTTAAGTGGCCTTAATTTGATAAAGCTTTCCCACGTTTAATGAGAAGGTGACTCAGTCGCTAAGTTTGATGTTCATTCCCACTAAAAGGCATCTGCAGGGAGGTTGAGACCCATCCCCACCGCTGCCTGCTCCAACACAGATGCATTTTTGCTCCTGCTGTGCCCCAGGGACCAGCCCATGTGGCTGGGCACGTCCCACAGCTCTGCCACCAACAGGTATAGCTTTGCCTGACACAGACATCGGCTGCGGCTTTTGCTCTGGGCTTTGGCTCAGCATTTACAGGGGGTAGTGCCCGAGTCCATCTAGAGTCCCATGCTTCCCCATGACACCCAGCAAATACTACCGCAGCCACTTCCCAGCACATGCTTCCCAGTTTATGTGTCTCTAGATCCGCTCCTGCAGCATGAAAGGGCAGAAATCAATGTTAATGTCCCTGACAATTAGCTAACATCTTAATTATCAAACTCAGCCTGATTAGTTGTGGAGTGCATGGCTCCAGAGATGCCGTCAGCATGGAAGCAAGCAGGACCTCGGCATAACTCTGCAGGATGTTGCTGCTGTTGCCATCGTCTCCAAGGGCAGTAGAGAAAGGCTTTTGCAGCTCACGTGAACTGCTCGCCAGGCACTCGAGCATCCCCGTCCATACCTCGCACCATCCTGCCTCAGTCTCTTGAGCCATTTTGGGTGAGGACACCCACCACAGAATCAATCCCCTTGCCATCTCAAGGGTGGGAGGGAGCCTCTAGAAATTGCAACAAGCTATTTTTAAGATGCAGCATGTGATGAGTGACAGTCTGGGCCATGCATCAGCTGTCACTGGAGGGACACCGGAGCGTTCTGCTGCAGGCAACAGGGACATGGAGGGCTGCAACAAGATCAGGAGGACTTGGGCAGGAAGGAGGTTGTGGTCCTGGGAAAGTTTGCCAAGAATATTTGCATTGGCACTCTTCTTCCTTCGCTTTAAGGTTTTTATAGAAGGGGGAAGGAAAAAAAAATTAACAAGCTGGAAGTTTTCCAACTTTTGTAATGCAAAACACTAAATAATAAAAAAAAAAAGTAGTCTGATGCTTCTCATCAAATCTTGATTCTTTTAGATCAAGGAAAAGTGATTAAAAAGTTATTTCCAGCTCTAGTAGTAAAGTCAAGGGAGTTACTCATTTCCAAAGAGCTTTGCTCTCCCTGGCATCCCAGGAGGATGCTGGTGTAAGCAGGTGGAAGTGCACTCCAATAAGCATCGCCCCCAAGCCTGCAGAGCAGCAGCAGCAACCCCTCAGCAAAACCAGAGCATCCCCCATGCATCTGTGTGGACTAAGGACTATATGGAGCTATAGCAATTTCTGCATGTACTTATTTTATATAACCCCTGATTGATATGAGCAAATAAATTAGCCCAACTAACGAAGGTGCAAGAAAGCTGCTCCTTGGGGATAAGCTAGCCATGTAACTCGGCACAGCCCCCGTGCAAGCTCTCTTGCCCGTGGTGGCTTGCCTGTTCCTGCCTGACTTGGGGCTTCAAGCCTCTGTTGGCAAGGATGCTCGCGTGCGTCAGCGCCTGTCCCCAAGCAAGAGCCTGGCACAGAGGTGCCAGCACTTACAGTGTAAATAAGAGGCAGGTGTAAATAAGAGCTCATTTAGCAAGGTTGGAAACTTTGCTGCTTTAAGGGACTCTGCATGCCAGGAGGGGACCTTTGCTGGATTTGCACCAGCCAAGGGCTGGAAATACCCAATTCTGACTATTTTTATTGCTCTGTAGTTAAACATGAGGTGGCCACAAGGAAACATCTTGCGCTCGGTCATGAATCTCAGAATAAGCTCCCCAGGGAAAGCCGCAGAGCAGGCTGAAATGGTTTCTAGCTGGTCTGGGGACTGCAGCCCAAGGGAAGAGGTGGCTTCATCCCTAATATCTGTCCCCACCATGGTCACCCAGAAGAGGTGTGCTGCATTGAGCTGCGGTGCTGGCAGAGGGGGTGGGAGAGAGGATCTGGAGGAGAAGGACAGCATGGGGAGCCCCTCTTGGTGAAGGTGTATCCCCCGTGGTGGTGGTGGCAAGGCACTGGTCAGCGGTGGTGGGAAGCTGTTAGCACCCGGGATGGTTTGCTGGAAGAGACAGTGCTCTGCCTGTTCCCCCCAAAATAATCCCTTCTGTGCTTTGGATCAAAGGAAAGATGCTTCCACGTCCTCCTGATTTACTCCAAGAAAGCCTCGGGGAGGGCAGTGGAGTGACTGCTGTCAGACCACCCATACCAGTCTGTGGTGGTGTGAAGTGGTGATGGATGAGGCCAGTCGTTCATAGCGCTCATGGAAAAGCATCCCCTTGGCTGTATAGACCCGGGTGGAAGGAGAGGGGAGAGGGAACCAGCCATGGAGCAGGCCCTGCCCCCCAGCTCAACCCCACCTCAGCTGGAGGTGGTCAGGAGCCACCTAAAAGCCACAGACAATGACGTGGGATGAGGAGATCAGCCATGCCAAGCCCGTTTGTGGCACAACAGGCAGGCTACCTAGCACGCCGGCAATCTAAGCAAGGTGTTTTGCTGGCACAGCCATATTTAATGCTACGAGCAGCATGTTTCCGTGAGCAGGGTTTAGAAAGATGCTGTTCAAGGACTGCTTTCACCTCAGCTTCTGAGAGCCGGAATGCTGCTTTCCTCCCTGCTATACAGGAGAGGGACCAAGTCACGGAGGGTTTAGCCCATGGTCAGCATCTAAACCATCCACAGGGTTTGCTGCCAGGCCTTGGCTCCCACCATGCCCTCCTGGGCACGGCAGCTTGTCCTGGCTCCCCAGGTCACCCCGTACAGCGCAGCAGCAGGACCCACAGCTGCAGGGCAGCACGGGACGGGGGGGGGGGGGGGGGGCGGCAGGAGGGTTTAATCCTGAGCCTTGTGTGTTCCTTCAGTCTCCAGGCCACCTCAATTTTAATTGCATCTGCAGATATTCCTGGGGAGGAGAGCAAGGTGCTTGCCTGCTTCAGGCAGCCGCTGCATCCCGGCTGCCTGCTTCCCCCTGGCCCAGCTTTGGTTGCAGGCAGGGAAGCAGGCAGGAGGATTTCAGAGCAGCCACAGTGCCTCAGCTGCTCAGCCTTCACCCACACGTGGCAGCACACGAGCAGCTTTGTGAGCAGTCGGCATCGGGTCCTGCCATGTCTGGCGGGGGGGACAGATGCCCCCTCCAACACTCAAGGCACAGAGTGAGGAAACCAGTCTGACATTGCCAGTCCCCCTGCCCACCCTGGCATGGGGGCCTGTTTGTTTGGGCCAGGATTTGGCCACGTCATGGCCACGGGGGACTCCACGTGCCAGGAGCAGAAGGCAACGACCGGGGTGTTAGGTGGCTACCTGCAAGGCTGGGAGAAACCAGGGTGATACATGGACAGATAGTAGGGGGAGGACAGAAGAAACCCTGCCTGCTGCTCCTGCCCACCCCTGCCTGCCCCACTGCCCCGGCACCCCCAATCTGGTCATGCAAAGATCTCAGCTTTGTTTAAAATTAACAGGGCCCCAGCCTTGAGGGCTGACTGAGAAGCTGAGAAAGCGCAATCAAAGTGCACCCTTAAGGGTTTAAAAATAGAAGAGAGGGAGAAAAAAAAAATTTTAAAATAATAATAATACATGTTAAAGCACGATGATTCATCTGGCAAAGCCCTGTTTGGGAGAACGCGGGGCTGGTGTGTCCTTAGCAGGGGCAAGCATTTGGGCTCTGGGCCCCACCAGCCACCTTCCCGGAATAAAAATCACCTCCCTTGGAAGCACTGCAGTGATGGGGTCCCTATTTTTAGGCAAACAGCTCTTGCTGCCCTGCTGGACACCTCACCTTGCCCCAGCTCTGCCAGACCTTGCAGCTCGCCGGCTCCCACCTTCACTTGCAAACTCAGGCTCCGGTCCCAGGGCCGCTGCTCCCAGCGAAGCTCCATCTTTACTCCTGCAGATACTGCTGGGCTATGAGAGCAGAAAGGTCTTGGCTTGAGAAAAATGCCAGTTGCATTCAAAGCACCACCACAATCAGCCCAGCCAGCCATGGGGTGGACCTCCATCCATCTATCCATCCATCCATCATCTCAGCCACTGGCAGGATACAAAGGAAAGTCTAATATTTTCCAGCTCCCTATGCTTATTAATTTTTAGCCCCCTCCCCCCCCAAACAAGCTGCATGTACTCATGACGGGCATCCCCAAAGTGCAAGGCACAGAGACAACCCGCTGTCCCCACTGCACGGGCACCCTGTAGCAGCAAGCTTAGCTCACCGGGCTGATGCATGGCAGAGAAAAACATAAAGAAAAAGCTAGAAATTTCTCAAACAGGCACTAGCCAGGTTTTCATTTAACTTCAGCAGCAGCCAGCACCCCTAACCCCATAAGCTCTTACCTCCTGCGGCATAACTGTTCTGTGCCTAATGCATGGCTCTCCCCAGAGCACAGCTTTCCCTTCATCAGCAGCCTCCCCAAAAGCAAACACCTTCCCTTCCCTTAGCTTATGGCTGCACCTGCTTTATATCCATATCGAATTGGCCCCACCTGGCATCTTGCCTGGCGGGGCCGCCCAGCGCCACCGGCCTCACGGGCTTCCTGCTTCGTGCTGTGCCGTTGCAGGGCAGGGCTGTCCTGGAGGATCGCCGTGGGGGCGAGAGAATGAAGAATCCAGCCGGGCAGCAGCAGGATGGGGCGGCAGGACCTCCTGCGCGCTGACGGGCCCCCGCCGATGCTCCCGTGGCCGCTGGCCCTCCTGGCCCTGAGTGCGTGCTGCCGCTGGGGGGTGGCCGGCGGGGCAGGTGGCACGGTGCCCCAGCAGCATGCCGCCCCCGCAACCCCTTCCTCCTCATCCTCATCCTCCTCTGGCCGAGCACCCCTTGACTGGCTCCTTAGCGACCGGGGACCCTTCTACCGAGCCCAGGAGTATGTGGACTTCATGGAGCGCTACCGGCAAGGTTTCACCACCAGGTACAGGATCTACAGGTGAGGACCAGCGATGGGGGCCAGGCCTTCAGCAGGCACCCTGGGAGGGGACTGCGGTGCGGGGGGCTGTGGGAGGGCGCAGCGGAACAGACCCGTGTGTGCGGGAGGAGGCTGCCCATCGGGAGAGATGGGGAGTGGGTGTACGTGAGATGCTGCTTTCTTGTGGAATAGAACAGCAGCCCCCCAGGATGCTCATGGCAGGGCAGGGCTGGGCTCCAGGTGGGATTTGCCCTGAGCTGGGAGTGATTTGGCATGCAGGTTGAGATGGGATCAGCCCTTATGATGGGAGGCACAGAGGGATGCTCCTTTGTCCTTTTGCCATCCACAAATACATCTCTGTGCCAAACTACTAAGCCTGCCTGGACTGCCAGCCATCTGGGGCTGGGATGCTGCTGGGCCTTGCGAAAAGCCACCCTGACTGACACCCTGGCATGTCCCCAGTGCTGTGACCCCATAGACTGCAGCAGTGGGATGCTACATGCGTGGGGGCCAACGCTGGAGGGGCTTTCTTGCCAGTAGAGAACCAGGTTCAACAGCAGTGGGCTCCACTGACCCCAGCAAAGGGCCACCCCGTGACAGCCAGTGTGGGAAACCCACTCCACCACCTCCCGGTGCTAACTGGGGCTGTCACCTCCTGCTAACGAGCCCTTTTCTCTTCCTCTCCTTGCTGGTACCAAGCCCTGGGGGTTTCCAGCAGCAGAGCAAAGCCCAGCCACTGCCTCCAGGAGAAGCTGACGTGGGTGCCTTGTTATGCAGCCCAGCACCCCCAGAGAGCTCCTCTCCCCCCTCACCCCCTTCCTATGCGCTGATGCTGCCATGCCGAGGGACCCACGTCCTCCAGGGATGCTGCTGGTGACGGTAGTGGGACGGGAAGGAGCAGCCAGAGGGATGGCAGCAGCCTTGCGCCTCCTCCGAAGCAGAGAGCCTACTAGCAGCCTTTGGGGCTTGCTTTGTCTGCAGGATGGGATGGGGGTACCCAGTGCAGGGCTCCTGGCCCCCCCCAGCCCCACTTGCCCCAGCACCCAGGGAGCATGCGTGCAAGGGGAGATGCAGCATTCTCACCCCCAGCTCCACTCCTGGCCCCAACTTCCCACTTTCTGGACCCAAAAATAATGATGGGAGGCCACCTGGCACTCGCTGAGCCCCTCAGCTGCTTTGCATCCGTCCATCCACCCCTCCCTCTCCCTCCTTTCCCAACCAGCCTTAATTAAACTGTCTGAAAGCCACCGCCTGGTTTTAATTAGAGCAAAATGCTGAAGATTAGGCTGAAATCAGCTGCTGGTTATTTCCAGGGCCGTTGGTTGTTCAAGGCAGCGGCAGGCTGGTGGCTGCACCCCCCCTCCCCCAGGCCAGGCAATACTGGGGGGGGGGGCACGTTCACAGCCTCTGGGGCTACAAGGGGACCCACCACATCCCAATGCCTCCAGCTTCCTACAAAACGCTGCCGATACTTAAAACCATGAAACCCCCAGATGCCGGATTTTCACCCAGATCCATAGGCATGGGAATGGAGGATGGATGAGGCCCATCCAGCTCAGTAGGCTGGAAAAGGCTCTGTCCCTGCCCAGGGCTGTGATTAATGCCAGCCGGAGGTTCCCGATTAATCAATATCAGGCATCTCCGCTGCTTGTAGCTTGTTATTGCCATTGATGGCTTAAGGAGGGACGACGCTTTCGTCCTGGCTGGATCTATAGCTGGCGAGCGCACGCAGCTGGTCCTTCACCTCCGCTGCAGTGATGGGGAGGTTGAGATGGTCCCAACAGGAGTTTTTCTACCTGCTGATCCCCTGCCCCGAGGCGGACACTGGGGCAGTGGAGGGGACAGTGTGCACATGGCATGGATGGACTGGCTTTGAACCCTCTCCCCACCGCTGCTCTCCCCCCACAGGGAGTTTGCTCGCTGGAAGGTGAATAATTTGGCCTTAGAGAGGAAAGACTTCTTCAGCCTGCCACTTCCCCTGGCCCCTGAATTCATCCGCAATATCCGTCTGCTGGGACGCCGGCCCAGCCCCCAGCAGATCACTGACAGCCTCATCAAAAAGTATGGGACCCACTTCTTGCTTGCCGCCACACTGGGAGGTGAGTGCTGGTGGGTGCTCGCTCCCTGCTTGCTCCCTACTCGCTTCCCTTGCGCAAGGCAGCATGCAAAAGAGAGTGGGTGGGAAAATAAGCACCACAGCAGAAATGCGTTCAAGAATGGGAATGGGGGGGACCCCAGCAGCCCCCCGAAAGCGTCGCATATCCCCCCCAGGAGAGGAGTCCCTGACCATTTTTGTGGACAAGCGCAAGCTGAGCCGGAGGGCAGAGCCTGCCGGGGGGGCTGGGAACAGCTCGGGGGTCTCGCTGGAGACCCTGCACCAGCTGGCAGCCTCCTACTTCATCGACCGGGAGAGCACGCTGCGCCGGCTCCACCACATCCAGATCGCCACGGCCGCCATCAAGGTAGGCAAGGGTGCGAGGGAGAGGGCAGCACGGGCAGACAGTGGCTCCTGGACCCACCAGTGGCTCCTCAAAGCTGGCCGAGACCCTGAAGCAGCATCACAGCCCAGGGAGGGGAGACTGAAGGCGAGAGCAGGCGAAGTTACCACATCCACGTTATTTAAGGGAAATTGGGCATGCTAACGAAGGCACATTTTTCAGCGGGCTGCAGGCAGGGCTGCTGCCTGTCAACAAGCCAATTAGCAGGCAATTAGTTCTCCTCTCCAAGCATTGCCTTGCTACGGGGAGTGGGGCACGGCAAGCCTGGCCAGGGGTTATCTGCAGCACTTTCAGTGGGGTGGCACACGCCCTGGATCCCCTCCTGTACCCCTGACCACCTGCGGGTTCCCCCCTTTAGGTGACCGAAACACGGACGGGGCCACTCGGCTGCAGCAACTATGACAACCTGGACTCGGTGAGCTCCGTCCTGGTGCAGAGCCCTGAGAACAAAGTGCAGCTCCAAGGTAGGACCAGGCTGGTGGGGACGTGGTGATGGACGAGTGCCACCATGGGATGGCCGCAGGGGAGGATGCTGGCTCAAGATGCTGCTTTTAATTTAAGGGCTGGGGAGGAGGGAGGATGAAAATAATCAAAGCTGGGCAGGATGAGGTTGTTGCTCATCTGCCAAGAGGAGCCAAGATCAATGCAGAGCCCAGACAAGTGGCTCCACAGCAAATTGATATGAAAATCATGCGAGGGTGGGGGCCCAGGGAGGGGGAAGGCTCATTCCCTCCTTGCCCGGGCAATGCTTTCGAGGGGCTCCATGCATGCCCTGATGCTCTCAGGGCTGCCTTCCGCTCGCAGGGCTGCAGATGGTGCTCCCCTCCTACCTGCGGGAGAGGTTCGTGGCAGCCGCCCTCAGCTACATCGCCTGCAGCTCAGCCGGGGAGCTGGTGTGCCACCGAAGCGACTGCCGCTGCCAGTGCCAGCCAGCCTTCCCCCGCTGCAACTGCCCAGAGGCTGACATCCAGGCGCTGGAGAGCAGCCTGGCCCAGCTCCGGCGAGCCTGGGAGAGCCACCACGGCCAGTTTGAGGAGTCAGGTGAGGCTGGAGAGACCCCATGAAGCATCTCCTTCCATGCAACCCCTCCTTTGGGAGCAGTCCAGGCTGGGCAGTGGGGCTCCAGGGCAAGATCCAGGCTGGTCGTCTCACTGTGAAGACCTGAGAGCCTGGGTGGAGGGAGGTTGCGTCCAGCCCTACCGTCATCACTTGCTCTCCTGGCTCTGCTGACACCATCTTTCCCCCCCTGCAGAAGAGTTTCAGGCCCTGGTGAAGAGGCTCCCCGGGGACCATTTCCTGAACAGGACGGCCATCTCCCACTTCTGGGCCATGGACCTGGATGTCCAGCATCGCTACCAGCAGCTGGGTACCAGCCTGAAGCTGCTCTCCAGGAAAACCCACCGACTCATCCGGCGGCTCTTCAACCTCAGCAAACGCTGCCACCGGCAACCTCACTTCAAACTGCCGAAGGAGAGGTAGGGTTCCACGGCATCCCCCTCCCATGCTGGGGACACTGCTCAGAGCCCTGAGGGGGGCTCAGACCCACAGCCCACCTCCCTGTGGCTGGGACTGGAGGAGCTCCCGCCTTGCTGGAGGGATGCTCGGGGGGGAAGCAGGCAGGAGGGGCAGCTGTGCCACCCTGGGATGTGGCCCTGAGAGGTTGGGTCCAAGCCTGGAGGTGGAAAATGGGGCTCAGATCATGGCGGGGGGGGGGGGGGGCACCAGCGGTGCAGAAAAATGAGCACAAGGTGGGCAGCTCTTCCATCACTAGGGAAAGTTGGTCATGCCCCAAAAGATGCCATGTAAGCATCTCTCCTCCCATGTCTGTTCTCCACCAGGTCCCTCTCTTACTGGTGGAGCCGCGCACAGTCGCTCCTGTACTGCAGCGAGACCACCATGCCTGGGACCTTCCTGGAAGAAAGCCACAGCTGCACATGTCCCTCCGACCAGCCCTCCTGCCAGGGGTCCATACCGTGTGCCTTGGGCGAGGGGCCAGCCTGCGCCAGCTGTGCCGAGGACAACAGCACCCGCTGCGGGACCTGCAACCACGGCTACGTGCTCACCCAGGGCTTCTGCCGCCCCGAGGTGGCCGACTCGCTGGAGCACTACCTGGGGCTGGAGACGGACCTGCAGGACTTGGAGCTCAAGTACCTCCTGCAGAAACGGGACAGCCGCATCGAGGTACACTCCATCTTCATCAGCAATGACATGCGGCTGGGGAGCTGGTTTGACCCCTCCTGGAGGAAACGCATGCTCTTGACCCTGAAGAGCAACAAGTACAAGCCTGGGCTGGTTCACGTGATGTTGGCCCTCTCCCTCCAGATCTGCCTCACCAAGAACAGCACGCTGGAGCCTGTCATGGCCATCTACGTCAACCCCTTTGGGGGAAGCCACTCGGAGAGCTGGTTCATGCCTGTCAATGAGGGCAGCTTCCCAGACTGGGAAAGGACTAACGTAGATGCCTCTGCCCAGTGCCAAAACTGGACGCTCACCTTGGGCAACAAGTGGAAGACTTTCTTTGAAACGGTCCATGTCTACTTGCGGAGCCGCATCAAGTCTCTGGATGACAGCTCCAACGAGACGATCTACTACGAACCCTTGGAGATGGCAGATCCCTCCAAGAACCTGGGGTACATGAAAATCAACAGCTTGCAAGTCTTCGGCTACAGCTTGCCCTTTGAACCGGATGCTATTCGTGACCTGATCCTTCAGCTGGACTACCCCTACACCCAGGGCTCCCAGGACTCGGCCATGCTCCAGCTGTTGGAGATCAGGGACCGGGTGAACAGGTTGTCACCCCCTGGCAAAACCCGCCTCGACCTCTTCACTTGCTTGCTCCGCCACAGGCTCAAGTTGGCCAACAACGAGGTGGCGAGGATCCAGTCCTCCCTGAGGGCCTTCAATGCCAAGCTGCCCAATGCGCTAGAGCAGGAGACGAGCAAGCTGTGCAGCTAACAGCTGGGGCTGCTCAGATCTCGGAGCGACGGGGGCCAGGAGAAAGGACTCCCGGGGGCAGGGGGAAATAACCACCCTAAAAAATTAAATCAAGGCCTTACCTTAGTGCCAACTGTGTGCTTCCATGCTACACCCAGCGACTGGCCAAAGAGACGCAGGGCTCAAGCAGAGAGAGGACACCAGTGGGACTACGGAGGAGGGATGGCTTACGCAGCGCAGACTGGCTCCAAGCGTGGGGACAATGCCAAAACGGCCACCCCGTCGGTGCCTGGGGGAATGCGTTGATGGCCAGTGGGGATGTGGCTCAGCCAGAGGCAGCTGCTGGTCCTGCCGAAGCAGATGCCCAACCCACCATGAGGATCCTCCAGCGGCAGCCTTCTTGGCGCCCCAACTTTTGTAGTCTTTTTAAGAGAGGTTTCTACTGGCACCTTCGCTTTCGCATCCCTTGCGATCCTTCCTGCAGCTGTGTCCTCACACACGGTGCTGGGGGGACCACACCGCAGGCCCCCGAGACCTGGCAGATCTCCCCTGGGGCCTCTCCACGAGCATCTCGTGACTGCTGCAGTACCAAGGCATCGTCACCCCTTGTGTAGGAAGGAGGAACTGGCACCTGCCCCATGGACGCTGCCATCACGGACACTGGTGGAGAAATCTGGGCTACAATTCCTTAAAAAAAAAAAAAAAAGTAACCTAAAACAAAAGAAAGAAAAAGAAAAAAAAAGTTTTATTTATGTATTTATTTATTTGTTTTGTTTGGGAGGGGTTTTTTTAAGCCTATTTATTTGGGGAGTGTCATTTCTTGTCGGTGGCTCCAGCCAAGAGACATCTTAGTAAAATGTATCTGTTTAATATATTTTTTAAAAAATGCCTTTTTTGAGCAAAAGAGCAACCAAAACCAACTGAGATTAAAAAAAAAAAGAAAAAAAAGAACAGTTTCTGTCATCTCTGGCCCTGGCTTTTCCCTTGCTGTGCAGCAGGAGGGGAGGGTGAGGACACTCCTGTGTGTGTGTGTCCGGTGGCCGTGTCCCCCTGGTGACTCTGCACCATCCTGCTCTCTGGGTTTTAGCCGAGCCTCCTGAGGCAAGGAGATGCCACTGCATGGGCTGGCCATCTGTGTCCTGTCCATGTCTTCATTAACTTAGAGGGACAGGGCTCTGAGGTGGCCCATTAAGACCATTGGACATGCCTGGAGGCAAAGCGAGATCCTGCCCACACCTGGAGCCAGCAGCTCCTGCCTGCTCCCCCCAGCTTTCGCTTTTGCTCCTAGCACGGTGCCTGGAGCAGACGCTCCCTGAGCTGGTGGGAAGGACCTGCGTGCCATCAGCCACATCTCATGTCCAATCTCCTCCTGGTCCCATGTAAACATCCACCATGCCTCAGGGTGAGCAGTGCTGTGGCTCAGTTGTCTGCTGTGGCACATGCCACCTCTTTGGGCATGTCAAGCGTGGCCCTTGGGAGCTTCGCTTGATGATCCTTAGCTCTGGTAGGGGAAGAGATGGGAGATATCTGACCCTCAGCCACCCTTTCCAGCCAGTTACAATTGTACAGACAGGTATGACAGTCATCTCTGTGTCCTAGCTCTATTTCTTGGTCCATATACCTAAGTTGCTCCACACTTTTGGTATCTTCATTGACCTCCTCAAGGCCTTCTCATTCACCACTCTCTTAGAAAGGACCCCAAACCAGGTACAAACCACTGTGGACACCTCCCTCTGCTACACCCAGTGCAGGCGTCAAGGGGCAGCGGGTTTTCCCAAGGCCAGCATCTCTGTCAGCCCCACTGATAGAGCCTGTGGCATCTCCAGTGCCCACTCAGCTCAACCCGGGGTGAAGAGCCGGGTGGTGGGAGCAGGCGAGCTGGCAGCTGATGGCTCGGTGGAGCTGGGCTCCCCTCCCTCCTTCCCTGGTGCTGCTGCTGCTGCCGCGCTCGGTGCCTGACCAGAATATCAAGCAGTGGCACTGCCCGGCTGTTGGATAGAAACACTGGGTATCCAGACAAGCGGAGCTCACTGCTTCGGTGGCTGCCCTAATTTCTTGGCCAAGGACAGGCTAGAAAGAGGAAGGAGCCAATCCTCCATCCTGCAGCATCCCCAAAGGAGGGGGTACAGGCAGAGGGGATGGGCAGGGTGCAGGGAAAAGGAGAGAGTGGGGAAAAAAGTATATCGGTGTGCAGATCTGAGTCCATTTCCTAATCCTACCCGGCTAGCAAAACTTGCCTGCTTGGATGCTGCAAAAGTGGTGGTAACCCAAACTCATCCATCCTGCTTCTGTCACCTGCCTGCTCTCCTCCATCCTTGGGCTGGACAGATAAAGAGATAAGCGGGAGGAAAATAACACCGGGAGAGATAAAGAGATAGGTGAGAGGAAAATAAAACAGGGGTAGATAACCCGTGCTTGCTATTTATATTCCCTGTCTAATCTATCAATCCATCAGGCCGGCTATTGTGGTTATAGCATCCCTCAATCTGTCACCTGGACTTCTCTTCTCCATACATCTGTCTTCCTTTGCCCACTACTACTCCCTTGTCTACCAGTCCTAAGGGGAAAAAGAAATCAGGCAATTAAACACACGTGGAGGAAATGAGAAGTCAAAGCCATCATCTTGGCTCCCCGGGGGAAGCTGGCAGATATCTGCCCGGGGATGAGGAGGGTATAGGCAGGAGGGCCAGCAGTGCTGCCTGCTCCTGAGCAGGCGAGGCTGCCAGGAGGCTTCTCAGCTAGAAAGACCATTTTGGCTTCTGCCACACATCTTTCTGGGCCATCACATCACTTCTTCTCCCCATCATCACATGGGCCGTGCGTCAGGCTAATGTTCCTTGGCTCCAACCTCTGTCTCCTCCAGACAGAGCATTTCCTACCATGCTTTTTGGCACCCTTAACCAGTCACACATCCTAAAGCCACCTGAACATAAATGCGAGAGCCGTCAGTTCACCTGGCAGCATCTCGAGGAGCTGCTGGCCAACACACGACGGAGCAGCTTCCACCCGGCAGGGGAATGACCCTGGGCTTCTCCATCTCGGTACTGGCTCCAGAGGCAGGCAGATGATGCTCTGAGAGTAACAGTCTCATGTGCAGGGATGGAGGTGGATGAAGGCTGTTTACTTTCCCTTTAACACAAAAAAAGGCGAAAAGGGGCAGGCAAGCAGCTGGAGGGATGCACCATCAACTCTTTGCATCCTTGATGGTTGCCCCCCAGGCTGGCAGGCAGAGCTGCGCTGAAGCCTCCCCTCCCTGCAGCCCCCCCAGCAAGATTTCATCGTGTATTGCCCAAAAGCACAGAGTTTGGCCCAAATCGCTGATCCCTGTCAGGAACAAGGCCACTCATGGCTTTCTCAGCCCGGCAGCCAGAAAGGTGCCACCTCGGCAAAGCACCCCATCGGGCAACACAGGGGTGGGCAGACAAGGAATGACAGCGATGCTGAACACATCCCTGGCCACCAGCCCCCACGCCATGGGGCTGCACCACCTCTTTAACTGAGTGGAGGAAAAGACAGGGGTGGTTCCCTGAGTTTTGCTGATAAAACACTGTATTTTGGGAGAGAACCACTTCCACCTTTTTGGGGGGTAAGTGGGTGAGTTAAAGGAAGAGTGTTCCCTCCCCCCGCCCCGGCGAGGGGACTGCCAGGCTGCATGTTAATCTCGGGTGGAGGCAGCCAGGTCCTCCCATCCCTGTTCAGCAATTAAGGCGCTCGATGGAGGTGATTAAGAAGACAAGGTTAATAACTGGAGGTCAGCATTTGATTACCTTGCAGTGCTTTCCCCTGCGAAGAACAATGCCGACACCAGCAGGGCTGGCTAGAGAGTCGCTGCCGTGTGGCACTGACAAGATCTGGCCTCTGGATGCAAAAATCCAGTGTGCCACCCCGAAGAGGAATCAATTCAGTGTCAAACCCATTAGGTTTTAAAAACCGGTGTGTTTGGGTTTATCCTTACCTGGGCTCTGGTTTGCAAGTCCCTCCATTTATACAATACCCTCTGCAGCATGAAAGCCAGAAAGCTGCCTCTTAAATAACAAGCTAAGCTCCTCACTCGCTTGATTGCAGACATTCTGGCTCCCTCCGGACACATTTATTTAGCAGCTCTGCCAGGGAAAAGGAGGCTGGGGAAAGGCCATGCTGTTTCACCCCCAGCCCTGGCAGCAGGATGGGATTATCCGCAGTGCTCTCCCACAGCATCCCTGCCCATGGCTCCCAGGTGTGGGTTCTTCCTACCTCCATCTCCCGGGCCCGAGACAGACAGTGAAGGGCTGTGATCAGCTACACCTGAACCAAACAGCTCACAGCTCCAGCTCTCTAACCTACACTCTTTTTTCCCCTCCTGCATTTTCACTCCTTTTCCACAGCAGTGGTTGAGCCTCCAGCCCTGCATGCTGTGTACCTTCCACCTCATGTCCAAGAGCATCTCTGCATCAGGCTGTGCCAAAATAGCAAAGACAGTTTTGCCATGAAGAACCAGGATGCAGGAAGGCCGTAGGGCTAAGCCTGCATCCCTGGCTGCACCCCTGCTTCAGCCTGCCTCAGTTTCCCCACTCCTGGCTTCCAGCTCATGGTGTACCAGCCTGGGAGAACAGCATAGGATGCACAGGGGATAAAACATCCCCAGTGGAAGAAGGGAGGGCTGGGGAGGGGGGCTCCAGGTAAAATGCTTTACTGACATATACTCTTTTTCTTTACATGCAAACAGCACACAGGTGCAGATTTCACTTGAAATTCATCCCTGCAGTCTCTACCCTCTTGGTTCAGGCTGCAGGATGGGCAAGAAGTGGAAATCAGCTTGGCAGGAGGCTTCACGCCAAGCATTTTGCTCAGGGCTCCTCCAGTTTTGTTAGCCACACAGAACCACCAGGCAGCTGCCCAACAGAGCTGTTTTGCTGTTTGACAGCGTTTCTGGGGGAGGCAGGCGATGGCAAGCTGCCTGCAGACCCCTCCACCCCAGCATGGGGCTGCTCCGGCTTCTTCCTTATAACACGGTTTCACCGCAGGTACCAGAGATGCTCCTGGGCACGTCTGGGATCACCATTTACTCTCCCGACTAACCAAGCAGACTGTGGGATGCAACCCCTGGAAAACTGGGATCCCCAGGTCACGTAGTGCCGTGGCCTGGAGCTGCTCTGCCAACCCAAGCCCATGGAGACTTGTCATCATCCTCTTCCCACTCTGGGCTCAAGGCAGGGCAGGAGGAACTCACCGCTGCCCCCCCCCCCCTTGCTTCCCCCTGCCTCTCCGAAGCCTAGCGACATCTGTGTAGCCGAGCGGCAAGCTAAAACCTCACCATCTCTTTTTTAGCCTCGTCTTTTTTTTCCCCTTCTCCTGACAAGATCAGAAGTGCAGTCAAGGTGGCAAATTAGCACCAGAGCCTCGTTAATTGGCAGGCAGGAACCTTCTCCTGCTGTTTGGGTTGTCATCAGCTGCTTCAGCACATTTTCAGTTTCTCTCTGTTTCGGTCTATTTTCTCCCTTCGCTGATGGCGGGCTGGGATTTTCCTCTCTGCTCCATCTCCCTGCCATCTCTTTCAAAGCCACGGAGGGCTCTCATCCTCCCATGCCACTCTCCCTGGTGTTCCCGCTCTGGAGAGGATTTACAGGGCCTGCACTAAATGGCCACTTCTTAAGGAGCATGGGGGGACAGTTAACAGGCTCTTGAAATTATGATCCCCTCGGTTTCTTCCTCCCTCCTCCTCAGCCTCCTGCTGTGGCCTCCAAAGAAGGCAGGAGAGGCTGCAAGGAGCAGGCAGGGAGGAGGCAGGGGGAGGTTGCTGCCAGTCCAGACACACAGGAGGGGTCCCAGCCACCCTCCTTTGTCCCCCCACAGGAGCTTAGTGAGGACCTGGGATGACTTGAGCTGGTGGGGACCTCAGGAGGCTCCAGTCCCAGTTCCTCAGATCCCTTCTTCCCTCCCCACTGACTCCTTCTTAAGCAAAGATGGAAAAGCATAACCTCACCCATCCATTAGCACCCAGAAAACCCCACCACCTGCACCAGGCCTTGACCTCCTTCAGTGCCCCCCAGCTGCTCCCAGCTCTCAAGGAGAACCTGAAGACCTCTTTAGACACTATCAAATAACGTATCTTCACAGAATCCCATTCTGCAAGCAGAGAAACTCGCAGGGGACTGGGGACACTGATGGCAAATTGCTTGATTCTACCCAAGCTCAGGGCTGGGAGCTGCTGCTGCTGGCAGTAGTACCCCTGTCCATTAAATACGGGTGCCCTTCCTCAGGGTGCCACTGCAGCTGGTGTAAATCAGCAGTGCCGGGGCCAGGGGCATTGCTGATTCATGGCCAGGAGCCTGGCTGGATAACTTACCTCATTTGGCCGGACCCTGAGCCCCCCTGGCCCTGCTGCCCCCGGGGACCTCTTGGCTCTGCTCCTGGACTGGGGGTTGAGACAGTCGGTGAATTTTGGAGGGTTCTCCCTGGAGGGCAAAGCTCTGCGAAAGAAAAAAAAAACAGACAAAGCTGCGAGAGAGACCTTTTGCTCCTACTACATGTGCCAGGAGCAGAGCCTGACTGGATAGAAAGAAAGGAGAGAGATCAGTCTAATTATTCTTAAAAGTGTTCTCCCAGCCTACAGGCAGCCTCTGCTCCGTATGAGGATACACAAACCTTCCCAGGCAATCTGCCTCAAAATCAGCAGTGGTTACTACATCGGTCACCACCTTCCAGTTTTTCCTCTAATACAATTCCACACAACGGTTCCTCGCCCAGTCCTTTCCCCTGACATTATCGATCCACTCAGGGAGATGGGAATTGAAGGAGAAAAGGGTCTCAGGGACCTATTTCTCCACCTGTAGCCCACTTCATCACTGGGAGAGCCCATGCCACCAAGGATTTATCTCCCACGTTGTTTTCCCAAACTAGTTTCTATGGTTGTTTCACTGACATAACAGTAAAAAAAATACGGCATATAAACCACCCCAAATAGTGTCCAGGGATGTGAAATACTATAAATCCCAGGAGGCTACTGGGAGAAGACTGATGTTCAGATCGTGCCTGCTCTATCCAAGCTATCTCCTCATTGGCCGTAAATCAGGGGGCTCCCCTGAAGCCCATGAAACTCAGTTAAAAAAGAGACTTCCTTCTCTCCTGAGCCTCGGCAGTGGTGTTGGGAGCAGTGCTCTCAGAAAAGCTCCTGGGGGAACAGAATCAGTGATTACACAAATTAGTTTCTAATAGCTTTTATCTCCTAATTTCTACTTTGTCAAGTACCAAAATCCATTAATAATCAAGAAACCATGTGGAAAAACATTTAACATCCCAGCTACCAAGAGCTCCCACCCCATCACACTCCGGCAAAGTTAAGGGAGAGGGGAAAAAATAAATATTATTTTTTAATCTCAAACCCAGCTCTCCAGCTAAACCATCAGCTGTGTTTGCTGATTAGCAGGACGATGGGACAAATCCACACATGAAGCTGTAGATGTTGCAACTCCCATCTCACTCCTCTCGAGCCCTTGCCAGATAAAGGTTCCCCGTGCAGTCCCATCCCTGTGTCAGCTCTTTTCTAGAGGGGACCAAAGACTGCTGGCCAAGGCTTGTGGCACCCTTGGTCCTGCCTGTACCCAGTGGCTTCTGTCTAAATGAAGGCAAGATGCTGCACCCCATGAGATGGGCACAAGCAACAGGTCCTCCATGGGCTGAGGTTGGGTTGGACCATAGCCACCCCAGGGCTGGTCCCTTCCACTCTCCAATAGCTCTGCCAAAATACAGCAGCCCTTCAGCTTTATTTATTTCTTATCTTGGCCTCACAGAGCTGGCCTTGGACCTCTGGCCATGCCAGGTCATGGGTCTCCCTGCTCAGGTGGGAAATCCACCCCCACCTTGCTTTGATTTGCATCAGCTGCCACCCCGTTCTGCAACGTTGCCCCTCTCTTAATCACCTGTTTGAACAGTCTAATAGGCCACTAATAAAATATTGCATTTCTAAAGCTCCCCCTTGATGGAATAAATCCCCCGGTGTCCCCAGCAGTGGTCGGAGGGATGCACGTAACTGCTGTACAGCATCGCCCGTGACTTTCCCTCTGTGTCTGGGCTGCTTCCCCAGCAGCAGAATCCTGGAGAGAGGAGAGAAATAAAACCCCGCATCCAACCCAGAGGTTGTTGCCTGAGCAACGGCAGAGGTGGGCGCAGGGATCCAGGCGGTGCAGCCAGAGGTGAGCTTCAGACACGATTGCCGGAGGGTTCAGGGCACCCTCTGGGAAAAAAAGCAGGAACGAGGAAGGAATCAGGATGTTGCAGCTTGAATCGATGGCTGCGGTACCTGCTGGGAGCTGGGGGGAGGACGGGGGAGGTGTGGGCAGCCGGAGCGGGGATCAGTGGCTGCGGCATCCTGCATCCCAGCTGGGCTGCTGCCGGGATGGCGGTGGGTGGGCATGTTCCCAGTATTAGGGTGGATGTGGGACAACCTTGTTTAAAGAATGCTCTTGTCTAACATGTCCTGGCCTCACCGCACGTTTCTCCCTTCCTCTCTTGCCTGCTGGTGGCTTGAAGAAAGGGACTGAGATTTTTTTTCTTTGCAGTTTAACCATCACCCCAAGGCAGGATCCAGAGCCAACTTCCCCATAGCAAACCCAGTATCCCCAAAGAACCAGTAAATTCTCCTCCCCATATGACTGAGAGTCCGTCAGTCCGTCCAAGGCTAGCTGGTCACATGCAAATCCTGTCCTGAGCTCCTGCGGCTCAAACCAGCTGGCCTGGCAGAGATGAGCAAGCAGTAGTGCAATGGCACTGTACTGTGGTGACCACCTTGGGGCCAGACCATTGCTAGACAGGAACTTGTCTTCGTTAGGACATCAGTCCCTTAGTGACCGTGCTGGTAACAGCTTGGGACATCACCACCACCATGCACCTTTTATTCTACCCCTTCTCCTGCTCTCAGCAAGGCCCAAAGTCTGGTTATGGATTTATTTGTGTTTTGCTGTTGGCTCAAACATCGTTAAAAACCACTGTGATGTTGGCTCGGGAGCCGCGGGCTTCAGGCGCTCGCAAGCCATAAATTGACAGCTGTGCTGTGTGCAAATCTGTATGTGGGGTTAATGGACACAGCTCCTGCCAGAGGCTGGGCACCATGGCAATCCTTGCCCTGGGGGATATGACAGGCGGGTGTCCCTAGGGATGCTCAGCATCCTCCCGGAGCAAACCCCTGCACTGGCTTTCTGCAGCTGCTTGCAAAGCGGCCAGAGCCCAATGAGTGTCAGGGACTGCTACAGCATCCACATCATCTTCTAATCACGGGGAGATGGGATGCTGGAATGGGATCCAGTGCTGCAGATGCTTTCCAGGGGTTTGCTCCTAACCAAGAGAGATTTAGTTGCTGGGGGTGGTGTACATGAGGTCACAAACCAAACTATATCCAGACATATACAGTACATAAAACTACAGTCTGTTTCCCGTCTAATTGGTAATAAATGTAAATGTTTAGTTATGCGTGGCTTGGGAGCTATGAAAAAAACATCTGGCTGGCTGGTTTTCCTGCCTACCATCTGTAGCTGAAACGAAAGGCGAGAGCGTGTGCGTGTGTGCACACCTGAGGAAGACGACAGCAGGAGAAGAGGGAACGGGAGCAGGAACGGAGGGGGAGGATTGCTGGAGCGGGGAAGGTTGGTGCTGGAGGGCAATTTCTGGCCAGAGCTTTCCCCTACTCATGGGGACCTCCAGGTTCTGCATCTCTGCTCAGCCCTTTGCTCCCTCCCAGGTAATGCAACACACAGAGGAAGGGCCCGAGCTGCCAATGCAGTATTCCTGCATGCACTGGGGGGGGAAGCAAACCTGGCGAGCCCCTGGAGGTCTCCTCCTGGCCATTAATTACCGTTAACCAGAAGCTCTGATCTGATCCAACCTAGAGCGGTGTCTATGCATCCCTTCATCCAGTGCAAAAAGCTTAGGGCTGAAATGGTCAGACCACAGCTGGCAAGGAGGCGTTGCTGGTTCCCCCTCTGCTCCTGTCCCAGAGCCGTCCTCAGGTCCATAACACATGACCTGCAGCACCGTTCCCACCAGTTAAAGACTGGGAGGAAACCACTGACCCAAGGAAGCAAATACAGCCCCTTCTCAGCTCACAACACTTTGTCAACCCTAGATCCCCAGTGCTGGGGAAGGAGGGAGAGCCAAAAAGCAAATGCACGTTGAAAATCAGGTTTGCAGCAGAATTAAGCACAGGGGGAGGTGTAGGTTCCCCCTCCCCACCAAACCTCCCAAGCTACGGTTTCCTGCCCTCACCCAGCAGCAGCTCCAGCCACCACAGCAATGCCACCACCACCATCCCTGCTGGACCCACACCTAGCCCAGCCCAGCTGGGGCCTTGGGAATCCAGCAGCCTTCCTCCTCCTCCTCCTCCTCCTCCACCTGCCTGGTTCACTCTTATTCTGACAGCACCGCCTCTTACTTTGAAGCAGGTTTTTTCTTGGAGAATGAGCTTCATTTTCTAGACCATCCCCAAAGAGTCCGCGAGTACTCGCTCTTGTCCCTCCCCCTGCCTTGATCAAGGCTGAAGGCTGAAATCCAAGTGCATTGATCAAAGCAGCTTCTTCAGGTGAGATTTACTAGCGAGGAAAAGCAACAGTTGTTGAGGAGCTGGTCCAAGGAGCCAGCAGTTCCTCACCGGGAACAAGGTGGTAGCCATGGGTAGGAGGTGCAAAGGACTTCACAGCACCCAGGACAGCAAAGCAAAGGGGTTTTCACCAACCAGTGAGGTTGTAGGCTGCCATAGGTGAGAGGGATGCTGCCTGCTCCTGAAACATTTGGGATCGAACAGCAGCCAGGTGTTATACATCTGGGCTCTCGTAGGGAAAGATGCAGCTTTACATACAACCGGGACAGAGATCAGTGATGCCTGGCCACAGCGTGCTGAGTCCAAGGTCTTTTGCCTTGAGACAAAACCCTCCCATTCCTAGAGGGCAGCTTTAAACCAGCCCAGGCTCCACAAAACCCCTTGAAGAGCTGCGGGCTGGCAAGCCCAGACAGCAGCCCCCTGGCTCGGTGCTGAGCGATGGGGCTGGTTGCCAGCTACTCATGCCAAGGTGAAAGCAGAGAGATCAGGCAGCCAGATGGCATCCTCCCACAAAAATAACCACCAGGACTCAAAACAGCTCATCTGCAATTGAGGGCTAAAGCTGGGCCCGATGTGGCCGGTGGCTGCCTTGAGGGGGGACACGCTGCTGCCCAGGCAGGGAGGGCACAGCAGGAGCAGGGGTAAAGCCATCCACAGGGATACGCAGGCAGGGAGCCGGTGCCATTACTGGTGTTTCTCAAGAGCATCCAGAGCCTGGCTGGCTTCACGTTTTAAGTGTGAGCCATGCCCTTATGCCCGGCTTGTGATTGCCCAGAACACGCTGCTTGAGAAAGGGAGCGATAAAAAGGGGTGAAGGTGGGGAAGGGGCGCTGGCAGGAGGAGAAAGTCCTTACTTGGGCGGCAGACAAGGTCAGGTTTGTTTGTGTTGGTAAGATGACCAGACAACCCAACACCAAGAGGCAGCCCCTCTAGACAGGCTGAGACGTGCTCAGCCCCGGGCAGCTCCTGCATCCATTTTGCTGTGACGGAGGTGATGAACACACACACACACCCCCCGCCATGCCACGAACTGTCTCTGCCCTGAAATGGGCACAGGAAAAATCAGCTTGCTGCTGCCTGCACTGTGACATGCTTTATGCCCAAGTGCCTGCTGCCCGCCCTGTGCTACCTGCCTGCTTCTTGCCTGCACCAGCAGCACAGCTCCCCAGGCACCCTGGGCAAGCTCACATGCCCTGTGCGGTCCTTTAAGCCAAGCTTAAAGTGTAACTCAGCCAAGCCCAGCTGCAGCCCCCAGCAGGACATACAACCTTTGAAATACTGGGGCATGCCCTCACAGTGGTCACACAAGCCCCCAGTTACTGGGGAAGCTCACCTTGGTCACCCCTCCCAAGCCAGCAGAGATCAGCCCTGGAGCCACACTACCTTATTCCCTGGTGGAGTCAATGCTCGCTAGCTCCAGCTCTCAGAGCTGGTGAGTCCAGGTCTCCAAGGTCGGGACATCAGCTGGTGCAACTCCCCAGCTACCTCCAGGAGATTTACACTAGCCGCGAGGTCCGTCCATCCCATGGAAAGGGTCAGATGTGGCCGGTGTGGGAGGAAAGGCCAGCAGTGACATTTGCACGTTGGTCCTGGCAGCCTCCAGGCAGCCGCAGCAGCTGCCTTTGAGCACTTTTCATCTAATTCAATGAAAATGAGATGTTCAAGTGAATGAAGATAATTTAATAATGAATAGCTCCAACTTATCGGAGAAGCTCTCCATCCCTGCCTGACAGTTGCTGCCTCTAAGTGCAGTTTAATAAGGGAATCACCATCACTCAGCCCTGTGGTAGGAAATCAACACTTTGCTACCCACTGAAAAGGCTCTGCACCTTCCTAAAAGCTGAAGCAATTTCTCAAGGAGGCTAAACTCTGTTGGCCTTTAAAAAAGAAAAGAAAAAAGAGTGGGGGAAAATAAGCGATCAGCAAAGCAGCCCATTTTCAGAGGCGAAATGTAATTAAAAATAAAAGCCAGCTTGAAGAAGGCTGTAAGTCATCACAAGCAGCCGCCAAAGCTGCAAGCAAAAGCGATGCTGGCTGAGCCTGCGAGTGGGAACGCAGGGGGGGTCCCAAGAATGCAGTAAGCCAGGAGGACATCTCAGCAAGACTTTTCAATGCATCAAGGTGCTGCTTTCTGCCAGCCAGGACTGGGACGGCTCTGCTGCATGCCATCACCCCCAGCTGGGGGATGTGCTGCCTGGGAACAGGGGGAACCCCCTCCTTTGCTATGAATCAGGGCATCAGCATGAGGGCATCAGCATGAGGGCATCAGCACTCAGCCACCTCCAGCCCAGCCACCCTGGCCACCTCTGCAGTGGCTGTGCCAGCCGCAGGGGCGGACACGTTCCCTGTCTTCGACAGTGCAGAGAAGTGCTGCTGAGCCGTTTCCACCCCAGCGAGGACAGAAAACACCCGCAGGACATCCTTGGCAGGGATTGATTGAGCTGGGAAGCACCACTGCAATGCTAACTGGGGACTATGCACACAGGTCCTGACAGCTGGGCAGGCAGCAATGGGCCCCCATCCCACCGCCTGAAGCCCCAACAGCAGGCAGCCATCATCCACGCTATGGAAATACCACCAGCAAGTTATTTCTTCAAGGCGTGATCCTGCATCTCACCGAGTATTGATCCAGGCAGCAAAGGGCTGCATCCTGCGTGGCGCTGCCTGCTCCCGTGCAGGCAGAGGGAGGTGTCGACACGGGGGATGCCAGGCCCTGTGGATTCCTGCTGACACCTGCCAGTGCTGGATGTTTAATTATTAATCGCATTTCCAGTAGCAATTGTTGCTTGTGCCGATGGAGTTGGACTAGACATCACAAGCAATTAGCAGAACCCTCCGCCTGTGTTCAGTCGGTACCTGCTTAATGCTCTGCTCACGTCCTCCTCGGGTCGCTGCAGAGGGAAGGAGGAACCCATTTACATCTCCTCTGCTCGCAGCCTGCTGCTCACAGGGAATCCTGTATGTCTAGCCTGTGTGTGGTGGCCACGGGCAGCGATGCGGGCCAGCCCTGGCATGGCACTGGCATTGTCCCCTCCTGCAGCCGTGTGGCAGATGTGGAGCGGGACGCGGGGGGCATCAGCTGCTGTGCATCCATGTGCCACCGATGGCCAGCCCTTGGAGGCACTGGGGTCTCAGCCAGGTCTCCTGGGCGAGCAAAGCCAAGAGCAGGAGCGGCGGGAGCTGCAGCAGACGAGGCAGCCCCAAGCCTGGTCCCGAGCAGAGTTACCTCAGGGCCAAGCACCTACTCTGCCACAGCTCAGGTGTTCGACCAAATTAATTTTTATTATTACCAAAGTGACTGGTCAGTGGAATCCAAACAGGCTTTTCCTAGTCATTGAGACCGTTTCATAGCGAGAGCAATTTTGGGAGCTTATTTTCCACTTCATTGAGTGCCATGTTACTGCAAATGAATATATTCCTTGGTTGGTGTGATGGAAAATACAGCTGTAAATGCTTTCTGCTTCATTTGGGTAAAGAGCTCCAGATAGGACTAAATATAAAGAGAATTTAAATGCTCTACTTCATTAAAAAAGTTGTTTCCCATTCTCTTTCTTCCTGAAAATACAGGGCTGCTAGCAGAGAGAGCAAAAGGATTTGAATTTACATCAGTGTCATGCTAACCCAGCTGATCACTCCCCACCCATGACTGATGGTAGACATCTGCCAGCAGCTTGCTCTCCAGAGGTTCAGAGAGTCGGGAAGCTGAAGGCGGAGGACAGAATGCCCAACACCGGAGCCTGAGGCCACGGCATGTCCATCTGTTTACCTCTATGTCAGTGTACATAATCACCTTCAGCTGGTGGTTCAGCCTTGGAGGCAGCTCAACACATTAGCAAAGGCACGAAGCCCCAAAACCTAATTCTTTCAGCTGAGCTGGGGCCCACCTAGAGGTTCCTAGAGACACATGCCACCATTTCCACCTGGCCTTGATGACTGGGTCAGAGATCCTTACCTGCTGCACAGCCACCAGTGCTAGAGAGGTTTGAGGACCTGGGAGGTGGTCTGACTGCCCTCTAAACCATCTCAGTGGCCATCCAGAATCGATCACTAGTTATTTTCTTCTGCCACAGACTACAGAGACTCATACCAGCTAACGGGAATGCAGCACTTCATATCGACCTCTGGAGTGAAGTGCTACCTCATCCCACATCCATAAGGAACTCTCCTCTCTTGCTGTCACTCCTGGTTTACCCTCTTAGGGAGGGCAATAACCCCCCCGGCCAACGTCTCATTTCCTGATCCAGTTCCCAGCAAGGAGACAATGATCCTTATTGACCTCCTGGTGGTCAGGATCATGTCCACACTGACATCAGCTCCAAGAGAGCACAAGAGCAAGACCCAGCCTTGGTGGAAAACACTGCTCTGAACAAGCTCATCATGGCTTCTGGGAGAAGACTGAAATCCCGTCTTTGAAAGGAGGGGTACAGCCAGGTTGGGTTACCATGTCCTCATGGGGCTCCTTCTTAACATTCAAGAGTCCCAACCTCCTCTGTGTAGCACCAGGTGCTGCCACACAGCTTCCTCCCCTCCACGTGTGTTCAGGAGAGGTGGGATCCCTCTCCAAGCTACCCAGCCTAGAAGACTCCCTGGTATCTCACTTGAGGCCAAAGCAGAAGGAGGATGCCTCCTGCTCTGGCTGGGGCTGGCAACAAAAGTCACTCAGAGCAATCCCATTTCATGCAAAACCTGAACTGATTTCATTGCTAGAAGTACAGGGCCATCGCAGTCCAGGGAGACACCTCAACAAGTCTTCGGAGTCTTTAGCCTTACAAACCCTGTTGGACCAGGATGATATCAGGTTGTGCTATGCTCTTACTCGATACCAACAAAGTGAGGGAAAGCTTTCGTCTCTGCTAAATCCAATTATAACCCAGGAAACAATACGTTCGAGGCTCATGGGGCTTACAGCTAAACAGATCATCTCAGTAGGGCTGTGGCAGAGTGGGGTGGGATGTGCGATAGGCAGTGAGCTTACTTCTGACTAGTGGATAAACAGAGTTCACTTGACTCATAAAATAACCACCTATTGCAATTTTGCTAAATTTTAAATTGCAATTTTTTTCCCAACCAAAGATTTAAGTGGAATTGATAGGAGTGAATTCCATATAACATATAAGCTTCATGGAAATAACTGAAGTTAATTCAGCCTTACATTTGAGTGGAGGAGCTAAGAGCAAAGTGACATCCATGGCTCTGTCCCTTACCTCCAGCCCAGAGGTTAGGCCAACGAGCTGCTTTTTATAGACCAGGAAAACCAGAGAGACCCAGATCAAACAATACCACGGATATGAAGAATGAGCCATAGCGGTCTCATTTTAAAGACTTCCCTTCCCTTTGTCCTCCTCTGAGCATAAAGTCTTCATTGCTCAGTTTGCCAGCAGAATTCAAGGCACTTTATGAAGGCATTAAACAGCACCATCTCAATCTCCAAGGGACGGGGACAACCCAAATGCGCAAGGGCAGGATAGGGAGCCTCCCACCCATCATCTAACCCCAGACAGAGGCATTGATTCACCACATGTTGCCAGGAGAGTCCTCCACCAGAGAGCGGGTGCCAAAGAGGTGCCTCAGGTCCCTTCTCCACACAGCCCCATGCCTTCTCCCCTTTTTTCAGACCAACCTAGTGGAGAAGCTGGAGGATCTCTGGGGTGGCCTGCAAAGAGTGCTCTGACCAGAACTGGCATAATGGCAAAGAGCGGTGACAAAACTTCACTGAGGAGCCACCACAGGTCTCCCATGCCCAGCACATTAGCCAGCTGATATCACTCAACCCACACCCCACCACCCATACCATAACCCTTCCCTTGCACCTACTATCACTTAAATAGCTGCCAGCAGGTGTGAACCATTACCACCCAAAATCTGGATCAAGGACTACGTGATATAATTATTACCTTAATGGCATTTCAAGACTATCACCACCACCTGGAAGTAAAACTTCTGTTGAGCGAGTTTAACAAGCATATAATCTAATATAATATTCGCATGGAAGGGCAGGGTGGGTTTAGGAAGGATTACAGTAGCTTTGCAGCTTTGCGTAGCTTTACATGGGATATTTCACATGCAACAGATAAAGCAGGATGAGCCCATGATAGCTGAAAACCCAGATAGCGGCAGCAGCCTGTAATGCTACCTCCCATCTTTTGTTAAGTAGGAGATTACAAGCTTACCTTGCACACAGACACCAGGCAGCACTGGATCACTGCTCCAGTTGCCTCTGCGATGGCCTCCGCGCTTGTCACAGCCAGCAGGGTCCTCACCGTCATGGTCACTGCCAGCTACTAGCTGGCCATTTCCCAGGTGGCCAGCTGAGACTTGATGAAGGCATCACACCAGTGCATCATTCTCCACCAGTCCACAGTGGGCTTCAGACCTACCTGGGTAAAGCCCCACAGGGAGTCGATCTAACCTCCTTGGCAATGCTCCCCCCATCCCTGCCCACGCTCTGCAGCAGCTGGACGGGAGCAGGTCCCAGAGGGACCTGGGACTGGGTTAACTGGGCTCAGGCGAGCCCACCTCTACATGCATCAGCTCTGCATGGTGCGGTGAGTCCATATTCCCCCCACACACCTGATGCCCTCCCCAGCCCAGGAGCCTTCACTGGCTCTCACCAAAGGCTTGCACCCCCAGAAGCAACCAGGCACTTGTGCTTCCCTCCAGTGTGAATTACTGCCAAGGGAGCTACAGGTAAGGAGTCACCAGGGATTTTCAGCTAGCCCTGCTGGTTAACGCACCCGCGGGGATGTAAATCAAATCAAAGGGAAGGCGGGTGATTGCACAACAGCTCAAGGGATATACTGTTCGTCTAACCCCTGCAACTCCCTGCCACAAGGCATCAGGAATGCTAAGTGGGGTTTTTTTCAGGTTTAAAGACCTTCCTACGCCTAACAGATATCCAAAATAATTCTTTTTTGAAGGACTGAAAAACAAACAAGAGCTCTACAAGAGAAAGAGGTATGTCTCAAATTCCAGCACGGCTATCCAAAGCAGAAGGTGCCCGTCAGCAACCGAGAACCCAGACTGCCCTCTGCTCTGGCCAGCCAGGCCTTAGGTAATGTCCTATATAAAGCACTTGCATCTGCACACTGCCCCAGTGAGCATCTCAGAAATACTGCCTCGCTGCCTAATATATGCATTGGGTTTTGCTCAGCTTTTGAACCATCGGGTCGCCTTGTCGTTAATTAATGCATCGCTAAAATTATGTTTGGGGGCTACTAAGGTTTATTAGGTAGAAAATTATTTCAAATACAGAGAACAGGCAGTAAAGATTGGAAATATGTTTTCAAGTATAAAGCTAATTGCTACAGGGAATCCCTTTGGGATCCATTTGGAGCCCTTGCTTTTATATTTGCTTCCTCCGTTAATGACCCAGCCAAGGTTTGTAAAACAGCAAATGCACAACTGTGTGCTGATGGTGTGACGCCCTGCATGCTGGCAGCCAGCATGAAGTGGGCTCCACTATGTCTCCATGGCGGTGCTGGTGGCTGGAGCAGTCCTCAGCCACGTGCCCTGTCGCAGCAGACCAGGGCAGCCTGGCGATGGTGGTGACCATGTTGGGTCCAGCTCTGGTCTCAGCTGTGGGGCTGCTCACCATCCTTCTGCTCTCTGTAGGAGTCCACGGAGCCAGAGAAGTCCATCCCATTCCCACCCTTCTGCTGACATGGGCATTTCTGGAGAGGAACAGCAAGAGAGGGCTCTGCCGCTCCCAGGAGAGCCTCGTGCAGGTCCCGCAGCCACACTGGTGTTGGCAACTGGGCTTGAGGTCTCCAGAAGCAAGACTGCATAGATGCAGCCTTGAAAGTGAGACTGGCCTAAAGCCAGACCTGTGACCAAAGGGCTTCGCTTTTACATCCCAGCCACCCCAAAGTACCAGTTTGTCTGAGAAAAGATGTCCTGCCTCAGGGTGACATCCTGCAGGCCTCCAGTCATCCCAGCAGGAAGGAGCAAGTCCTTGTTTCCAGGAGGGTTTCCATTTCTCACAGGCAGGGTCACTTGATTAAGGAACAAAAATTAAAATATACCAGCCCCGGCTCAGCTGCAATCAAATCAGGAATCGCCAAGAGGGGCTACCTTGCAGAGCATCTCATGAGGATGCCGCAAAGGCAGGGGTCAAGAGCAAGGTCCTCCCTGGCTCCTCGCCGTGACACCTGGCTCCCAACACCGACAGCAAAGCCCCTGCTGACCTGCTCCGTGCAGGGATGCCACACGCTACCACCTGGAGAGGCATTCACGCACGCTTAAGTGCTTTTCTGGACCACAGCCCAAGTGAATCAAGGTGTTTTGAGTGGCACAGGTGGGATTTTTCTTCTTTCTGTTTTTTAGCCTGATGGTGCCCTCTGAGATGTAAATAACTGCATAGTGCTGACCTGGACAGGTGACTGACCTGGACAAACACAGAACAGTCTTATTCATAAAAACCATCCTTGCTCCCCACTTAATTTGGGAGGAGACATTAAGCTGTCTTATTTGCTATGTCCAGCCACCACCTTGCTCTATTTTATTTTCCTTCCTAGACGAAGCATCTCTGCCTATAACTGCCCCTCCTTCCAGCCCCCTTGGAGGCACGCAAGATTTCAACACAAGCCAGGCGTGGGGATCCTGCTCCCGGTCTCGGCTCGGAGGGTCTGGATGTCAGCAGGGCTGCCAAGGAACTCAGAGGTCTGCTCGTCCATCACCCGGGGACATCCACAAACCGAGCCTGTCACAACCCCACACCAGGTAGGGCAGGCTGGAGTCTCCCAGAAATCGGGATTTGCTGATACTCCCTCTTCCTCCAGTGAAACAGTTGCCCTGGGAGCATGATGGCAGCTAGCAGCATTGGGGACGAGGTGCTCCATCTCCCACCAAGTTGGCCAACAGAGAGAAATGAAATTTGTGCCGTGCTTCCCAAAACCACCCACGCTCTAGAATTTCTCCTTCTAGAAAATACCAACAAAGAAAACCAATTCATAGCCAAAAACCATGCTGATTTTTTTCTCTTAAAGAAGCTGTAGGCAGTGAAGGAGGCCACCTTGTCCAGTGCCTGTGGCCAGGCTGGAGCTCTGGCCATGTCCAGTCATTCCTGACTCAATCCCTCCTATAACTGGAAGACAAAACCGAATAATTTCATCACCACTGGATTTTATTTCACCTCCTACTCCCATGGCTGCCTCTCCTGCCCAGACCGCAGACTTTTTGAGCTAGGATGTGGCTCTCCCTAAGAGGATCTCCTACCACTGGCATGGCCAACCTCAATTCAGCAGCAGGGATGTCTCTGTCATTAGTAGCCAAGTAAGGGACAACATACACTTGAAAGCAAAACCTGGTTTCAAGACATCTTCATCTGATGCAGCCTGTGTTAGGCAGAGCTGTGCCCAGCAGGCATCACCTCCTAGGCTCAGCACCGTGCAATTAGCGTGGCGTTATAAAGCTTTCCTTTAACCATGCCATGAATGTGGAGCTGGTGGTTACGGGCTCCCAGAGACCATAGTTCAAACAGCTTCATCTCTCTGCCTTGGCAGCAGGCTGGCAGGCACGTCTGCTCCCTGCGCCGTTACAGAAACAACGCTCTTTGTAATGCAGATCCTGCCCCGCTTTGTTCCCTGCATCTTTGTAGGTGCTGGATTTACAACGCCTTTGCATCTTGATCATTGCCCTTACACCAAGGCCCGCTGTACCGTCCGTGTACGCCGAGCTCTCGTTAGCGTTCAGAACCGCGCAAACCCCGGGAGCCTTTTACCTCCCTCAGCTTCTCTTGACTGATGCTCGGGCAGGGACACATGGCGGTGCAAAGCCCAGGGACAGCAATAGACAGCCAGGTCACAGGACGCTTTTTCAAGATCAAGTCCTCGATTCAGTAAGCTGCTCGGAGGAGCAGTTATTCACATGTCTGTCCTGGTGCCAGCAAGGGGGAGATCACAGAGGAGAGCAAATTACTGCTCGTGCAACAGCAGCTGGAGACATCAGCCCCCTCTGGGCATGGGCAACCCCTGCGCAACAGGGAGCTGCATCCAGAGAGCTTCAGATGGAGATGGATTTGGGATCCCTGCAATGCTGAGGCTCACCTCCCCCTGATGCAGGTGTCTGCCCCAGCCTGTCTCCCCTGTCCTCCACCAACAAGCTCAAGCTGCCAAGGGGAATATGGCTCACAGTCTGCTGGCAGACGCCCCATCCTTTTCAATTACGTGCAGTCCAATTCCCATCACGAGGAAGCAAGCCAGGAGGAAATGCCACCGAAGTCAGCGGAGTTATGCTGCATAGTCTGGAGCGAGCGGGAGGAGATGCTAAGCCTGGCCTATACACATCATCTAGGCTTCTTACGCCTGCCCCGTGCTGGCTCAATCCTCATTTAAATTTATGGCATTCGTTCCCAAACCGGCAGGACGTGTTTACAATTAATAAGAGGGACGTGGGGAGATGTGTCCTTTTCTCTTTAAAGCCAAACATCAGACACTGTAGCAGCCTCCGCTCCCTGCAATGGAAAGGCTGCTCATCTCCCCAGCTAACAGCCTAAAAGCCAAACCACACAGCCTTGACGCCAGCAAACATCACCCATTGAAACACACAGCTCTAGTTTAAACTTTTCCCGGGCTAGAGCCTTAATGATTTGTGGGCTTTGAGCTCTCAGCCCAGCTTAGTCCACTCACCAGGGATGCACCACAGAAGTGGGCACCAGCACTGATATCATCTGGGGTGCAGCCAACACACCCCAAAACTTTGGCAGCCATCAGCCAATTGAGTAGATGCTATGGGGCTGTTCCTGCTGGCCCAGCTCCCAGATTAGAGGAGCAAGCCCCCTTTTTACTGCTTGCCCTCTCCCCAGGCTTAGGACAGCTCAGAAAGGCAGCTCAGAACATCCAAGCACTGCCCAGGATCTCCAGCCTAGTGCTTCTGTTGGACCAAAGGGTCTGGAGACACGGCCATGCCCCAGGCTGCAGGACCAACTCAAGGAAAGTCCAAAAGCCACCACTATAACGTGGCACGGGAAGCAAACGAGGAAGATTAGCAGCTCCATGAATTTCCTAGGGCCTTGTAACAGCAGAGGAATTATTTCAGAAAAGTATAAGATCTGAGGAAGCCTCCAGGCACCAGAAAGAAGCCAAATAAAGCCCTGCTGGCTGACCAGGGAAATTACTCCCTGTCCCCCCATGTGTTTCCAGCTGTGGCCACTCTCCACCACCTCAGAAAGAGACAGGACCACCACCAAACCCAGGAGTCAAATTAGGCATCAATGGAGACAAGGATTCCTCCCTGGACCCTGGGGAGGACAGCAAATGCCCTGAGGCATGGGATTAATGTAAGCTAAAGACAGCAAGAACAAAGATCAATCCAGTCTCACTTCAACACATCAGATACTGAAGGCCTCCCCCCTCTGGAAAGGCTCTGAATGAATAATCCTTCCCATGAATATTGAGAGCTATCTTGAAACAGTGGCTGTCCCTTCCCACCCACCATCCCTTTTGAAGGCCACTCCAGAATGATCTCTTTCAAGCCTCAAGCCTCAGAAATTGCTTCTAAAATCCCATCTAAATTTATTTATGACCAGCTTACCACACAGGGATGCATCTTTCTCGACCAGAGCTCTCACAAAAGCCACCGCATTAACAACTGGATGTCTTTTAAACCCTACCAGGAGCTAAATCTAATCCCACTTACTATAGAAAGTCTAGGATGCAGCCAAAGTATTTGCCCTGTCCTGAGGCGGGGACCCTTGGTAGGATCCCCAGCCCTCTCGCTCCTCCATCCCCTTGGGAGGAGCAGGTAGGGAGAGTGACTGAACTTCTTAAAGCCTGGTCCAATGCCCCAAAAAATGTATTTATAGACTCTGTGGCTGGAACATCATAAATTTCTATTTCACCTCCACAAAGGCTATTTTGCGCTTGTCTGCCATGGAGACCAGGCCAGCAGGGAGCAGAACCTGGCCCTTCCCTTGCGCAGCGGCTGATACCAAGCAAGGAGAAACGTACCCATCCAGACAGACATCTGGAGTGGGAGGTCTCCGTTATCTGCAGGACTACACGGCAGCCTTTCCAGCCTGTACTGCAGGGGCTAAGGCCACTCTTCAAGTGCCTTGCCGCTTTCTAAGTGATTTCTACCTGCCATTTCACACCAGGAAGGACCACGATGCTTTTGAGACCTTTCGGGAACTTAAATAGTCAGCGACTATCAAGAGATTTGCAGCCATAAGAGTTAGCGGTGGAGGAAAATGCTATCCGTCTCCAGGAGTAGATGCTGAGGGGCTGAAAACTGGCGCCAGGCCCCCAGGACCTCCTGGAAATATGCTGAGTGCCGGGGCTGGTTGGGGACCTGGCCTCCAGAAGAACGCCGTAGACAAACAGCACGCCTGGACCGTCTTTTATAAGGCCACGGGAATTCAGAGGGTCCTTCCACCCCAGTAAAAGTTTGGGATTTAGATGCTCAGCGATACGGTTGGACCAATTTCCTTGATCTTTTATTACCCTGGTAAATAATTTATTAGGACAGCCATTTTAAAAAATCCCATAAAAGACCCATAAAACATATTTATCACACACAAAAAAATCCAGCTCCTCGGCTCCAACCAACAGCTGAAAACTTGTTTGTATACTTCACTGCACATAAACTAACCAATGCCTTGTGACAGCTTTAAGCTTTTTAACAGCTCTCTCCCTGCTGCTCTTTATTTCCATTTTTCTCTATATGATTTCAGAAGAAAAAATAAAAGAAGAACCAACCACAACAGGAGCGGTTTCTCCTTTTGGACAGATATTGACAATTGGGAACTGCCCCCCAGTTTTCCTGACGCCCAGTAACTTTAGCAAATGATGCTTCTTTTGGCTGAAAAACACAACTCAAAGCTGTGGTTATTCATAGCACGTCGGGACGCCGGGGTTGGCAGCGGTACACAGAGGGATGGATGCGCGTGTGACCAAGGTGCTAGTGGCACAGACATCAAGCCACCTCTTTGTGCCTCAGTTCCCCTCCTGAGATCAGGAGCATCCATAAGGCCCTTCTGTCATCTTCTGCTGGCAGAGGGCAGGGTCGGTTTTTTGTCCAAGACTTGAATAAATGGAGAATCCAAAGAGAGGGCTGAGAAATGTGTTTTCCCACCCAAAACATGCATAAGCCACATGCACCAAAGCTTTTTGGCACTCCCTTGGACACCAGAGGATCCAGTCAGATGAAGCCCGGCCAGGATGAGACTCAGCTTGCTGCCAAAGTACAAAACCAGAACCCAAACCACGTTTATTGCTGCGAGTGGGATGCCTGCTGGCAGGTAGTTATACAGCCTCCAAAACCAGACCAACCCACATTCCCCTGCACTGTGCCTGCAAACCCAGACCTCATCAGGGACAGCTTTGCCCAGCAAAATGCCAAGAAACACAGATGACCTGGCACAGGGCAACCAAGCTTCACGCACTGGCATGGCCTCAGGTGTGCTTCTCCTCTTCCCAGGAGCAAGGGTTGATGTGGGAGCAGCAGTGAGGCCAGATCGAGCCTGGAGTCCCTCTGCCATGATACGGAGGCGATCTTCCAACCTCCCTCTGAGGAGGGTGAGCACAGTCCTCCCGTGCTGGGTCAGAGGAGCTGGTCATCAGAGGGCTGCCAAAGTATGCAGACACCCAGGCGTGCACAAAGCCTGCTCCAGATGGCATCTGTCAGAGGGAGCCAGGAGCTGTCTGGGTCAGAGCGCTCCCCATGCACGATTTGGCTCTTCCCCATTCCCAGACATCTCCAAAACCCTTCATCCTGGTCCTGGTTCCAACACAGGAGTGATGTAATCCAGTAAAATGCCTTTTCAGGACACGGTCAACACGCTCACTGCACTCCTGCCTTCACTCATCTTCCCCTTTGCTTTCCCAAAGCCCACAACAGGCACTTGAGCTTCAGCTCACACTCACATGAGCCAAAACGCTCCTGTCCACACTGGCCGGTTCTTCATAACGGCTGTTCTCTGCCTCCACCACTTGTTCTACAGAAAGATCAGAAGTTCAGAGCAAACTTGAGCAGCCAGCATGGCCATATGATGAAGAACAAGTGAGGAAAAGAAGGTTAGTGGTCAAAGTAAGCAGGGGGTAGGGTCTCTGCATGCTGGGCATCACTTCTGCCCAGCTTCAGCGCCACCCTGGCTATGGGTACGCTTACAGGGCACATGAAAGCTCATCTGAGCCAGTGAAGGTAGTCCAGCTCCATTGTGAGCCAGTCTCCCAAGCAGGTTTAAAGCCCAGCAGAGCATCAGGTCTTCTGTGCTCATGGAGGCTGAGACAGAGTGTGGATATAGGGGGGCACAGAGAACCTTTTTCTATCAGATCCCAGTGTTGCGACTGCTCACTCTCTCCTCACCCCCTTCTCCTTCAGCTGCTCCCTTGTTATTTCTTCCTAATATCTCCCTGCCAAGTCCTGCGACCACATCCCCCTAGTCCCAGCAAGACCACTGAGGAACCCGGCTGGTCCAGACAACCCCCATGCCCACCATCCCGTGCAGCTCAGCACGGGTCCCAGCAGCACATGCTGTCCTGGGTGGAGGCCAGCAAGGATGCATTGCCCACAGCAGGGCCATCACGTTTCCTCCTTCCTCCTCAGGGGAGCTTCATCATTACCATCAATGGAAGGAAGCAAAATGGACACCAGGAGCTGCAGTATGGATTAGACCTTTCCAAGTTTTCCTGGGACAGAGATACAGCCCGGCACTGCAGACCCAAACAGATCCTTTTGGCCAGGGAACAGACTGTGGCTGGTCCAGGAGAGGCTGGGATTCCAGGCTCAACTTTGGAGCCTCTCCCACGTTCCCCAAGTCCTACAGCTCCTTTGGCTGCTGCTTCCAAACCGATGAGCACTTTAGCTGTTAACTCCGTTTGCAGATTTAAAAGTCAAACCCTGCCACAGGAAATTAAAAGATAATGCAAGGAATTATTTAAAAAATTAATCTTTATTACTCTCCACTCCCAAGCTGCTAATAAAAAAATGTGTTCCTCATGCAGTCTCTATAAAAACAGGTTATAAAGCAGAGGAAGAGAGGAAAGCAGATGCTTTAAAAAAACATCTTTCATCCCTCCACCCTACCTGCCTGCCATAGCCATTCATCTGCACCTGTGTGTCAGCTCCCAGCACTTTCCAACCCAGTCAGCCCCTTTTACCCTGCTAGGTAATGATTCCCCATTTCAATCTCGTTCCCCTTGTCCTCCCTGTTTTACATTTCCAGGAGATCAACAACCCCAGTCCAGAGAGCAGCCTAGAAGGTGGTTTAATGGCACACCTTCCTTGCTCAGGTATCTCTGAGCGCTGTATAAACCAAGATGAATTATAGCTCATTACAGAAAGGGCAGGCATTTGGGAAGTAAACAAAGCAGCTATTACAGAAGCCAGCAATAACTCCACAACACTGGAGCAGGGTTGATCATGCAGGAAACCATGCCTGAAAGAGAGGTCAAGGATCCTTGGCAGTTCTCAGAAAGCAGTGTAAGAGGCTGGGAGGCAGGTGGCAATTGCACAGGTTTATTCAGAAGACGCTTCTGTCTAGGGCTGTGCGCAAGAAAGAAGCACGGTCCTTGGTTCTAGCTGCTCTTTGAGCCCATGGAGCCAGAAATGGGACTGCGAACTACTTTTGTGTCATGACAGCTGGCATCAGTTAGCCAGGTTTTGGTAGGTCCAAGAGCCACTGCAATTGAGCAAGAGCACCCAATCTAGCACGTAAGAGAGATGAAGAAGCAAGAGCCATCAAACACACCAGCTGTGTCCACGCCCCAGCAGAAGACACAGCCCTGAGCACAGATCCATGTCCCATCAGCCTTCTGGCTAGCTTAGGCATGTGTCTGGCCTGGGCCTTCTCAGGAAGACACTCACCACCAGTGCTCCTGCCAAAGAGGTGCCCTTGGGTCTGGTGGAAACATGGCCAGGCCTGGAAGGAGCAGAGCACTTCGCCAATGGAGAAACCAAGAGACCGAGAGCTGCTGCATCGCACCACCAGTCCAGCATGAAAGATGGGTCCCTTAGCTGGTCCATGACCAGAGCTGGGGTTGGGGCAAAGGAGCCAGCTCAGGCACCAGCAATCCCCAGAACATGCCCTGATGGCCATTACTGCAGAAGCAGCCTCAGGGGAGCTGTAAAGTCCAACCTCCCCATCCCCAGTTGAGCAGTACAGGCACCAAAACGACTCCCATCTCTCCTCCAGGCAGTGTGCAGGGGTTTCAGCCCAGGACAGGCAGCTCCGCACCTTCTCCTCATCAGGGGTAAAAGGAGTATTTGGCCTTTTCCGACTCCAGGAAGCTGAGAAGCAGTCTGAAATAAAGCACTGGTGAGGAACAGACGCCAGGGGTGGAGAAAGGAGAAAAGCAGAAACACAAGCAGGCTCAAATGTGACAAAGAACAAACCCCTTCCCTCCCCCCCGACCCCGGGAGAGAACGTGCCTGCAGGCACTGCTGGCCGGGACACCTGCAGTCCCCAGCCAGGGGCAGAAGCGGAGGGGGAACACTGCAGTACAGGGAGGCAGGAGGTGGCTTTCTGAGGGGAGGTTGACTATGATTGATGGCACCGCACTGTGTTCTCACTGATGTAGAAAATTAGAGAGAGATCGCTTCAGATATTGGCCCATCCGAGACACTTGTTGTGTCCATCTCCGGTACACAGGCGCCTCTCCTGGGAGCTCTCCCTCTGGCTTGTAGGCTCATTATTCAGAGTGCTGAACTGGGAAAAGCAACGCTATTTTATTATTATTTTTTTTTCCCCCTCAACTACTTGATTGTATTATTCTTGGGAATATGTGAGGCACTGATTTGCTCGCTCAGCTACTTGAGGGAAAGTTTGTTTGGTTCTCCTCAGCTAGGAAAAAGTAGCCCTTCACTTTTTTCTTTCTCTCCTCACCCAAGGCAGGGAAGAGGCTCTAGAAAAGATAGGAGCCTTTTTTTTTCAGATGGAAATAGCTCCCTAAAAAGCAGTGAGTCATGCTCCACCCCGGGGCAGATCTGAGAGTTGGTAACCACAGGGAGCAATGCTGCTCTCCTAATGTAGCCTTGTGCTAATGTCCTCCTGGCAGGATGGTCCCCTCCTGGCTACCCATCCCTTTACCATTTAACCAGTTGCTGGTTTTCCTTCCCTTTACCATGGCCGCTTTTGTCCCTTCTTTGCCTCTCTGCTAGATGCTAAAAGAGTTTTAAAATGGCCTTTAAGTGGTTTTAAAAAATCCATGTATGCTTCCATAGGAAATGATGAAGCTAATGGTCTAGATCAGCACAGGTTGGTGGGTCTTCAGGAGACAGGTCACACCACAGACCAGGAGACTACTGGGCGCTTGCCTTAAAACAAAGCTGTCCCTCAGCAGTAGGCAACCAGTTTCTTCCCAGCCAGGCACGGCATCTGAGCTCACATCCCTTCAGTCCCAAGGTTTCCAAGCAGGTCTAGAAATGGTAGAGGAACCACTCTGCTGCCAACACAATCCCAAACGGGCCCTACACTCCTACTACAGCCAGTCACCTCTCTTCACGCTCCCCAGGAGCTCCCAGGCAACTACACCTGCCTGGGGAGCAGCACAGGCTCTTCCATTTAGTAAGCATGGCTAGAGGAGACTGACCAAGATGTTGGATGTGGGAACTCCCACCTCTGGAAAGGGTAGGGAAATGATTCAGTTTTGTTCATGACTCCAAACTCAGCCACTGGTTTCTCCCTCCAGCTCTCCAGCTTGGGGCAGCTAAGCTTGTTCCCATGGCAAAAGGGCAAGTGTCTTTTTTTGCTCTTGTGTATCTCAAGAAGTTTCTCTGCTTTGAAGCCCATTGCTCCTGAATTGGGGAGCTCCTCACAACAAGACATTAGCTAAACCCAACCCTGCTTGGCTCCTTTGTTAAAAAAAAGACGACTATGCCACCAGCTCCAGCCCTGCCAGCACTCTGATCATCCCCGGGGTCACAACACACTGAGGGCTGGCAACAAGCAGCAAACACCAAATTCAAGCCAAAGCCTGAAGCACTCGAGAAATACCCACAGGAAGATGACTTGGAACAAAGTGTCCCCCTCCCTCCCTCCCACATCCACCAGAGACTGACCCCAGCATCTGCTACCAGTTTTCCCAGTGGCGGTTAATCATCTGCCCTCTGGAAGTCCCTTCTCGGGGTGCAGAACAACCCCCCCACATCCCCCCTTTCTCCATCTGCTAATGGCTCCCCTCCACCCAGGCTGAGCCTCCCCCAGCCTAAGCTAACAGTAGGAAATTAGCATTAAAATGATAGCTTGCTATTAGTGGTGCCTCAGCTCCCTATCACGCTCCAGGAACAGCAAATGACAGGCTGTGATTTCCCTGCCTCATGCAAGGGAGAGGGAGCAACGGCAGCCAGAAGTGCTGAAGTTACCCAAGGAAAGTTTCAGGCTCATCTCTCCCACCCCAGCAGCCCCTTCCCTTCGCCATCCCCATCGTGCTTATCCACCGCACAGGCAATCCTACAAACAGATGGCACCTGGGCAGGAAAGCAGACAAATTGGCTCCCACCTGCAGGAGCACTAAGAGCTTTCAAAGCAGACGAGTGCTCGCTCGCCAAGAGCCCTGCGGTGTGGAGACGCCAGAGGAATCTGCCATCGCTTGCCTTCCTCCATCCTTGCTGCTCAATGGCTCCTGCTGCATCCTTGTCTGGTTGCAAGCACGCAGCTGGCTCCTCCTGGGAGCCGGTGGCAGGAGGGGATGGTTGCTGCATCCTGAATCAGGCACCTGGAAGAGGTAATTCAGGCTGAGCATCAATGGAGTGATGCTTTTTACATGTCAGCACAATGCTTTGGTTTGGAGAGCTCACAGCTAGCCTGAAGCAAGAGGGTTTTCTTGGGCCCCCGCTGAACATCCATCTGCTTGTCAAAAAAACAGCTCAGCTCAAGCTGCCTGCTCTCTCCTCCTGCCAAAGTGGGGGTCTGCCCTCCCAGAAACTTCCCCTCCTTGACCAGATACCTGTGGCAAGAGCATGGAGAGATTAATTTCATTTTCTGCCTGCCTGCTCCTCTGAACCTACCTGGCTGAAAGGTTCTTAGTACATCGAGGCCAGGAAAGCAGCTTGCAACTCAGACTGCAGAAAACCAAGAGGGAAGAGGTGAAAAAAATCCATGGGTGTCAAGGCAGGTTGTCATCTCCCTTTGGATACCTGAGTGACCCTGCAGAGTTACAGCAACTGAGGATCTCATAGCTGCTGCATTCCTCCCTGCAGAGCCCCATAGCGCTGGCTCCTACTTGCAGCAGGGAGAGGGGACACAGTGAGGCCGAGACATGCAGGAGTGCCTGGGTGCTTTCAGCACATCTTGCGTGGAGTCATGCACAACACTGCTGAAAAATTCCATTCAAAATTACCTTTTAAGCCACTTGGGTAAGGTTGAACAATCCCCTCCCCTCTACCTCATCCTTACCTCTCTTAAAAAGTACCTGGACAAGCAAATGAAGGCAAGTGTCCTCGAGCCCCAGCCTGCTGATTGCCTTGTAATGGGCCTAGAAGGTGGGATGCAAAAGGGAGAGGGTAAAGGATGGCAGGAAAAGCCTTCCCTGGCATTCCTATCAGCAGCTGAAATGTGGGAGTGAGGAGAGGACTCTGATGATGATGGATGGCAGACAACTGATACTTGGCAAGGTGGAACAGGAGCAGAAGGAAGCACTGCTCCCAAAGGTGATCCTCTCACCTCCTTGGGATAAGAAAAACAACCATCAGAGGCAGCAGCAGTGGAGGAAGGGAACGCACTCTTCTCCCTGCACGTTTGGTATTCATCTCCAGCCTGTCAGAGGGGGCCACGATCCAACCGCACATTTGTATATTCACTGAGCTGTACACCGGCTCGGCGGACTCCTGACAGATGCAGATGGCAAAGCCATTTTTCATAAGGTAAGGGAAAGGGAAAGAAAAAAAAAAAAACCAAACCAAAAAAAAAACCAAACCAAAAAAACAAAGACAGGTTCAGGCATCAGCCGGAAAAGATGCAAGACAGGATCAGGGCTAATAGAGAACCAGAATCAGATTAAACTCTTGGATCTTTAAGTGCACAAAGAGGCCTGTCCCCTGCCTCTCTTTTCTAGTGTGGCCTGGCAGCGGCAGTTACCTCTGTAAGCAGCTGGAAAACGAAAGCTGGACCCAAATCAGCACTAACGCTTTGCTGAACTGGCTCTTGAGGACAGAAGGCAAGCAGAGGGGCTGCTGGAGTAGTGTGGGCACAGGCACGCTTCTATGAGATTAGTTCCCATTTAGAGGAGGTGAGAGACAGCCTGCAGAGAACATTAACCATTAACATGCTTGTCTGCCCCCCAGACCCTGACTTAGTTCGGGCCTGGCCCCCAAAGAACATGGATGGCCCCCAGGGCTCTGAAGGGACATCCCTGGCAGACCTCCTGCTGGTACGAGGGTGCCAGTATGGCAAAGGACCACTCTGTGCAATGTTCCCCATGATGGCAAACACGGCAGCTCCCAATGGCCCCGATTTGTCTCAGACAGTGACAACGGTTCACCCTCTGTCCCAGATCACCACACAGCAAAGAGGCATCACTGACACATAGCTGTTCACCGACAAAGCAAGAAAAGTGATGCTCAGCACAGTATACATCATCCCTTGGGCAGCATGTATGCATGCCCCGCTTGGCACTGGGAGCCAGCGGTTCTTGATGTAAGCCAAGGGGAAGGGAAAGGAAGAAGTACCCTCACAGAGAGAAAGATTTCACCTCTGCCAGTGGCATTCTGTTATTGTCACCGCCAGCCATAATATCACCCTCTTGATGAGAAATCTAAGTTGACAGTGATACAGGAAAGGAGCTGAGAAAGCGGCAAACTCTGCCCAGCCCTCTCTGTAACCCGAAATCTCCCCTGGCTTCCATCGTCTGCATGAAGCAGAGCCAGTACCTCATCACCAGGTTACTAAGCAAGTAGGTCTTCCTTTTCCAGAGCCATAGAATAATCTTTCCTTGCAGTTATCCATCCTTCTGGGCAACTCTGAGGAGAATTTAATTTTGATCTCTGTTGTATCCTCCTCATTTCTGAAATAAGAAACACACGCAGAAGCCACATCCCCTTTGCAAAACAACACATGCATCCATAAACTGAAGTCACCAAAGCCTGAAGAGTTTCTGGTGCCAAAGCCCAGGCGCTTTCAGACTCATCAAAGGTGCACTGAACGCCATCAAGCCCTGCTGCCTGTGGCATTTCCAGCTGACATTCCCCCCCCCTTGCCCCAGGAACAGACAAGCGCAGGGCTGGGCAGCGAGGCTTGGCGAAGGTTACTGCCGAGACCTGGTAGAAATGTCATCCAGCAGCATACGCTTCAAGAAAGATTCATTCCCAAGCAGCCTGGCTCCATAATAAAAGTGTCAGAGCAGCTGACTTGCTTCCCCCCAATCTCATTGCCTCCAGATTTATCCTGTCTCAGGTCTCTCTCCCTCCGTAAGCCAGCACGTGCCGTTCCTTTCAATAGGCTGGCACCGAAACTCAGCCAGCTGAGATTGTAGGAGAAAAACGAAAATAAGCCAGGTGAAGGGAACAGGGGGAAAAATGCTCAGGAGCCAGGTTTTCCTCTAATTTTGGCTGCGCTCAGTTCTGAGAGGGAGGAGAGGAAGGTGAGAGATACCTTAACATGACAATACTCCACAAGTAGAAGCCACCTGATTTTGTGTCCCAAACCAATGCCCTAGCTGCCAGGCTGTGTCACCTCCCTCTCAGGAAGCTCAAATCACATTCCTGATAAAACCCATCTCAGAAGACATGAGTATCTCTGAGCCTGTCACTCTCCTGGCCAGAAAGCAAGGAGAGGAGATGAGATTCCCTGCGAGTCAGAGTCTTGGGGTGTGCTGAGCACTGGCTTACCTTCACCGCAGAGATGTGATGTTAATGCAGTATAGCAGGCAGCCCCAAAGAGAGAACGGTCTTCAGGGAGTTTAGATGGAGGGAGAGAAGGGGGGGGGGGGGGGGGGGGGAGAGATGTTAATGGTCCTTTGCAAAGAGCTAAAAATACCCAGAATGGCCAGAGTTTCTGTTATCCTTCCCCGCCCACCCACCCCCTCCGCAAAGAAACGTGCCACACAGATTAAAACAATTTCCCTCCAACATGCAAGATAGGACCAGGCAAGGCATCCTTCAGCTGTGAGTGAAAGAGACAGAGCCTGCCTTTGTCAGGAGCACGCCAGCCCCAGGGAGGCGAGGTGGGGGATGGCAGACACTGACTGCAGGGATCCTGCTGGCTAATTCCCAGTAACCAGGACAGACAGGTCTGTGCCAGGTGCCCAGCTGGGGTGCAGGGTGTGCTTCTCCAACACAATGGAGACATCAATAGCAGAAGTGAGTCCTGGGCATCTCAACTGCCCTGGGGGGATGCAGACTAAGAACAGATGCCCGCAATAGTGGACTGGGGGTTGTGGAGCAGCTTTCCATGGAGCAGAGAAAGCCTCTGCTACCCCAAAGACCATCTTGTTACATTTGCAAAGCACGTGGTAGGAGGCAGAGCCCACGATACCTGCTGGACCTATGGACCTTAACACCCAAGGACATCTTTCTCTGGCCCGTGCTAGGGTACACCTTCAGGTAGGTGGCTTACAACCTAGCACCCATTACCTCCATTCAGTTGATGGCATGGAGAGTGCCAGTTTACTTCCAGCAGTGAGTGCTCATTGATAGTCAGGAGAAAAACCAAACCCACCCCCACCAGGCTATAAAAGCATTGCTTTGCTGTGTCACAGCTGTTTCTCACATCTGGATGCAGACAGCACTTAAAGTGTTGCAGCTGGCACCAGCTCCTCGGTTAGCATCTTCTTGTCCTGTTAACGGCAGGCAGGGGAGAGGTCCGGCAGTCGAGGTGAAGGGGCACTTCATCTCTGTCAGGTTCTCCTCCACTAATGAAAATGTTTCTCCAGCATGTCCTCGGGAAGGCTTCCTTCAGCTCCAGCCCCCGTGTGATTGAAGGCTAATCTCTGTTACTCTTGGCTGAATGGCAGCCCACGAGGAAGGTGATGTATTGTGCTTCCCTTTAACTCGACATTTAATGGTGCTGGCAAAAGAAGAAAAAGCGCCAGATGTTTCCAAATGCAGAGATGTCAGGGCAGGAACAGGGGCTTCACGGACTGGGACCAGAGCACACCCCTATAAATTCAACCCTGCTTTGAAGGGCCACTTCACATGCCAGTGTGACTACCTCCCAGAGACAGTCCAGCTGATCACATGTGGCCGCAGGAGGCAACATGTCCTGCAGCCACCCTGTGGGACATGACTGGCCTCCAATGAGCTCCCCATCATCAGTCTGGTCAGTGCAGAGACCTGGGAGAAAGGCCAAGGTCTGGAGTGCAGACTATTTGGGGCCAGGGAAGAGAGCACATGAGGGGGGGCTCGGTACTCATAGGTGGTGGCCTTGGCTCCTCTGGCTGGCTTTGAACTAGTCTCTGAAGCCTCAAGATGTGAAGTTTTCCAATGTGCAGTGCTACCTTCCTTTTAAAATGCTTGGAGACCTACCAATAAAGAATGGAGAGAAAAAATTAGGATTACAATCCTCCTGCTGGTCTGCTGCTCGCACTCAAACAGACCTGGCTCCATGACACACTAATCTTTCTCCTCTGGTCCAGAGCCACAGCTCTGCAAACATGCTCCAGACCATCCCCGCTAACTGTTGCTCTCCTGTTGTTTCTGCCTTTGCTGGAACAACCCAATTACCCATCATGGTGCTCTCCGTACCCTCCACCTGCAAGACTTTGCAGCTTTTGTCCTCCTTTTTTGCCCCTACAAACCCACCAGCATTGTTGAGGACGCCCAAACACAACACAATGTCTCCTGTTTGCTTTCCCTTCCTCTCCTCACCCCACTCCCTACCTTCTCCCTGCCTGCCACTGGCACTGGATGTGGGGTGCTTACCATGGGCCACACAAAATGCATCTTCCAACCGCTAAACCTGGAGGAGAAGTGTGATGGGTTAACCCTGGCTGGATGCCAGGTGCCCACCAAAGCCGTTCTATCACTCCCCCATCCTCAGCCGGACAGGCGAGAGAAAAATATAACAAAAAGCTTGCGGGTCGAGATAAGGACAGGAGACATCATTCACTAATTACCATCACAGGCAAAACAGACTCAGCTTGGGGAAAATTAGCTCATTTTATTACAAATCAGCCAGAGTAAGGTAATGAGAAATAAACCCAAATCTCAGAACACCTTCCCTCCACCCCTCCCTTCTTCCCGGGCACAACTTCACTCCCAGATTTCTTCACCAAGCCCCCCCCCCCCAGTGGCACAAGGGGGACAGGGATGGGGTTTATGGTCATCACACGTTATTTTCTGCCACTAATCCTCCTCAGGGGGAGGGCTCATCACACTCTTCCCCTGCTCCAGCGTGGGGTCCCACCCACAGGAGACAGTCCTCCACGAACTTCTCCAACGTGGGCCATTCCCATGGGCTGCAGTTCCTCACAAACTGCTCCAGCATGGGTCCTTTCCACGGTGTGCAGTCCTTTAGGAGCACACTGCTCCAGCATGGGTCCCCCACGGGGTCACAAGTCCTGCCAGAAAACCTGCTCCGTGGGCTCCTCTCTCCACAGGTCCTGCCAGGAGCCTGCTCCAGCGCAGGCTTCCCACGGGGTCACAGCCTCCTTCGGGAACCCACCTGCTCCAGCGTGGGGTCCTCCATGGCCTGCAGGTGGATATCTGCTCCACAGTTGACCTCCCTGGGCTGCAGGGGGACAGCCTGCCTCACCAGGGTCTTCACCACGGGCTGCAGGGGAATCTCCGCTCCGGCGCCTGGAGCATCTCCTGCCCCTCCTTCTTCACTGACCTTGGTGTCCACAGGGTTGTTTTCTCTTACATGTTCTCACTCCTTGCTCCGGTGGCTGTTTCTCCGCATATCAACTTTTTTTTTCCTTCTTAAAAATGTTATCCCAGAGGCGTTACCACTATCGCTGATTGGCTTGGCCTTGGCCGGCAGTGGATCCATCTCAGAGCCGGCTGGTATGGGCTCTGTTGGACACAGGGGAAACTTCCAGCAGCTTCTTACAGAAGCCACCCCTGTAACCGCCCCCCTCCCCCCGCTAGCAAAGCCTTGCCACACAAAACCAATACAAGAAGAAAAAGGAGAAATTAAGAAAACAGACAGGAGGAAAAAGAAAAAACTTCCAGTTACTGGCAATTAGCTGTACTTAATGCTCACCCACTGTGCACCGTGCCCCAGACACAATGACTCTGGTAGATGAGCGTGCGGGGTGGCACACCAGGGACCTGCACACACTGTGCACAGGTGAACACACAAGGTGCTTGTTGAAGGTATTCCAACCTATTTGGTCAACTATCTGGGCACAAATGGCTGCAGCCCTTTTGGGGGCCTCCTGTAGCTCAGCCAAATCAGGGACGGTTCTTTTCTCTGCTCCCACCAGCTGTGGGCCAAGCCCTAGGGCAGAGGAAGAGGCCCTTGCTCAGAGCTGAAGCCCAGCACGGGAAATTGCCCAAGGCATATCCATCCTCATTCCCAGACCCACCTGCCTGGGTTACGTAGCTGTTTTTTCTTCCCGGGAGAGATAGAAGCTACTGACAGCACCACGGGCTGCCTGTTGACACAGCCGCAGACGGCACAGCTCTTGCTGACAGAGATGCCTTCCCCTCCATGGGAGGACATGCTTTGCTCCCAGCCGGGGGGAAGGTGGAGGCACCCAGCATGCTGCCGCAGTGGAGGAGGCACTCAGCCAGCTGCTAATGCTTCCTACTGTCTTGGAGCAAAGGGATGAATTAGCTTTTATTAGCTCTTACAAAGAGCACATCACTTCTGCCCTCTCGTCCTCGCACAAGACTCATGCACAGACTCAGCTGTGCTGCAAGTGAAGCAGAACCAACTTACCTCCGTGCCTGCGGCCCCAAACTCCTGTTGGGTCTTGTATAAATCTTATAAATCTTGAAACTTAGACAAGCTAGAGTTAGGATAGAGCAATCCTCCTGAGGGTGCTGCAGGGCCCTTGCTGCCCAGAAGCACTTTAAAAAGATGGATGCTCGGCTTTTATGTCCGGATCTCTCAGGTGGCACCACACGTGGCCCGAAGGAGGGCATGGTCTCCACACCAGCAAAGCCAGAGCCACTGCACAGTCCCTACTGCTGACACCCAAACTCGGGGCTGTTATTTGGGGGGGTGGTCTGTGGTTTCCCGCTGAGCGCTCCCGCCACATGATGTATTCCTGACCCCCAGCACCCAGCCATCAGCAAGGCTGAGGGATGGTGCTTCTCCAGAGAAGTCTCTCTGAAGTCGCTCTGGGGCTTGTTAGCAGGGTGATAAAGGGGATGAATGGCCTCAGAGAAATGCTCTGTCTCCTGCTGTGGCATTCATTATCCTTTAGCTGGGCAATTCTTCACACCAGCCAGGAGCTCTGGGCTTGCTCGTTTATTGTCCTCAGGGGCTGTTTTCCACAAGAGGCCACGCTCTGCACTTGTGCTTGTCGCCCCAGGCAGCTCGAACGTGCCTGAAGAGCCCGCAGCATGGCAGCCAGGCAAGATGGCTAGGGGCAGAGAAGTTCTTCCCCTGGGTAGTCTCTGAGCTCATCGCCTTCCTCCCACACAACCAGCTTGCTTTCCCAAACTTGCAATTTGGTGATCTGAGCCGCAGCTGCCCCCCAGATCTGCAGGAAACAGAGCTGGGCACATTTTCAGCCAGATTTCCTAGGAAGTGCAGAGGATATGCAATCCTGCTGCATCACTCTGTCCTCTGCCCACTCCCCAGCAACTTCTGACACTGTGAACAGATTTCAACCTGATCTGACAGAGAGGCAGAGGTCTTGGAGACAGTCAGAGTCTATAAATTTCATGGGAACAGACTGTCAAACAGAGGAGAGACATTATTAGCACCTTCCAAACTGCAGTGTATCATTCCTTATTAGACATCAGACAATCTGCGTGGGAGAACGAGAGATGCTATAAATATCCTGGTAAGGGGGGATGCTCCATTCAGCACAAGCAGCTTACTACACAGCAGAGAATCCAAACCCACGCTGTATATCCACAGGAGACAAAACTTCATGGATCCCACTGCACACAGTACTAATGGGAGAAGGTTTCAAGCCTGCTTGGCTGATAGGAGAGCCAGCCAGCTACGATGCCATGTTGGCCTCTGGAAAGCCTCCGGAAACGGGCTATGTGCTCTTCCCTTGCCATTCTTCCAGTGACCAAGCTGAGGTCCCACTGCATTTCCAGCTTGAATTGCCATCCCAGCCGTATGGATGAGTTCAGATGCTCCCTGAAATGCAAGAGACATGCCCAACTCCAAGGAGGAACACTGATGGGCAGAGCGGCTCCCTCACCCTTGCACCCCTCCCTGTGCCTCTCTGCCACATGGCCAGAGATTTCACCTTCCAGCAAGACGTTTCATCCACAGGTTGCTGCCAGCAAATGCCACGAAGGCAGCCCAGAGTCCAAGCAGCTGCCTGGGGAGCTCACAGCAGTATCACTTACACATCAAGGTACCCATTAGTGAGTTGACTGATTAGTGGCACAGAGAGAGGGAGCCTGTCCCTCTTCACACAGATCCTTGCTGAAGACCAGAACCACTCACCAGCCTCAGTACAGATCTGTAAGCCGGGGCCAGCACGGAGCTGGCAGGCAGCAGCATGGGTGCAAAGCTCAGTCTTCACCTGGCAGGACAGAGGGAGCCCCACCAACCCTTCCTCTTCCTCCTAAAGGCTGAAGGGGACACAACAGCCTCTTGGTTCTCCTTTAAAAGTCAATTAAACAGCTCGCACGTTGCGCAGTGCAATACAGCCTTCAGAGCGCAACACCAAGAAGCCATTTACTAGAGCTGCTGACTGGCCTTTCTTCCTCACCTCCTTTCAATGACCCAATTAGGAGACCCTCATTAGGCTGTTCCAGGGTGGAACCTGGAGTTGCTCTTGCCAGGAACTCCTGTCACTCATCGCTGCTCTCCAGTACAGGAACGATTAGCGGCAAATGTATGGTACATGGCAAGGCAGCAAAGGCGAATGGAGCTTGCTAAGGCTGAGCCCAGCATTTCAGTGCTGACTGACATTGCTGCAAGAAAGCCAAACTCCATATGCAATTTGGGGACTGAGCAGGGTAATCGCTGTGCTCATTTAGGATCTGCACTGACCCTGTCCTTATCTGTTTGCAGTGCCATTTCCAGCCTCAGGCATCCTAGAGCCCTGAAAGTAATTGAGAAGTGGGAAATAGCCTTTTTCTCTCCAGCTCCTACGTGATGATGGCCCACCTGGCCAGGTGTATTTTGGGACTTCTCTGATTCACCCAGTAAAGGTCAAGTCACAGAAGGTGCCATCAGCCCAGAGGATCATGTATCTCTTGTACCTGCAAGGCTTCAGTTCTGCAAAAAGCGAATTTAAACATGTGCTACAGCACATCCTTTATTTCAAAAAAGGATTTACACTTCATGGGTGCTTGACTCCCTGTTCTGCCCAACAAAAGGAGTGATGGGGATTGCATCCAGGTTTGTGTTTGTTAAAAACAAAAAAGAAAATCCAGAAATCCAGTCACTCTATCCTAATTGTTCTGATCCAACCTTTCACAGCATTGCATTGAGCTAAAGGGCCGCACCTGAAAGTATGCCAAGAGTAGCATGAAATGTTAATGTTGCAATTAAAACAATATGAATATTGCAGCACCGCTCTGCTGCTCCCCATCCACTGAACAATTCTCATTCAATGGAAGTCAAGTTACATTTGAGGAAATAATGAGGTCTGCTAATTAAGACTGGCCTAGGAAGACAGCAGTCTTAAAAGGAAAAAAAGAATAAAAAAAAAAATCACATCTCCCCAAAATGTGTACATTTGCTGCTTATTACCTGCAAAGGGAAATCATTAATGCTGTGCAATGCCAGGATCACAGGTCAGTGCCATTGTCTTATTGCACACATCTAGAGGAAATTATCTTTTTAATGATAAAACGCATAAGTCATGACCTGCTTTGTCCCTAGGAGCTGAGCGGGAAATGCTGGGCTGACACTTTCCATACTCTGAATGCAGAAAGCAGGTACCTGACAGTGAATGCCAAATACAGGCTGGGCTAGTGAGAGGCAGGCAGGGGCTCCAAGGAGCTGAAGGCAGCAGACTGCGTTCAGCTGACACAAGACAGTTCTCAGCTTGTACACAGGGAAGGGATTTTTCCTCCCCAGCCACCGAGACAATTGGGTGACAGTGACATCAGCTCGAACTGGTGGAAGCCACAGGGAAAGAGAGTGCTGGGTCAGTCCTGGGGGGACAAAGATTGGTCAGGATCATCATGAGTTTTAACTCTAACAAGAGGCCACAGAGGAGGACCCCTCTTCCTGCCCTTTGCATCCATCAGTTGCTGTGCCAAGACACAAGTGTGTGTTGCAATGACATGAAGACAAAGCAACAGCCTCGAAAACAGAAACATCAGGTCCAGGGGTCCCAAAGGAAATCTGTATCAACACACTGCACCTACAGTTTCCCCACCTTCTTGTCTTTCAACACCTTCCCAGATCTCTTTATCCATGATGGTGGTTGAGGCTGCCACCATGTCTCCTGTGTTCTCCTCAGCCCAGATAACTGCAGAGGGAAGTTGGGGTGGGGAGGGTATGGCACAGTCCATATTTCATGGGAAGAGCAGAAGGCTGGGAACAAGCCCACCATGTCTTCCTGCTGATTTGGCTGCCTCTTCTCTTTGTCAGAGTTTCAGGAGCATGCAAGACCTACTCATCCTCCAGGCCTAAATTTTGCCATTAGACCAAATCTGACCAACCAGCATGGAGTTGTCTAGGGGCCACAGAGCAGCTTGTTGCGTAAAGAGCAGGCTATGGCAGTCCAAACCTCTCCTGCCACTGGAGCAACACCCCTTCCTAATCTACTTCCCAATTCTCCAGAAGCAAAGTCATCCAAAGGAGGGGTGAGGGAGGGCACTGGAGTCCTGGTTCATTCCTTGACCACTGCTGACACTCTGAACTTTCGCCTGCTTTAATACAGATGACGTTCCTGGTAAGATCCAGAGATTGAGCCACACTGACCAGACATGGAAACACGAAGATCCAAATGTGGGGGAATCTCAAACCATCAGGAAGAAAACACTTCATTTGAAAGAGGAGAAAAATCCAGATGAAAAGATCAGAAAGGACCTTCCAAGTCCTAGATTGTCCTAAGGGACTCATATACTATTTCTATCCATCTGTGGCCTCCTAGAGATGGAAGAGAAATAAACCTATTTGGTCACTAAGGTCCACTCAGGAAGAGCGGACCTGTCCCCACCACCAGCAGCTCACTGTTTTGTGGATGAGTAGGTGGTCTCCTCCCTTCAGCCCACTTCTCACTGTATTTCCAAATGCACCAGCACTTGCTGCTACCAAGTGTCTGTTCTGCAATAAAGAGCAATAAACATGCCAGAGTAATTAATGTCTTAACAACTTATTACAATCCTCAGATAATTAATCACAAAAGCTAAACATGCTGTCTCACCCTCCTAATGTGTTAATGCTCTAATTATTATGCCTCAATTAAGGGGAAGTCAGCGCTCCTTGCTTAGAAGTGCATGTTTAATAAGGGTGCTTGAACGCAGGCAAGTTGAAGTGGGAAGGGAGGGGGTGACGGGGGTTAAGGAAGAGGACACCATTTTTAATGAGGTTTCACGGGTGGCTCGAGGCAAGGAATTGACAGCCCCTATCTAGGATCTCACACACGACTGCACGTGGAACTGGGGGCCATCTGCGATGGCTCTGTGCTCCGCTTCCCACCGGGCTATTTATAGGAGAAGCAGCATGTGGGGCACAGAGAAGGCAGAGACTGGAGATGAGCAGTTACACTGTGGATCTGGCCAGCACTAGACAGCAGAGCTGGCAGCTTGCAGAGCAGTCAGCAACAAGAGTAGGTGTTCTCCTCTATCCAGCCCACTTCTTGCTGTATTTCCAGACACACAGGCACTTGCCACCTCTCCTGTCCCACATGAAGCATCCCTATTGCCCAAGCCTCTCCAGCACAGTCCTGCTACCATGATGCACCTTGCCTCCAATCAAGCCAGCTCTGGGACATCCCATGTTGATGATATGAACAGCCCCCAAACCCCAGGATTACTCTTGGGATGTGACAGAGCAGCTTATCTGATTTCAGCCATTGCCTGGTGGTTTTCCACAACTCCTTGTTGCACGAGCGAACAGAAAGCCGTGTCTCGAAGAGCACACCATTAAAACATGCTTGTTTATAAGTGGGGAAACTGAAAGCCATAGAGGGATACTCTGCAGGGGACTTTATGGTGGTTACTAGCCCTGAATCTGCCTTTCTGCTGCCTGGCTCTGAACCTCGCTGGTTGTTGGGAAACCTCAGAAAGAGGTTCTTGGTGATGAGGAGCTTGAGCAGACAGTAATGATGAATGTAGGACCTGGACCCCTCACTGTGCCATAGCAGGAGGTCCCTGCTGTACTCAAGACACAGGTCTGCATCCATATGATCCTCATTCTTGGGAAAGACTTTTGGTACAAAGTATAGTCAAGGCAAAGATGGCATCACTTCCATCCCACCCTGCAGAAGTGGTGCCCCCAGAGAGCAAAGGGCTCAAGATGTAGGACTTGGTGAGAGGTGGCACAGCTCTGTAATGCAGCAGGCATGGGAAGCTAGGACTGGGATGGCCAGGCTCCAGATCTTGGTACCGTACAAGAAACTGCAACAGAAGAATGGCTGGAGCCCAAGTCTCCCAAACAAAGCCTCTAAAAATTCTCTTTTTCCAATAAGAAGCTTTTGAAACAACTCCCCCGCTCAAGTGGGTCTTCAAACACAAGAAAGCTCTCCCTGAAATAGACTGGTTTCTGTTCCATCCAAGCTTTTTAAAATTTCTCAGACAAATAAATCACCAGAAGCATTTCCAGTCTAGGTTCAACTGGAAAACGACTGCATTTCCTCAAGAAATAACACACTGTGTAGGTTTGGATGGTTCCCTCTGAGGAATAAGGGAGAGGGAATAAGAAACAAAACAAAACAAAGCAACCCAGAGGGGACATGAATTTTAAAACCCATGAACAGGTTTGGGTTTCAAATAATCAAAATGAAAAAATATTTCACATAGTCACTTCCACAAAAATAATTCTGTCACCCTGATTCTTTGGTGATGAAAAACAAAAGCAAGCTCTCCACCTCTGCTTACCTCACCTACAGTACCTCTGAGACAGTAACCTGCCAGCAGTTTGACTGGAGAAAAGGGCCTCATGTCTCCCTATAGAGGCAACCTGTGGATTCCCCCAGGGATGAGGGCTCCAAAAGAAGATTTGTGTGTTGGGCTCTCTCCATGCTGCTTTCCATTCCAGCATCAGTCTTGACCTGCCCAGACTTTCCTTCATCCCTTTGATAAGGACGACTTTAGGCATCCAGCTCTAGGTCCCCACACTTGGCTGGAGACATCGCAGGACTTTATCTCAGCAGCTTCACTTTGCTCTGGAGTTGCTGCATGGAGACTCCACCAGAACCCAACCCATCCTGCAAAACCTGACCATCCAGGACAGGGCCATCAAAATCATGGAAATCTGAGCAAACACAACCTGACTAGGGAGATACAAGGTATATGATGCCTCTTGAGGAAGCAAAGGATCCTTCTACTGCTATTTGCACTGACTGGTGGATCGAGGAGTTTTCTATGGCTGTTGGCATCTATGTTGTTCATCTGTGCTGAAGATGGCTGTGCTCAGACGTGAGACTGTTACTTTCTTTCTTTTCAAACATACTACCCAAGTCTCTCAGGCACTGCAAGAAAGCGGCTGACTGCTTTTGTACCTCTCCCTTCTCACCGCTACCATCAAATCAGTGGTTACTTGAAAATATGGGCCATTATTTCAATTCTGGGGCTAGAAATTTTGGCTTGGTTATACTAGATTTGACCTATTCCAAAGCATCAAGTCAGTTGAATATCTGGTGTCAGGAGTTTTGGAGAAGTTGACTGGATTATGTTAGTATGCTGTGGGGTTGGTGTCATGGTTTAACCCCAGCCAGCAACTAAGCACCACACAGCTGCTTGCTCACTCCCCCCGCCAGTGGGATGGGGGAGAGAATCAGCGGGAAAAAAAGTAAAACTCGCGGGTTGAGACAAAGACAGTTTAAAAGGACAGAAAAGGAAGGGAAAATAATAATAATACTAGAATATACGAAACAAGGGATGCACAATACAATTGCTCACAATCCACTGACCAATGCCCAGCCAATCCCCAAGCTGTGGTGCCCCCCAGCCAACTCCCCCCCAGTTTATATACTGGTCATAATGTAATAAGGTATGGAACACCCCTTTGGCTCATTTGGGTCAGCTGTCCTTGCTGTGTCCCCTCCCAGTTTCTTGTGAACTCCCAGCCTCTGCTGGCAGGGCAGTGTGAAAAGCTGAAAAGTCCTTGACTTAGTATAAACAGTGCTTAGCAACAACTAAAACCATCAGTGTGTTATCAACATTATTCTCATCTTGAATCCAAAACACAGCACTATACCAGCTACTAAGAAGAAAATTAACTCTATTGCAGCCAAAACCAAGACAGTTGGAAAAAGCCCTTGACCTAGAAGAGTGCAGTAACACACAGCTCCTGTGCCAGACTATTTTCCCTGGGATGCTCTGGGCCTTGTTTAGCCTCTACCCACAAACAACATGAGACTAGGCATGAAACCTGAGCCTTCCTCCCAGTACAGCGGACTCACATCCCCAGTAATCCTCACTGCCCAGCCTGAGCATGCTCCCATTCACATTGGAGCAGGTGAAACAGAGAAGAGAATCACCATGCTCTGTTGCACCTTTCCCAGTTGAACTCAGGATCAGCTTCTTGGAGCGAGACACTGCCTTGACAGCCTGAGATGTGCTCCCAAACATGCTCACAGAAAACACCTGCAGGCAGCAACAACACATGTGCATGTTCCCAGAACTCTATAGAGCAGAGCCTGAATTTTGAGGGCAGCCTCTGGAGGAGAGCAGGTAATCATTACACGAATAAATATGAGAAGTAAGGACCATCAGACAGCATAGCATCATTGCTTCCAGAAAAAGGCAGTGGGCCTGAGTGGATTAATGTGCTGGACCACGAAGCTGGTGCCACTGGAGCCCAGATGCCCCCAACCCCAATGTCACAGCCCCCTCCAACAGGAGCTTTCTGAGCTCAGCTTACCCCTTCCCTCCGCCTGCTGCCTTTAAGACAGCATGCAGCACAACAGCTGGGAAACCCAATCTGGTCCAAATTTTGTTACAACCCTGCTGGTTTTTATCCTTGTTTACCAGCATTAATTTTAATGGCTTTCCCTACATTAACTTTGTCCTGAACCAGTTGAAGGAAAATTCCTACTCACTTGCCTTCTGGAGAACAGCCTGGGTAATTTTCCCTTGTCACATAAAAGCCCACCTGGGCTCCTCAGGAATGACAACCACACTGTGTACTTTGTTGAGGGCAATAAACTTCCCAAGGCTGGGGGAAGAGGATTTACATATCCTTGAATACACTGGCCATTCTTTGTTCAGTTTGGGTCTTGGCTTGTGCTTGTCCAGCAGGTGGAAATTTCTTCCTCCTGTTCAGCATGGAAGGGAACTACTGAGCCTGCACCAAGGAAATGTAATGCTTGCAGGCAAAGTGGCAACCTCTCCAAGTCGGGGCAGCTTTGGGCTGGGTTCATCACTGGCCATCTGAGTCTCATTTTCCCTTGGAATCATTAAAAATGCCTGTAAAACAAGTCCTGAAAGAGATAACAGTGCTAGAATATGCATGGATAATGTTTCAGAGAGGTGGGGAGCAGGAATAGAGGCTGCCTTGTCCTCCACACCAGCCCTCTACTCTACAATGCCCAACTTTGCCCATGCTGGCAGAGTTGGGCATTGCCCAAAAGGCAGTGCCCCTGTTTATGCTGTCTCATGTATCCCCCCCACACCTTTATTCACAGCAGGGGAGCAGAAGTGAGGATGATGCCATGCCTGAGTTTCTCTCTCCTGTCCAATCTCCCTCTTCTCATATCTGGCTCCTTCCAGCCACCATCCTGGCTTCCTGAAAGAGACATCATTAACTCCATCCAGGCTGGGCTCTGCAGGAAAGAAAAAGACTGTCCTTCCCTTTGTCCATCAGATTCTGTGAGCTGTGGTTCCTCTCCTTTCTCCAGTTCACAGAAAGTTGTGACGGCTCAGGCCATGGGAAGGAAGAGAAACACTCAGGACTCTTTCAACGCCTTTTTTTCCCCATTAAAAAAACACGGCAACAGCTCTTTCCACCAAAGAAACGCAAAGGTTCAGTTCAGGCACGTTTCCAAAGTTTTCTGTCTCTGACAGCATAAAAAAGGAATATGGTTACACCAAGGGAAGCTATTTGATTTATCACATGATGCCCATACTTTAAAAGTACAGATGTTCCCTCCATGCTCCAAGGGCCGATTCGGAAGACAGAGGGCTCAAAAAATCCCACTAAATCCAACCACAAGCACCTGGGCTGCTGTAGTGAGAGTGTTGCCATGGAAAGATGAGGGAGGCAGCAGTGAGATGGCTGGAGTATTCCTACCAATTAACATGAAGAATTTCAACTGCTCTGCTGTGTTTTCTGCAAAAGCCTAGCAACCACCTCAGAAGTGTTATTCACACATCTGAGAAGTGTTTAGCAGGGTCACATGCCTAATAAGCTATGCGAGCAGGGAGGGATAGCTCTCCAGACAAGGCCCCTTGAGCATGGGCACACTGCATGTACGCAGCTTGGACACCTCAACTCCTGCTCCAGGAGGTTCAGGGACTAGGTGCAGTCATTGGATGACAACAGACACCAGAGAGAGACTGCAGGGGGAGGGAGGGGGTGACATGCAGGAGAGAGAGACAGCTGCAGAGAGGAGAAGACCTGAAGAAGGATCTAGGTGTCCTACCTTCATGGGGCAAAACAGGGCAGCTTCTCATTGCTCAATTCAGAGATCTTGGCTGGAGAATCCCTGTCACTGGCAATCTCTTCTACATACAAGCAAACTTGTCCACCTGCTGCATGGGTTCACTTCAAATGTACTGTTTCCACCAAGACTCCCGCTACTCTGCCCTAATAAAACAGAAGAAACAAGACCTCCAAGATACCTTGCAACATCTCTACTAGGCACTAAAGAGTGAGTGACCCAGAGTCAGACACCACAGTATTCTACTTTCTTCTACCCTCTGAAGTAAAGAAAAGGCAGATACTCCACATGTGCCAGTCTAGCCTCTTCCACAAAAGGGGCACTACAAACTAACAAAGAACAGATTCTGCCCATTCATTAAGTTCTTGGCATTAATTGATTTCTCTCCCACCAAGCCATAAAACCCAAAGCTGCATGCAAGCAGCATCCTAAAATATCCTTGTAAATCTCAGCCACCACATTCATTAATTACAACCCAGTGATAGTTCAGGCCATTAGTTCTGGATGGTAACTTCATTTATTCCCACGTTAATGCTCGATGTCAGTGGTTATCTCATTACCACTCTATTACTTACCTACTTAATCCATCATTGCAACCCAGGCCAGAAGGGAGGAGCAGAGTTTGCCCTGCGTCTGTAGGAAGACAATGCATCAAGTGCAGAGCACCTAGGAATCACAAACAAAACACTTCTCTAATCTGCAGCTGATATCTATTAAGAGGAGGAAATTACACAGATAAGTGCTGTTAGGAACACAAACACATTCCAACATTGAAAAATTGTGGATATTGAGGATTAAGTTTCCTACTAAATCAGAACCAAAAGCTTTGGCAAGAACAGAAACATATATTAGCAGCCATACAAAAAAAGATTACCTTAACTCTGCCCTCCTCCTCCTCCTTGGACTCTCCTTCCTCCAAAGCCCAGGTTAGATTCAAACTGTTTCTGCCTTTTGTGTGTTAAACACTTTGAAAAGACAGGTCAAAGTATGGGCACTGGGAGCTGCTACCTGCTGAATGCTCCAGAAAACATGCAGGCAGCATTGCAGATACCGCTAGCCCTGAGTGCTAGTGAAAATACACCTAAAGCCATGTAAAGATACAACAGTTATGGGCATTTCAACACGCACCCAGCTGGAGTTCCTCGTTTGGTGAGCACTTCCAAAAATGTGCTTTATCACACCTGCCACACTCCTGCCTGTCCCAGGACTTACTCCACTCACTGATCCAGCCCCATGGGTCTGATTGGGGTGTTTCAGCAGAGCGAGACCAGCAGCTTTCCATGACTCATTCCCTTCTTCTTCCCTCAAATAGTCTTGCTGCAGACAGCATTTTAATCTTCCCCTGCTTGACTGAGAAAAAGGGAAGCCTTTTTTATGTTGACAGGCTGTGAAACGAAGATGTGAGTTGGTGAAAGGTTCAAAGGGACATTTCCCTTGCAGTAGGGCAGGTCCTCTTATGAGCAAGCAAAGTACCTCTGCTCTGCCCAGATATGATGCCCATACAATAGGGCAGGTGACTGTGTTCTAAGTGACATGGTATGGAAGGACTGGAATCCTCCAATGTGGAAGAAGCTGATGCCACAAAAGCACAACAGAGAAAGAAGACACAGCCCCAAGATGATGTCAGGAGTGAAATATCAGTATTTTCCTCTGTGATAAGTAAACCCCCAGCTAACATGCCTGTGCTAGCAAAAGTGGGCTCTAAATGGTGCTGTACCAGAACAACTGACAGGGCAAGCCTGCAAGATGCCACAATCACATGTAATTAAAATACCTTTGCTGCCCTGCTCTCCACCCCCTTGGCAATGAAATCCATTACAGAGTGTGGAAAGAAAATTATGTAAAATGTCCCTAAAGCGAAGTTGTTGATACCAGCATAGGCAGATGGATTTTGATACACCCTTGATTAAACAGCTTTCTGCAAAAGGCAAAGAGGGCAGGAAAGGAGCTGGGTGATGAGCCGGAGGACCATCCTAGAAAGAGTGGCTATTGCACAGGGAAAGCAAGTGCTGCTGCAGGGGAAAGCTGCTCCATCAACCAGCCAGAGGCTAAAACAGCCTCATCCCCCTGGGAAGCAGGCTGCAACCCTCTGCTCCAATGCCAGGCTCCTGTCCCTGAGCTCTCTGCTCTGAGTCAGGCCAGCAACACCAGACAGCACTGCTTCCAGCCTCTGACGAAAGGCTGCAGTGAAAGCAAGCAACAGAAAGCCTCACACAGTGTTCAGCCCATAGCAGGGCCAGCAATACTTCTATTTCCCATGGAGTTACACATAATGGGGGGGGGGGGGGGGGGGGTTATCCAGGATGCAGTAGGATACTGGCTCCAAGCACAATTTTCCCCATAGGCATTCATAATGTCTCTCTCTTCCTCGTTCTCTCACACACAGATGCTCTTGGACTGATAAGGATTGAACTCCCTTGGCAGAGAGGGGCAAAGATAAAGTCTTCTCCCTGGCCAACTATTTATATCAAGCTGGTAGGAACTTGTTATCTTTAAGATCTCTGGCACACACCAGCTGCAATCAGCCATCAGGCTGGAAAGTTATTAGGGGTGGGCAAAAAGGAGGCAAAACCACTTTAACCCTGTTTTCTCAGGAAAGCAAATGAAAGGCAAGAAGAAAGGGTGTTACAACTGGGTGTGGGCAGCTGACCTGTCCAACTGTTAAAGACCTCAGGAAGAGGAAACCCACGTGGGACAGAGGGTCAAGCATAGCCCAGGAGCTCAGAGCACAGCCTGAAGATACCTACTGCACCCAGAACTGAGGTTAAACATCTTGAGTGAGCACACAGGCTCTGGGTAGGTACGGGTCATGGAGCTATACAAACTAGTGACCTCTGCTTACCAGTCCTGTGCCTGTGTAATTCTGGCCCACTTTGATGGCCAGGAGTTCTGCAGTTGCTGTTACCTGGTAGAGAAGGCTCGCAGGCATGTCCCACAAGAAAAAGGGCTTTCCCATCAAATATTCCTCAGGCTTTGTGTACAAAGATATTTGATAGAAGACTCCAGTTCAGGAAGGAATTATAAATCAGAAAGTATAAGATGCTCAGTATCACCAGCTCCTGCAGTAGTAAAGCCCCTGTTTTTGCACAACATTCATCTCTCGTTCCTAACCTACTTCAGATGGTTCAAACAGAGGCTTGAAATTTTTAATTCTCCCTGCTCCCTCCCATGGCCTGAAAGAAACTGAGGCAAGCAGCAAGAATTCCATACCTAGTATCCACCTTATTATTTTTCTGGGACTTACCTGAGAGTGCCCTGTGTTAACGTGACACTTGGGAACCCTCAACTACTTGTTTTTACATGCACTTTGAGACTGAGGTGGCTTTTGGTCCCAGCTCTGCTCAATGCAATGCTCAGAACCCTGGTTCATAACAGCAGTACCACTGATCTTCAGATCTGCAAATAGCTGAGGGGCAGCCAAGCTGCCTTCTGAGTCATCAGAAATCTAACCCCATGCTAACAAATGAACGGCCCAGCCAGATGCAGAGAGCACTGTGTCTCCACCTTCCCTGCAGCGGTCTAGTCTGGGCAAGTATAATCGTGTCTCCAACAAGAAAGCAGGTGTTTTAAAAATGTGTTCACCAATGCATTTCAATTAGCCATGTTTTTAAACACCATTTCACACCCAACCCATGTGAAAATGAAACTGCATCTCAGACAGAGAGGAGTGCCCTTCCACAGGGTATCACAGCGACTTGTAGCCCCTGTTTTTGCACCTGGTAAAGGACTGGGGTGCAGGGAAGCACCTTTATCTGAAAGCTGCTTTAAGCAAAGTCTTACATCTTTTAAAACAGGGCAAGGAGGTCACATTTACTGCTTAGCAACTTTCCTCTCAAAAAGTCATCACTCAAAACTTACCATGGCTATGTGTATGTGGGCACCCATGCACAGAGATGAAGGAGGCGTTGGTCCTTGCCTTGGTCTCTGATAGTCTGTTCAGAAGCTGATATTTGAGCATTTTATTCCCCCTGCAAACAAAACACATCACTTGAGCACTCCCAGGGAAGTAGCAGGACCACAGCAAATTCCCAGAAAAAGCCTTGGCGGCGTTCCCTCTGCTATGCAGCTCCGAGCGAGACAGAGTAACAGAGCATGACACATGGAGCAACAGAAGCTGAACAATGCACGTGTTACTGCGAGGAAAATTAACAATATTAGGGGGAAGAGGGGGAAGGAAAAGCACTTGCTGAGAAATACTTATTAAAACACAATCTTATCCTCATCTGACCCTAATTCCGATTGAAGAAAACCAGACAGACTGGCATCGCTGCTGGGGCATTCAGGCGATATCACTGACCATCCATGTATATAATTGCCCAGGAGGTCCCACAATGACCCCCTCGCTTTTCCTCTGGCAATCTTAGATGCGTTGGTTTAAGTCATCAGTATTTTTAAGGCCACTCAGCCCTGCTCTCCAGGCTGCCAGAGTCCTCTGATGTAGTCAACGCATCTTCCAGTCACCCCAGTCAGACTCCCAGACCAGCTAGCTCACAACGCATCTTGTTTACCATTGCCCATCTTGGATACAAAAGGACACTCTAGTCACAAGTCCTGAAACCCCCACAGAAGATCTCCTTCCACGTCTTCAACAGAGATCAGCAAGGGATGTGCCTCCCATCCAAGCAAGCCCATTGAGCTGGTGCACTCCTTAAAGAGAGGTAAATCTGTTGCCCCCAATAGGGTTTGGGGGGCTTCAAAAGCCATCTAGCTTAGGACCCAAGTATGCCTGCCCTACCAGTAGCTACACCACTACTTCACAGGAGCACAGGCAAGACCAGATTTTACTGAGTTTAGGGACCATATGCATAAGAAATCTTGGGAAAGCTAGACACGTGCTGAGTGGTTTGACTCATGAAAAAGGTCATTGCTGCTGACCGCCCAGCAAGCAAAGGGCTTGGTGCAGCGTCCCTTATCAGTCACTGTCCATCAAGCCTAATCACATGGCATAATAATATTCCCTAAATAAGTTTTACATTTAAAACAGAATGCAAAACCAGGGGAAAAAACCTGCTGCGATGGAAGGGGAGGGATGAAGTTCAACCACTGCAAGAAACCCTAAAGACAAACACACATTTCACATTTTGAAATCTGTAAGAGTTGATTTGCTGTTCTTCAGCTTCAATCACCTCTTTGCTAGTGAGATTTGGCAGTAGCCCGGGTCTCCTGAGGAAGCAGAGGCAAAGATTTTCCAAAGGATTTGTCACCCACATCTCCTCCCGCAACACTCCCTTGGGGATTTTCTAATGAGCAAGGCTCTCCTCTGAAAAAAATCTCCCTTTAAAAGACTGGGCCGTGGACACAAGAAGCCCAAGAGCAATATTTCTACCTCAGACCTAGCTCCAAGCCCGGCATTCGCCTGCAAGCCCTGCTGCCCTCCACCTGTTTGAGGAGGATGTTTTCATTATTGTTCAATTTGCAATGAGTTTAGCTTCGCGTCCTTCATTGGATTATTTTTATATTTAATGTCCTCTCCTCTCCTACTCTTCTTTTTATAGACTGATAATCCAAGTCCCTTGGTAAGGCTGAGTAATCTTGATCAGATTTTAATCAAAGTAAACCAGATCCTCAGCTGCCAGTATTGATGCATCTGCCTTTAAATATTTGAACGATGCCGATTTACCCCGGCGAGGCGCGGGCCCCATCCGTTCAGAAAATTTAAATTCCTTCCTATGCATCAAGCTAAAAAAACAAGACAGAACAAGCAACCTGCTGCGAAGGGGGTTTAGTTTATAAAACCAATACCCAGGATTTCTGAACTAAATGAAAATCTGAGATAATCCCTCCCCAAATCCAGCCTGGGAAAAGCACTCTGGACAGATCAGTATCAAGTAACTTCTTAAAACACACTTTTTCCTCTTGTGAAAGCTACCATCAAGTCAGAGAAAAGGGGAATTACCCACAATGCCTCACTCCTTGACATGACCCAGAGAATTCACATTTTCCGCCCATAGAAAATGCATATTTTACCCATGCAGGCTTCTCCAGGATGGACCTGCTTCTGCTTTGTTCAGCAATGACCCTTGTGTCACTGCCAAACCCCAGCATCCAAAATCAGCATGTTAGTTGGAAAATAATGAGATTTCTGGAATACAAAATGTTGGCTCCATTTTCTTTACCTTTAAAGATATCTGCCAGCTTCCCTCCACAGATCAGAAAGATAAAAAAAGCACTTAGATGAAAGACAGGCTCATCTATCTAATCGCCTGATTCCAGGAGATAAGTTTGAGGTAGAGATGGGGGCTGTCCCACAGAACTTGTGGGACTGCAAACAGTGTCCAAGTGAAGCCAGAAATAGATGATTGCCTAAACCACTCTGGTAAAGGCAAGACAAGCCAGTTACACTGATTTACTTCCACATTTAGGGGAGAACTCCCAAGAAACGCTAAGGATTTTGCAGCTTCTCTTTGGTCATTTCTACTGAGACAGAAGTTAAATCAAAGGCAGCACGTCTTGTGTTTACACAAGCATCACCTGAGGAGTTATGCCAGTGCATCGCAATAAATCTGCATTTCCATCCTTATTGCTAGAATATCGTAAGGTCTTCTGGCTTTGTCAGAACCACACTCTAGCTTAGGCCCAGTCCTGAACAGGAGGAGGAGAACAACTTGAGGATCTCAGTCTCTCCTTCCCTCAAGAGGTTGAGGTTTTCTATTCACCTTTTCCAGCTGTTGGCTGGACCTGCCCTCCCTTGTACCTCCAGCTGGGTTAGCTTACAAGCAGGCAGGCTGGGATCAAATGCTCTCCTGCTCATGACTGTTATTGCCATCCTGCTTCACAACTAGATGTCTCAGTTTTGCTCTCCACAGCCCAAAGTCAAGCTGGAGGAAATACAATCACCCTCTTGCAAGAGTGCAAGACACAGCTCAGTCCCTGAATTGCACTTGGATCCGTATCATGTCCTTCATGCAAGTCCAGTAAAACCAGTGACCCATTCAACTGAGCAAATACTACAGGATTAGATGCTGCCCTGCTCGGGACAAAGTCACGGGACAGTGTCATCAAGACATTAGTCAGCTGATGGTTGTAAGGAGAAATTACAAAAGGGCAGAGCTAGGGATAAGGAAAGAGTGAGCACTTTGTTTCTTTCCCCATGGCTCCTCCACAGCTCTGTGAGTAGAAGAATGCTCCAGTGGACACAACCCCACCAATTTCTTCCCATACAGAAGGAACTCTAACAGGCAGCAAAGCCCCTGGTGTCATGACCAGGGACTGACCCCAAACCCTGCAGGGGGTTTAAATCCAAGTCACTGGTGGCTCCTCCAGTCTCTAGACTTGCCAGACAAGCAACCCACATGGCATCGATCTGGCTGCAAGCAGACACTTGGGAAAGCTACAGCAAAATCAGCTAAGGTGGGACTCAACCCAGGTTACGTATTAATAGGCAGGCATATTAAACCACCCTTTATATAGTGTCATGAAGGAGCCTATATGGAGGAGCATTTGCAGGAGTGTTAATGAGCTTCAGTTCCTGCAAGCAGACTGCATCTTTTGTCCTTTCATATTAGCTCACCCAAGCATCCCTGATTTGAGACACAGGTTCCTACAACAGATGGTCTTATTAGTGTCTGTGTGTAGTGACAAGGAGACAACAACAGGTGGCCTAGACAGCAACCAAAACACTTCAGCCCACTTGCCCCAAAACAGGTTCAAGATCATGCCAAGGGCAACCAGGATCAAAGCACAAGAAAGATGTCATGCATAAGTGGTCCAAACTATCCTCACATGCCTTCTGCACTGTTAAGATCTCAGCTGGAACATGTTGTCCAGTTTGGGATGCTGATCTCCCAAGACGGTACGAACAATTGGAGACAGTCCAAAGGAGACAGACAACAGTGACTGGAAATCTATAGGAGACGGTTGGCAAGGAGAGATGGAAAGCTCTTGTGGTGCTCAGTCTAGAGAGGATGGAGACATGGTTACAGTCTTCAGACAAGCAAAAAAGAAAGGGGAAAAAAACACCCCACCTTTCCCCACCTGTAGAAAGGACAAGAAATTCTAAGCTTAATTTAAAACAAGGAACCTTTCAGTCAAACCTTAAGAAAAACTTTCCAAGTGTACGGACAGGAAAAGCACTAGACAGTTGTCAGATCTCCACTGCTTTCTTCCAAACATCCACAGTTAAATTAAACCCTTTGGGCTACGCTGCAGGAGACCCCATAACTCAGCCACAAGGCAGTCAAGAGAGTTACGAGCTCATTCTGCACTGTGGCATGAGGAACGGATAGTCCAACACCAGTGAAAAATAAATTAATTTCCAGCTCATCATAAAAACACCAAAAAAAACCAAAAAGCCACACAGCACCTGCTGCTTAGAGGGACCTTTAAAAACCCTTCCAGTGTGAAAAGGCCAGCAGGGGAGGGAGCGGGTTTGTGCTTTGAGGACTGGCAGGAGTGGGGGGAATGGAGAGGGAAAAGCCACCGCAAAGCTGGGCCTGCTTGGGTTGTGGCAAACAGATCAAGAAAATCAGAGCAGCAACACCTACCTGTCAAAGCAAAGCCCTGCTGAAGTCAAGAGGATGCTCCAGGAGCATTCAAAGCTGTACTTTGTTAAGTGACTCAGCCACCACGCGCTGCTCAGCTGTGCCATCAGCAAGAGGGGCCTCATGCCCTCACAGGACCTCCCATGGAGTCTTGGGTGCTCTCTCCTCTGGCACGTGCAAGCCTTGCTCTTAGCTGGTGGTTCCATTGTTCACCTGTGCTGAGAGAGTACTGTCTCCAGGTCAGGCTATTTCCATGCTGTAACTCAGGACTGAGCCCCCAAGCTGCCTCCAGCACTTCATGGGTGCCAACACAAGGCAGGAGTACGTGGCTGAGTGCTCTCAGCAGCCAGAGGGGAAAGAGTTTGGAGATGTCCATGCCTTTGTCCATGTCCAATCAAATAAAACAGTACATATATTTATACATATCCAACCAAATTAAATATATATTTTTATATATTTTTATATATCCAACCAAATAAATCACAACTACAGAGGCTCTTCAAGCCTGAGGCAAACCTGGGTGTCCCCAAACTCTCCTGAACTTTACTTGGAACATGGGCAGCAGCCCAGCATTTGTACTAACCTCCTTGGATTTTTGTCCTGACTGCCTGCTGACCTCTTGTGTGAGTAAAAAATACAGCCATTTTGTTGGCTGCCTCATCATGGGCCTGCCCTATTCCAGATACATTGGCTGGAGCTAATTCCTGCATCATATCTTCAAATTTGTCTAAGCCAAAACTTCTTCTTGTGCTCCATGGCCCAAACCGCCCTGGATTTGAGCTCTTATATTTTTGGCTGGATCTGGAGTTCAGGGAGCTGAGAGCTGCTTGGAGAAACGAAACCTTGCCTATTTGCCTTGGTACTCATCAGAAAACACAGCTTGATACAGATCCATGATAAAGCCTAACCACCCAGTGGAGAGTCCCCTAGTGACGCAGAGAAGGTTTGCAGCAGGTTTCCTCCAGATCTAGCCATTCCTGCAAGCCAGACCTAAATTTTAAGCCCAGAAATATTCCTCCTGAGTTTCTCCTACCACATCAACTTGTCTTTGTGGGAGACTTGTCTCAGACCGTCACACTCACTGTATTTGCAAGACTAAGTGCAGTCAAAGTCAGCTCACCTGAGAAGAAACTTCTTGACTTCTTCCACCACTCCTTTCCTTGTGTACATCATGGAGAGACTGTGAGACACATCTGCAGTGAACTATTATCCTCTGCACTTTGCCTCCCACTTTGTTTATAGAGAGTTTGGGGAGATTTGTGGGCCTGGTGATGAATTATAGGGAGGAAGACAAACATATTTTACTGTTCTGGGCAAGGAGTGCTGGAATCCCGTGGACATCTGGAGGAATTATTTGCAGAAAATTAACATTGTTTGTCATTTGCATGATGAACTTCTGGATCTCAAATGAATGATGGGAAGAAACCGGTGGGGGACGTTCATTATCCTTGATGGAGTGAAGCCCCCTGACATGATGCTAAGGTCACCATGATCTATGGACCTGCTGACTGACAACTCCGAATGCTCTGGAATTGAACACACAATATAACTGGGGGCGTAAGCGATCTGCCACATTAAATGCCGAGGCGTTAATAATTGTTGCTTGCCTCTGATTGCTGGAGTTTTGGATGCACTTGTTCTGGCTGCCTCATAGGGCACGCATGTTAACTCCTTCCTGACTAATTTCAGAGGACACAAAATTCAGCCAGAGGCATCTGCAGGTATCTGGGCAGCCTCACAGATTAAAACTTCCAGGCTTTCTTGTTTAGCTCTTGATGTGCTCTTTGGGAACATGCTCTCAGCAGCTCCCTGACACAGATTCTCCACCTCTGCCTCAGTAGCAGTTACAAATCCCAGGCAGCGGCAGATGACATGCCTTCACCAGCCCTGCAAGGGAGACGCTCAAATTCGCAGCATGGCAGAGAAGCCCTCAAAGTTTTTCCAGTACCACAGTGCAGCACAACTCATTCCTCTACATGTTAATGTTTGCTGCTTGGGAGCTAACTTCAGGCTTTTTCCTTGTGACTCTAACATGTACCAATGCCAGGGAGCAGTGTTTCATGAGAGCTGGGAGCACCGCTAGCTGCAAGGCAGGGTGGCAGGCACCCAGAAGAATTGTGTCTGAGAAACATTGCCTCACTTAGGACATGGCTCTTGGTCTCTCAGCATCTTAGTTTCTTCCTTTGAAAAGCTGAAATAGTCTTTGATCTGCTTCTGAATTGTTGCTACTAAGTCCCCAAGTTGGTGTTTCCCAAACTGGGGGGAGTGAGGTCCCCTCTGCTTCCCAAGGAAAAAGGCACAACTGGAGTGCAGAAGGGATGTGAGGTCTCTCCAGAGGAGTGGTGCGAGTGCATCAGCCGTGGCAGCCTTATTAGAGAGGGGGGCAAGAAAAGTAGAGGGCACCTGGGCCCGGATCGAATTCACTCACAGAATCACTGCCTCAAGTGCTTTTGTAAGCACCGCTAAATTAATTTCCCAGTGCTTTCATCCCCCCCTACCTCTAAGAATAGAGAGCAGCACTCGCCTTCCTCACAAGGCTGCTGGGAAGACAAATTCACAAATGTTTCTGAGGCAAGAAAGCAGAAGAGTGTATACTTGCTGAAAGATGTAATGAAAAACCCAAATGTTTTGGGTACCAGGACCACCCCAGCATCACCACATGACAAGGAAAGCAAGGGAAGTCCTCTGTGGACCGCAGCCTCCCCAGAAGCATGAGGGTGTAGGGATCTGAGGAGAGATAATTACACTATTCTCTGTGCAAAGGTACTGCAAAAACATGCTGACACCTTTTCTTATATGAAACGAAGCACTACACTGATTAACATGGGCAGAAAAATTCAGTCCCTGCCTTTCTGGAACATCTCAGGGCCATGATGCAGTGAACAAGTGGATGGGGAGATGCAGTTTGATTTCACCTGGGAGACGGGACAAGAGCACCCTATAGATTTGGGGCAGGCATGGGAGAGCCTGCACTGTACCCGCCAGTGCTCTGTGAACAACTGCAGCTTGGGGGATGGCTCCACTCCAAGTTCTGTCCCCCCTTACTGGGATTGGAGCTGAGACAGGGAAGGAAAATGAGCATCTGGAAGTCCATATGAATAAGCTAATGCCGCAGGGCTGTCAGTCATGTGCTAATACCCTTAGCTAAAGAAACATATTGATCCTGATTGCCTGGAATTGCACTTGAAAAGGGCTGGGTGACATTTCCAAGGAGACACGAGCTACTTTCAAGTCAATTAGCGACATTGGAGGATTCATGCCGAGGGGACGCACTCACCTCCGAGGAATGCCAGGAGAGAATGAGAATTGAATTAAGCCTTTTCATACACCGAGAAACAAATCCTTTAATGGCCTGTAACAGCTGACGGGACACCCAGGGTCGCCAAAAGCATGCTGGCAGCAGCTAGGTGAAGAAGTTTCCCCCTGGTGAAGCTGAGGACTGCAGAGCAGCTGAATCCTTGCTAAGGGCCCAGGAGGGCATGCAGAGCCGCACAGGGTAATCCTCTAGATAAGGGAGCAGAGGAAAGCAAAGTTTAAGTTCCATGTCAACAATGCACGTAAAGCTCTTCAATCCTCTCCAGGTACCTGACCTCCCTTGGGGCTCAACAGGAACACCACAGCCAGCAGCATCTCACGTGTGACTGAGCAGCACGTGACCTTCCTGGAACAGGCATTTAGGTGAGGTCTTTTGCCTGCTGCCTTCCCCAGAAAATTCCTTCCTAATATGGATCCCAAAGACTCCTTCAGAGCCTAGGATCCCAGGCAGGTTTGAAACCAGCACAGCAAATCCAAAGGCAGAGAAATTAGGGTAACTCCGCAATCCCTTTGATTTTTCTACTTGCGGGTTCTCTGACCTGTATTTAGTTTCCATGGTTCCCTTTATGTTCCTATAAACATGAGGCTTGTACCTGAATTCAAGGCTTTCTGGACAGCTTTACAGAGATGATTTCCTGCTCCCTTGCAGCAGCTGCGGTTATTCTGTCTCACAAGCCAAGGAGCACAACCCATCGATCCCTGTGCAGGAGGGTGAAAAGCTCCAGTGAAAAGCCTTTCAATCCATTCGGCAAGGTGAAAGTGACCCCACCAGCCCCAGAGTGACCAAGAAGCCTCAGACCTGAACAGGCCCCAGGAGTATCTGAATCTTCCTGAGTATGGCATAGGAAAAAAAAACTGGAAAGAGAAGCCAGCCCACCTGTTTTCTCCAGCCTCAGTTCTGCAATGAGCTCTGCAAACTCTCAGACACTGTGGGTTTCCTTGTGACAGCATCTCTCAGTCATAAGCCCAAAGCCATCCTCAACATATTGGTGACATTCAGAGGCCCCAGAAATGCCAGAGTGTTCTTCTGAGTATGGCACCAGCCCAGGGAAAGCTGCCTGTTGCCCCCACCTTCCAAAGCCAAGTAGTTCAGCCTAAGCCTAAGAGCTAAATCATGGCCTTAGCCCCTTCCTCATCCACCCACCTACACCAGGGATGCTGCAGCAACAGCTCTAACAGGGCTAATCCTTCTGGCAGGAAACCACTGCTGCAGCAGCACAAGTTTTACTGGGCACGTAATCACGATTTGCTACTCGTTCTCGCCATGATGCAGGTTTTCCTAGTCCAGGACAAACCAAGATCATCTTGGTGCTCTCCTGCCTTTCCCCCCTCCCCTCCTCTCCCCACTGCTACAGTCCTGAACTGAGGAATAGAGACAGCCAGCTCCAGTCCCAAAGGAAATCAGATAGAAGTTGTTCCTTTCAACTCAGCTAAAGAAAAGAGCCCATGTTTATAAACCTGCAGGCTTTGAGCAGAATAAATGAATCTCCTAATAGCCCCTGCAGACAGGAGGAGACTTGGGAAATGGATGCTCCCATGGGTTCACCAAGGATTGTCCCTCCGAGTTTTTAACCAAGCATTTTCTCACTGGAGATCCTTGTACGGCCAGTGATTTTCCACAGCAGAAAACGAAAGCAGAATTCTGACACACATCTGACAAGTCCTGCAGAGCCAGAGCACCCATTCCTTTGGTGACAGAGATTACGCACATCTCGGACCACAAATGTCTAGCCAAAGCACAGCCAAAAAGCTTAAGAAACACATTTTCACTAGAACAACACAGTGCAGGGTGTCAGGCTCATTTTGCAAGGACTAGTAGGAGCCTGGATCTCAATTAAAGCTAGCAGAGCTCAAAATAGCCTTTTGCAGTATTTCCAGCCTGTAACAAAAAGCATGGGTCATATTACTGAAAGCACCTGAAAAACACAAACGTCTGAGGCTCAGCTTCAAAGTGACCCTTGTTTCAACACCCGCATATTTTCCTCCATGGATGGAATATGGTTAAAAGTGACACATGACTACTATTTAATACTAAGAAGTCGACCAGACCACATTGATGCAGACAGAGGCTACGCTTACAGGTAGCGAGCAGATGCACAGAAGTGATTTTTCCAAGGCTATACTGTAAATCCAAAGCACAACAGAGACTTAACCACAGGTCTTCCAAACTCCTCCTTTTCTCCCAAACCATTGCACTTTTCTTTCTGCCTGCTATTAAAAGCCAACTGAAGGGATACAGTATGGATGCATGGACATGCTCAGCAACCAGTCCTCCAGTGAGGAGCACAACTGAGAGAGAGAATCCACTGCCTTTGTGAGATGGGAAGAAAGCGGAGGGGAACAGCAGGGTGCTCCTGACAAGATGGGAGGGAAAGCAAAGGGGTTTTATTTTTTGCCTTTACTGTGAAGACATGTCTGTATTTCCCTTATTACCAGCAAGGCTCAGCCCTAGCTAGAGAACAGCAGGAGAGACTAAAAAATGGGGTCTTTTCAAAGCACCATTTTTCTATAAATATCAAGCATGAGCTGTTGCTCATGAGAGCAACCCATTACATTTCTGGGGCTCTCTCACTTAGCCATGCAGGAAGCCAAACTGATTGACTCAATGACCCTTTCTGGGTTTCAAACAAAGCAATATAACCCCCCTAACCACCAGCAGCCCAGAGGGACCCACTGAGGTCCTAAGCCAGTGTAAAACATGGGACAAAGTCAACTTTGATTGTCCCAGTGTCTGTGGAGGCAAAGGGGAGGGTTCAGCTCACTTCCATGCCTGAGGGACCATCAACATACCTGTATGAAGATGCCACCACGTGTGCTGGTGTATTTTATCACTCTCTAATAAAAAGAGAAGTAGTTCCCTCTGCTACAGAGCACTATATGCAGGAGAGGCTGAGCCAACTGCCCTTAGCTCCAGAAAGAAGTCTGCCACGATGCTTATAGGGTCGTGGATGCTGCAAGGAAGGGCATGGGGACAGAGAGAGACACCAGAAGCAGATGTGCTTAACTGGCCAGGTGATGAGCCGCTGGATTAATGGTGGTCTCTGTGCTGGGTGGGTGGAAGGGGGAATGACCAAGTGTCCGGGGAAGCTTGGGGAACGGTAGAGGGGGAAGTCTTGCATCAAGTTTTAAAGCTGTTTGCTCTGGCCCTAGTTGCCATTATGAATTTCTTCTACCCTTGGCAAAAAAGATGCAATACCCAACCTAATATGAAGTTGGAGGAGAACTCAGGTCATTATCTTTTTTTCACAGCCAGTTTCAATTCTCTTCAAACCCCAGTTCTCCCCAGCAATCCCCACTGAAGTGGCCTCAGAGAATCCAACGACCCCAGGAGTCCACATTCGGCACCAGGAAAGCACTTAAATACACACACATACCCTGGGGGGAGATCTTCGCTCTACCTTCTCATATCTAGACCTGAGGGCTCAGCTGTGTCTTCTTACATAGATATTTTTATGGAGGCAGGGGAATTAAGTTTTATTAAAATAAGGGCTTTGATTCTCTCTGTCACATGCCTCCATGACACGGGAGTTCAACACGACATGTATCACCAGGAGGGATACCAGTAAAACTGCAAGAACTAGCAACCAAAAGACCTAGGTTCAGGCCAGAGGCAAGGAAAAGACACAACATGACAAGGGGCTGAACATCTTGTATTGCTCTCACGTGTGTCCTCAGGTCAGGTGTGGAGCAGAGACAGAGAGGCAAGGCAGCAATGAAACAATGCTGATCATGTTTTCCTTGCCCTGTGCCATTCATACTCTAAGGCTGTTACAGCTGCAGCCATGTGTTCCCCACACAGCTACAGGCAGAGAGGATTTTATTCTCTCTAAAGCTAAATCTCTAATCCAAAAACCTATGGATAAAAACCAGGGTTGGGAAAGGAAGGTTTGTCCAGCTTTCACCACCCAAGCACCAGCTGCGCAACTGCCTGGGTGCCAACAGGACAGAGATAACGATACTGAAGTGGATAAAATCAATTGTTCTGTAAGAGCTTTCTGGGACCATTAGTTAATTAAGCTGCCAACAGATAAAGGTCTGTATAAAAAGCTCCGATCACCTTCAGCACCCAAGATTAAAGAAGAGGAATGGGTTTTGGTGCCCACCCCCTGCCTACCTGCAAAATGCAAACCTATTCTTTCTCTGCATGCTCTCTACTTTCAGAGAAGTAAGAGTTAAAAACAAATCCACACTCCTTCAGCAAAAGCAAAGACACTGCCAAGCAAATGAACACCGGGGAGGCGGCGAGTACAAGCCCGCGGCTTGCAAGCTGCCCAGCTTTATTATTTCTTGAAACAAAGATATCACTTAGTGCAAAGATTTTTCAAGAGGTGCAAGGGATGCAATACCTGTGATGAGCCCCTTCCAGACCCATCGTCCTCTTGGGAGCATCATTTGGAAGACAACAAGCAGCTTTTTGCTTTGCCCATACTCAGTCCACCAGCAGCCACATCCCAGCTTGCCCCATAGATGTTGAAGAGTTCTCATTCTCACCGAAGGAACGGTGGACCTACCCCATCCATGCTATGCTCCAGTGGCCTCAGCAGACTTAAACCCAGGCAGGGTCTTTCTAGAGAGTGCTCCCTTCCCCAAGGTGAACTGAAAAGGAAAAAGGGATTTGGAAGCCCAAGAATGGATGGGAGCAAAGAGGGACTGTTCTCTAAAGACCTTCAATAACAGGGTATTCTCATGAAAACCACAGAGCATCATGAGGTCTCAGCAAACAGGAAAGCCAAGGACTGCAATTACCTTTTTGAACACCCTAAAAGATGCTACAGGACTAAGCAGTGCTCTCCTCAACCCTTGCCTTTCCAAAAGTGATGGCTTCCCAGTGCACCTTTACCCCACTGGTGACCCACAGAGTCCTTGTAACCACATTCCCATCCTTACATTTAAATCTCACTCAGGAGCTGAAGCCAGAAGTTAAGTGGTTTACACACTTCTGCTGAGATGAGTAGCATCATTTTCTCCTGGCTCCCCACGTGAGTTACAGCCCCCTCTGGGCAGTGCAGAATTGCTTTTGAAGAGCAGCTAGGAACACTTCAGCACTTTCTGAACAGATAAAAGGAGAGCTGTCGAATCCAGTACATTCTGGGGAAGAGAGAGATTTTGCTTCATGATGGCTGTTTACAGCACTAGCACAGCCCTGGCTGGGATAGCATTAACCACCGTCATGCTCTGACAAAGTTACCATCGCCACCCCACACTCGTATTTGCCATAGGAAAGAGCAGAACATTACTCCAACAGCCTCTGGTTAACACGCAAATCCTAGCCGACTCACACATGCCCTGTTGCCATCCGGGTTTTCTGAGGTTCTGACTCCCGGTGCTCTCAAGTCAGAGCCGGCCCCCATTTTTACAGCTTGTTGGAGGGCAGAAGCTGGAAAGGCTATAAAGTGGAGCTCGAGGGGGAATACACAGGCACGTCCCAGCACTTCTCTGAAACAGAGCAGTGTGATGGGCTCCTGGTACATCACAACAGCACAGCAGAGACACACAGTAGTGCACCAGTGGCCGTACGACCCCCACAGGGCTAGCAGCACCCCAAAATCAGCAATGAAACCGTAGGACTGAGCAGTAGCATTTTACCCCTCCTCCCTCTGCATTTCACTTATCCCAATCTCACAAGGCCTTCCAGCAACACACAGCTCAGGAACATTTTCCATTACTTTGTTTAAACACTTTCCAAACCCATTTAATCTTTAGCATCCACAGTATCCTGTAGCAATGAGTTCCGCAGTTTGCCTACATGTCGCAGCAAGCAATTTCTCCTTTTGAAGCATCCACAAAGTCATTTCACTGCAGATGCAGAATGAGATGAGAAAGCAGGAGGCAGTCCGGAGGAGAAAAAAATAAAACTGTCACAGCTTTAGGAAGAAGAACTGGCAAGGAAAGGTTAAATGAACTAGGTTCATTCAGCCTAGGAAAGAAAAAAAAAAAGAAAAAAAAAGAAAAAAAAAAGAAAAAACAAAAAAGAAGACTAAGGCACAGAGGCATAACAATCTCCCAGTAGCTAGCAGGTTATTAAGACAGCAGTCGATTGTTCTCTGTGTTCACGGTGGCAGGAGAAGAAGAAATAATTTAACTTGGAGCAAAGAAATCTTAAGTTTAGACATTTAAAAAAAAACCAACCAAAAAACCCCAAGTTTCTCACTAGAACAGATACCAGGGAAGTTGCAGAATTTTTCACCTAAGACATCTACGGAAAGGTTAAACAAACACCTGTGCAGAGGGGAAAGGTGTAATTGATCTTGCCTCGATGCCAACATACAGAGTAGATTATCTGCAAAGGCTCGTTCCAGCCTTCTGCTCTGTGATACCAACAACAAACTTTCAAAATGCTTTCTTCATGCATTTTTAATTGCATTTTAATTTTTGTCCTCATATAGCTTGAGACAAGTGTAAAAAAAGAAGCTGTGTCTAATAAATCAGAAATTACATGTTTTCCATTTCTCCAATGTAATAAAAAGATGTAAAAGTTCCAAATCGGAATAGATATATGTTAAGCTATACAGTTGCGCCAATAAATATGTATGGGTGTCACGTCCCCTTTTGCTTTGCCAAAAATAGTACCAAATTATGCCAACCAATGAGAAACTATGTTTCATTAGGAAATGAACTTTAAAATACAAGATTAAAAAGTGTTTTTTAAATCAAGATTTCCTGCTTGTTGATTTAAATCATGATTAAAATAGGTGATTTAAATCAACCATCCTGAAAAAAACATGCATCTTTCTCAAGTCTTTAGGGTGGAGAAGACAGTGGTACCCTGAAGATCAGTCAAATAATTCTACTTTCTACTGCTCTGCTCTTTCTCTAGCTAAGCATTCCTACCACACTCATCTTCTCTAAAGAAAAAGCAACTTCCATACCCAAGCCTGACACCCCCAGTCCCTTTAACTACCCTTCTCTGGACCTTGTGCCTGCACAGTTCTCCTGCCCAAGGAGCATCATCAAGAAATTTCAAGCTGACACAGAATCGGTCTCAAACAAACTTCCCTGTGACAATTATAATCAGATCCTCCCTGGATGCAAATAGTGTTTCTGAGCGTGGGCTCCAATCATGGCTCGTGAATAATTACGACAGGATTTCAAAAGCCGCCCTCAAGAACAAGTGGAATGTGGAATCAACATGCCTTCTCACGGGGCTGGAAGTACAAGAAAGGAGCTGCCTGCCAGCAAGACACGGAGCAGAGCGCCCCAAAGACCTCATTACAAATGGATTTTGGATATTTCATGCCAGAGTTGGACCTGTGGCTCATGTCAGGGATGCACTACAACTTCTCCAGATCCCAGTCACTTCCAGTATGATCTCGAACATTTCAGCCAGGGGTGGCTTAGCGTCTTGTCTAAGCCTTCTGTCTTCTTGTTCTCCTCCAGCAGGTGTCCTCTTTGCTGCTCAATGGACCGGGCAGCTTGACACTTACTAGACACAGAGTGGAGTTGGTCTAAGTGAACTTCAGCCTATGCCTAAAGGAGCCATGAGGTTTATGGGCTGACGTAGCTCTGGAAGCCCCACTGGGAGCTACAGCCATACATCACGTGTTTGGGTGGCACACTGCAAAGCCAATCTCTGGCTCCAGGAACAGACACAGCCAGGTACTTTCATCTGTGGTTCAGCCGCACAAAGCAAAAGGAAAGTCATGGCAAACACAGCAAAAGAACACCACCAGGGATCACATTCCTCAGCCACGATCTAGAGCATCAGGGTGCCACAAAAGATGGTGGCTTCACTCTTCTGCAGACCGTTCTGGTCCAGGGACGGGCAGGCCATGTCTCCAAGGTCATGCCACAAGCTTCACATAGCAGAAGCTTCCCCAGAGCTCTGAAGAGAGCTCCAGACTCCAGAGACCCTTTGATTTTCAGACTACTCTGCCAAGACCACCAACAGAGGTGCAAAACGCTCATGTTTCAGCATGCCTTTGTCTATCAGAACTAGGCTGAACACCAGTTAATTTCCCTGGGCCCATGGACACAGAATGGACTGAGATAGAAAACAAAGCCCAAAGTGTACACCCCTGGCCATGACACATCCAGCTTTCTCTTTCCTTTCCTCCAAATCAAAGATCAACCTATGGTTCTGAAGATTCCCCAAATGGCTTCCACTATTTTTATTTATTTACTTATTTATTTAACTGCTCTGAAGTACAGAAGAACAGAATGCCAGCAAGGAAGCTGAACTTCAGTTATTGCAAAGTCGGAATGATTCTCCAGTCAACACAGGTAGAGATCCAGCCTACCTGACTGACCTCCATGAGCCATGTGGAATACCCCAGTGCCAGAATCTGCCTTTCCATGTATAAGAAGTGATGGAGGTAACCTGCACTGGATGACGAAAACTTTCCAGTTTCCAAAAGTGTGAAATGGAGGCAACTCTGTCAACCCAAGACAATAGCTCTGGGAATCACAAAGGTCTCACCCCCAACTAGTCCATCCAGGAAGGAAATGCCTCATGGCCATTTTAACTGTCTCGGTGGTGGCAATTTTAGTGGAACAGGAGTAGGAGTGGAAAAAGGCATCAGCAAGGATGGAGGTAGAAAGGAGAAACAAGGACAAATCAAAAGAAATAGTCAGTGCTCTAAGAGGGAGTGAACAGCCCAGAATCAACTTGAAATTTTCGCAGTGCATACTGAGATTTCCTCAGAAACAAAACAATTCCACCAAATGACATTTCAGCAGGAATCCACCAAAATGAAAATTCAGGATTTCACCACCACCACCAAAAATTGTAATTTTCTCTGGTTTGGCTTTTAGGCATCCAAAATCAAGGAACTGTCAAGATTTTGAATGCTTTTTTCTTCTTTCTTTCTTTCTTCTTACTCCTGCCATTAAATGAAACAGAAAGAACAGCACCCAGGCAGGATTCAGCCGCCTTTGCCTTCCCACCTCTTCTAACTTGCTAAGACTTCCTTCTTTTTTTTAAACAAAATATAAAGGGTCTGTGAAAGGAAAAGCTAACTTATGTTACAAACTGCATTTGCAAAAAGTAAAGGAATCTTTGAATACAAGTATAGAATAGAAACAAAAGATAAAAGAACATTACTAAAAATAAGTTTTAAGCTTCCCATTAAGAGAAGTCCTTCTGTTTGGTACAATGGAACCCTTGGCATTTTTTTCTTTAAATTGATTGCTGTGTTGTTTTGTTTGGGGTTTTTTACAGGTTTAATATTTTCCCTCTGCATTAAGTTGGACAGCACAACAGGACACTGGGCAAATCAGGCTCGGGATTTCCAGCTTTGGCTCAAAGGCCAAAATCTGTTGTTGATCTCTTGGACAGACAGCAGAGAGAGGCCAGAGTAAGCTTTAAAAACAAATTCAACACCTTCCACCTCTTTCTGTCTGTTTACCCCAAGCACTTCTCATTGCAGCACGAGAAGGTGGCCAACACCTGAGCATATTTTGCAGATTCTCCTGTGATTTTGCAAACTCACCCTGTGACAACTGAAAGCAGCAGCAAGCTACAGTCTAGTCTGCCTCTCCTTCTCTCAGCAAGTAAACTGACTGCCTGGCCCTGGATTCTGTCATTAGAGACAGGAGTCGTTAAGAATTCATGCCCACTGCCAACACTGCATTTTTTGGAGAGGTCCTGCACTCAGGCAGAACTAATGAGCAGGCAAAGCAAGAGAACGGCAGTTAAAGCAGAAAACATGCACACAAATATAGCCAAAATGAGAATGCAGACTTATCTGTAGGTCTTCTCCCCTCCGAGGTACTTCAGCAGCATCGCATAATGAAATGTTTACCCAGGGGAAAGGATGATTGTCATACCTGTTATACGGATGGGGAGGCTGAGGGAGGAAGGATCTGACTGTACCCAGATGTACTGGAGGGCTGTGTTCAAACTGGGGCTGGATTTGAAAGGACCGATCCCGACATATTTGTTCAGCCGAGGAGATCAGAAGGTGAAGACAGCACCATCACCTAGATGGCTCTGAAGGCTGCAAATTCTCAGCTGTAAAAATAGGCCAGATAATACCTGTCTGAAGGGGATTTACCCTGCCATACTTGCAAAATACTTTGCAGTCATTGGACAAAGGATTTTATCAAAATACAGCCAGAGGCTGGACGAGATATTAACCTCCCCATCTTCAAGCTACTGAAAAAAAATCCTGCTGGTTTCTAGGAGCAGAAAGCAGTGCTTCTTCCCGCATTTCTGTGCGTAACAGCCATCCCGTGGAGCATGTGCTTACCACTAATAAGAAACCTAACTGCAATGGAAGAGCAGAGAACTTAATCACATATAGAAATAGGACACGCAGAGAAAGGATTCACAGAGGGACAGGCTCCCTTTGCGCCCGTAGAGCAGTTTACATAACGAAGGATGCTATTCAATGTATACATTTCCATGTACAGCTTCACTGAATTGTGGCTGCTGGAAAATCGTAACTAAAGCATTTCTCACTCGCATCTGTTTACGTTGTAAGCCATAATGTTACAGCAGCATTTATTCCTTCTTCTCTTTCTCTTCCCCTGCCTGCTTTTTCCCCAAGCATCCAATTTTTTAGGCCTATAACCCTGAAAATGATGAAAGTCTCCCATTGATTTCAATTGGCTTTTGTTTAAGGGCTTGATAGCAGAGAGAAAAATTGAACGATCATTCATTGAATGAGACAGATTTGGCCCAGTTCCCCAGCTGGTGTAAATCAGCACGAGCCCACGGAGCTCAGAAGCTCCCTGCCCTCTGCTGCCGACTTAGCCCACTCTTGTGCACACAAGGAATTTTAATGATGCTGCCCTGTGTTGATGGCACATGGACCCAGCATGCAGCTTTTAATGCTGCTCAAGGACTGTGCATGCTCTGCCTCGTTCACCTTCAGGACACCCCGTGCCATGGGCTAGAACACAGCATTGAAGCTGCCAGGGTCCTTCCCTGGGGCACAAGCCTTTCCACTGCCATGAGGTATCCCAGTCTACTGGATCTTCACTTCTAGCAAGAGGTAGAGCACCCTGCTAGATAATCCCAGCATTCAAACCAGGATGCTCTCGAGATGTTACACCAATACTCTGGACTGGCAGAGGAAGGGTGAGGAACAGGCATCCATGTATGTATTTATTTTGCCTCTCTGCCTCTGCCTCTCCTTATCAGAGGGAATTAGCCTGCCTGGGATGAGAGGAGGCAGCCTGTGCTGGCAGCAAGGTAAAAGGCACAGGGAGGCTTTGCAGCAGCACGTGCCTGAGGCAAGACAAGAGGCATACCAAGCACAACTCTTAAGACATGCTGCTGCTGGAAATCCCCTGGAATTAGCTTCCCCTCATGATGCAGATATTTCTTCTCTCCATAGCTTACCTGTAGGCCTGTCCAACTGAGCAAACTGCTCCTGAGAGGGGTAGGAGGGGACCAGGAGAGGATATGGTACACCACAGCACTACCATCTCAGGGCTAGCAGTAGATTTGGGGTCTGAATAGGAGTGAGGAGTCAGAAGACACGGCCAAAGGGAGCCAAACCTCTGGCAAAATTTGTTTTTCCATGACTTTTCACTTACCTGATTAGTGACATACTACAAGAGACAGTCTGGGGGAGCAAGAACCATTTGTCTACAAGCCTCTAGCACTAATCAGCTGGATCTTTCTTCCCCCACAGAGGAGATTGCTATAGTCGTCCTGGAAAGGAAGGAAAAAGCCAAAGCAAAGAAACGATCAAGCTAACAAGAGGAAAATCTCCTCTGGCTGGCATGTCTCTTGCTCACCTTGATTAGTCGAGCAGGATATAGACATAAAATTACAATTGCTTCCTCCATTCCCCCTTGCCCCCCCTTTATGTGGGGAAGATGTTAAAAACGTCAGGCTTGATTTACCCTGACACTCTGACTGACTCATGACAGCTATAAATCCTCCCCACCAAACGCAATCTCGTCTACCTGCTGCACGGCTGCAGATGGCAGGGGGAGGAGGTGGGGAAACGTGGTCTCCCCCTCTCGCTGTGCACATCAAGCCCAATAACTTCTTCTTTCACCCACCTCAGAAGAAGAGACAGGCAGCTTTTGTTCAGGTTGCTCACGCTTTTGCGCAAGTGTGTTTTAAACAAGGCCATGCGATATCTCTTTCGCTTTGCGGCTGTCTGTGTTCATTTTTATTGATGCAAGAATCTGGATATGTGCTGGAGCACACACGTTCAGCTCAATCTGACCACTGCCAACTGCATTACAGCTCAATTTCAGCAGGGCGATTAGGTCCAAAAGCAGAAAGGAGAAAAAAAATAAAAATAAACACCAACCTATCCTTGTGCAAACTTCCAGGCAAGAGAAGCATAGAAGGCAATAGCTGAAGTGTGTTTTGGATAGAATAGCAATAGAGACCTCTAGCCAGGAAGGAAGGAAAAGGGGTAGATAAAAGGAGATAGGGAAAGATCTAATAGGAGAAGCGGATGTGGTGCAGTCTGGGATACAGTTCTGGCATGTCTCCAGAGGCCAAAACAGTTCCTACAGGATGGAGGTTTTCTTTTAAAAATACTAATGGGCTGATTTGCAGAGCTGCCTGGCTCCCAGGTCTCCCACAGCAACTACTCCTCAAACATCATTAACATGTATGCACTGCTGAGAAAGCCTTCCAAATATGACCCCACAGCCATGCTGCCTGACTGTGGCAGCCGCCTCAGTACCTAAACGAGCGATGAAAAGGATCCGCCTCCCCTTGCCCAGCCATCACACACCATCCTCACACACCAGTGTTTGCTGCGGCACCGTCACACCTCACAGCTCGGATGAGAGTCACACGTTTGGCTCTTACCTCTTGAGGCCACTGCTGGGCCTCAGCCTCATGGGCTTGTGGTGTCTTCCACTTCTCTGAGTCCAGATGTTTCCAGTGAGAACCATGACGTAGCCCAGCATCATCACCCTTCCTTTATCACCTGCCCTGTGCTTCCTCATCCAGTACGCAAGGTCTCACGTGGTGGGAGAAGACCCTGGGGACATCCATCCCCGAGGAAAGAAAGTGCTGTCAGCCAAACCCACAGCAGCTACATCCTCCAGCGCTCAGCCCCTTGAGCCTCTGTTTAAACACAAGGGGACATAGCAGGTGTAAGAACACGGCCACAGCCTTGCCAAAGGGAGAAGCGAGGAAGCAAATGAGTGATGGGATATCTATGGCCCTCTTCTTGCTGCAAACCCTTCAGTTATGTTCAGGATCCCCAGGGATCTTCCTACCATGACCATCAAGTCCCACTTCACATCTATTCTCCTCTTTTGGACTCCACAACAGCACATGGCAATGAAATACATATGTAATTATGCACTTCAGAAAAATGGATTTCCCTTCATTTTCTTTAAACCTTCTGCTTAATGAGTACACCAGGTAACTCTCAGAACTTGAACCACAAGACACTGCAAACAATCATCTGTGCCACCTCTTCTACTCCACTCTGGACTGTACGTAGCTTGATTATACCCCTCTCCCAGCTGCCTCTCTACTCAATCTGCTTAATCTCACCTTGCATGGAAGCTCCCCTGTACTTTTGATCTTTTCAAGGTTTCTTATACCCTTCCCAAGAGAAGGCAGTCACAACTCCAGTGGTGGCAACTTTAGAGGAAGAACTTCATTCTCACCCTACTGGTAACACATCTAATTCCTGGTTTTGAGCACCACTGAACATGGGTGAGACATCTAAAACCCATGCCAATGTTGGCAGAGAGCTGGCCACCATGCAGAGTTATTGACAGAGCCCAGCATCCCCTTACCACAGCTATTCCAGATACTGAAGGATCAACAAAATTGTTCATGTTGTACTTTCAGGAGGTTGCTGGAAGGATACTTTGTCAAATTACTGGAGGCACCGACAAGACATATTCGGGGGCTTGGGGCTACTTGTATTTACTAGCAGAACCACTACCAAGTTTATTATCTTATCTACAAAAACAAACCCAGAAACCTCTCCATCTCAAGAAGGAGAAAGCACCATTTGCACAGTACAATACAACACAACAATTCTCGGTGACATTGGCACGCTGAGCTGCCTTTTGCAATCTCCTGGTTAAGAAAAGTTCCAAAAAAATGTGTGTTGTGCGATAAACAAAACCAGCACAGCTGGAACTCCTGTGATACGGAAGCCCGTTTCTCTGTAGTTATTTATATGCTTTTCTTTCCAATAGTTGGTAGCTTCATAAACTAGAGCAGATCAATACACCTGAGAGGCAGATCAGAGGGTATTAGACAACACTGGTGTATGCATCTTTAGAAACTGGAAGAGAAGAGCTGATCAAAACGTGTAGGTCAAAAAAGCCTTTTTTAAATATTTTTTTTTCAATCAGGTATTTTCTCCATTTTCAAATAAATTTTTCTAGGTGTTTGACATGAAAAAACATGCCTATTTTATATTTTTTTCTTATCCCCAAACCCCGATCTTTCTCATTGAAAAATGCCAGAAATCAAATTTACCATGGTTTGGGGAGTTGAGGCAGGGAGAAATCTGACACGGGTTATTTTATCTCAAGTCTTATTTTCGCTAATTTTTCACTCAAATCCAGTCACTGCTTTTTTAAGCTGTTCAGAAAAAGAAAAGAAAAAGCATTCTTTTCTCAGCAGAAGTACTGCAGCTTCTGGACAAATGTGGTTATTCTTCATATGCAAAAAACTTACGGGCTCCAGGCTGCTCAGACAGACTGGAGATCACCCCCAGCCATGAGAATGCGAACACAGCATCAGGGTTTTTCTTCTGCGAGGCCAGAAACCAAGTCCAACTCTCCAAGTTGCCTCTGAGCCACTTCCCCAGGCTGTCTGCAATCCAAATCAAATCACATCTGACTTCAGGCCAAGTTCGGGAAACTTGATTATCCTTCTCCCCCTATCCGATGGGAGATGGCAGATTGAGGAGAAAGAGAAAGGAGGAGTGAAAAATTAACACAAGCACTTAAGATGTTATGAAACTGCAATATGCATCTCTAGCCTGCCCCCTGGCCCTCAAGCCCATACATTATTTAACAGAAAAGAAAGCATAAATGAGCCAGAACAATAGCTAGAGGGAAGGAGAGGAATATATATATATATTTAATTCTTTAAACCTTGCCCATTAGTTTTGTTTCTTATTTAGGATACTGCATTAATCATGCTAATATTTTACAGCCAGGCTGTACACTTTAGCCATTACTTTAATCAAACCCATCAGCGTACCCAAGAACACGCTACCAGGTGGGAATAGCTGCTACCGCTTGCTGTTAATTACTTTGCATTTTACAGCAATCAGCAGGCAGGGGCTGAGATCATAATAAATTCATGACTTATGGGTCCATAAAATCATTACCGTAGGAAAGTATGTTTTATCAGGCATTCGTCGGGCTGCTGCTCAGAGAGAGATTTCTTGAAGGAAATGACACCCATGAAATTAAACCAATCCTTGCAGTCAGCAGAAATGCTAATGTGGGCACAAACAGAGCCGAGGCTTGTGCAGAGCAGAGGGGTGGGGGGAGCAGAGGGAGGGGAAGATGGAGAAGGACTTTGTCAGCCTAGAAGGAGGGGAAGCACTGGGAGGAAGCCAGCTCCCCCCAGGACAGGCGGGATGGAGGGAGGACAGAGCACTGGAAGAAAAAGGAAGAACCAAGAGCAGGACGCAGGGCTGCTAAGAGGTCTGAGCATCACCATCACTGTCAGAGCCTGAACCTGCAGCAACATTGCTCCATGGGCCATCTAAGCATAGGGACATAGAGGGAAAAGTTACTCTCACTCTTCTAACGGGAGGTTACTCTCCCGTTACTCTCACTCTTCCAGCTTAAGACGCAGTGACAAGTTGACATGCAGCAGCTTCAAAGCCTGGGCTATATTCGCTCTCCGATGGCAGTTTTCCAAATGGGAACACAACACATTCATGACTAATCACAAAATCTCTTCATTTAAATGATGCGCCTGTGGCTTTGCGCATAGGTAACGTCAGCTTGGCCTGAACTTCCTATCCCCACATAGGGTCATCCAAATCCAGAAGCCTTAATTCAATCACCTAGAAGCCCACGCAGATTACACGGGATGTTACAGATGTGATCAGTTCAGGACCCACTCCACATCGAGCATGGCAATGCCATCACGGTAAAATCGAGAGCGACAGTGAAATCAAGCAGTGTCAAATTGACATAAAGCACCAATAAAGAAGCCTCAGGATTTGAGAAGCATGAAAGGAGCCTAAATGAACTTGCTGAATATTTTCTGAGTCTTTTCTGCACTCACATAAAATCCCATGGCACTTCCAGAGTCATTAGCCCTGCCAGTTCCTAAAAAACAAACAATAAGTTCACTATTAATTTTTTTTTCTTTCTCCCCCCCGCCTTCCCAATCTAAGACTGAGTTGGCAAGCAGCCACTGGCTCTTTAAAGCTCTTGTGTTTCTTGGCCTGTGAAAACGAAAAAGTAGAAGGCCAACTAGAAAATACCCACAAAGTGTTAAATTGGCCAAGCCCTTGTTTTTTACTGTTTGTTTCTCTTTGAAAATACTAAGAAAGCTCAGTCATAGCTGGTTTGTTTGGTTTATTTGCCTCTTTCAATTACACTGTGCAAACAGGGAACATTATTTAGTGTTATTTAAGCATGAAATTATAACAGATCATTTTAAATATCAAGGTCCTAAAAATAAAACTTTCTATCAAAGCACAGCACGTCTAGATCTGCTAGCTTGTTAACATCCACCACAGTGGGCAGATGGCAGGAAAACTATGGTGGACAACTCGCCACGTACAAGTTTTGTTGCTTTCTTTTCTGAGGATCATGAAAACCTGGGCAGCTCGGCTCTAGGACCGCATTGCTGGGGCTGGTATCAGAAGAGACATGGGAACAGAGCCAGCATCACAGCCAGAGCAAGCCTGATGTCCCCCAGAACATCATCCTGCACAGTGCCCTGGGCTCTTCCACTTCCACACAGCCTAGAGGAGCAACATCAGCTGAAAGTCACCTGTGATCTTGAGGGAAGCTCTCTCTCTGGGTCTCACCTCTGTGGGAGTGGTCTGTAAGAGGGTTTTTGTTATTTCTTCACCCCAGGAGGTTTTCCTACAAGAAAAGTGTGCCTTCAGCATGCTGCACAGCTCTGTGTGGTACCTACACCCCCATTCCACGGAGAATGGGTTCCCACACCCTTACAGTTAAACCAGGACTCTTGGCCAGATCACATCATGGCTCCCTCTCCAAGCACTGCACCTGGATTTCTTTCCCTTAAAATCTAGGGAGACATGGGAAAACACAGAAAGAGATCAGCCCATGCCAGCCAAAAGCAGAAGGCATGGACCTATGCTATGGGAGATGCTCCCAGGTCTAGTTTAAGCTTATCAGAGGTTTCCACACTATAGTCCAATGAGCCAACACCAGACAGAAATAACAGCCCCAGGACTACATTAGCCTGACACCAAGTTTCATCCAGCTTCTAGCTACCTTGTGCTACATCAAAGTGTCCTCGGTGTCATATCTGGGGCCTCAGAGCAAGCCTCAGGGCTCGGGTTGCAGACATGCCTATGCCAAAACCTCCTGTGCAGACCTATCAGCCACACAAGACAACCACAATCCCACTCTCCAGTCCTGGCCCCACACAGTGAGCTCCCCACAGACTGCAGCAGAGCCACCCAGCCCTTTCCCCTCCTTCCGGACCGCTGGTGGATCAGAGGTGACATGCAAACAAAAACTCTTTGTGTAGAATAAGCCATGGGTAAGAGCAGGTTGCGGCGGAGCTCTGCTGTCCCCAGACACGCTGCTTTTTCTTTGCAAGCTGTCTTTACCTTAAGAAACCCCAATCACTCTAGTCCCTGGGAGTAAACTGCTCCAACCACAGCCCAGACAGCTGCTCACTCACTGCTCAGCATCGCTCGCCTGGCCTCAGCCCTGGCTGAGAGGGAGCAAGGGGGAACCAAGACCTACAGCCAGATGCTCCGTCAGCCTCTCAGGAGCTCCTAACCACCCAGGGCAAGCAAGCCGTAGCCTCTCTGTGTGATAAGCTATTTTTTCTCTGGGTTTGACATCTCTAGTTAACCCCTTCCCTACCTCCCCAAGGGACAGGAATGATCCAGACCTCACTTCAATACGTCTCTGTATCAGCAATCCCCAAGATTCAGAAGGGCAACAAAGCACAGCAAGCCATAAGGGAAACATTGGCCCAGAAGCCAAGCCTACCTTTACCCTCAAAGAATTAGGCCACATTACCTGGGCTACGCCCATCTGTGTGGCCCAGGGCTGGATCCTCACGTTTTGGCTTCCCTGTAGTGGGTTCCAGGTTGGCTATTTCTATTGGGGCCATAAGTAAATTCATCTGACAGGTACTGCAGCCTGGAGATTTCCCTGTTATGGTCCTACCCGGCTATAAATATCCTTTTCTTCTTCAGGGAAGAGCGTCTGACCCGAAGTGTATGAAGCTTCCTGACAGGCTGGGAAAAGAGAAGAGAAGAGGTTTAAATGTCAGCTAAAACAATCTTCATTTTCTTTTCTAAATTTGCAAAGCTCCCCGAGTCACTGGAGTGAGGCATTTGCCTGTTTGAAGTTCAGCCTGAAAATCCTTTTGCAAAATATTTGCTGAAACACAATAATGTTGGAATTGGAGGGGATTAAAACGGCTTCTGTCCTTGCCCCATCCCCCCTGAAGCCCCTCTTTAAGAAGGTTTCTGTAGAGGCAGGGACTTGGGTCCCTATGTCTTGAAGGCGCGATACAAAAGAGAGAGGGAAAGAAGTAAAAACATAAAGCTCGTAACATCACTATTATTGAAATGCCTCATTTGACATTTTGACTGTTTCAATTAGCTAACAAGGAACGCTCCACTTAATCCACCCTCAGATGCTGAAAGAAACTAAGTCTTTCCCTTCCCCCATCCCAGATCCCGCCTGGCAGCTACTTCCCAGCCTCTGGAGAAATCCCAGCCCAGGTGACAGCTCCTGCCCTGGGGAAGACATCAGGCCAGAGCCTACCCAGCCCAATGCCGGCTGACATTAGGGAGCATCCTTCCCTCAAACCCTATGCACCTTCAGGCACAGCACCAGGAAGTCTGGGGAGGAAGCAAAAGGGCACCCCAAAAAAACCCAGCTAGTGCCTTTTCTTACGACTTCAGAAAACACAAGAGTAACATGGTACTGTCCAGACCATCAGAGAGCTGGCCTCTCTCCCTCGTCAGGATTAATCAACAAGGACCCCTTGCTGGTTTGAACTGTGGCAAGCTGAAAAATTATCCGCAATGATTTGGTACCTGCAAGAGAGGATGAAACACTGCGAAAACATTCCCCACCTCCTGCATGTGGTCCTGGGCTAATTCAACTGGGTTTGTTTTATTTCTCCAGGATTTACCCACTGCTGTGATTTTATGTTAAAGAAGCTGAAATGCTGGGAGCTCTCCTGTTGGCACATGTAATGGCTAGAGCTTTCCTCCACAAAGCATTTTACCACCTTTAAACACATGCACAATACGGTCTCCATCCCACGGGTGAGCTGCTGCATGCTGCAGGCTGGGAGGGGGACTCATGGCCATTAGAGGGGAGACACAACACACTCCATAAAGTCAGGGCGATCGCCTTCAGCTGGGGGAGCTCTCAGGGAGATTGATTACCCTACCAGGAGCACTTTACTTGCCTTGGGCAGAAAAGCAATTCAGCAGCTCTTCCGTGGCCTGACTTTCACAGACAGCTCTCCAGGCGCCACCAAGAATATTTTCTCCCACGTTTGGAGGTGGAGGACAGCGCAAGGAAGAATGACACATGCAAAGCCATGCAGGTGTCTTGATGTCCACAGGACAACACCTCACGCAAAAAAATGGGGTCTTGGAGGCAGTAGGCTCTTACAGACCTCAGTCAGGTAATGTTGTCCACCCTTTGTGGGTGGCTCCTGTGAGAAGCTGCTAGAAGCTTCCCCAGCTCCAAGTCAGACCTGCCGCTGACCAAGGCCGAGCCCGTCAGCCACAGTGGTAGTGCCTCTGGGAGAATGTATTTAAGAAGGGAAACCTGCAGTGAAGAGGGGATTGGAATGTGAGAGAAACCCCTGTGCAGATATCAAGGTCAGTGAGGAAGGAGGGGAAGAGGTGCACCAAGGAGGTTGATGCCCCTGCAGCCCGTGGTGAGTCGGCAGGCTGTCCCCCCCCCAGCCCACGGAGGCGAGTGGGGGAGCAGATGCCCACCTGCAGCCCGGGGAGGAGCCCACGCCAGAGCAGGGGGATGCCCCAAAGATGGCCGTGACTCCATGGGAAAGCCCGCGCTGGAGCAGTCTGTGCCTGAAGGACTGTGGCCCATGGAAAGGACCCACACTGGAGCAGTTCATGAAGAACTGCAGCCTGTGGGAAGGACTCATGTTGGAGAAGTTCATGGAGAACTGTCTCCCATGGGAGGGACCCCACACTGGAGCAGGGGACAAGTGAGGAGTCCTGCCTCTGAGGAGGAAGGCGTAGCAGAGACAACATGTGATGAACTGACCCCAACCCCTGTTCCCTGTCCTCCTGTGCTGCTGGGGGGGAGGAGGTAGAGAATTCGGGAGTGGAGTTGAGCCAGGAAGGAGGGAGGGGTGAGGGAAAGGTGTTTTAAGATTTGGGTTTACTTCTCATTTTTCTGTTTTGATTTGATTGCTAACAAACTGTTTTGGTTTTTCCCTAACTGAGCCTGTCTTTTGCCCATGACCATAAGTGGTGAGTGATCCCTCCCTGTCCTTGTGTCGACCCACGAGCTTTTCATTATATTTTTCTCCTCCCCATCCCACCGGGGCAGGAGGAGTGAATGAGCAGCTACATGGTGCTTTGTTGCTGGCTGGGCTTAAACCATGACACTGTCCCAACCAAGGACAATACTCTCCATTGGAGGAGAGCAAAATCGTGCCCATTTGGAATAGCCTTTTCCATTGCTACTTTAATAACTCCCATAACCTCAGCTTGCCACAGGTATGTTAGCAAGAGGTGTAATTTCCTCTATGCATGAGGAAAAAATCGAAACAAATACAGGTGTTTCCAGGATCACCTTTCCCATTACAGCCTGCCTTCCTTTCACACAGAAACCAGCCGGCTTCATAAGAGCTATGCCAGATGCCCCCAGCTCCTAAATACAAAGCTAACCTCCATCACGTGGCTCTTCTCAGCAAAAGGCTTCTGCCGTAGTTCAGGAAAACATCTGCGTGCTAGGCAGCGCTTAACTGAGTGCAAGTCTGTGTGCTGGGAGAACAAATAGCTTCAGAGGTGCAGGAAGGCGTAGTGGGAAACTAACCCTAATCCTCTTCTGAAGTATCTTGGCTATCTTTGAGCTCCTAGCCCCAACAAAAGGCACACAGACCATCATAAATAAGACTAACAAAAAATGTCACATCCCTGCATCCAGCCTCTGAGCAGTGCTGGAGTTACAGCAAATAATCACTCCTGCTCAGCTTCGCTTTAAGTCCATCCCAGTGCTTCCCTGCTCTATGACTACTGGAAGAGATCAGCACCTTTCTGCTCTAACATGCAGGAGCCTTCTGCTTGTCACCAGCCTCCCAAGTTCATGGCCAGCCCGTAACTAGCTGTCCTTGTGCCAACATCTGCTTACTCTAAATAGTTCTTCTCCCTACTGACTATTTCTGCTTCAATACACACGCAGCACATCACCTCTCAGCCTTCATTTTGTGAAGCCAAACTCTTAAGTGTGATGGGATCTTTGCGCTTCTGAATTTCTCTGTGGACTCCTTTATACCTGTTCTCATTCGACTTCACTGGTTTTCAGAAAGAGCGGCCAAAGCACCCCCATTATTCCTGATGTGGTCTCGCCAAACTAGCTGACAGCAGTGCCAACATTTTCTCCAGCCCACCAGGAACATCTTATGGGGGCCTCCTATGATCCCTGTTACTCCAACCTTGGCTGCATCTCGTCATCATGGTGCCTCACACTCTTTGGAGAAAACACTGACCAGAAAGTTATGAAGGTCCCAGGATGGGGTCTCCTAGAAGGAAAACAAAAAAATTTAACAAATCCTAGAGACTGGGACTGGAGTCCCAGCCCTCCATCACCACAGCTTTCAGACACAGGAGATTTATTCTGTCCTTCAGCTCTGTTGGCCAGGCAAGGAGAAGAGACACATGCTGGAAAGCTAGGCAGGACAACCCAACCCTTCCCAGGGCTTGGAGGAGGGTGGCCCTGCAAAGAAAGCAGACTAAACTTCCCACAAGCCCCCTGAAACAGATTATCCCTCTACCGGAGTTCTTCTCATTCCCTCAGCATGCTGACACTCAGGCACCCTCACCTGCATGCTGCTGAGAAAGCCCCAGACATCTGGGGCATGAATTTCCTTCAGCTCTTCCCCAGTATGGGCAATACCAAGTCTGTTTAGACAGGGTTGTCTCACCCTAGCTTTGCTCCTCTGCATTCCCACCACAGGAAGGTCCTGGGAAGGACAGCTGAAGTCCCACCAGTTCAGCCCAGTGCCCAGGAGCTACCTTACGCACAAATAGAGCTGTCCTTCATGAAAAAAAGCATCGCTGTGCCAGCAGAAGGGACCTGGCAACAAATTCTGCCCAGATGATCCACAGACACAAAATACCTGGTGCATCCCAACCAGAGGCACCTCTATTAATCACAGCCCTCCACAGTTAAAGTTATTTAATTCAGAGGTGAGAGAAGCTGCTCAGCTCTTTATGTCCAAGGGTTAAACTTGCCCCAGCCGCACACTAAACACATTTTTTACAATCTGGCAGTGATCCTTGCCTATTAAGCATCTCTGGCTTCAGAGAAGAGGTATTGATTTATTTCACTTTTATGGCTGGAGGTATTTATTCCTATTTGCTTTCTCACTTCTTCACCCCAGCTGGGGTGAGGGGGATGAGGAAGAGAAAAAAAATTACAAGGCTGGTGGAGCCAAGAGGTGATGACTCATGGTTTTCTGATGGAGGGCATGAAGGCTGGGACAAGGGAGGTGGGGACCAGCTCCTGGGCTATGCCAGGTTTTGTCACAGCTTTTATTTTCATGATGAAAAGAGGCAAATATGTGGCTGGAAGAAAAGGAAATCACATCAAACTTCAGAGGGGAGGTTCCTATCGAAGTTTGCGTCCCCATAGGGTGCTTTGTAAGTTAGAGCTTGATTGATTTGTACCAGCTAAGGACCTCAGCAAATGTCTCCTGTGGGAAGAACGTCAACGCTTTCCCATATCTTAAAGCCAATCTGGAAAGGAAGATAAAGCCATACTGCTGCAAGAGATGAGCATGGACTAACATCCCTGATTTTAGCCCATTCTCCATACTGCCACAGGCACCCATTTCCAGGCAAGACTCCTGGACAGGGCCCCCACTCCGCTTTCGAACACTGCATTTCAATCTCCTCCTGCTATAACTGATGTTGGAAGGTGGCTGGCTTTGTTCTGCAGGGCAAATACAAATGCAGATTTGCATTTGCACCCTTCCAGATGTTTCTTTGCACACAGGTGACATGCCATGAGATGCCTGGGAATGCGATGCAAGCAACAGGAGGACAGTTCAGACCCCTCCAAGGCAGCAGATGCTCTGGCTCATCGCATGACCCCCAGCTGACATGCCCAGCTTGTTCTGCCTCCTAGTTGAGAGCTTGCTTCTCAGAAATGCCAAAAAGTCACTCACTACAAAAAAAAAATCAAACACGTCTGTTTTCAGCAGCATCCAATGTCAATGCACCAGCTTTAAGCTCTGCCACAGAAACTTCTTGTGACACAGGACCAGACACATAAAGCATCCTGCTCTCCTGTGACTGCCTGTACTATTTTGGTAGAAGGCAAGTTTGGGGAAAGGATGCCTTCCACTCCTGTGTGCATGTAATGCGGATGCAACACAAGCCTGCGGTCTGTAGGCACCATCTTAGGATTTCCAGAAACACAGTTTGTATTTCAGTTTCTGAAATCCCACAGCACAGGGTATGGGGACAGAAAGTGAGCAAGGGCCTGGCTGAAGCACTGGAAATTGGGAAAAGAAAGGGAGGGAAGTGCCAGGGGCTGGGGGGGAGAAGAGCAGGGGTACCTGGACAAGGAGCGGTGGAACAGGTTTGAGGGAGGTGGAAGGTGCATTTTGGAAGCTCTGGGGTGAGAAGGGTTGGGGGCTCGGGACCCCATACAGAGCAGCAGCAGCCTTGGAGTACAGAGCACCCCAAGTCAGGGACTGGGGGAAAAAAAAAACACAAAGAAAAAAAAAAAAGTAAGGATTTCTGGGCAGAATTAGGAGCCACCCAAAGACCCCTTCTTTGCACCCCACTGAACCTGCAAAACCCAGGGTCTCCAGTCAGCCTCAAGGTCCCAAAGACTGTGAATCCTCCCCAAATGCCTTGTGCATCCTCTGACAATTCAGCCTAGCCTCAGGAAAGGAAAATTTGAACTCCCATCCTATCTGCTTGTTTGCCATCCCTCCTGCTTCAAAGAGAAGCCCGCATTTCCATTCGTCAAACACAACATGCAAATACAGAAAGAATGAAAGGAAGAAGTGAGCAGGCAGGCAGGCTGGTGGCAGATAGCACAGGAGCCACCACTGAGCCCAGCCAGTTCACGCTTCATTGGCATCCTCTCTCACCAAGCTGCGAGCACAACCTTTCAGTCTGGCTACACACAGACAGAGAGGGAGGGAAGAAGGTACATTTTCCATTTGGAGCCCACCTCCCCCTCTCCCAAAAGCCAGCTAACCCCCACTGAGGCTTCCTTGGGTTCAAAGGTGCACACTTCTGCTCCAGCGTCTCCCGCGCTAGTTAAATACACCTTCAGGCAAACGTCAAGAGTGAGCCCAGTTTGAAACTTATTGTGTTGTCAAGATGACAAGTGCTCTGCCAGGCTGTTAGTCTCTGCTGCCCTTTCTGTGTCTGTTTCCCCTTCCCTTCTGCTCATTAGAAGCTCCCTTGATAAACCAAGGCTGGGTGGTTTGGGGTTTTTTTTTTAATCATTTAAATGTTTTCTTAACTTCAAAACTTCAACAGCTGCAGGACTAAAAGAAGAATGCTTTCCCTCCAATACAGACAGAGATTCAGCCCACTGCAAGACAGCATGGTGGGTTGATGGACAGAGAAGAGCCCCAGTGTGTTGTACTTGTGTAGCAGCAAGCAGGAGCCCAGCCTGGAGGTCTTGATCTCCGTGTGAACTGGCTGCTGCGGGCTCACCCCAGCCTGGCGATGCTGCCAAGGGAGTCAGGGAGCCAGTCAGCACATCCTGCTACAGCCTCATCTACCCCAGCTTTCTCCATTCTCACCTCCAATATGATCTTCAAAGCCACCTGCTTCTGTCCCCCACGTGATCCTTGCCTATTAAGCAAGGATCCCCACGTGATAGCCTTCACAGGCAACCCAAACCTGTGTTTACCCAAGGCTAGAGCCAAGGATGGATCCGGAGTCTTGACAACACTCACGAGCATCAACAGCACAAAGCAAAAAGTCCTGACAAAGGAGCCCTGGAGTCAGCAGGAGCACAGGATGAAAGTCAGACATCTGGAAGTCCAAAACACAAGCTAGGGACAGGTCCCAGCAGCCAACAGCTCAGTCACAGGTGATCCCAGCATGGGACTGCAGTGACCCACAGGACAATTGGTCTTGCTGTCCTCAGTGCTTCCCCTTTACCTTCAGTAAAGTCTGCTTGTGGCACATTCCTCCCCACGCAACCCCGCCAAACCTCAGGGCAAGGGGGGAGCAGACCCCTACCCCTTCCTCCAGCAATGGCGTGGTGTCTCCCTCATAGGGAGAGGCATCAAGGGTTGACTCTGGTCTTGGCTGTCTGCAGGACAGACAGGAGGGGAAGATCAGCAATTTGGGACATAGCTTTCTCCTTCCTGGCCTGCTTCTCAGTCCCTGTGCTTCTGTGTCCTTGGATTTCTGCTCCTGGTTGCTGGGTCCTTTAAGCTTATCAGTTAAGGTTGGAGTTAACTGGTTTTGAGAAGCACAAACCAAACTCCCCTTGAAAGCAAGCTGGTGCACTGAACCTTCCTACAGTCCTTTTCTGTCACATCCTCTTGCCTGGGTTCCTCACGGCAATAAAACAACTCTTTTGCCCTGTTAGATGTGCTGGAAAGCATCTTGACTAGCAGCCCAAGCCCCTGGAAGAGCTTGCTTTAAGTCTTGGCCAAGCCATTGAATAAAAACAGCTTGAGAAAGGGAGTTGAATTAAGCATTCTCCTCTTTGCCTGCAAACAAAGGCCTGGGGGTGAGGAAGAGAGGCCGTCTGAAACAGAAGGGACCCACAGGACTGTCAGATACTCACCACAATTTACCCTTCCTGTCAAGCCATACTCCAGAGTTAAAGCTTTCAGTTTTCACTTATACCCTGGCTTCCTCGGGAAAAGAGATTTGTACAGCCGTGCAATGTGCCTGCCCACCTGTCTCCCTAACACATGCTCCCCAACAATTCTGGGACCAGCTGATAAAGACAGAGTTATTGCAACAAGAAGGACAAGTGGTCAGAGGAGAGATTCTGCTGCTGCTCAGAGCAATCTTTGCTGAGCAGTATGGTGGAGATAGATCTCCACTGGCTTCAGTGGCTCTCACGGTGTCTCCAAGCAGCAGCAAGTCCTGCAGCTGGGGCTGAATGGCCGTGAGAGTCTGCCTACTTCACCTGGGCTCTTCCCACATGGTCAATCCATTCTCCAGGGCTGGCTCCCATTCCTTTCATGAGCGCACGCAGCATCTGGCACAACGGGTCCCTAGCCTGAGCAAGGGCTTCTTGATACCACTGACAAATAAATAACCATGATTAGCTCCTTTAAACGAGCATTCCCATCTTCTAATAAACATCATAAAAAAGGAGAAATGAGACTTAATTCACTTTTATTGTCACAACTGACATGTTGCAAAATCTTAATTGGACTGAAAAGAGTTTCCAGTAAGGAGATGCTGTTTAACTAACTCATTAGCAGCAGCCTGACAGAGACGGATGCTCCAGTTTTAGAAGGAGGCGAAAAGGAAAAACAGATCCCACCGCATCCCCACCTACCCATGCCCAGACACAGTGCATCCCCCAGATAGCCCCAGGAAGGCACTCATATTGAAGAGTCTCTTCTTTAATTCAGGCACACAGCAGCCAGTGTAGCATACACCAATTCAAACATCTGCCCTGTGTTCCCTTCCACCAACCTGCATCAGTCAATAACGACCCCAAAAAGTGAGCTGTGGGCAGTTACGCTCAAATTGAAAGTATTTGAGTCCTTTACAATTCCCATTCCTATGCGCTACCTACAGGATATTCAAAAGTCCATGGGAAACAAGGGCTCTTTGTAAGCTGTGCTTCAACCTCTTCTCCAGCACTGTTTCCATACTTCAATCCTTACAAGGTCTTGGGAAGGAAGGCAAGGAGTGTAGCTCCTCACCTTTCTCCCAGAAAGCAGAGGGACCGCTTTGCCTCACATATAAAGAAAATAAATCAACCCAGGGACCGAATCAGATAAAGCATCACCCCAACAAGGCAAACTTTTCAGTAAATTCTGAAACCCAAGGGCTGGAATGGAAAACGCTGCGTAGTTGTCACTGCCATCCCAGCATCAGCAGCACCCAAGCATCTCGGACCCAGACAGACAGCTCTGTGCCAGTTGTTCTACCCAGCAGATCTGGAGCAGCGCCTGGCTGGTTTACTCCAGCTCTCTCTGTCCCAATGCAGATAAATTTAGTTTTCTGCTCTCGCTGCCTGGGGAAGAGTAGGGAGGGGGAGCTGACATCTTTCAAATGAGACCTTAAAAATAAGCTGTCTGCATGTCTGGACGTTGAAGAATCCCAGGCAGAGCTTTGTCTGGATAAAAGCTTGTTCCAGCACCCTAACCAGGTTGTACCCTAACCAGACTGCTACCCACCCAGAAACAGCTACACTTCAGTGGCTTTACAATCCTTGTTCATAGCACAATTGTCATGACTAGCATATTTTGCTGTCTGGGATGCTCTGCGGGTGCCACCACACTGTGTGCTCCATAGACATGCAGCAACAGTCCCTGTCCTTCATTTCTTACAGTCTTCACAGAGATCTGGAAGACAGGGGGCGAGAGCAGAGCCAGGAATAAAAGTACAGATCGCCCATCTTCCATAACTGTGACCCACTCCAGTCACTAGCCCAGCTTCCTTTCCAATGAGATGCTTGGTCTCCCTGGGGCTGAAAGCTGCTCTGTAAAGGCAAGTAAGCATTTGATAAAGAAAATAACAGGATGAATAAAACCATGTGTTTGAACAAGAAAGCTTTTGCTCTGATCTTTAGTGCTGCAGTATGTTTTGACCTACTATTGCAAGACTCAGCTACGTCTTCCCTCCCTCCAAATGTGACAGAAAGCAAAAAGGAAGCCGTGGCTGATGCCGCAGAGCCCTGTGCTGGGATTCCAGCTGACAAACAGCATCAGCAGAGCTGCCCACACACACGCAGATTAAAACCCACACCCTCCGCTCTCCTGTCACCTGCAGGAGGAAGCGCATGCATACATACATACATATATAAATACATATGGGCCTGATTCTCCACTCAGACGCTTGGTGAAATACCAGCAGCCTCCAACAGGTTTGTACGCGAGGAGAAACACACCCACGGGATATATTTCCTAATGAGGGCTGACATTTACCAGCTACCACAGATTCTACATTACCAAGAATAAAACTTCAGGCAGAAACATCTTTGCTTGGACAGGGCTGTTTTCTGGCCGCGAGCTGGCGGGGTGGAGGTGGGCTAAGGCTCCAAACAGTCCCAGTAGCAATGGTGCACAGAAAACGAAGGGACCACACAGCCACCCAACACATATGAGGAGCTGAGGCTGGGTTTGCAAGTGGCATCTGCTCTTGTGCAGCATCTAAGGGGAGGATTAATGACTCTAAGTGGCTGCCTTCATACAGCCTCTCCAGGCTGTCTGGCTACTATACAACCCTGTTGGCTTATCAGCTTTGTGTTGGTACAGAGGGAAGAGGGCCACTTAGCACCACTATCAGAGGCTTGCAGAGTGATGAAGACCCCAAAAACCTCTAACAAACTGCTGGGATCCCACCCAGGACAGGATTTTAACTCAGAGGTTTGTTCCAGAGAGCTTTAGTGCCAGCTCCTCTTCAGCATAGGCAAGCCCTGAACCACACACAAACTAAGCGCATTTTGCAATGGACTCCAAACCGTCGCTGGACATGGCTCATCTGATTTACTATTGCTGCCAAGGAAGGTAGATTTATTCCCAAATTTAGTGGCCGCCAAATCAATGTGAGAGTGTTCACACGGGGATTTGCCACAAGCTTATATTAAGCCAGGGCAGGACTTGCACACTGAACGAGCCCATCCCTCGAGAGGCATCGAGCCCACAGCAAGCAGTGGCCTCTCTCCATCACAGCGTGGGTTTCTCATAAGGTATCTCACTCCTGCCTAAATCCAGTGGTGATCCTGTTCAGAGCTGGTCACCCCCCTTTCACAGATGACACAGTGACAGAAGTCAAGGAGCTGACAAGGAAAAGAGGGCAGTGCTCCAAATCATTCTTTTAAACTTCAACCCTAGCTTGGCATGCAGGGTGCGTGGCAGCGGGTTTACTTTTCAGCGAACAAGTTTCCTTTCTTCCAATCAACTTTGAGGCAATAAGAGGTGGGTTTCAACATGGTATAAATCTGCCAACAGCATATCAAGGCTTCTGAATAGCAAGGGCACAGACAATTGTCCAGTGGAAAAGAAAAAAAGGTCAGAGCAGTAACTCTTGCAGTATTTGTTCCACAAACAGAGAAGGTTTACACAGCTTTTCTGGGCAATTATTGGGCAGGAAATAAATCTCAATGGAAACTCATCTTCTTCTCCTGCTTTGCAGCTGAATCTCTTTGCCTCACGCCCCTAGCAATGTCCCCAAAATGCTTTGCAACAACATGTCAGTTACACAACCCAAGGCTGTGCCCCAAGAGCCAGTGGAGAACTGTATTAAATTTAATAGCATTGCTCCAGGTAATCTATGACCGCTTATAATCAATTGTCCATGCCCGCTGCAGCATGACTATAGCCATCTTCCCAGGGCTGCAGGTGCAGCACTGGCAGAGAAAGCTTCTGCAAAGCTGGAGATGAGAGCGAGCTGTCGCATGGCCTTGAGTGCATGGAGAAGCTGGGAGGCAGCCAGACCATCCCTTCTGCCATGCTCCTATTAAGCCAGGGTTCAAGGACTCTTGGTGGATTGGAGAGCCCAGGCATGAGCACACCAACTCCAAAGAGACTATTATGCATGCTGGGGTGGGGGGGAACACCAAGGAAGAGCCAATCTCTCCCCATTGGCATCAATTTAATGAGGCAAGAAAAGAACCACTGCCTCTGTTTTATGCAGAGGGAAATGATGCACAGGGGAACAGGAAGGATTTCTCCTCTGCTGTGGCAGAGCTTGGAATCAATTGGTATCTCCTGCAGCCCTGACACCCTGTACCTCCTCCACATCCTACAGCACCAGTGTTGTTCCACTGTCCGGGACCGGCTCCAGGCTCCTCTGCAGCACTGACAAAGCAGAACATAAGCAGCCCCAGGTGAGGGGCCAGGGCTGGGAGAGCCAAGCCAGGCAAAGCAGGCAGAGGGGAGAGCTTCAGGAGCAGGACTTGCTACTCCCATCTCACCACACGGGTAGGAAACACTGTCATACACACCTCAATGCTTCCCTCAGCAACAGCAGCAGGAGTTAGCTCAAGGCACCACCAAAACCTGAAGAAGAGGCAGCCCCAGATCCCCAGTCAGCTGTTATCACCATGCCAGACAAGCTGCAGCAAGATGTGGGTCTACCTTCTATTTCTGGTCTGCAAAACAGATCTAGTCCTGCCAAGATTGGTATATTCGGATTCATAAAACGCCATGGAGCCAAATCATGTACAAACTGGCTGTCTGATCTCTTGCTTAGACCTTTGCTGAACATGGTGCTTGCTTTCCACCCTGCTCAGCTCTTCTGGGGACCTTGGCAAGGGGCTGTATTTTCTTGCCAGCTCCCAGGAGGGAAGAATTACAGGACCTCAGTCTACATGTGCTGCATTTCACAGTGCCCAGGAGCAAGAATACATCCCTGGCTCTGCAGGTCTTCCTCTCCTCCTCTTGACCACAAGCGGGTTGAGCCCATGATAAAACATGGTCAGGAGAAGCCAGGCCAGCTCAGTCCCCCTGGAAGCTGCAAGGACTTCAGGGATAGGCCAAAAGCATGTGGCAGCTGGCTCCTTGGCCAGCCCATCACCCAAGGGCTTTGGAGAGTCCTGCGGTGTGACCCAAAAAGATTCTGCTTGAACTAATGTTGTCTGTGAGGGACAGGAGCCTTCTAGTGGGCCTCCATGCTTTCCTCCATCCTCTCTCAACAGCGATAGACAAAGAAAGTACCTGTTGCATTGGCATCCAGGAGAGATGATAAACACAGGCACAGCCTCTGAGAAGTGGTCTCCATCCAGAGTCGTATCAGGAACTGTCCTGGTTTCAGCTGGGATAGAGTTAATTGTCTTCCTAGTAGCTATGTTTTGAGTTCAGTATGGAGGAATGTTGATAACACTGATGTTTTCAGTTGTTGCTAAGTAATGATTAGTCTAAAGTCAAAGATTTTTCAGCTTCTCAAGCCCAGCCAGCGAGAAAGTTGGAAGGGCACAAGAAGTTGGCACAGGACACAGCCAGGGCAGCTGACCCAAAGCAGCCAACAGGGTATTCCATACCATGTGACATCACGTCTAGTATATAAACTGGCGGGAGTGGGGGCGGGGGGATCGACACTCAGGGACTAACTGGGTGTCGATTGGCAGGTGGTGAGCAATTGCACTGCACATCATTTGTACATTCCAATCCTTTTATTATTACTGTTGTCATTTTATTAGTGTTATCGTTATTAATTTCTTCTTTTCTGTTCTATTAAACCATTCTTATCTCAACCCATAAGTTTTACTTCTTTTCCTGATTTTCTCTCCCATCCCAGTGGGTGGGGGTGAGCGAGTGAGTGGCTGCGTGGTGCTTAGTTGCTGACTGGGGTTAAACCACGACAGGAACCCTGGGAAAGGCAGAGGGTATTTAGCCCAGCATCCCCATCACTCAGGCACCGAGTAGAGCTGGGTGCAGGGACAAGGTAGCATGTGATGGCTTTAAGCATGCAGGGGCAATTACAGTCCTCTCTCCAGCAACATTTTCCTTCCCTAACCTCCCAGCTCTTCTCCAGCCAAACAGCAAGGTCCTATTTCCACACACAAGCCCTCCACACACACTGACTGAATCAGCGGGAGCAGAGTCCTCTGTCTGCATCCTCAAGCACACGCAGGAAACAAGCTGAGCACCATTAATGCCGAGCCCTTTACCACCAGCTCCCAGTCACAGCAAGGGCCTCCCGTCACCTCCAAAACCCCAGTACCTCTTCTGACTGACGGGCAGTTGTCTGAGCAATCAAGCCTGAGCCAATTTCATCACATGGAGAAAACTACTGTCCAGCCTGCTAAAACCCCTGGTCCCCTGAGGTCACAAAATCCAAGTCACTTTCACTGAGAAAGTGATAAGAGGCAGTGGGGTGCTAAGCTGTCCACTTCAGCCCAGCGCAAATCTCAGAGCTTCTCCAAAGCTCAGCACAAAAGAGAACTGCATAGCTTGCCTGAAAAGCAGTCACTGGCCTCCTGAACAGAAACATTGCCATCTAGAGGCCCCTTGCCTTCTTTGTGGAAAGGCTTGGGAAAACTTGGGAGGAATTTCCACCTTCCACAGACCCCTGTAGAAGAAGAGAGCTGTTAGCAGGGATAGAGGACCTGAGGTTTAAGAGTGCAGCATGGGCCAGACTCCAGGAGATTTCAATCAACATTGGATAGAGAGCTTTAAGGGATGTTGCAATACTCGGGTCTTTCTTTTTTCCTTGGGAGAATTTGGCCAGAGCTCAGGCAACTTTATTCCTCCTGCTTTGGTGTGTTTGAAGGCTTGCGTTGCCCTCAGCAATGAACTTGGAAAGACGTGAGCTGGGGAATCTTCCCCATGCCCATGGGCAGACCATCCCAAGGTGATCAAGCTGTCCTGTGGGGAGACACCAGTGGAGCCTTACTGAAGAGTCTGTGAAATAGATACAGGTGTAGAAGCACCTGGCTCAGCTGTGGATCTCAAGCCCTTTCTGCACACAAGGAAGGGCCAACCACCCAGCAAAGTCCTCTGTAAAGGTGGACTTGGATACCAGCAGACCCCGCTTTGGACGAGGCCTTTGTTCCACAGCAGAGACATTCTCCCTAAGCTTTTTTGGCCCACGCTCCTCTCCAAGTTAACACCCCCTCACATGCTGCTCTGTCTCCATCACACAAGACCAGAGGCATGTCAGGCCACGTAGTGACATATCAACCAGCATCTCCTTGTCAGCAGAGAGGCAGCTCCTCCAGAGGAGAGCATGGTTCAGGCAGCAAACAAGTGTCCCCTGCAGGGTTGCCCACAGTGTCCTCCACTGGCACATTCAGTGCTGCAGAGATCACACCTGCACCAAAGGCCCTGGGAATCCCAGCCCCAGGAAACTTGAGGGACAGCAGGGGAGGCTGGAGGGGGCTGAGCAAGGTCTGCAGGTGGTCATGCAGGCTGTGAGAACAAAGAGCATACAAGCACAGAGAAGACATTCCCTCTCAAGCCCTGAAGGGAGCTGAAACAAGCACGAGGAAGACAGAGGACAGCTGAGATGGTGGCCCTGACAGCAAGGGCAAGCTGGACATGAAGCAAGGCAAGGAAAGCAGGGGCTTGGATAGACCACAGGGCAGAGGATGTGTCAGGGAGTTCAGTCAAGGTCAAAGGCAATGTTCTCATTTGGGGTAAACTGAGGCTGGCCCACTGAAATCAGTGGTTGTAGACTGGCTTGCACAAGCGAAGAACAGGAGCTGGAGCATGCAGCCTCCAACTGAAGAAACCTCTCAGCCCTACAGAGCAGCTTGTCAGCAAGATTCAGATCTCTGCAGGCTGGCATTTTAGCTTCTGGTCTCGCCCTCCAAAGTCCCCAGCACTAGCAAGGGCTGTGCCACTACGCAGTCATTGTCACACCCAGAAAATGGCCTAGACACCCTTAACTCTGCCCCACGGTAAGTACACACCCCACTGTGATCCATCACTGCGGTGGTGGAACACGTCCTGGTGCTACCTCCACCTTTTCAAGCTCACCTGGGAGTGCCCTTCTCGCACACTGTCTGCAACTTCAAGCACACCCTCAAATCCAGACCAGTGCTTAGTTGGGAAGCTTTTGTCAGCAAAGATTAATTTCTGCAGTTTGCAGCTTTCTACCTGAGCTACCTCAGAGCTTGAGCTGTCTGGGGAGGAAGAGAAAAGATAATAAAATCCCCTGAATGTGTTGATCAGAAGGAAAGTCTGGTCTGGCGTCCCACAGTCCTCTCACAATTTTAAACTGGTGAATCACTGTAACTACTAAAGGGTAGAAAAAATCCACCCACCCTGAGCCCCAGAAAACTCATCTGGGAAGGTGAGAGACTAGAAAAACACATCTGAGCAGGGGTTTTGAAAATAAACCACTCTTCAGTCTTAATTAGGGCTGGTCCAGGCCAGGCAGCCATTAAGGTGCTTGCACAGGGAGCCGCGGTTAGTACCCACTAATGGATGAGTAAAACGACACCCCAGGATTAAAGCTACCAGCACCTCTGAGTACTGATGGAGGGGAAGCTTTCTGGCAGCTTTTTCTTCCTCTCCTCCGCGGTCAGCAGGTTGATGATGGATGTCTGCGTCCCAACCCTCCTCTCCTACAGTACATCATTTGATTTGACGCAGACATGGGGCTGGAGGTCCCCAGCAGCGCTCTGCACTCCAGGAGAGGTCACCGTCTCTTTGAATAACATCTTCTTGGAGTGCCAAGAAGTGACATCAAGCTTTGCCCCTTGCCACCCCCTTGGCATCACAAGGATGCTAGTCAGAGTAGGGGTTACAGGAGGTGTGTTTCCTGCCGTCTCTGGCTGCCCATGCACAATTTACACCTGCTGTGTCAGACAGACATTTACATACATTGGCATCATTGCACATGCTAACTCCCAGCAGCGGCGGCACTGCTTATGGAGGCAGGTGGGAAGACTGGTCTGCACCATGCCAGCCCAAGACCTCCTCCATCCCCCCTCCATAGAGGAGAGCTAATCCCCCTTAAGCTGCTGATGATGCTAGGCTTGCCCAGGGTAGATTACTGTTTGCACGCAGGAGATATTTGAAACAGAAGACCATCTCCTAGGATGCCATTCTGCAACAGACCGTGTTGGACAATCCAAATTGCTTGAAAGTTTTGTTGTTGAGATCCTGAGACAACGTCAGAATCAGCAACATGCTGGCACAAGAGACACAGCCAGCACGCAGATCACATGGAAGGCACTTGCCTCCCAACATCCCTTTCCCAAACTTCTCTCCCCACCCCAGCACAGGCTTGCAAGCCTGCCTTTTGCTCTCTGACCCCGCTTTGACAGGCACAGCTGGTCCACAGGTCAGCAGATCAGACAAACAAGCAATAGCACATGGCTCACAGAGCCAGGCAGGAACAGCCAAAACACATAGAAGACAAACCCAGCCACAGGGGCACAGGCAGAGTCAGGACCGTGAAATGGGGCAGCTCTGCAGAGCAAGGACCCCTGGTCATTCCAGGTTGTGGCTAGAAAGCTCCCCTTCTCCCAGCATTTGCAGTTTCGAGTTACTAAATGGCCTTACTTTAAAACAACCCTGAACATCTCATAACAGGACAGAGTCTATGGCTGTGTCTTCTCCTTCTTCTGCTCCAAACAGAACCTTCACCACTGCTCACCAGCCCTGATACTAACACATGTGAGCAGCCACCTACAAACACCACTGATGACTCCGGAGCCAGTTAGTATTTATGGTGGCATCTCTGCTGCCCCTCTCCAGCTGGCAGGACCAAGGGATGAGGTGGGGGTTGAGGGCATCACTGCAAGGCACTCAGCCTGAAATTACAAACATTGTCCCACCACTGGGTCACTCACCACAAGATCTTCCATCACCGCAGCCAGCTGGGACCCTCAGTAATTTCCAGCTGCAAAGTCAGCATTCAGAGAGGGCTGGTGCTTCTCTCCCAGCCATGAACTGTATATTTAAAAACCAAAGTGCAGACAGGGAAGCACTGGGGTGGGTGGCAAGGGGGGAGATGTTCATTTGTCCTTGGCAGAACAGCACCACAGCACCAGCAAACACTTGACTTTGAGGGCAGAGGAAAGCACTGGCAGCTACAAATTACTAATCAATGTCTGGTAACAACAGTAGCAGCTAATAATAAAGGGCTGATCAGCTTACTATGGCAGTAATTATTCCTGACATCAGCCCTCAGAAGGAGCACCCAGGCTTAGCACCCTGTCTACCATGATGATAACCCAAGATAACTAGAGAAATTTTGTGCTGCAGAAAAGGAGGGGGAAGAGAAAAAACCCTCAGCAATTAGCAAGACTTGTGGCGCTAATTACACTGTGAATGGTGTGCAGGCTTTGTCAGAGCTAACTTGAGCTTTCCCCATGATGCCAGGGAGGGATGTGAAGTGCCAGCACATCTTTCACAAAGCGGCAGTGACAAACGGTTTTGGCACCTGGTTATTTCTGAGAACAACACAACTCCCTGTTGCCGACACCGAACTCGGCACCAGCCCTTTGCCGTCACAATTGCCTGGGGAAAAGCCTCTCACCTCCATACTGTAGAAAGGGTTGGGCTTCTCTTCACATCACTAGGTGGTACTGAGCCCGCCTAATATGGGTACAGGACCAATCCAGGATGCAAGCCTTTTGGTATGAGGCACAGCCAATGCAAGACTAGAAATCTTAATTTACCAATGCATCCGAGTTGTGTATGTTCAAAACATGCTGCATTCACCCACAGCTGCTCAGGATCCTGTGGCAATGATGCTCTGCAGCACTGCAGCAGCCCAGACACAAAGATCCCCATCACTTCCAGCACAACTACTGGTCCTTCTGCTGAAGAAAAGTTTCCATCAGTATCCGTTCACCAGCAGAGAAAGAATTATTGCACCCGGCAGGGGTAGCAGTGTGAACGTGTGAACACACGCATGCTTCCCCCATGCACTTCTTACTGCTACAACAGGTGAGAAAAGAATATAACAGCCCCAAAGGCTTGCGATCGCACATGCCTCCTCACTCACTTCTCTCCCAAGAAGGCATAATTAGAGCACACCGTTTTCTTGCACCTTTCATTCAGGGAGGCTGCCAAATTGCTCTCTCAGCAATGGTATGTATTTTATAGATGTGAGCTTCGCAGGAAGGCAGCTGCTTCAGGGTGCGGGTCACTGCAGTAGCCAGCGCACAGAATCGTAAGTTCTGCGAGTCCAGAGACGAATGAAGAGGTTGCAGCATTCCTCCGTGCAGATCAATGCAGTTACAGTAGCAGGAGCTTGCTGTAGCCAGTTCAGACCCCATCCTCCCAGGCTCTTCCCTCTCCTCCAAGGCTTGCAGGCTTTGGCACCTTACAGGGAATGGGGGCTTTACCTCAGCCATGTATCTTTGCAGAGAGCCCTGCAGCCCGCCAGGAATACAACCCCGACATTTCACCAGCCGAGCAAGATCCAGCAAGTAGAGAGACATCAGAGGTGCCCGTCAGCTCTGTGTTCACGGCCTGCAAAACTTCCCAACCCATCCCAAATGCGAGTCCTACCCCTCACCCTGTCTGCAAAGATGCTCTGTGCCAGCTCAGCCTCCCCCAGCCCACTTGCAATGCTGTCATACAGCCCACAATCCTATTACAGGGCAGCGTCAGGGGGACGCAGCTTCCAGCCCTTGCACAAACAAAATCCTATTACAACAGAGATCCTGATTCCAGCCTTTATTTACAGAAATTATTATTACAAGGGACCCTAAGGGAAATCACAGTTCTGGGCTTTATACACTGAATTCGTCATTGCTAGGGAAGAAGCCTCGTAACGCTTTGAGACACACTGAGATGCAAACTACCTCCGAGTTGTATGTCATGGAGTGGGGAAGGGGAAAATAAAAACAACAAAAAACCCAACCACAGACTAAGCCATTGCAGGAGAGAAAGGGAATGGCATGCATATTTCTTTTGTCCAGCCCAAGGCAATTTCCATCTGCAAGGTGCACTAAATCCTTTGTACCACTCGATTAAATTATGGCTGACCTAAGCATAGATTGTTGTTCTGCCAAAAAAAGAGCAGTCCAGCGTCAGCATGCTCCGCAGGGTGAACATCCACAGCCCCATACGGGCACGTGTGCAGCCTGAAGAGGGCTAGGAAGGGAAGGAGGAGGGAGACACTGCAGGGCTGAAACAGTCTGGAGCCACTGCCACGTGCCATATTGCAAGCAGTGCCAGCACCGACACTGAAAGCTGGGCTGAAGTGTCTGCTTTCAGGTGAGAGAATACAGATGAGGAAGGGCAGCAAAGTCCTGTTGTGTCCTGAGATACCGTATTTGGATGTGCAGGGAAAGTCAAGGCATCGAGCACCCTGGGGCACCCTCCTGCCTGCAACTCATGCATAGCCCAGCAATGCTCCAGCACCTACACGGTCCAGTGGTCAGAGCATTCCCCCGTCACATACCTTGACTGGTTGATTAGAGCCAAGAGGGAAGGATTTTGATGTCCAATAGGGAACAGACAGGAGGTCTTCTTGGTGCAGATCAACCTGTCAGATGCACACTGTTCAGGAATACTGCAAGTGAGGAGGAGGAGGAAGAAGAGGCTTCCAACCTTACGTGAATCTACAGAAGCGGCTCCTAAAATTTGTCAGTGCGAAGCAAGCGAGGCACCAGGGAAGCAGAGGTGGTCTGTACAGTGAGATCCCAAAACACTGCAGCACATGTACTGCAGCACGGGTACCGCAGCACCATCAGGGTTATAAATCAGAGAGCTGGCACCAGACTGATCATATGGACTGCACTGGGCCACAAGCAGCGACATACACCTGCTACAGAGAGACCTTCTCCAGCAGAAAAGTCTCCCTCACCCTGCAGATACCTGGAATGAACAACCCATCATCACTTTGCTGGTACAGAGCCAGAAACTTTGACCTTAATGCCAGTTACATAGGCCAAGGATGATCTGACAGTGCCTGACCTGCACACATTTTCAAAAGATGTTTCTTCAGCCATTCCCATCCACTTGTACCTAGAAATTAGGCACTCCAGTTGAAAGTATTCCCCCATGCTGAAGGACCCAGGGAGGTGTTCAGCGTGTCACAACATCATCAGAGGAAGGCAAATCACAGCCCAGGTATGACTGCCACGTCACAGAGGGGACATCAGCACAGGGTGCAATCTCAAATGCCAAACCAGACTTCCAGAAATTAAGGCTGTAACCAAACTGTTCCTCCTTTGTGTCCTCAGTCAACTCTTATCTCCCGCTGCTGTCTCCACCAAGAAGGAAGGCCATGGTCTTCCTCACCTCTATGGACTGCAGCCAAAACAGCAGCCCTGACAATGCAGGGTAACATGGGTGCTGGCCTCTGCAAAGCTGTTCGCCAGCACTTGAAGGTGAATCTGGTGAGACAGCTGCTTTCCTAAGTGTTAAGAACACGCTTCACTCTGGCTTTTCATCTCAAGCAACACACAGCACCAAGGGCAGCTTGCCAAAAGCAGAAATCACATGCAGGACAAGCACCACCCCTGGGAAATCTGCATCCAAGGAAGGCTGGAAACCTCCCTCCCAAAACTGAGAAGCACAAGGTTATTTGAATCCCTCCCTCGCTGAGACAGTCTCTTTCAATTTGTTCAGTGGACATGTATCACGCCTCTCCTGCAGAGTGACTGTTTCCTGAAGAAGGAGGAACCATGGAGAAGTTTGAGCACAGCCCAAAGCCAAACCTGGATCGTACCTCTCTGTTTTTACCACTTCTCCCCCACTGAGGCACATTAGGAGTGAGATTTCAGAGAGACTGGCAATATTGTTAGTGTCTGAGCCACAAGATAGCAGCCCTAAACTGGAAGGAACAACACAGCCCTCTTCACGAACCCATGCTGCTTATTTTCTTTTCACAGCACAATTGGAGGCTAAACTCACACTCCAACAACAGTGCTGTGGATGAGTCATCTTCACTACTGTCAGCTGGAATGATAAGGATGAAATTGCATCACTTAGCAGCAATGAGCCAGCAGGGAGGTGGCTGCAGGACCCATGAGACACGCTGAGGTTTGCATTAGGAAACTGAGCCCAAAACACGAACATTCTCAAAAGCCCCAATCTTTTGCCCAATTCCTATGCAAGACCGGCATTGCTTCAAAGCCTAAAACCAAGTTAAACATCTGTTTGCAGAGACAGCAACTGCCTCTTGCACCTGCCTATGGAGGAGAAAACTTTTGCAGGGCTTAATGACAATTTTAGCACCAAATTGTGGCAAGTTCTTAATGTTTTCAAGCTGGGAGTCCTGCAGGGTCAACGGAGGTGGACTCACAGATCATAATGGCTCTGATTAATCACACCCAGCTCTTGGCTGGCTGCCTGGTTAAAGATCTGGATTACTCCAATGGGAAGCTGACCCTGATTTAAAGTCAAGCCCACATTTTACAGCTTCACATTGCAGCTGCTAGGCTCTACCTTACATACCTTCTTTTTGACATAGCTGTTTCCTCTTCCTCTTTTGGCCCACCACCAAGAAGCGGGACCATTAGCAGGATCTCATCATTGACAGGGTAAGAAAGCAACTTCCAGCCAGCGAACCAGTCTGATACATTAAACAGCTGAGCAACTAAAACCACTGGTTAAAATTACTTGCAGCAGAACATCAGTCCTTTGGGGAGGTTTCCCTAGGCCAGGCCACGTTAGTATTTATTAATACCTAATAATACTAATACCTTTCCACTCGCACACCTTGCCCTCAAGATGCAAGAATAGGAAGCCCATTGCAGAGAAGAGCCACCCAACATATCGGGGACAACATTTGAAGAGCACCTCCCCAACTCCAAAAGCAGCCCTTGATGTAGCCCTCAGCCTGCAAGACAGGTGCCCACGTTCCTGTGGCATGTTTATCCCTAAAAAGTCATGACTCACCAGCATTTTCCTCCTGTAATTTGAAACATAACAAGCTGTGTAATGCCAGCTCAGGCTCAGTGATTCACGATGGAGTGGGTACACGAGAGATCACCTCTTACCCAAATATATATAATTTTGGCTGACAGCTATAATGGACATCAAGGCCTTGCTCTCCATGGGAGATTCAGCCAGAGATCACCTCCGTGGGATCAGCTATCTGACCAGAATATAAAGGCAGCCATTGGCATTGAGACTGGTGCTTCGGGGATTGAGAGCTGAACAAGGCAGTTGCCTTCCCAAATGGATAAGTAAAGCAGATAAAGTAGCTGTAGGTTTATTTGATGATTTAATCAATAAGATAATTATATTAATTCAATAGTTTGATACAAAGCCACTTCCTTTCTGTTTGATTTAACTGCATTTCAGAATTTTCATGGCTTAGTTGATCAAATACATAAAATAGCAAATTTGTGCTAATTAATCAGATGTATATTCCTTAACTATGAATTGCAAGAGGCCCGGAGGCAGAGAGCACTATCATCCAGTGACCACGTAATGACGGCCCATAGATTTGCATCTATAGTCATCACGCAACAAACTAATGGTGCCAGAATTCATGTAAAAGGCAGGACGACCATACCATAAGGGGACCTGGCAGAGAACAGAGATGCCAGTGCATCCACATCCTATAAACATGTGCATCTACACTTAATACAGAGGGGTCCAAACGCTTCTGGTAATGGGGTAAAGAAGTACTAGTATCAGGTATATAGTTGTTTTCCATTTACAGGGAAGAGGAATAAAACATCTTCCTTCAGGAGGGTTGAAGAGTCTAGGGGTGCATTTTTTAGCCTTGTACCCTGAGGAAACACCAGCTAGAGAAGCCAGTCAGCCCCACCACCACCTCTGTCCAAAGGCATAGTTACATGGTGAGCCCCATCCCTAGTATTAATGCCCCAGAGAACCACTGTAAGAAGCTGAAAAGCCACTGTAGGAGCCCCTACCTCGTTCAACTGCAGGGAATCCCTCCCCAAGGCAGGGAGCAGATATTGGTCACTCTCCTTCTTGCAAAGGCACTCATGTTGCTGGGCAGCCACATTTGAGAAAGCAGACTGGAGAAAAGCACCTTCACAGGCTGGGGAGACTGGTGCTGTCTGCAATGATCCTTGGGGTTTTTGCCTCTTCCCAGGAAGGACAAAAACCACACACACACCCCTGTCTGCAACTATAGTCATACAGTAATTCCCAGCATTACCACAATCTGCTTTCAGGCTGATTCTTTTCTCCTCCCCCTTTCTCCACTTGAAAATTAGCCAACCCCTGACACCTGCAAAAGAGATGCAGTAAAGGCGATCACAGGTCAGCCTCCTTCAAAAAATTCCAGGATCTTCTTGCCAGGTTCCTCTCCACAAGAAAAGCAAGCTGCTAAATTAAAAAGACCTGGACAGCAACCCACCAGCTCCCACTCCTGCCCTGATCAATGAAGCTTGCTAATTAAAAGCAGTTGACCTGAGCAAAGAATGGCTTGGAGGAGATTAGCCCAAGGGAGACAAGATTTAAGAATTAAATTACTTGACTGGTCTGTTTCATTTTATTTTACAACCCTGATTTTTCCTCCTCCCATACTCAGGTAAATGGTGGTTTTGAGGACTCAGTCCCAATTTGTAAGAGCAAAGGAGCAGAGAACACGGTCCTGCTGTTTAATTCACTGTCAAACACCACCATCTGAGTGCTTGCGGCTGTCAAAGCAGCTGCTCCATCTGATCAGCAGGTGACAACTGAAAAATGGCCGGGTGACACCTGATTTCTCCAGTTTGATTAACTAGTCCTTTGCACCCTGCTACATCAACAGGACTGTGAACAAACACACAAGCAATACCTCAGACACTCACTCTGACTCCACATCCAGGGTATTGCTGATGTATTTATCTCTGCCTGTAACCCCTGGGAGATTTATGCCCACCAATAAAAGGGAGATGACCACCCCCCAAAAGCAATAGTGCTCAGGTCAGGTCCCCATCATCTGGCCTGATCAGAGACTCACTAGTTTGAGTATCACACTGCACATGGCTATAAAGCAGACGGGAGGTCCTACAGCAAGCTGGCACACAGCAAACATGCTGGGCCTCACATCCGCAGTCTTGCAGGAAGCAATGGAATAGCAAGGAAGCAAACAGAGGGCTGAGCTCTTTTGGAGAGCTCTCGCATCTAGTTTTCAGCCCTGCTTTGCCCCGCTCACACCAGCGAGCCACAGGAGCTCAGTGCCTGTAGAAACCCTGTTAATAGGAGACAAAGAACAAGAATGTAATACTTCCTCACTTCAGGAGAATGGGCTGGAAACATGGGGGTTTTTCTCCACACAATCAGAAATTCTGGTGCAACCATGAAATATGCTCCCCTTCAAACACCAGTATTTGAAGGCCTTTACCAGAAAATAACTTTAAGGGGATTTGCCCACAGCATATGCATTTGCACAGAGAAAAAGAATATTCCTGGGAGAAAAGAGCAGCTTCCTAACAGAACACTTAAGATTTTGTGTATGTTCCACATACAATCTTGGCATTCACTTCCTTTTAAAAATCACTGTTTTGGAGTTGAGGGGAATAAGATCAAGAACAGGAGCCATGGCAATCCGATTTGTACAACTTCTTAATCCACTGCCCTTTTTTCTCCTGCATCCCGTTTCTTTCCTCATTCAAGACCCTTCCTTGCTCAGATGCTGCAGACCCAGCCTGGCTGGTTGGGGAGCTCTCACACTCCCAGGCCATGTGCCGTCTCCCACTGCAAGGGTATACATACTGCAAGTTGCTTTTGCTGGCTGCTGCTCCCTCCTGTCCCAGGCAGCCAAAGGAGGCAGCAGGCTGCGCAGGCAGCCAGGAGTGGGGAGCCCCAGATAGCTCACGCACTGTATCTCCCAGACTAGCACCCTCTCTTCAGAGCTTCCTTCTTTAGTCACCATGCCTTGTTCTTGCTCATCATGGAGAACAGCTCATGCAGAAAGAGCCACGCATCTCAGACCGGAGCTTTGCCCACACACAAGGAAAGAGAATGGCCCTCTGTAATCCCCATCCCAGACAAAACACACACCTGGAAAATTGCTGCTGCAGGCCTGGCAGTTCCTTGCACCATCCCCTCAGCAGGGTACCAGGTCTCTTCTGTGCCCACGCTTCAGTGGCTGCTCTGGTGGTTCAGAGACTGAGCCCTCCACCACACTCCAAAGGCTTTTTATGTCCAGCAAGACCTGCAGGAAAAATTAAATGGTGCAGCAGCCCTGTGGCACTGCCAGCTGCCAGCCCAGGCAGCACGGCCACTGCAGGTGCATATCCCCATTCGCTCATTGCATTTGCAGTCACCAGGCACAGGCACTTGCCAAGAGCTGGCAAACAGGGCTGTTCGGGTTCTCAGCCTGCTGCTGCGGTAAACCTGCTCTCCTCCAGCTTCCACTCACTTGGAGGACTCCAGCGGAGAGCCAGTAGGGTGACCAGCTTCATTCTCTGCACGTGAAGAGATCACCTCCGGACAAACTGCCATGGGGATCCTTGGTGACAAAGCAAGTGGTGGTGATGCACCTGGTCGTGTTCTCTCCCACTTCAGCTCTGTCACAGCTACAGGGCCCAAAGAGTGCCCCCATACTCCTGGCTGTTGGTAAGAGGTTTTCAGAGTCATCTCAGCTTTTTCTCCCCCATGATTATGCTCTTTTCTTTTCACCTTCACGCAGCCTGCAGCAACTTGCTTACCATTTTCCAACCAGCATAGCTTGGACATGCCTGATACCGGACTGACCATCAGAGCAAGGCAATTTCTATTTCAGCTGCAATTCCCAAACTAAAATAATGCTCTATTTCTTCCTCCAGTCCCCTTAAAAAAACTGATTGTAGGGTGAAGAAGTGACTGCATAGCATCCAGCAAGAGGAGCTTGTCATGAATTAGGACCCTAAGGCACTACCACCAGAAAAAAAACAATGCCTCCTTGTGAATGCCAGCAAAAGGAAAAATAATTCAGCACCAGAAATCTAAGCATAGCCAAGCTGCACGTCAGCGAGGCAGTAATTCGTATTCCTCTTCACCGAGGAAAGCAGCACTTAAGCATGTGGCAATAGACACCGAGTCAAACACACGCCATGCCGCAAAACCAGAGATGTATCTCAGAGGTGCCCTAGGAAAGCCATACAGCATGTAGGGCTCACCAAGCCTATAGGGATGTCGTGGCTCATGCATTAAGCTGCATAAACAAAGATGTCTGATGTTATAACATACTGTTACTCAGCCCTAATACCCCAGCCGCTGTCACTGAAGTAACCCTACCATTTTTATTACCAGGAGGGAGCCAATTGCAAACCCAACCACATTTCCTTCTGAAGGGAAGAAATTTCATCAGAGATGCAGCAAAACATCCTCATCTGACTTGTGAAGCAAGAGATTTCTTTAAAGAAAGTTCCTCTCTCCAGCAACACCTCCCTCCTGCCCAAAGGCGAAAGAAGTATGGGAAGGCGTGAAGAGAAGCAATACTGGATAGTCCATCAGAGGAGGGTGCCGAGATACAGTCCCTTCCAGCTACCTGGCTGAAATTCAAATGCTGGATTAGTGTCTCTGGCACACTGTTAATAGAAGGCAAAGGAGAGAAATGTAATGCTTCCTTTCGGCCTTTCAGATCTACAAACCTCTCCCAGGTAGCAGACAGTCTGGTCCATCAAAGGCAGACTAGAATCAGAAATGAGACCCATTTGTCACATAAAATTTCCAGGTATGAGGAACCACGCTGAATTTCTATCAGGCAGAGATACTGTAATAACACAGTAGCAGCTGGGAACTCCAGTCAGGTGAAGATCAGGGCTGCTTGGCATCCATTACAGTCATGGGCCTCTCAGAAAACCAAAAAGAGCAAAGGATGAACACTTCCCCTTGACAAGCTTGCTCCTGTCCAGCTGGATATGATGGGCTTTGAAGGTTGGAAACTCAGCAGGGTTGGCTGCAGTGAAACAGGGAAGAAAACAGAGATCTGGAAGAAGAAAAAAGTTAATCTTCAAAAACAAAGTGGTTTTGGTCATATTCTCTTTGGTCACCAAGGTAGCTCCAGCTGTGACTTGCATTCTGGGACTGAAAGGAAAACGCTAGCTGGAGCTCTTGGGAATTGGAGTCACTTAGGCGTCCTCTTTGTACTGAGTTACAGCTCATGTAAAAATGAGGGTGGCAAGCCCTGAAGGTGCCCTTTAGCCACATAAAGGGAAAAGTGCTGCAAAAGACAGACCTTGATAAAACATGATCCAAATAGGGACACATTCAGCATCCCTTGGGGTACACGACAGCTGTGCAGACAATCATCCTGACAGCTCCAGGCAGGGTTTAGAGACTGGCTTCTGCCCAGATCCATTCAGTGGGTAAGAACACAAGCAAGCAAAGGGACTGGTGTTGCACTCAGGTTTGGATATGTCCTATTTCTCCTATCAAATCTCTGCAAAAGCAGCGGTTTTCCACCTCCCCCCCTTGGACACCTACAAGGATCAGCAGCTGGAAGCCCCTTACCACTGCCAATCCCAGCACCCAAGGACCTGCCATCTGCGTTGCAGCCTGCCTTTTGTACTGATTTGCTAAGTTTTTGCCCTGATTGCACGCTTCAGGCAGGTGACAGTTGCTTTGTGCAGGGCTTGGAGGAGGGAAGTTTTACAGCTTGGCTGCTGCCAACGCACAGATGTTACAGGCTGGGTCACGGCAAGGTGCTAAAGGCCTTCAGAAATGTTGCAAAGCATTAATTACGTTCCTGCAGCTGTTCTTTAACCCTCGCGCATGTCTCCTTTCTTCCAGAGGCTGCCAGAATGACAACTGTGAATGGGAAATCAAAGCAGGAGGCTTTGAAAGCAAGCAAAGCAGAGACTTCAAAGGTTAAAAGAAACAGCACTCTGCAAACACAGCGGTTTTTTTTAAAGCTGCCTGTCCCTGCCATTTGCTTGAATGCCTCCTCTTCTCCCACTTGGTGCAGCACTGAACTCCAACAGCACCCAAGGAGAGATCGAAGAGGTCACCCAAATCCTGACATATCACAGAGCATGTCTCAGCTAGGAGGTTGATCCATGGACTTAGAAATACTTTGTCTCACAAGACTGGAGGGAATGGCTTGCAGGGTGGGGTTAAAAAACCCTCCTGTCTGTGCAGATCCAGAGACGAGATCTGAAAGGAGCTTTCCTGGTCAGAAACATCCTATTATGCCCCAGCTAGACCAGAGCTGTATTGAGGTCAAGAGCAAACCTCTCAGACACACCACTGACCAAACTGATCTGCTGAACCCAAGCTCAGAGCTCCTCCCGTCCCTGTTACAGAGGCCAGGAAAAGCCAAGCATCAAGACAGCATTCAAGCAGGCTTACCTGGAACAGTACTGGGAGACATAGGGACCCAACAGTCTCCTGAACTCACCTCATGTGCTGCAGTGCTGACAGCCACCCTGTATGTGCCTGAGCTGGCAACACGCCTCCCGGGGTCCCTGCAGAGGCAATCTCAAGAGGACCTATGCACGCTTCTCTGGGCAACGGGAACACTGGAAAACCTGAAGCTACTGCTGAGAAAGCAGGTCCAGCCCTACGGCACAGTGCCATTCAGAGCTACCACTACGGGAAAGCAGAACCACTTCGTTAAGGAGGTCTGCATCCAGATTTCTGAGCCCTGCTGAACATCAGGACTAATGAGTGCCGACACAACACCAGGGCAGCCGTTCCAGTGCTAAAGTTGCACCCTACCTGGGGAGACATCTCCATGCGCCACAAACCAGGACCTCCCGCGGGGAAAATCTGCCCATTGCTAATCTACAGACCAGCTGCAAATTGAAGCCCCAGCTCAAACACAGGCATCCACTAACATATCTGCCCAGGCTAGGCTGCAGCTGTGACACAGGACCATGAGTGGTCTAATGAAACCCACCAGACTCCTGAGCAGCTTCTCCCTCCCCCATTCCCCATGCTTTAAGCTGCAGTCAAACAGAGCATAACTCCTTTTAAGACTCGCAGATGTTGCGTTTCTGAATCATCTGGCTGGGTGGCTTGCGCTGGCGAGAGGAAACAAGATTGTCTCCGGAATCCTTTGTGCTGCAGCTCTCCATGCACAATAGCTCCCGCGCACTCGCAGGGTACATAACTTTTTATGCTAGAAATGAAGTAGAGGGGGAGGAAAAAAAAAAAAAAAAAAACACAAACCACCAGGCACAACAGCAAACAAACAAGCAGAAACTGAGGTGATGGAAAAGCAGGCAGAAAAAGCTACACTGTTGTGCCTGGACACATATCCGACATAACAGCATCTTCCAGCAGCTTCCACGCTTAAAAAGGCAGAAAACAATAACGACTAAGTTTTGCCTGACATCTCCTGGACATGCCTTCAGCCAGGGATCGTTACAACACAGCGTGCTGGCCAGGACTTGAACTTCTGCATAATGGCTCCAGACAGCTACTAATATCCTCAGCTCCTGCTGGCACAAATGTTAGCTCCGTTGCAGGCTTAGGAGCTATGATAACTAAAAAAAGAACCAAAGTACAGACCTTGAAAGGGGATCCATAATAGCATTAAGCACTCTGAGCCCCAGGGCCATGTAACGCCAGACCAAGCTCCCCTGACAGCCAGAGGTGAAGGAGCTTCCTCCAGGCAGCTCAGGACCCTCCTTGCAGGTGCCCAAAGAGGATGCGAGTCCTCCCACACCAAAGCAGCAGGTAACAGCTTTCCTCCTCTACAGGGACACCCCACGGGGCGCCATGGGGATGCCTGGCCCTGGGCACACAGCCATTTCAAGCGGGAATCGGGGATGAGCAGTGTCACCCTAACTCAAGCTCACTGGACTCCCTTAGTCCTTACACGCTGGGCTTGGGCTTGCCTTCGTTGGGTGGCTGTCCTAGGGCAGCAGAAGGTGGGTTGACACCAGATTCCCACCAGGATGGACCAACACTCAAACCAAATCAGATTAAAGGCTTTATGGGAACAGTGTTTGTTAGACATTTCTGGAAACCCCCATTATGCTTAAATATCAAGCAAAGAGACAATGTTTTTACCTGCTTAATAGAGCTCTTCAAACCGCACGCAACCACATGGGCCTAGGCTGGCTATTTTAAAACAACATTCAGCTGAGACTTTTGTTTCCAACAGAGTAATTTAACACCCCACTCTCGCAGAGTACTTTCACCCTCAGATACCAGAGTTGTTCAGAAAGGCTATGCTGATTTTACAAACCTGGGCAGGGGGGAATGCAGCAACAGAACTCAAATCACCTGCGATCCCAGGAGCAGAAACTCCAACCTGCCCAAAACAGCCCCCAGCAGGGACAGGCAGAGAGGCAGCTTCTCCCACAGCCTCTCCCAAACAGCAGCTTTCCTCTTTCTCCTTCTTTTTCCAGCATTCTTTTTTTTTTTAATCTTCTTTTTTCCCTCTGCCCAACTCCAAGTTCAAGTTACTTAAATCTCGCAGAGGGCCTGACATCCGCTGATGAAGATGATCCCGTCGGTGTTATTGTCTGGCTGCCAGCTCCTGGGAAACAGGCAAGGCATGAGGGCGGTTGCTGTTTTTAACCAGAGGCCGTGTCTGACTGGAGCGTTAGGGGAGTTAATGAGCACTGTGCAGTGGGAGGGAGGGCTGGGAGAAAGCAAACAGGGAAAGCTTTATTTTTATATTTCATTATTTTTATCAGAAAAAATAAGGCAGAGACCTTAAAGGGGACAATAAAGGGGATTTTTTTTATTCTTATTTTTATTTTTTTTAAATAGCAGAATTACAGGTTTGCAGCTGGAAGAGCCTGCTGGGATGTCCTGTGCCCAGACATTAATAGAAGGGAGGTGCCTGGGTCTCCATGCAGGGCATTACAGGTCACCTTGCTCTTCTAGGTCTCAAGAAGGTCTGGAAGGGAGACATCCCTCATACTGTATAAGTGGGTCCTGTGGAAGATGCAGCTGCAGTCATAGTCAGACAGGGAAAGCTTTGACCATCTGCAGTAAGGGCCAGACATGTTCTCCCCAGCTGCTTAAGGTCCACTTCACCTTCTAGAAATCCAGACCTGCACCAATTTATAGAGTACGAGAAGCAGACCACACCAGCCATTCCTGCCATCGTGAACCCCAAAGTATTTATGTACACACACTACAGCCCTAGAGGAGAGTCTTCTGTAGCTCACCCCATCCACCCAAGCCCATCCCAGACACAGGATGTGTCTGCATGATGGACCCTCTCTTGGGGGTAACAGTCTCCAGGCTTCCCCAAGGAGTCCAGGCATCCTGGGAGCTCCCTCTCCAGCTCTGAAGGGGGTTCAGGCCACTCAGTAGGCATTCAGTACCAGGCAAGTTGAAGCCAAATCCAGTAATCTCTAGAAAAGATGGACAGGGTCAGCCAACCTGACACTATTCCCCTTATAGCAGCAGGGAAAAGGTTAAAAGAGATTTATGGGCATATATCTCTGCCAGAACCACCAGGTGATCATGTGTACACATTTCTCTACTCTAAGACCTAATTTTCCACCATTTCCCTTGATTTGCTGTTCCTTTTCTCCCATTTCCTTGATTTAGGGCCCAATTATTTCTTGTCCTCTTGCCAGTGAAACAAAATATTTCATAAGCACTCCTGCTGCCTCTCCCTACTCCCTCCCTCCTTTGGATGCTGGTTTCAATGCCTGACTCATGCCTCATGTTCTGCAAAATTTAGAGTATTTTAGTGAACACCTAACGATGATTTTACCATTTTTCACAGTGATGCAAATGGGATTTGGCACGAATGAGCTCGCTGTTGGAATTTAAGTGAGTCTGTGGTCCCCACAGCTCTGGCACCTCTTTGCAAAGCAGTCCCTGGGGACTGTCACCTGGGCACAATTTCCTTCTGACAAAACTGTGTCCTTCACTAGGGATGACCCACGTGCCCAGGGCTGGGCTGGTAGTGACACTCTGTGCTGGGAGAGGGAGAAGGGCAGACAAGTAAACTCAGTAGATCATCTGGGTCCTGACCGATATGGAGATATATGCAGTGCCCTGCAACAGTTGTGTCAGCAAGAGCAGCAAGGCTGTGCTAACACAAGGCAACTTTCTGGCTGGACCACATCACCCCCTGACATAGCTGCATGCCCATGCCAGCCCCAGCCCTCCAGGGGAGAGCTGGGGACTGCCAGCCATACACAAGTACATCTAGGGTCTGGTCCTTCTCCTTAATGATAAAGACAACAAATTCTGCTGTCATAAAAGGAAATGTCCTTTTTTTTTTTCTCTCTCTTATTCTTTACAACACCTGTCTCTGGTGGATTCCCGATATAAAATTCCAAGCATAATCAAATCTTTCAAGTGGTTCATCACAGTGGAACCCCTGGGACCCACCCCAAAACTGCAGCAAAGGACAGACTGACTTCTGTCAGCACACTGAGCACCAGTCCTTTGGAACAGTCCCAGGCAAATGCTCTCCTCTCCCCTGGAACGATGGTTTTACAATAGCTTTCCATTCTTCTTCCTCCTCCTTGCCCAGGCTTGCACAATCACAGCATATAGCATTTCTATAGCATCCTCCTACTAGTTCCCATAATCATATCCAAACCTGTCACAACACAACACAGCCATGAAAAAGACAGTTAAAAATGCTATTTCAGTATTGCCAACCTTTTTCAGGGAGATGTATCCATGAAGTTAGGTGAGGAAGATTAGGGGACCAAGAGCACAGATCAAATCAGAGGTTCCCTAGGCTGTAAGCGGGGAGAAAAAGATAAAAGTTTGCTCTGAATCAAGCAGAGCAAGGACTCAAAATGCATCTCCTCTATTCTGAACTCACATCTCAGACCCCAGTGACCTCTACCTTTCATGACCATCAGCTGCTTACCTCTACCTATACAATTCCTTTAGCCTTCCTCCCCCCCTGACGAAAAAAAAAAGATAACTCCTCACTGGACATGAAGCCTTTCCATCCAAATGCCATCTGAAAAATTTCAAACCCTTTAAACTTGTGGCAAAATGGGGCTGTGCTCACCAGCCAGCTCTAACATGGGTCGCTCTCCAGAAGAGAACAGCTGTTTGTGTCAGCAAGCTCCTGCTCCTATATCATCTCACTTGTTATAATGGCAGACATGAAATACCACCTCTCTGGTATACACTGTGACTGTACACAGATTATAAATAGAGGGTAGTTTAGCCAGCTAGGGCAGGTGAACTCCACAGCTCCTCCTAAAGCCAGTGCCTCTTCTACATGCACACATCCAGTAAGGGGCATCTCCAGTGATTCTAGTCCTTCCAGTGGCTGGCAGCGACAAGAAGGAAAATCTTGAGCATCTGGAGATGAGGATCAGGAGGCAGGGATAGGGAGAGGTACTCTCTCCCAGTTATTTTGAGCTATGCCTGTTCTCTTCACCCAAACACATGAAGAACTGTCCAAACCTGAATCCATGCTCAACTATCAGTGATGGGGTCAAGCGGGGAAGAGAGCTGGACACAAGCTAGAAGATGCAGAGACCTGTCAGAAACCAGGCCCTAAAGCATCACAATAGGAAGCCTTAAGAAGATTAAAGCAACATTCACGCACCCCACAGTGGGCAGCAGAATCAGGCCTTTGCACCCACCACCACAGCTGTTGGCAGCTTGTTCACACATTTTCACAGAGCCTGGAGGACAAGTTGAGTGGCGCGATGGCGTTTAGCCATACTAGACTTCTTGCTCCTCTGTTATGGGATTGGGCCACTTCAGTCCAAAAAGCTTTGCAAAATAATTGACCATCAACTGCCATCAGAGTAAGACCATTTTGGTCTTTGGTAACAAAAGAAAGGACTGAGGTTTGTCAGAAGGCTGCTCTTTATCTGAACTTAAGAAGCAGAAAACTAGCCCTAGCTATAAACAGCACGTAAGAAGGCAAAACAAATGAGGAGGAAACCTGAGAAAGGTTCTGCAGATTGCCTTGTGCAAGGGCTTCCTCTTTTCACTGCTGGGGCTACGTAAGGCAAGACCTCTCTATTTTGAGCACACCCTGGGAAAGGCTTCTGGGACCCTGTCTGCCACTCTGTGGGGCATCAAGCCTCCTCTGGACTCCCTCTGAGGATCAGCCTAGCTGAGGGTCTCTAAAATCCACTTGCAGATTGGGGAGGTTTGGGGATCAGTACACCCCAGATCTGTAAGATCCAGAGCCCTTAAGAAGATGCTAACCAGGCCTAACTTCATTCTTCTTCATAACTTGGTACCATCAGCTCTGCTAACTGTGTTGGCCTGGGGTTTGCTAGATTAATGTCACTTTTAATTTATCACGTGGCTGTGGCTGGCTGGAAGCATCACCTCCAGAGGAAGCCGACTCACCCAAAGCACGCTGTTTTCCATACGGCCAGCTAAGTCCTATCCAGTAGACCAGCTTCCCTTCAAGCTACCTGTCAACCTAGCACAGGCTGGACAGCCCCCTAAAGCTAACATCCACAGTTCATATTCCTGGCAAGTACCATCACAGGACTTAACTCCCCTGAAAAGTATTGGAAATAGTAAAAGCTGGCCATTAGGGCACTTTTAGACTGGATAGAGATATTCTACATTGTAAAGTGTGTTTGGAAGGACTGCTACATTTCCTCCCTTGTCCTTCCTCAGAGGAAAGGAGATAAATGTCTAGCTGGTTGTTCATAGCCCAGGGCAAGGGAATTACAATATCCTCCATAACAGCTAGCAGAAGTACTAGAGAGCAGAGACACAGAGAGACTCCGCTCAGAAACAGCACAACTGGCTTGCCCAGCGCTGTACCAGCACACTATCAAATCCAAACCACCTCTGGTAAGCCTGCTCCAGAGCCTTTGTACCACTCTCCCAGCAGCTCGGGTGCTGAGATGTTAGGTAAAGAGGTGCTCATTAGAGACTCTAGCCCTGACCCTGAACAAAACAGCAGTGCCTGGGACTGCTCTTGAGATAACAAGACTACAGCATGCAAGCAGCGCAGTGCCTCTGTATGGTTACTCTGCTGCCGAAAGAAACCTCTCCCATTTGATTTGACCATTACATGAGCACAGGGAGGAACTGTGTTTGGTCCCTGGGGAGCTCGCTAAGCCAGTATTTCTGTAGAAAACAGGTGCCTGTCCACCAGAATCTAAATATAGTTTTAAAAAATAAAATCAGCCTCTACTCTATCTGATCAAGAGAAAAGTCTTTGGAGGGTAAACCAAGACAGGAGTGTTTGTTCAGATTTATGGGGAGGCTGAATAACAAGTTGGAAAGGTCTGAACTGAGTCCCATCCCTTGAGTGGAAGCATAACTACGTAACCCTGAAGTCCAGCTATAGTTTCCTTTGCTGCCTGGCAAAATTCCCAAAGGAAGAGAGGAGGAAAGGGCTCTTAATGACCTTCATCAATGACTTACATGACATGACACAGCACACTCTCAGCAAGCTTGCACATGATTCCAAACAGGGAGGAAGGGGTGAGACAGACCAGATGGTTGCCATGAAGATGATTAAGGGCTTGGAGCACACCAACATACAAGGAGAGGCTGAGAGAGCTAGGACTGCTTAGTCCAGAGAAGACAAGGCTCGGGGGGATCCTATCCATGTACATAAATACCTCATAGGAGGGAATAAAGACAACAGAGCCAGGTTCTTTTCAGTGGTAACAGGCACAAATTTAAATACAACAAATTCTACTTAAACACAAGACCTTTTTTTACTATAAGGGCAACAGGTTGCTCAGAGAGACATCCATCCTTGGAGGTATTCAAATGCTGACTGGATGTGATCCGGGGCAGCCTGCTTCAGCCGGCCCTGCTTTGAGCAGGCAGGTTGGACTAGACGATCTCCAGAGGTCCCTCTAGCCTCAGCTGTTTCACGATTCTGTTGGACACAGGATTATTGGTACCCTATTTTGATACCGGGAATAGGAGGAATACAGTTAGGGCCACAGCAGTTCTTCTATCTCTTAGCCCACCTCATCTGATTTCTAATAAAGGTTTGTAGTCAAAGAGCTCCAGCACTTTTCCCAAAAGGAGCTGTTAAAAAACATTTACAGACTTCAGCCTTGGAAAAGCAGATGTCCACCAGAGATCAGTTTTTCCACTCATCCATGGGATGAATCAGATCAAAAAAGCAAAAGGGGCAACACAAACCCTAAAACATGCAAGTCCTCAAAAACAGTAAAATGTTTCCCAGCCCTTTCTTTGCTAGAATGGGGCAAAAAAAGACAGCAAGGAAGAAAGATGTAACTTGGTTTACTGGACCCTCCTAATCGAGCTCTAGTGCCTAGGATCAAAGATTAGTTGATTAAAATCCAATTTCAAAGCTTATTAACTTTTTGAATGAGAAATGCTGCTATGGTGAGCTTACTGCAGCAGGCTATTTCTGGTGTGGCAGAAGTGGCTGGGGGGGAAAAACAGCTCTTTGCTTATCAGCACCCAGCTTAGACCCAGATGAAGCAGGAAAATTTCACCTCCCCAGACCACTTTAAACAAAGACTAAATGAACAAAGGGACTTCCCTTAAACCAGCTATTAAAGCCAGCTGGGCATTTCCCCTTTATGCCACCACAGCTCATTTGAAAGCCACGCAAAGCCATTGTGTTGCATTTCTAAGCTACCCAACATTTGCTCTCTTGCAGGATATTCTGGTCAGGCTGGCAACTGCCAGCTCTGTCATGAACTCTCTAGGTATCTAGAGAGTCTCTAGCACAGCAAAGGACAGGGCTAACTCAGAAAAGAGGCCTCTGCCCTTACAGCAGCTGTACCACCACAAGCAGCTTTGTCCCACTGCCCAGGGAGAAGATACCCTGGCCCGGCCAGCCAAGGGAGATGGTGAGCCAAGCTGAGATCTCCTATTTGCCACAGGGTTTTACCCTGAAGGACACAAATTCCAGTCCTAACCCGAGATCCCTCCAGGACCCCCAAGTATGTTTTAAAAGCATTCAAGATATAGGGTGGAGCTGTGTCTTGGAGCTTCAGGGTTGAACACATTCCTTACCCTAAGGACAAATGGGGGTTAAGCACTGGCCTTTGGGGAGTCAAGTTCATCCCATCCCCTCCTGTTTGAGCTATACCTCACAGTACTGCTTGCAGAGAGCTTCCCAGCTTCTCCCCCTTTCCCAGGCACAGCAACCATGAAGATGAGAACTGCAACACACAATTCCATAGCAAAGTTTTCAGATGCTAAGGCCCCATTTTTCTCTCAGCCAGTTTTTCAGAACATCTCTCATCCAAAGAGACAGTATTTAAGGCCATCTGTGCCCAAACAATGGGCTTCACCTCTTCTGCTGAAGGACTGAGTTTATCAGCTAAGTGCAGCAGTTGCTAAGATCAGCTAAGATCAGCTATTGACAGGGACTCATACGTGTGTGGCAAAGGCGGCAACTGTGAAGCACCAAGGTCTGGGTCTGACTCTTGTCCTGCTCACAGTGAAACACATGACATATCCTCAAAAAGCACCAGAACACGCAGAGGTTAACACCAAAGGAGGAGGGGAAGAGGCAATTCATGCTATTGCACATTAAAAAGAAAAGGCAGCAGGTAGTCTGGGTGACCAGGTTTGCTTTGAAGAATGGTGACAGCGACATGGCAGATATCTTGTCTCTCTGGGAACTGCCTCAATAGCTTCTTTTCTCTCTCCTGCTCTGCTCCAGCAATTCCAGACACACATTGCCCAGCACAGCATGGCTGAAGGAGCTCCACTTCATCACAGGCCTTTCAGACCCAACTCCAAATGGCCACAAGACCATTAAATGACACAGCAAACAGTAACTTGTCCCTGGTTCAATTAAGTCTTTCTTCTTTAAGCAAGGATAAAAGAAAAGCAGTCTTTTACAACCTGCCTCCACTATACAGAAGGGTGTGAAGTATGCAGGAGCCCTTCAGAAGGATTCCTGCTCTAGCAGATCAGGCCCAGGCTTTCAGAAGAGGGAAATCAATTATTTCTACGCACCCCTTGGCAATGATCAACCAAAGGCTGGTTCCCGCTAAGCATAGTGCCTCTGGGGAAGGGAGCAATCTGGACAGCACAAACCAAAGGCCTTCCCCATCCCTGACAAACCAGACAGAACTTGCAACGATGGGGAGAGAAAAGGGTATAGCAGCATACCTCGCCTATATATGGGCACCCAGCACTGCACAGCTGGGATCCTGTCTCTGAGACCAAGCCCATAGAAAACTCTGAATATACAGAAAAATATTGGTACAAAAAAATAGTAGTATAATATCTCCCTGCTGGTGGCGAGGCAACTATTGCACTGGGGAAAGAGCAGGTGAGCGTATGTGTTTCTTCCCCTAAGAAAGACCATGCAGAGGTTGGGACGGAAAGGTAGGAAGTTTCTTCTATTAAACAACAGGTTTTCACTTAAACTACCTCTATCAGCAGAGTCTAGCCCTCCTATTACGCAGCCTATGCCACCACACTAGCTAAAAGGGCTAAGGGTCCCCACACAGCCTGGGACAGGGACAGAGAGTCAGCACGGGTTTTGCAAGTGCAACCCAAGAACTCCAGCTGCACACTCCCAAGACCAGTAACCCTGCTCTCTCTTGCAAGCTAAGCCATGTTACATTCTCCAGCAGCAAGCTACAACTGAGCTGTGAAACAACACTCAGAAGCGAAGACAACACCAGATCACCCAGGCAAACACTGAGGAGAGGTGACAGTAACAAGGAGGGTTATGTTTAGCTTCACATCTGTGCTGTTTGGAAGCTCTCTTCAGGGGGCGGGGGACAGGACATCTTAAGAATAAAGCTTTTACTTGGAAAACATACAGCCTGGGAATTAAAAAAAAAACAACAACAGTCTAAGAGTAGGTCATTCAATGGAGAGAGGTTGTTAAACAGAAAAGGTCAGGGGATGCAGGACCACCAGCACAGGGAGGATTTGGGGAAAGCAGACATCTTTGGGACAGACAGGCATGCTCCTCCTCCCCTTGCCTGGCTGTCTCACCAGGATCATCTTGCAGAGGAAGGAACGAAGCCCTGTGTCTCCTTCACTTCTCACAGCCTCCCCTCCTACAGCAGGGGGAACTAGCTCCATTCTTCCCTGAGTTTTTCCATCCCAAAGCCTGGCAGAAAGCCAGATGCCAGGCAGGAACTGGGAGCTATTGGTGAAGGTTGCCCAGTCTGGAGGACATGCAAAATCACTGTATCTGGCCCTCAGTATGGAACTTGCCACTTCATACAGTAGTCTAACACCACAGAGCCCACCTGCACCTCCTCCAAAAAGCACCACTACTTCTTTCTCTGGCTTTATTCAGCCCCACCACACCAGGTCCCACATCTGGTCCTGGATCCCATCCTACTGCAACAGCAAGTGCCAGCACAAGAGTAGAAAGGCACATGCTCAGGACCAGCTCAAGCACACATGATTGCAAAGAACATTCCCACCTAGTCTTCCAGTGTCCCAGCATCTGCCAGAAGCCAACACACCATGGCAGCAATAGGATCCCTCCCTGCCCACTGCACCCCCATCCCAGGAAAGCAGCACCATGCTCTGTTTGACCAGTTACAACTTGACCTCGCCCACATAATCCAACTCCAGACAGACTCACGAGGGACATTTCCCCATTACTGCTTCAGCAGCGGGTGACAGATCTAAGCCTCACTGCATTATAGGAGGCTGCAAATCTGATTTCCTCCCCCAAAAACTAGGCAAGTTTCCATCTGCCTTGACCTCCCTGCACCCTGCCTAAGGATGGAGCAACTGGCAGTTCAAACCCCACTAAGCATTAATCCACATTCAAATAAAAAACCCAGATCTCTAATTTGCTTCAAATGTAAGCAACATTCCCAGCCCTACTTCTGTATTTATTTTTATGGTTGCAGGTATTATAATTGTTGTGCTAACAGTGCTTTAGTTGTGATTATAAACGTACAAAGTCACATGCCTATATATGTGCAGGCACACATCCGCACACACTCACTCTTCTACCTCTTGAGAAATGGGTCCATTCCGCTTTCTTCTGCTACTGATAAAATATTGATTAGGGAATTTGAAAATCTGAAATGATTTAGGAGTCCCTGGATGGGAAACGTAATGTACTGTGCCGGCCGCATTATGAGCCATCCATCACCTGTCAGCAAGCAGCAAGAAAGTGACAGAATCAATACAAACGTGTCTGAAGATGGGTTTAACTCATTTCCCTTCCCCCTCGGGCAATAGCTGGAGCATCCCAGCTGCAGGAGAAAGGAGGCTTGGTAACTAACACCAGGCCAACCTCAATCCACCCAAACTGCAAGGGGGTTAACTCCTTCCTTGGCAGTCCAACCACACCAGGGCCAAAAGCCAAGGTGAGCGACCTCAACCACACTCCCTGGGGAGCACAGCCAGGCCAGCCAGCCAGGAATTGTTAATTCCAACCCCGAGGGCTGCGTTCAGCTGCCCCCGTGTCAGCACACAGAGTTGTTTGAGACAGTCCAGGGTACCCAAGACCTCCATGTAGGTCACAGCACCTGCATGGCTCCTACTGAGGCTGCTTCTACCAACTCGGGCAGTTGTTATTTCTCCCTAAAGCCTCCCACAGCTGGTAAACATTTTCAGCACCTGCCTCTCCCAGCACAATTTACCCTGTAGAACATTCCCAGACACTCACATAACATTATTCTGCTTTTGGAGGGACCAAGCCGACCAGTGCCATTGTATAAATCCTTGCCTTGCTTCCCTACCCATTGCTGCACAGTTCCTCCCACATACGTCCTCCGCATCAACTTCCCTTCTGCATCACCCACCTTCAGTCAGCAGGGCCTGATCCAGCTCCTCGTTACATCACAGAGCTTGTTCCCTAAATATCTGTTGTTCTTACTAGGTCCAAGAGTCTTTTAAAATAAATAAAAAAAGATGAGGGGGCAGAATCCATCCACAGGGTGATATATCATCCTCCCGTACTTTGCAGATGGATTCAATTGGCCTGTGATCCTATTTTGCAGATTCCCTTAGAGCACTGTAATTCATCCTGCAAGGTATTTCAAATGAGACTGGACAGAGCACCACAGAAATGATAGGAGCTGAGTGCCCTGCCTCGCTCCCTGGGGCAGGGTGACCAGGCAGTCTATCGCTCACGTGTTATTAGAGTTAATTATTCCAAGGGCACACTGCAGGAGGTGATGGCAGCACAAGGCCAACTCAGACAAGGCCAAGAGAGTGGCCTCAGCCCAGAGAGGCTGTTCCCAAAAGCTGTTCCTCAACTCAAGCTAGCCCACCATGGGCCATGTACAACAGCAGCATTAACACTAGCTGCAGAACACATGGCACGGCATGAGAGATGGAGCAGGGGAAAAGGGGATGTTCCACAGCACAAGACACCTTTTGACCTGCCAAGCGTGGGGTGGGAGACCCAATAACTTGCTGGGTAGAAGCAGCGAGGATGTCCAAGCTCGCCCCTTGATTGGCTCTTCTCTGTTGTGACAGAAGCCTGATAGACACCCCCCCCGACACCTTTCAAGGCTTCAGGGAGGCAGCACTGGCCAATGGAGAGGGGAGCAAGCACTCATCTTCTGGGCAGCTCTTTTCTCCTCTGTTCTTTCTGCAAGAGTGAAGCTTCAGCCTTCAGGCAGAGTCAAGCCACTGCCTTAGCTTCAGGTTAGCCCTTCTACAGGCAGCAGAAGCAGCAAGAAGGGTGCCACAGTCCAGCTCTGCCATGTCAACTAATGACGTGGCTGCAGGTAAAGCTTCTTGGATAAAACTTTCTCATTTATTTTGCTTTTAATTCCATTATTTAATAGACTGCAAAACCCTTAATGTGGGAGTCTCAACTACTGCGTCTGTGCAATTCACTCTGGATACATCCCTTCTACCTTACCGTCTCTAATAGACTCTATAAATGGTTTCCAAATCCAGCAGAAGTGGTCTATTTGCTGCCTAGTATACCATGTAATCTTTTGCAGAGGTGGTATTGATCTTATTAAGCCTGCGGCCATTGAGTCCTCAGATGTGTCTCAGCATTTGCTTTCCCACAGCAAAGCACCTCTTCTAGCCCCACAGCAACATGCAGGTGACAGCACCAGCATACACTGACCCAGAGACAAGATGATCACTGCATTTCTGAGAACAATTTAATAGTCAGTAGAGCCATGGCTGTAGGGTACTTAGTCAGAAGCAATACCCCATCTCAAAAAGAAATGTCTGAGTCATTTTAACTGTAAGGGACAGAAATTAGGGACTAATTCAGCCCATAACAGGTACTGAATGCTGAGACCAGAAGCAGCTCTGCTCGTGGCTAATGGATTTTGCACAGTGAGACTGGCTCAGGGCTCTCAGCTCACCGCTCCAGGATGCTCACAAGACTCATTCACAGCCACCTTGCCAAATTTTCCTCACCCATATACAAAAGCAGAAACTCGTGATTATTTGCACAGTCCTCTCCAAACAACTAACCCTTCCCACAGCATGCAAAAGCTGGCTCCAGCTGAGAGCAGAGGCACACGGTGCTGAGACTGCAGGAGGCCAGGCAAGGGAAAAGGCATCAAGCCGCAAAGCACAAAGTTGGAGCTCTCTAAAAAAAAAAAAAAATGTTTTTTATATATATATATATATATATGCAGGTACATGAAGCTCACCTTTTTGGAGGGGAGGCAGCACCATGGTATGCCGGGAAGGTAGAGGCGTAGAGCACTGTCTAACCAGATGCTTATCTGACAGAGCATCAGTGCTGGGTTATGTTCCCAGGCTGCCCTGGCAGCAGCATCCAAGGAGAGGGCAGATGGTAGCTCCACAGAGCAGCATTAGGACCATGACTAGTGTCTTTCTTCTAGACAAGGCTCTCATGCTGCCAGCTTACAGCAGTCACTGAAGGAGGTGGTGATAAGTGGCCAGCATCTGGCCCAGAGGCACTGGGGTGCCAAGCAGAGGGGAGACAGAGACACAGCTTCCACCCCTTCGACATTCACGCTGACCCAGTTGTGTCAGCCCGGCTTGTCAGCCCATCTGTCATGGTGCTGGTTCCTGCTGGGGCCTCAGGACCTGTGAAGGTGGCTGTGCGTGTTGGACTATTTATCTTCTCAAGTTGTTGGGACAAGGGGTCTGACAGCCCTATTAGTTATCCCACAAAGCAGAGCCCAAACACATCGTCAGAGAAGGTGACAAGGCATAACCCCAGGGAACAGGGGAACACCAAAAGTCACGTGCCTCCCAGCTCCCCAGGGCTCAGGGAAAGGCAAAGCAACAGCATAGACTGAGCACTGAAATCCTTGCAAGAAGCATGTGGGGAAGAGCCCTGGAAGCTGAAGCTTTCACTCATCATCTGCCATCTTTCCTTAGCCAAGAGGACCCTGCCACTGTTAACAGGCAGGGATCATGCCCACTTTTTGCATTGACCTTTCAAGACCTGTCCTGGGATGTGCCCAGGCTGGGAGGTGGAACAGCAACTTTTTAAAACTACGCACTGTGGCCCCAGAGCTCTTTCAGGAAGAAGCACAGGCCCAACACTCATTTGTGCTAGGACCAAGACAATGCAGTGCCTTTGCTGGACTGGTATCGTGGAGATCTAGACTATTTCTGCACCACCCCCAACTAATCATAGTCTTCAAGAAGGCACATCATTGCTCTGGGAACCAGCCACCCACAATGCTGTCTGTGAAGAGGAAGAACTAGTGCTCTAACAGCCCAAAGAAAGACATCCATACCTATATGATGCTCACGTGTCCTGGAAGCAGCAGATAGGGACCTGCATCTCTCTCTATGCCAGAGAAGAACCAGGATGTATACAACAGCTCATCAAGGCACCAAAAGCACCAGGCACAGTGGTTGGGTGACTAAGAAAAACAGTGTTCTATGAGTCCTCAGGACACATCAGTGGGAAGCGTTGCTTCAGCAGGATAGCAAAAGTGCCCTGCTCCCAAAGCTGCCAAACCAAGAGCTCCTCCAATCAGTACATGTGTTTCCAAGTGGCAAACATACACCCAGGCCATGCAGCTCCTGACTCCCCGTCTGTGCTGGCCTTTGGGTAGAGATCTCCAAGTAAGCAATTATGAGCCAGTTACCCTCACCTAAGGCTCTCTACCTACCCTGCCAACACCTCCAGCAGAGCAGGAACCCAGCCAGCAGTAGGTCCAGGATCCAGCCCAGCAGCTCAGGACACAGGCAGGAGCCAGAGACTGAGCAAAGTCTTAGTAAAATGGAGCACGTCATAGGTGGGGAGGAGGGGAGACAGCTCTTTAAGCAAGTCATTTCAATTGCCTTGAGAAAACAGGTTGTTAAAATGATGGAAATAAATGTGTTGTTTGAGCAGCCTCAGAAATGTTTTCAGAGAGGTATGAACATTGATTGCAAATACTTATTAACTGCTCCTTCATTATCAAAGAGATGCGATACATATGTTTACATATTTTGATACATTTTTATTAATCCTACTTACTGTTTAATTCCCTAAACCTGCCCAGAAGAACTGTCACCAAGCAACCCCCTAAACACAGCCTCAACTTATGCACAGGCAAGCATGGACATCGGAGGAATCACTCAAGTATCTGCCTGTACCACTAGACCTGAAATGTCTCTTTTGATCACAGCCTCCCAAAAAGAAGGGTCATGTTTCAGATGGTGCGTGGTAGGGTCATTTGCCCACCTCTGTCCACTCATGAGAGCCGTCAGCCAAAAGAACATAGGTCCCTCTCGTTCAGCCTTCTGTCTCTAACAGCAATCAAGCTCGATGCTAATGGAAAGAGCTGAACAGAAGGTGGAACATGGAGATGTTTTCCCAGGACATTTCTCCAGCTCCTAGCAGCCCAGCACTCACAAGCTCCCAAGCTGTAAATCACTCCCGTGCTATGTTTAGGGCCATCATCAAGAGTTATCTGCCATGAAATTGCCAAATTCCTTTTTAAAGGTTCACGATATTTTTTGGCCTCCACAACATCCCAGGACAACAAGTTTCCAGGGCTGAATTATTCCTCCCCCCGCCGCCCCTTAATGTAGCATGTAATGCTGTTTGGTTTAAACCTGCAGCCTGCTATTTTTTGGTGGGGAGCCCTGGCTTCTTGCCCTGCAGGAAACAAACAATTGCCTCCTAATCACCTCTTCGGGTGATTTTATAGGTGTCTCAAGTCCTCCTCCCTCCTCCCTTTGCCAAGCTGGTGAATCCGGATCTAGGCTATCCTCAGATGGAAGCTGCAGCACCATCAAATTACATAAAGCACAGCCCCCTGCTCCAGCCAACATCATCTCCAGCAGCAACATCAGCATGAGCAATGCACTGTGCTAGGACAAGGGTTCTCCTCTGGGGCTCTGCATTGGAGTTGTTCTTCCGATGGAGAACCTGAAGGTCTGTTTATTTTAAGGAGGGCTTGGGAGATGCACAGGCAGAGGATGAGTGAGGAGGATCCCTGCCCATACACAACTGCACAGCCTGCCACAGGCCACTGCTTCAATAAGAGACAAGATTTCCCCTGAGGAGGCCCATGCTGGAGGGATGCAGAGATTGTTACCTCCTGGCCACTTGGGCAGAGGTTTCTGTCCAAAGCAGAGGCATCATGCTGACAGCCAGATCCCTGCAGGCTTCCACCGCCTCTATCACCCCACCAAAAGCAAAGAGTCCCGCCAGCCCTCCTTCCAGCAACCCTGCCCGTGGACTGCAATGTTCCAGCTCGAAACTGCCTGCCAAATACACATGAAGCACAACAACGTCGGTATGGTCTGCAAACTCCACCTGCCACAGAGATCACAGTCAGCCCACAAACACATTTCATTTTCAAAAGGAGCAAAAGTACTGCTGAAAACCCCAGTGTGCCACCAAGTTGTGGATTCTTCATCATTAGCACCTTGCCTTAAGACTGCACACAGCACGGCTGGTGTTTGCAAGAGAAAATGGGAAATATCCTTTCTCCGCATATGGCTGTTACAAAACACTTTATTGCAAGGGTAAATCCAGCAGGGCCCAAACCAGATAGGCTCACAGGTACAAACTGGCAGGCACGGCATATCTGATGGCCTTCATTCCCTGGCAAATATCTCCTATCAGCTCAAGTACTAAAACAAAACAAAACAAAAAACAACCAACCAACCAAAAAAAAACAAACCGAACCCTCCCCGCCCCCTCCCCCCCCCCCAAAGAAAAACCCCCACCAAAACAAAACACAAAGGCAGTTGCAGCTTTCTGTATACAACAAGGACATTGCCTTGGTGTTGCAATTTTCATACCACTACATGCTGGGTCACAGCAATCAGATGTGTTTTGGCATCCAAATATGACATCCACAGAGCTCTAGGCCCTCAGCATCTCTGCAGAGTCCCAAAACAGAACCAAACTCTTTGGCTCAAAAGCCAGTCCTTAAGTCACCTGTGGGCAAAACCCAAATTCACCTCCAAGACACACACCCTCCACAGACATCTCTGCCAGATGGGCCAACACATTACTCCCAAAACACCATAGCCTGTTTAGTTCAATCCTAACCCAGTGCCTGCAAAGCCCAAGTAGCACATCAAAGCATGCCTTTTACCAACTTCCAAGTAAAGCCCATACACCCAAAGCTTTAGGCCTGTCTACATAGCCCATGCAGTATTTCCACTGCAAAGAGAAAACAGCAGCAGGACCTTCCATGCGCACAGAACTTATCCCTCCCTCACTGCAACTGTGCAGTCCCCAGGGCCTTAATTAGCCAGCACGCCTTCTCGCAGGGAACTGCTCTACGGGAACATTTACATGTTCAACTCCTTTGGACAAGTTCACAGGCAGGCAGCTAATCCTCTCCTAGGTCTCAAAGTCATATCAATTTCCTGTTCGAAGCTGAGCTCTCTCTCCATCAGGGTTTTTAAACTAATGAGATGCACTGAGGCCTTCAACTCTGGGAATATCAAATGTAGTGGGATTCAATTTCACTTGATTTTCATGCGGTTCTCCCTTTGTAATTAACACCAGACAGTATGTGACTTCTCTTCATCCTACCACTAGATACAATCTCTGCTCAAGACAAACATGTCAAGAAAGGTGATGCTTTTACCCTACACTGCCAAAGGTTTCTAATGTTTGGGGGGGGGGGGGGGGGGGGTTTGCCTTTTTTTCCCCTCCATGAATATAATCCACATCCTTGAGGTAATATTCAGAACTTTAAATCTCCAAGAGCAGTGGCATAGGTCCCTCAGGGCTTGCAGGTACAGCAGCCCCTCCTGCTTCTTACTCACCGGGATTATACTCCAGAAACACTAGTGCATGGGCAAAATTCTCAGAGAGAATTTTGTAGGTCAGTCTTTCCTACCATTGTTGGGGGCTAAGGATCTCCAGTGTGTCTGAGCAAAGATGACGGGGGTATGAAACCATCCTGCATACCTCCTAAAAGCAGCCGATTAGTCTTCCTGCCATGGGAAACGTCCCTTTTCCTCTTTCTTCAGCCACAACCCTCCCAGGTCATACTAACCAGGTCACAGAACTGATTGCCAGCTCCCCAGGCACATGATGCTTCTGCACCAGCCAAGCTCTTCCACAAGTTTTTTGGGGGCAAGAGGGAAGGATCAGCCTTCTGATCTGTTCATACCTCACTTACTAAAAGGAAGCCAGTTTGAATGAAGTTGCCGGACACTGTAATAACAACTAATACACAGCCATCGGCTCCCACCTTTGCACTTCCTCCTTGGGCATTAAATGAAGGAGGTGAGCAACCTTGCAGAATGCAAGCAGACTTTATACACTGCTAAGACATGACAGCCTGCAACAGCCATAGCTTGGAGACAACACAGACAAATCCCACCATTTTTTTAAAGTTAAACGAGCTCAGCTGCGCCATACCTGGCAGGATCTGCAGGAAATGTAACACTCCTTTTGATCAGAGGATTCAGAACAGTCCTTCTGTGTAGCAATATAGCACAGTGCAAAAATTTGTTCAGCAATAGGGCAATTCTTACATGGACCTGTATACAAAGGTTTTGAGGGAGGATGTCCATTAATATACCAGGCACTGCCAAAATCCTAAGGCCCTGATCCAGCAGAAATCCCTGTAGAAGGGCCCCTGTGATCTCTACAGCCAGGGAACACCCCAGGTTGGAGGGGAAGAAGATATTGCTCTAAGCAAAAGCAGAATGAGTCAGGTCTGCTTTACTCCAGGAGTGAAGCAGATCCTTCTCCACAGATGAGAAAATAAGAGTCACCAACCATCTACCCCATACAGCTTGACCCTAGGCACTCATTTCAGGAGACATAAGGGTTCAGAGCAAGAGACCTAAACCCAGGGTTCTCTCTCCAAGATAATCTTTTGGGGAGCAGTTTTGCTGCCATTCAAGCACAAATACTAAACACACCCTGTTAAAAGGCACAGTGCACTGCCTGTGTAATATATTCCAGATTAGTATGTAAAAAGCCTCACTTTTCCAAAGACAACTGTTTTATTTACAAGATCTCAGTCGTTACCCCAACTTTTCTACACAGGGTAGCAGAAGCTGAAAGGGACTTGCCTGGATTAACACAGCAAAAGCCTGCTTCCCACAGACTCAGAATTATGCTCTTCCCTTGTACATATATAACAGCCACCATCCCATCCTTACGGTGATTCCCACCTGGTAGCAGCAGCCCAAAGAGGCCATTTTAATAGATGTTGCATTGAATCTACCCTTGCCCCAATCCCAGCTCAGGGCCCTGGAGGACATCAGGTTCCATTAACCAGACCATTTGCCACCTGAAGTTGCAACCAACAAACTCTCCCAACCTGCAGCACCCAAAACATCCCCGTAAGTCCTTCTCCTGCTAATGCTGAGGCTGCTGTGCAAGAGCCTGCTTTAGAAAACACCAAGCCAGTCTCATGGTGTTGTGCCAGGAGCCTGTAAGTTCAAAGTCCTCAGCAGCACCTCAGAGCAGAGTTCACAAACAGTTTATTATCACTCCATCAGAGGTCCACGCACTGCCCGGCAGCTCCAAATGAGCCCTCCGTGGCTGTGACAGTTAGCGCCACAGGACCACTGAGGTTTCATTAATATTCATGTCCCATTGACACTCAGCAAGCAATGAAAGCTTGCTTTCTACAGCAGATCATTAAGCGAGGGGAAATGAGTGACCTCTTAAGGCCAGCTACGTCACAGATGTCACCAGGAGCTGAAAGGACAGAGACAGGGTCACCACCCAGCACTTCTTTTAATAAATAACAGTTCTAAATGAGCATGGCCTTGCCATGCCCAGTGGGACCCACATAAGACTGAAAGCATCTGGGAAGCAGATGCCCGAACTGCAAAGCCAGGTACAGCAGTGCCTCCTCTCAGCAACCCTGTCCAGGAGAGGCTGGGCAGCGGGATGCTGCCGTGCGGCAGGGAAGCGAGGAAGCGGCATCTCACCAGGAAATCAAGTATGTAATTCTGAAATAAATCACGGTGTTTTGGGCACAGTTAGCCCAGCTCAGTGGGAACATACACACCTCCCTCTACAAGCTGGTAGCGTTTAGGAGCAACCCAGGGCTTCCTCGAAGCATCCCAGCTCAGGGTATTTAGCAGAGAGTTCCCCCAGGCAGCAGTTACAACACTCCTCATAGCAGACTTGATCTCAGATTACAGACCCTAATTGCGGCTATCAGTCAGAGTAACAATTAGCATCAGGTTAATGCATTTCCTGTGCTCTCAGGAGAGGATGGAGAAGGAAAAGGGAGTCTTAGTCCCAGTTTACCTCGCGTTCACTGGGAAGCCACAAGAAAGCAACCCACAGGCAAACTTCCCAAGCACCTAGTTTCCACAGGAGAGTCACCACCACCAAAACACCCAAAGCAGCACAGGAAAAAATAAGCTCCTCCAGCCCTCCTACTCCAAGCAGACAGCTACCCTACCTCTAGGTTTCCAGAGAAAGAAGCTAATGGAAGATCACATCTCACCAGAAACAAGATACCCTCTCTGTTCCAAGAAGCCACCAGCATCACCCAGAGCCTCTTCTTTTTTTTTTAGCTCCTTCATTGAAGCCTGACACCCAACTCATGTGTATCAGGTGTGCACCAAACAAGGTTGATTCAGCCTCTTAACTCTTTCATGACTCTTGATCTCCATACCCCCATGGTAACGAGACTAAAGAGTGCAACAGGTCACATGCAAGCAAGGAAAAATCCTGTAACCCCACATGCACAGCTGCATGCAGAGCTGCCTCTCCTAAGGGGATCTGCAGCACACTCTACTTCAGAAAAACTTTGCTGTCTGACTCCTTAAAACCTCGGGGGGGTGGAGGGGTCAAAAGTAGAGTCAGAAAATAAAGATCTGAGGAGTGATCCCAAAACAACAAAATTTATTTCTACAAGTATTTGCCAGATCTGCAAACTTATACAAGCAAGAAGTCCCCTACATGTATAGTTTTCCTCCAAAAGAGATTGCCTGAGGAACAGGACAGACCATGTTCAATCTCAGAAAAGCAGGATATTTAAGGCCCAAGGTGAGAGCTTTGCATACCGCTCAGCCCATTTAAACCAATTCCAAAGACTAGAGAATGGCAAAAAGCCCTTACAAAGCCAGGGAAGTAACACACTGACCCTACCAAGGGTTGCCCCCATGAGCACTGCTGCCCTGCCCAAGGCATCCTGAGGGACAGGAAGGTGTATGGGCACAGGGCTACGGTACACAGAGCTGTGAGGACACCCAGCAGGGCCACAGCCCCAGCACAGCCTGGGGATCCCTCTCCCCACACTGACAGAGACAGAAGCGTCCCAGGAGTAGGAGCCCCATCCCCAGGAAATCCGCTGGAATTGTGTGCTGCAATCAGCCAGACTCACCCCAGCATGGCATCCCAGGCTCAGCCAGCCGCTTCCAACCTGTGCAGCCCTGCAAACCGAACCCTGAGGCCTCTGGCCCTGGAAGGAGGGAGAGCCTAGTGAGCAGCACTCAGGGCACTTGCTGGCAGTGTCTGCCCAGCCAGGTACTCTGAGTTTGCATCAGCCTCGACAGCCTTTTTTAAAACGAAAAGTGAACAGCCCCAGCACTACGGAGGCTCACGTTTCTGCAGGCATTTTAAAGTAAGCCACCCCCACATTCTCCCACCGCCCCCAGCCCCCGCAGCACCTCCCTGAGCCTGCCGAAGGCAGCCTGGACCCGGCCCACAGCCCATCACAAGCAGGTGTTGGCACCACAGCCCACGGCAAGTGGGCCCCAGCCCCACAGCCCGTCATGAGCAGGCCCCAGCCCCACAGCCTGCAGGTTTCTGCCCCACAGCCTGTCACGAGTGGGCCCCAACCCCGCAGCCCGTCACGAACGGGCCCCAACCCCGCAGCCTGCTGCAAGCAGTCCTCCACCCCACCTGTTGTCACAAAGCGGGGGGGGCCGCAACCCCACAACCTTTCACAAACAGGTCTTGACCCCCATAGTCACGAGTGGGCCCGGGCCCCGCAGCCCTACCAGCCCCCAGCCCACTCGGTGTCGGGCGGCAGGCGGAGCCGCGCTGCACCTTCCACACAGAGCGGCCGCGAGGGGACAGCCCCCTCCGGCCCCGCCCCCGACGAAGGGGCGGCTCCATATTAGCATGCTGCGCAATGCCTGCTGGGTAGCACCGACAACTCACCCTGACCTAGAAGCAGAAAGAGAAGTGAGTATATATAGGGAAGAGAAGGGTGGGGTTTTCTGCGTCCGGGGGAAGCTCACCGCCGAGGCCACCCACGGGGTGCTCGTCACCCACGCCCCGCCTCGGGGAAGGTCTGAGAGAAGGGCCGCCCGCGGCTCTAGCAGAGCCCCGCCCGCGAGGGGCGGGTGAGCCACCAGCAAGGGGGGGCGCCGCGCACCATGGGCCGGCCTGGGCAGGAGAAGCCGTAGCTGGTTCCCGGCAGGGGCGGCGGGGCTTCAAAACCCCCGCTCTCCTGCTCGCGGAACCCCGGTGGATGCTCGTGGCCCCGCGGTGCTTTGAGACAGACTCACGGCCAGCCACGGTTGAGTCCAATGGGTGAGGTGGGGCATCGTCCTACAACCCAATTCAGACTACTCTCCCCCGGACACATTTTTTCTTCCTGTCCCCCATTTATACGACTTATAAACTCCCCCAACACCCACGAAACTGGTGGTAGCGGTTGAGACCCACAGCCCTGGGCGACACTGCACATCATCTGGGGTCACGGGACAAACCTCTGTCACCCCCCTGTCAAAATAATCACAAACACCATTTTGGTTAAAGAACTTTCTGTAAGTGGTCACCGCTGTTGATTTCAGCCACCCCCAGGGCTCTCCGCTCACAGGGGGTTGGGGTAGCGGCGCTGGGAAAGCAGCCTGGGTTGGTTGGGTCGAGCAGCAGCAGCCAGCTGGGAAGCAGAGAGAGGTGGTGTAAGGGAGGGTTGTACCCCAAAATGCAGACCTGCTGTCCTCAGGATGCAGCCACAAGCATTCCCCCCTACTTCCCTCCTCCATCACCACCCCCCCATCACTGTCCTCCCCCCATTTATTTTCTTATAAACACCAAACCCTTATACCCAGGGCTGGTACCCCCTATATCCCCCTGCCCATAGTAGATTGCCTGCAACCTGGCATCACCCCCAAAGGCAGGAGCCAGCCCCAGCTCTAACCAGCAACACCACAGGACAATGCTCTCACCTGAGACACCTGGACAGGGTTGAAGAGGGGAACTGTCCCCATCGATGGGGGAGATTCATGGGAGCCAGTCTGGAAGGGGTGAAGGGAGAGAAACTTAACAGCCACCCCCCAATTTCAGACCCCCCCCATCACACACAAGTACACCTCCCTCCTCTCCTCACCTGCTCTCCTGCTGACTCCCCACAACCTGCATCCCACAAGCCTTTCATCTCAATGGATGCTGGAGTAACAGGAAAAGTATTTTCACCTTGCATTCTTCCTGGGGCATGCAAGCAAAAAAAAAAAAAAACCAAAAAAAAAACCCACAACAAAAACCCCACCAAACATAATTAGGAGGAGCAGCTTCTAAAATGCCAACAGGGAGAGGGGAAAGGGGACCCATGCAGCATTTACCAGGGTTCCTGGAGGGAGGCTGAGCCAAAGGGCTTGTCCCAGCCACAGGAGGAGCTTCATGTGGGGATGGTGACATCCGTTCCTGAAACCACATCCACCCATTTAGAGCAGAAGCTCTTTGCATGGTGAGAAAACCTCTGCACCAGATATACCACACCACACTTTCGGGGTGCCACTTTGCACCCATCCTGCTGGAGAGGTACCCTGAGAGCTACAGGCACCCAAGCTAAGGGGCAGCTACAGGATCAAGGCAAGCAACCCCTGTCACAATGCTAAACCACCCAGAGAGCTCAAAATTAGACAGGAGGCTGGACACCAAGCCCATGTACAGTGTAAGGGGCCACCAGGGTCCATGGGTCCCCCTCTGTTCCTCATCTCCTGCTAGTTTTGGAAGAATATCCCAAAATTTCCTGCTCCAGGATTGTAGATCATTCTCGACCAGAAAGAAACTTCCAGGGGAGGGTCTCGCTCCAAGCCCACCGCCAGCCTGCAGTCAGGGATGTGACACCCTGAGGACTCGGCCAGGACTGGGATAACCACACATGGCTGCTTCCCCCTCTCTGCTGTGCTTCCAGTTAAAGAGGTTTTCCTTCCCTTCAGCTCCTAAAACCTGCCCGAGCTGTGCCGCTCGCAGCTGCTGCTTTCCGCTCCGGCAAAGGGCAAGCCATCCCCACATAGTTTGCTGAGTGCTTGGAGGACCTCCAGGTTCAAAGAGGCTTTACAAATTTACAGTTATTTATTAACCAAGGATTCACTTCCAGGCTAAAAGGGCTCCTGGTCCCGCTCTGTCCCTGCACAGAAAGGCTACGGCCATGGGGAACTGTGCAACGGCACAGCCCAGCCACCTGCATGAGGACGGAGGGAGAAATAGTGGGTGAAGGGGGAGACATGTCACCCGTCCCCATGGCTGTAACCCTGGGTGTCACCTGGGGACAGGACAGCCTCTCACAGCCTACCTGTGGTCCCGGCGTGGGGGAGTCTGGGCCCGTCTCAGACCCAGCTTTGGGAGATGTTTCCTTGGTGGGCTTCGACCGAAACCAGCCAAACCACCTGAATCCAGAGCTCTGGGAAATGCAGGTTGTCACAGTCAACATAAATGGGTGGGAAGGGGAAGACGCCACGGCCACCCAGCTACCCCCCACACCAGCCATGGGAGCAGGTACTGTCTTGCCCAGGTCAGGGCAGGGACAGGCAAGCTCAGAGCACAGGGCTTCACGTCAGCCCTGGCATGCTCACCTTATCCTCACCCGGCCTCACCGCCTCTGCTGGTGCTGGCTCTTCAATGGTGTCTTCAGCCGTGCTCTCTGAGGAAGGCCGGCTGTCATCTTCCAAGGAGACAGTGGAGCTTTCTGAGATGGTCCGAGCCCTTGCCTTTAACTCCTCCTGGCATCGGAGATCAGAGCTGCCACGTTGTGTTCCCAAATGAGCCACCCCAAGCATGATCAGACATTGGAACAGGCTGCCCAGGGAAGTGGTTGAGTCACCATCCCTGGAGGTATTCAAAGTGAGTAGACGGGGTACTCCAGAACATGGTTTAGTGGGCATGGTTGATGGCTGGACTCGATCTTGAAGGTCTTTTCCAATCTAAATGATTCTATGATCAGAGCATCCCCGGGACTCCTCCATGCCAGGCTTAACAGGTAGCACCCCCAGGGACCCCAGTGTCCCTCGCACAGCAGGTGGGGAGGGACAGCACCCACAGCAGGGTGCAGTAGGCAGCCCATGGTCCCAGAGGTAGGAGGCTGGAGAGGGCTACCCTGACCCATCAGGTCCCTAAGGGGATGGCTGGCATCATGATGGGGGGGCTCAGTGTGAGCTAAGCATGTGGAAGGACAAGACAGCAAGTCCCAAATCCCCCCAGTGCCCCCCAATAATGGGTCAGGGATGGTCTCCCTGACCCCTCTAACTCACCTGCTCTGCTGGGAGGGATGGCTGCACCCCTCCAGGGGACAGCGGGGCATCCTGGGGCTCCCCAGCTTCTCCTGTGGAGCAGAGGGAAGGACACAGTCAGGGCTTGGCCCAAGAAGCTCCTGCCATGTCTATCAGAGATATTTGCAGTGCTTCTATCCTCCCACTCCAGAGCAAGGCCACATGGCCAAGATGTACCCCCTTGAGAGATGCAAAAGGCCATTCTGGTCCCTGTCCATGCCAGCACCAGGGAGGGAATAAGTCACGAGCCTGCATTGGTGCATCTCAAAAACCTGCCTTGCACTGCTGGATGTGAAGCTTGTTTTCCCCATCTGGTAGGGAAGCAGCAGCACTGCCAGCAACCTAGAGCTGCCCTCCCTTGCCGCTTTGGGCAAGTTCTTGTGAAAATGAAGAGCCACCTGCCCAGGGTGGCTGACAGTGGTGGACTTGGTTTGTGTGCACACCGCTGGGCAAGCGTGGCTCCACATCTGGGGCAAGGTTGGAGGGAAACAAAGCTCTGGGTGAAGGGAGCAGCATTTGAAGTGACACACATGCCATAGGGGATCACACTTCCTGGAGGAACACCCCATCCCACTGCTACTAACTGGGTATTTTTGCAGAGAAGCAAGGCTAGAGCACTTACCTGCCAGTGGCACCACCTGCAGAGGGGGCTCAGCAAAAACCCCTCCCAGAGGGGCAGCCATCCCCAGGCTGAGCGCGGGGGGCTGCAGCTCTTGCCCAATGCCGAGCAGTGGTGATGCTGCGACCTGAGTGGGGGCCGGGGGCTGGAGAGACACGTCCTCGTGAGAGCTGGGTCCCTGGGGTGGCATGGGCTGGTACCACTGGTCACACTGGTAGCCTTTGCTCCGGGGAAGCTCCTGACCAGGCTCTCCATCTGCAAAAAAACCCACACCTCAGGAGTTTACCCCAGTGTTTATAATTTCATCAGGCTGTTGCACCGAATTCTCCTTTTTTCCATTATACATCAGCAGGAGCCAGGGGCATGAGGAGGGCCCCCAGGGACCACACACAGGCAAGGAAGGAGGTAGGGCACAGCGCAGCAGTGGCAACCTTTCAGAGGCTTCAAGGAAGGTGGGCTGTGAAAGACAGGGGAGGAAAAAAACCTCCGATGCCTGACATTGCAAACAAACTCAGAAGGGGAATGCTATGGAAACAAAGAGACCAAGCACAAGCAGCTCACCCCAGCAGTTCAAAGGAGTCCAGGGCCTCCGGCCTTTTCTTCCACTCCTGCTGCACACCCCAGGCAAGAAAGAAAATTCACCAGGAAGCCGCAGCCTTCATTTCTGCTCCACAGGAGCACCCACAGATGAGTTTCTTGCTTTAGGCAGATTTATTCAGGGTTGGGTTTTGTTTGTTTGAAAGGCATGTTGAGCAAGTGGGGTTTGTTTTATTTAACACACACATGCGTTGCTCTGTCTGATGTTAGACACAGTACAGGCAGCACACTGCCATTGGTCCAAGGTGCATGTCCTGCTTGTTCCAGCTCTGTAGCCTTCAGCCAGAAACATGCTGGGCACTGGGAATTTTCTCTCCTATCACCATAAGACACGGCCAGGCAGGACCCAGACCCCTGGGGTCTGAGCCTAGGGCCAGACTATGGCATCTCTTGGATACAGTGCTACAGAACCCTTTGCTTTGTCCGCTGGCATGGCCTCCAGCCTGCTCAGGGTTGGCTTCACACCCGCAAGTTGTTCCCACACAGCCTGGAGATGCTCGAGATCCGCAGGGAGGAGGGTGGATACTCAACTCCATGCTCCCTGGCAAGCTTAGCTGGAAAAAGTCAGGGAGGACAGCCCAGGCTGTAAGGATGGAGAGGGAGGTTGCTGTGACCACATAGATGCCAGCTTGGCACCTTGATTTAGGCTTTGTCTTTCCAAAATGGATGAACTCAGCACCAAGCCAGCTTTCTTTGTATGCAGGTCCCTCAGATGGTGACTCTGGGTGGTCTTCCCAATGAACAAAAGGGCCAAGCATCGGGAAAGTGAGCTGCAGAGGCTACATGGAGCAGACCTGGCCACTCGGAGAAGCCCTCATCATACCTCTGACTTTTTTTCCAAGAAGGGTTATCATAGCCTCAGCCCTGATAGCAGCAGAAGGCAATCAGGATTGATGATCCTTTTTACTGCCTGGGAGAGCTCTTTGAAGAAGAATTTGGCAGCAGCAGGGAAAGCTGATAGGAAGAAAAGGCTGGGAGGAATTTGTCATGTTTTATCCTGTCTGCACAAGCCTTTATTCTCCACCCATTGGTGCCAGCATTCCCAGTAGAAAGCTGGATCTGAGCAGCAGCAAGGAGCAGTGGGCTGTGCTGGGGCATCCGGCTGATGGACATGGCCATGAAGCAATGCCAATGGGTCACCAGCTGCTGACTGCTCGATGGGACATCCCAATGGACCCAGGGAAGGCTCGTGTCCCTCATCTTCATGTCTCTTGACCCTCTGGGTGGAATGTCACTGGAGGGGACTCTTGGGGTCACCAAGAGGCAAAGCAAAGGGGTAACACTGGGGCTTTACCAACAGGCATTCTGCAGCCCAGTATGCAGAGGGACAAGCTCCTTCCCGAATCTTTCATTCTGAAAGTGAGAAATCCCCTTAGTTCAGCTCCAATTTTCATCCTCGAAGGACTGCCTGGAAGGAGGGCCATCTCCCCTGAGGCTCGGCTGGGAGGCATGTGCTTCGTCCAGCCGCCCACCCCCAGTCCCCATTCTTCCACGACACCCACAGGGACTCTGAAGCTGTGGTAATTAGGCCCAATTACTCAGACATCATACAGAGGACATAAGCATCAACCCCTGGGTTTGCAGCCCATCTCCGGCAGCCCCACACCGGAGGGATGCATCCAGGCAAGAGCAAAATTGGGTTCTGGGGGGATGTAAGGAGCAAGGAGAAGCTGCTGAGAAATGCTCTGGGGAGCAGGGAGCTGCCTCCCAGCCCATGGCAGCACAACTCCACGTGCAGAGCAGGCTGCTGCAGCGTTTGCAACCTGCTGCTTCATTTTCTTTACCTGCCATCGATGCAGCAGCCCAGGAGAGATCTGGCTGAATGGGTGCCACCTCCAGAGAGAGGTCATCTTCCACCTGCAAGGAGTCAGAGGGAAAACATGATAAAACAGATGGAAAAAGGGATGGCACAGGGCAAAGACTAAGGAAACCATGAAGACACTGTGAAGAAAAGCATGGTGCTGGTGGGGCTGGGGCTCACAACCCACCCTGGGCTGTAGGATTCTAGGTTACAGGTGAGACCCATACCAGCACAGGCACAGCCCTTTCCCAGCAAGTAAAGGGGGCTGCAGCACCACTGCCCTGCTAAGAGCAGGCAGGAGGGGAAACTGGAGACAGAAGAGGGCACAAAACCAAAAGCAGACATGAAACCTGAACGAAAAACATTAATCCAAGGATCAGCCTACACTTAAGGGACCTGAAAGCATACGTCTGCAAGATGACGCTCCACCAGTGTCCTCTGCAACATCCTAACTGCAAGAGGAGATCATCATTCACCCACCAGCCCCTGACTGCCCTCCCTGAGCCAAGACAAGGAGTGTTTTACCCCATGCAAAGCTCTTCAGCCCTTGCTGCTCACACCCTCAGGCACTGCAACCCCCCTGCTTCCACTGAAGCTGCAGGTCCCACAGCAGAGACCATGTCTCTGAGCTCACAAGCCAAGGGAAAAGGCACCTAGTCCTTTGAACAGCCTTCATACCTCCATACCCATCCCTCCCCCTTAGTTTCGGGGCAGAGGAGGAGGATGCTCCTGCAGACAAACACCACCACAGACCAGCTGCCCTGCAGCATCCCTGCTCCTCCTTACCTCCCACTCCCGGCAGCAGGCTCGGAGCTGTAGCAGCCAGTCAGGCTCCAGCATCTGGTCCTGCTCTGGCATCTCCAGGAGCAGAGGGTCGGAGAGCTTCAGCCGCTCGGCTAGCTGCAGAGCCAGGAGGACAACGAGGCTCATCACACATCTCAGCTCCGCAGGGAAGAGACCCACCCTCGCAGCAATCACACGTGGCTGGGCACACAGGCCCAGGGGAAAACCACCAGAGCTGCACTTCTTCATAATATGGGGCTAAAAGTAACACCAGCCTCTCACATGAGATTTATTCCCTCTCCTGCATTGCCACAGAGAGGTGCTGGCCCATCCTGTGCCCCACAGAGAGCCGCCCAGCAGGGCTATCTCAGCCACCTCCACATAGATGTCGAAGTACCCATGTCAAAGATGCTCTTCACATCAGAGAGGCAGCTAACTATTACCATCCTTCTCTCCTCTGAGGAAAACGAGCACCTTAATCCTACTTGACAGCCAGCCTGTGGCACCAGCAGGTTTGCAGGACACCCCACCAGGAGCCCCAGAAACAGCCCGACTCCCAGGGCTGTGCATCAACCCCTTACCTACCCTACAAGGATGGATGGGAGCTGGTAGGGTTTGAGCTAAGGGCTCACTTGTCTTTGCAGTAAGCATTACCATTACTAATAAACACGCAGAGAACAACAGAAATGCAGGGCTGGAAGGGACATTCTGAGGCTACCTGATCCATCTGCCAACACTCAAGAAAATCCTGTGTGCCCACACCAGCCCATGTTTGTCAATTTGCACTTACAAATCTCCAGGGAGAAGATTTTGCAGCCTCCTAGGCCTGTCCTGATGCTTAGCGTCCTTAGAGCTAAAGAGTTTTTTTCATAACATCGAAGTGAAATCTTCCCTGCTGCAAATTAAGCTTCTCAATTCCTGCTCCCGCAGAAGCTGCAGGGACAATCAGGCACCATCCCCTGAAAAGCAGCCTCCTGCTCCCCTGTACCCCTTCCTCCCCCAGCACATCTTGCCTGGAAAAAATAACCCTGAGGCCTTCTTTGGAGGTAATTTTCCCCTCAATCTCTTATCACCCCTGCTCTTCTATTCTGCACTTGCTCCCATTTGGCCCTGTCTCTGAGTGCAGCATCCCAACCAGGGCACGGTGCCCCAGCCAAGACCCCAGAGACCTGAGCACAGGGGGATTATCACCTCCTTGTCTCACATGCAGTTCGTGCTCTCATGTTCTCCCAGAATAACATTATAACATTGGATTTTTTTTTTCTTTTTTGCAACAGCATTCTGTTATGTTGCTGCTCGGTATTTTTTCTATGCTCCACTATCTCCCCCAGGTCCCTCTCTGCAGTATTGCTGCTGTGTGTTTAATTTCTCCTGCAAGAGAGGGGTCTCTGCCACCCTGGCTGCAGCCATCTCAATCATGTGGGGTATCCAGCTACTATCAACAGAGCAAGAGGCTCTTCTGGGGCCACCCATCCCACCAGCCCAGGGTGAGATGGAGGGCTCCCTGCAGAGCTAAATTGCAGTCTAGAGAAATTGCTCAGACAAGGGTCCAGTTTTAAAACAGATGTATGAGGGGAGATGACACTCAAAGCACTGCTCTTCATCTCAGCCTTTACTGAATTTTCTCTTACTGATATCAACTCACTTCTTGAGGATTTATCAAGCTCCCTCCTAGCTCCTTCGTGCTTATTTATCTTCTCCAGTTTGCTACGAGGCTGCTGAATCAAGGGCCACCAAAAGCCATCCAGAGTTGACCTTGCAGCCACCCTCTGCAGCCACACAGGTCTCAGCTATCCCCTCCACACCAGTCCCCATTGGCCTTTTTTCCTATTCCCAAAGTTTTTAAAAACAAAGCACAAAACACACTTTCCAACTCCAGCAGATTACAGCAAGATATGACCCACACAGCTGGAGCCCAGCTTGGGACAGGGATTGGCGACAGAGAGCAGAGTAACCCAGCACCCAGTCAGGAGCTTGCACTACCTACAGACCCAGTCAGGAGCTTGCACTACCTACAGACCCACTGTCCCATCTCTTTGCAAACACACATGTGTTGATCCTAAATCAGTTGCAGGAAAGAGGAAATTATAAGCATGATTACTCTTAAACGGGGGGAATGTTTAATCCAAAAGCTAATGTGCACTTTGATCCAATATTAATGAACCAGCACCTGGTTGTATATCGTCCCCAGCTTCAAAAGAGAGGAAGTCTTAATCAAACACTAATGTGTATCATAATTTGTAACACAGTCTAAAACATCAAAGACAAGAGTGTCTACGAATGGACTAGTTTTTCAGATGAAAGTGTTTTCTCCCAGGAGAAGCATTATCCCCAGCAGAACAGCAGATCTGAGAAGCTGTTAGACAGTAAATAGGTTTTGACGATGGGGGGGGTGCTGCACGAGCCAAGTTTTGGGTGATTTCTGCAGCACCCGCTTCAGACAGGCAATCTTTGCTGCCCTCATCTCACAGCACCATGGCATTTGCACCCCTCCCAACAGAGGAAGGCTTTGAACGGTCTCAGCACTGCCCTGGTAATGTGCATGGGGTGGGCAGACCCGTTCTCCTGAGAGCCCAAGCTGCCCTGGGGGACCTGGGACACTTTGCCTCACCCCTCCCTGCCCCAGCATCCCACTCATGAAACAGATAAGCTGGCCTCAGTGCTAGAAGCAGGGACATGCTCCTATTCACTGTCACCCCAAAAGAGCCCCTGGCAGGTAAATGGAATCATGGGATGATGAGCTGGAGGGGAAATGTCAAGCACTCAAACTTCAGCTTCTTATGTCTGTGCTATTTAGAAGTTCAAAAAGCCTCTCTAGAACAAAAAACATCCTTTGCTTCCAAATAACTCTGCTCCTACTTGGCAGTCAACACAATTCCTTTGTTTTCTACCCTAAATCCGTGGGTATTAGAGACTGCATGGAGGCATTGGCTTCACTGTACTCAGCACACACCAGGCAGCAAACCCTGGGGGGCTGCTCAGAGCTGCCAAGCACCCCCAGCCACGGGAAACCCCAAGGATGCTTCCTACGACACCGGGTCCCTGCCAAGATGCAGGGGAGTATGAGACTCACCTTCATCACTTGCTGGGCCAGGATGGGGTGGCTGGCCATATCCTGGCCAAGGAGCACGGTGGCAATCTGCTCACAGTATTGCAGGGCCTGGGCTGGGAGCCCGTAGTCAGCCAGGCGAGAGGCATAGAGGAGCTTGTACACCTCGGGAGAGGGAAGCGGAGCAGACAGAGGTGAGCAAGGACATGCTCATGCCTGTGGGTCCCTTCTGCCCCAGCACATCATCCCAGCATGACTCTGAGCACTCTGGATCATGGGTCTCATCACCCAGAGGTCACCTTCAACTTGACCCATGGGCACCCCCACCCAACCCCACGGGGTCATCCAGCCTTGCTCCCTGAACCACAGCACTGTCGCAAGGCCAGACTGGTCCAGAGCCAGCAGATAGGGGGTGGGGAGAGCACACCAGCCCACCACCTTCATTTATCCACCCAATTTGTGCAGCACCCAAGGCAGCAACAGCCAGGTACTTATTTGCAATATGAAAAGTCTATCCATTACCCAAAGAGCAGGAAGGCAACTAGACCTGAGCCAGCACTGATCAAACACACTGTGCCCCAAAATCTGCCCAAAGCCCTGCTCTGGAGGACCTCCTCGGCTGGGGCAGCCTCCCCATCACTCCCAAAGCCCAGTGAGGGGACAAGCCTTGGAGAGCAGCCTGAATCCCTGGCTTCAGGGTGGATGCATGTTTTGTGGCAGGGCTGAGCTGCTGCACCAGATGTGCTTGCGCATCTCCACTACCTGGAAGGGGAGCAGGAAGGATTTGGGCTGTCGTAGGTGCTGGCAGTACTCGAAGATTTCCATCCGCTGGATGGCCTCTGTCCTGGCAAACCGGGTGAATGCCTGACTGCAGAGGAGAGGGGTAGGTTCAGCAAGCAGGAGGAGACCTCTCTTCCCAGACAGCCCCACACGCAGACTCACAGCTCCACCACTGTGCCAGCGTGCAGCTGGAGAGGCCCAGAGCAAAGCTCACATTAAGAGCAGTAAAAACCCACAAACAGGGATCGCTTTTGTGTAAAAATGAGATCCCGGGGACGGGGAGAAGGTGGGACACATCACTGTGGCAAAAGCACAGCCTCCTGGGCTCACTCACCAGTGGCTGCTGCCCAGCAGAACCATGCGGTCTGCCTTCGCCCCGAAGTAACCGAAAGGAATATCTGCCATCAGGTAGCAGAAATGAGCTGCTTCAACTGCTCCCCTGCCAGCTGGATGGGAGGAAAAAAGACAAACACTTAGTCCTGAGAGAGAGGTCACCATGTGGTCAGTGTTGCTTTGGAGGCCCCCAAGCTCACAGGAAAACCCAAACCCCACCACCCCACCACTTTTCCCTGTCCATGCAGACCCTGATCCCTCCCTTCTCCCTGTTTTTTGTCTGTTTTCCCTGATTGCTGCTTTCTGTACCTAGGAGGGGATTTCAGTTCAGTGGTAGGACCAGGGAAGCCTGAGCTTCCAGCTTCAGCTCTGCAGGGTGCCATTATTGGCATGAAATCCCCAAGAGTCCCTGCCACTGGGAACAAGTCTCAGTCCCTGCGGTTATATATGGCCCCTCTGGGTCCAGCTGCTCCAGGTGTCTCCAAATGAGCGGCTAATAGATATGCCTGGGCCTGACTCATCTGCCAGCAGGACCCATCAACACCTCATCCCTGCCACCACACAGGCACCACAAGTCCGGGGGTACGGGCATGCACACCCCATCTTGGCACCAGCCTACATCCATGCCATGCATGGTGACATTGCCAGTGTCCACCCACCATTACAAGACAGCTGGAACACAACTGCTCACAACAGCCTTGGCTCACCCAAACTGTCTCCCATGGTGATGATAGCTCGGTGGTTCAGGTCCATGTCTCCAACCTTGTTGGACAACATCACAGCTAGATGAGGCCTCCAGTCTCCCCACGTGGCATCCCCACAGCACTGGAGGGAGGCAAGAGGAGAGCAAAGGTGAGCAGAGATGGTCACCACAAGGTGGGTGTCACAGGCAGGTGACAGCAGAGGGGGTACACATGCCAGGGCCAGCCTCTTGCTCACAGACCAGGGCTGCCTGCGGGATTCTTCCTGACATGAGCTGGAAGAGGGTCTGCAGGGGGTCATTGGTGGCCAGCGTGCTGGTGAACCTGTGAGGAGACAGCAGAGATAGGGCTGCCATGCTGGGACCACAAACCCTCGTTCACCTCCAAGGGCACATCCCAAATACCCCAGAAAAGCAGTGTTCCGAGGGGCTTCCCAGAGAAGGCAGAAAGGATCATCAGCCCACAAGGCAGATGAGCTGCATTACCTCTAGAGCAGGCAAGTCTCCGGGACAATACTGGATAAAACCTCCTTAAAAGGATTCGGGTTGCACAAGACAGAAAATTTCTGCTTAACACTCCCTGAAGGGATCAACCCAATCCAGACTAAGTACGTTAATTCCACCAGAAAACATTCATACGCGTGGGATGAACAGCTCAGACCAGGCTGGATCACAGTGAAGGTAGCTCAGCTCCCCCTACCCCTATGGCTGCCTTTGCTAGGGCAGCAAAGGCAAAGCCAAAGACTCAGAATGAATCCACCCCACATTTCCAGGGAATGGCTTTCCTTCCGCTTTCCAGCCCCCCCCCCCCCCCCCCCCCCCAGCCTTGGTTTCTCCTGTCCATCAGGAAGCCCAAAGGACTTGGGTCCATCCAGATGGATGCCTCCCTCTCCCCTTTGCCCCCTCTGAAATCATCCAGCTGAAATCAATGCTCTTTTTTCAGTGCACTGGGGCTGAGGGCACCCAAAGGGTAACAGGCTTGGCAAAGGCAGTCACAGAGCATCATATGTGGCTTTAGCTTCTCCAATTTACCCAGTGAGCACCCAGCTGTAGGTCCGAGGGTCCATCTTGCTGGAGAGGAAGAGGGCATGGCCCCACAGCTGGTTTCTCATGGCCCAGACCAGAGCATCCTGCAGCAAAGGTGGAGAAGAAAAAGGCTCTGCATTAACTCTATGTTTATCCCTGCCCTCCCCTGCTGCCAGAGGACCCTCTGCTCACCCAGCTCAGAGTCAAGATCTAATGGCTGCTCCAGCTTTAACTAATACCCCCCAAAAAACCCTCCCACATTCACAAAGGCCCCTTTATCTTTCTACCTCGCATGATGACAAGAACTGGGACCTTCATAGCAATATTGTCTTTCCTGGATTTCCAGGTCTGTGCTGCCTGTTAGCTCTCAATGCCACCACTGTGGGATCCCAGCCTGGGCACCCAACCTTCTCTGCATGCAACCCTCCTCTCCTCCTCTCTGTGCCTTTGGTATCCCCTGAGATCACATAGCTGCAACTAAACCTGCAGTGCTGGTAAAAGCATCTGCATCTTGTCTTCACTTAGGGCCCCATCCCAGTTCCCAATGGTGGAAAAATCACTGCCATAAGCCCTATTGTACAAACAACTTGAACAGTTGATACCACAACCATAGGGCATCTCTTGACCACCCTTCCTTTTAAAACCTGAAGAGGCCAAAGGGGCCAAGAACAAAAGTCAGCCCTCTGTCCTGGATCCCACTCACCACTTACTTTCTTCCTGCCATAATAGAGGAGCTTGGTGAACTTCTCCACTATCTGTGCCTGCGTCTCCACAACAGGAGGGACCTCCCCCGTGATGAGGTCCAGTGTCCCCGGCTGACGCGACATCCCCTCATCATCCGTCAGGCCAAGCAGGTTTGCCGCAGGATTTTGCCTCTTGTATTTCTCCAGGCACCTGCAGTCTTGTATCAGCAGCTCAGCTGTGTCCGAGCCCACCATGGACTGTGAAAGGGAAGGGGAGAAGCAAGGAGGCCCATGGAGGCTGCCCCATGAGCAAAGGCTGATGGCGCTTCCAGTCAGACACGCTTACACTTGTATCCTCAATCCTAGTGCATCTCCCAGTAAGACCAGCCTTGGACACCACCACACAGCTTTGGAGGGCAAAGGATTCAACACAACTAGCAAGACCTTCACAGCAGTCACTCTGAAGATCTCGTTCATCTGCTTCCAACAAGCAGCCACAGATTAGGTTGGGTGCATTTCATCGGGTTAAGGGAATAATCCCCTTTTAAGCATAAATGCTAGCTCCTCAATGAAGGTGGGAACAGTCCTTTTCAGAGCTGCTATAGCTTGGATTGTTGGTAGTTCACAAGGATGAAAAGCACTCCAAGAGAAGGGTTTGCTCCAAATATCCAGGCAGTACCAAACTGATTGATGGTACTGTGGGAATGGGATGCTTTTAAGGTGCACCCCCCTGAAAATAGCAACTGAATCAAGAGGCACATAAGGGGCATATAAGTTGCCTCGCTTCTAAGATCAAAACAGTCAGCCCCTTTCCATGGACACCTACCCCATTCTGCCGGCAGAGGAGGACAAGCAGTTTCCAGAGAAGAGCTGAATCCCTGCCTTTCTGTGTTGAGAGATCACAGCTCGTGGCTATCTTCTGCTGGCAAAATGTCATCACATCCACCTTGTGCAGGTCTTCCCTTACAGCAGCAAAGAAAGGCATCAAAAGAAACCCAAGGCAAAGCAATCTAGGACATCATTCAGACTCAAAGCATCCCCAGGTTCACTGATGGGAATGCCAAAGATTCAAAGTGAGAGACGGAGAAGATCCCTGGTATCAACCACATACCACCCTGGCCACACCAAGCTCAAAAATGCTTAAATTTGATCATTACTATGACTCTTTGCACATTTCTGTGTTTCAGGCATGCAGAGGGCATCTCAAACCCTCTCTCTGCCCTCCTGATATTTTCATCCATCCATCTGCAAAGAACCTCAGTTTTGCTTAGTTGTGCTGCTGTTACAGCTGTGGATATCCGAGGCTGTAGGAGCAGGCATGCATACAGGCAGTATCTTTGATTAACTGGCACAGTGCAGGGAGAAAGACATGCTTGTGACCACATAAACTCTTTGGGTCTGAAACAGAAGCAGAAACCTTTAAGCTGTGTGCAAACCAGGCAGAACTGCTGTCTTACAAAAAAAAAAAATCGGACAGTTGGAAAAAGTGGCTGAGAGAGAAGATGAGCCAGGGGAGAGGGACCATGACGAGAGATGCTGATCCTGACTCAATCACACCAACATATTGTATGCATATTCCCAACATCCCTTTCAGCACAAGTAACCTCCAGGTCTTCTACCCAGCTTCTGGGCATAGGCAGCTGTTTTGCCCAGTAAGTGGTTTTCCTCCTGCACACTCCTTTCCTCTCCCCACATTGGTTACAAGTGACAAGAAACCACACTGGTGTAACCAGTATGATACAGAGACAGCCTGATGCAGTACACCATGACTCATCCCCAGGCTCACACTGGATGAAGGCACATGCATATTGGGTCTGACCCTGCCATGCTCAACAGTCTCAGGGGACAAAAAACTTAGGAAAAGCTAAACCACAGGTTGACCCAGGGCTTTAGAAATCCAAAGAGATCTCCCAAAAATCAGTTTCCTGGGACATGAGTACAAAATAAGGTCAGACATATAAACCACAGTAAACCCACACCCTATGAATATTCAAAATAACCATCTCCCACAATCCAAACCAACCTACACCGCAGCAAAGGGGCTGAGCTCCCAGTCTTAACTTGGAGTTGGCCTTTGCAGATATCTCAAAACCATGGGGACCCTAAAGTCTTGCTTGAGCTCATGTCTCCTCCCAAAGAAGAGGTGCTCCCAGGCCAGCCGTGCCAGCACAGCCAGGAGGACACAGCTCCTGGACCTGCTGGTGCAGCATACCTGGCCAGGGGCCCAGGGAAGGCCCGTAGCTCCTCCAGCTCTTTTGTGTCACAAAGGATTACCTAAAAAACAAGAGCAAATTCAGCAGCTGGACACCAGCAATCAGGCCAGCCCCAGCTGGGCTAGTTGAAAGTCAGTGCCTTGGCCAAGGGCTCAACAGTGCTGGTGAACCTACTCTCTGTGCTAAGTATGTCTTAAGGTAAGCCCAGAGCATAGACCCTAAACCATCACATGGACCCCAATGCTAAGGTCCAGGTAAGAAACGCCTGTTGACATGACATCTGCCTCTTTTGGGAGGCAAAATAGGAGACTGAAGCGCTGTGGTAGACTCAAGGGATGGATATGGCCTCTGTATCGGAGAACCTCAGAAAGGTGAGCAGAATTATCCTTCAGAGAGGTATGGCCCACATCTGTCCCTATCAGGAGGGAACACTGTGAACAGGTCACAGACGACAAGAGTTACGTAGCTGAAGGAGCAGGATGTGGGGCCCAAAGGCTGAAAGCAATTCCCAGGCACAGGCTGGCACGATGCAGACTCAAGGGTCCATGTTGGCTGGAGATAAGATGGCAGCAGGGGATGGGAAGGCTGCCGAGGCAGCTGTTTGGGTGATGAACAGCATTTGCATCCCTCAGGGCAAAAGGAGCCACTCCAGCAAGGGGACTGAGGGCAGTCTGGGGTGCTGGGCTGTGGCATACCTCCAGGCTGTGTAGCTCGACGTGGGCTAGCTGCCCCTCGGCTGGGCAGTGGGGACGCACCAGTACCAGCTGGCCTCCAGCTCCGAAGCACACCGCCATGTGTGGCAGCGAGAACTTGAGGGGTACCACCGGCTCTGGGGTGGACACCAAGGGCCCCCCTGCAACGACACACAGGCCACCATAAGTCCCCTTATCTTGACCTCACACTGCCTCCACTATGGAGGATGTGACCAGGTCCCAACCTGGTCCCCTCAACTGAAGTAACCCTCTACTGACCCCCCCCATGCAAGAACCGTCCCCTAAAGCAGAACGCAAATATGTGGCAGCTTCTGCACCCCCCTGGCAGAGTCACTGGACCACACACCCACCCCGCAGTCCCCTGGTCATGCTTTGCACCCACAAAACCTCCTGCAGGAAAGGACCAAGTTGTGAGACAGCAAATCTCCTAACGCCAGCCATTTATTTCCCTGCTCCCCTGCCTTGTCAGGGGGGCCCAGGGCCCCATAACACCTCACCTGCTTGTGCCGGGCTCCAGGTCCCTGAAAGCGCAGGGTCATAGTGGTCAGCACCATCACGGATGTACTGGCTGAGCTCATGGCTGCTGGAGCTGAGCCCCGACTCACGGTACTGCAGGAGCAGGCTGGGCTGGCCCAAGGGCTACAAGGAAGGAAGAAAACACAAACCTGGCTGAGAAACTAGGGACCCCACTGCTTCTCAGCTCCCAGGGCAGCGGGACAGGCTCTGCTGCCCAGGAGGAACAGCACAGCTGATTCCCATCTGAGCAGCTCACTCTCTTCAGCATCTTAGGTTCATCATGGCACATACACTGGTCATACCCAATGGCTTTTAAAATAATTTACATCAGCCACAAGTCTAGCCCAACAGTCAGCAGGCGGTGCTTGGGAATCAGAAAAAAAAGCTCTGCCCAGGAGCAAAACCACCAGAGCAGCTTTGGTTTGATCTTTTAATTTGCTCTATTCCAAAACACAGTGATCAGGATAGAAGTGTGATGGAGCAGACCTTGGTGGACAGAGCTGAAAAAGACACAGCTTTCAGCTACCTCAGGAGGATGCATGAGAGCATCCCACCAAGTATGGATTTCTGTCCTGCTCTTGGCTCCCCGCAGAAGCGGTGTACAGCCCCATGCCTGGGGGAACAACAGCCCAGCAGATGGGCACTTCATAAATACTAATAACGCACTATAATAATCCCCAGAGACTGTTAAGCACTGAGATCAACACAGCAAAGCAGCCCTTTTCTCCTCAGCTTCCTTCCCAGCTGGAGGAGAGACACATGGATTGCTCCCAAAATCCCTGGGAGATCCCCAAGCCTCTTGTCCTGCACCCCTGCCCATCTTGAGGTTACCTCTGAGGGCTGGACACTGGCCTCCCCCGAATCGCTGCCGGGGGTTTCTCCCCCTGCACACTCAGGCTGGGCAGCTGAGACATTTCTCTCCTCATAGGAGTCGTAGGTCTGTGTCCTGCAGAAGGGACAAAAAGGAGAAGCCCCAAATGTCAGAGATTTTTGGGACCAGCCACAAACCCACTAATTTTGCAGCAGATGGTTGCACCAGGTGATGCCCAGACCCCCCACCCTTACCTGTCCTGCCCCCGGGGGGTTGCAGCCAGGTTGGGGTGGTAACCCCTGTAGTAGTGCTGGTCCCGGAAAGTGGTACTCTTGGTGTAAGTCTCTCCCTGTCTCAGGTCTAGAGAGAGAATCAAGATTTAGCATTGCCCCTCCAAAGCAACAAGCCATAATGAAGTTGCAGAAGAAAAGCAATGAGTCAGGCAATTTGCCATGCACACCCCATTTGCTTCCAAATTAGCCCAACACGGAGGTATGATAAAGCCCTGTACACATTTGCCAACACAGCACTAATATCCTTTCCTCTTTCCTCCCTCCCTTTTTCTTCAGCCCAGGAACTCCAGAAACAGCAAAAACAAGGCCCTGGCCACCCTGCTTACACAGGACCATCAGCAACAAGTTCAGCCTGGAACCAGGAATGACACAGGTTTTTAGCCATGGAGATCAAGATCAAACATTCCCTTGGGTACAACTAATACCTGCTCACATTTCCCAAATGCAAACTGAGGGCAGTGCTGCACAGGGAAAATGGCACCGACAGCGCAGGAGCATGGACAGGACAAAGCCCTGCAGATGTGCAAACCCTGGGGGAAGAACCCATCCCATCCATGCTTGCTAATGTGATGCCCGTTTACAAGAAGGGTCAGAGAGAAGATCCGGGGAACTACAGGCCTGTCAGCCTGACCTCGGTACCAGGGAAGATTATGGAACGGTTCGTCTTGAGTGCACTCACATGGCATGAGCAGGACAACCAGGAAATCGAGCCCAGCCAGCATGGGTTTACGAAAGGCAGGTCCTGCTTGACCAACCTGATCACCTTCTATGACCAGGTGACCCACCTAGTGGATGAGGGAAAGGCTGTAGATGTTGTGTACCTAGACTTCAGCAAGGCCTTTGACACTGTCTCTCATGGCATACTCCTTGAGAAGCTGGCGTCTCATGGCTTAGACAAGTGTACTCTTCGCTACCAGTAAAAAACTGGCTGGATGGACGAGCCCAGAGGGTTGTGGTGAATGGAGTTAAATCCAACTGGCGGCAGGTCACAAGAGGTGTTCGCCAGGGCTCAGTATCGGGGCCAGTTCTGTTTAACATCTTTATCAATGATCTGGACAAGGGGATCAAGTGCACCCTCAGTAAGTTTGCAGTCAACACCAAGTTGGGAGGGAGGGTTTATCTGCTTGAGGGTAGGGAGGCTCTACAGAAGGACCTGGACAGGCTGGATCAATGGGCTGAGGCCAATCGTATGTGATTTAACAAAGCCAAGTGACCAGTCCTCCACTTCGGTCACGGCAACCCCATACAGCGTTACAGGCTTGGGGAAGAGTGGCTGGAAAGCTGCCCGGCAGAGAAAGACCTGGGGGTGCTGGTTGACAGCCGGCTGAATATGAGCCAGCAGTGTGCCCAGGTGGCCAAGAAGGCCAACGGCATCCTGGCCTGTATCAGAAACAGTGTGGCCAGCAGGAGCAGGGAGGTGGTTGTTCCCCTGTACTCGGCACTGGTGAGGCCGCACCTCGAGTCCTGTGTTCAGTTTTGGGCCCCTCACTATGAGAAAGACATGGAGGTGCTGGAGCGTGTCCAGAGAAGGGCAACCAAGTCGGTGAGGGGCCTGGAGCACAAGTCCTGTGAGGAGCAGCTGAGGGAGCTGGGGCTGTTTAGTCTAGAGAAGAGGAGGCTGAGGGGAGACCTTACAGCTCTCTACAACTACCTGAGGGGGATTGTAGTGAGGTGGGTGCTGGTCTCTTCTGTCAAGTAACTAGTGATAGGATGAGAGGAAATGGCCTCAAGTTGTGCCAGGGGAGGTTTAGATTGGATATCAAGACAAATTTCTTTACTGAGAGGGTTGTCAGGCATTGGAACAGGCTGCCCAGGGAAGTGGTTGAGTCACCATCCCTGGAGGTATTCAAAGAGCACGTAGACAAGGCACTTCACGGTTTAGTGGGTATGGTTGATGGTTGGACTGGATGATCTTAAAGGTCTTTTCCAGCCTAAATGATTCTATGATTCTATCCTGGAGAAAGCATTGCCTCCTCTGCAAGCAGGTTGCCTCCTTACCCAGACCCAAAGGACAAGCTCATACCTTTGTCATCTTGCCAGGCCACCGGCTGCCACTGGCGGCTTTGGTAGGTGTAGTCATCCCCATAGCCAGCTGCTGGATACTGCCAGTGGGGGTCTTCATATCCCTGCCTGAAACACAACATACTCTATCTGAGAAAGAAAGGGCACTGCTGCAGGTTCTGGACCACATCTAGTGTTAGACTCATGCCCTGGATGGGACCTTTGGAGGAAGAAAGGGTAATGGAAATAAAGCCAGCTCCCCTATCAAGGTGCCCTGCTCAGCAGCAGGGCCAGAAACTGGTCCAGCATCACACCTGAAAGCAGCAGCAAGAGCTTTGGATACTTTCCCATCCACATCTACAAGAAAGCTGTGCACTGCAGTTTCAGCTAATTTCAGCTCAATGATGTGGACTTGCCATGGGGATCAGCTTTCACCCACATTTTAGGAGAGGTCCCCCAAAAGCATCTTCTCTGCCAAGTTCTGGAGCTACCACACCTACCGCACAGCTCAGCAGGTCTTCCTCTACGCCGGAGCTTAGCCCCAGCCCCAGCCCAAGCCACCCACCCAGCACTCACATACCTTAACCCTTCACAATTTACACAACAATTTGTCAGCCCTGTGCAACACCCACCTTCCCGGCGCGAGCATTGTACCACCTCAGCACAAAACTCTGCGTATCCACACCATAACTCGCCAAGGGCAGTAACTCAGGCAAATCAATGCAAATGTGCTGGAGAGCTCAAAGCTCTCTCAGCAGCGAGAGCATCCTCTAGCCCACATTTTATTCTTCCACCCTCCGCTGTTTCAGCAGCTGAGTTTGCAACCTCCCTTTTGCTTCTATATTACCGTTTGTATTTTTATTGTTCACCTTGCACTTGGTAAAAAAGAACTGCATTTAATCAAACCTTCAAGCAAAATGCACCTCGGAACCAAGACGAAGCCTGTAAAACAGCAACCACAGAAGTCACAGCTGTAGGAAGAAATCAGAGCTGCAACTGCTACACAGCCTTAAATATAGAAGTCACGGGCTGCTTTAATAGCTGGACATCACCTAATCACCCACTGCCTCCTCGAGGCTGCTTGCTGTTTCCCCCTATGCAGTTACGAGGGCAGGACCCTTGTCACAAGCCCATGAGAGTGGTGAAATGGTCAAATCTGATTTCAAGAAGGATTACAAGGAAGGGGCTCAGCATGAGCATCGCAAAGTCAGACAGCTCTCACCTGGAGTACGGCCTGTTGGGTTTGCTGCTTTCATAGTACTCAGCCCGGGAAGCTGGTCCACGGGCATCCCTCCAGGGGTGGCGGCCCTCATCCCAGGGGTGGCCGGGGAGGTGGCCCCCATCCCAGGGGCTGGGCTGACGCGGGGGCCCTGCTCGGAGGAGCTGCCACCTTGGCTGTGGTGGGGGGCCACGGTGTGCCCCCCCCCACCCCGCCCGGGCTACCTGCCTCTCCCAGAACTGGGGCGGCCAGGCAGGGGCCCAGGGGTCCATCACGAGCTTGCCAGTGAGATCCCCTCTGGTTTTGGGGTGGGAGGAGAGGTTAAGTCCCAAATGGCTTTAGTGGCCTGCAAGCAACGAGATAAGGCACAGTGCGTTTGATCAGTGGCTTTTCACCCCCCCTCAAAGCCCCCCAGGAAGTCTGTTGCCACCTGCTCCCTGCTTTTGGGAACCAGCTGAAGCACAGCATCCTTTCCAAAATGCCCAGAGGCAAGGAAAAGCCATCTCCACATCTACCTAAACTTGAAGCTCCCCTTGAAACACCAGGATGAAATAGTCCATTTTTGAAAGCAACAGGCATCCAGCTCTTCCCAGAGCCAGAGGTCGGATGCAGGTAGCATCCTCCTGCACCGCCAACCAGCAGACCACCAGCACCACCACTCACAGCCTCCCCAAGCAGGTTAGAAATCAGCTTTACCTCTGCAACAAGGCGGTGAAACCCCATTTTATATGTGGTAGAGGAAGGGATATTGGCAAAGCTACAAGCAGGACAGGGAGAGTTATTCTTAAAGAAATGAGTAGGGACAGAGGCAGAGAGAAACGGAGCTTTGCTCATGTGAGCTATGAGATGGGGTGGAAACAGGGATTTCCTCCTGCCTTCCAGCTCCAGCAAGAATATAGCAGTTCAAACAGACACCAGATTTATTTATAATGGTCCCACGCAGAAGAGGAAACCCTAAGGAGAGCCCAAGACAACACACATGGGTGAAGCCCCAGCTGCCAGAGGGGGGTGCCGCCCTCAAGCCCCTCACATCTCTTCTTGCAGCATTGGTACCCAAACTGCCCCCACAGAGGCTCACGAACCTCCCTGATGCAAGCAGATAGCCAGATGCCGTCTGAACCACTTGTCACCCCTCTCACACTCAACGTTTAAGGCATTTTGGGGTCATTTCAGTGCTGGGAGGGGGTGGGGGGGACACTCAGATCTCAATACAGGCAGCTCAGTTTGTGCCCCTTCTAGGTGAAATCAGGGTTAAATCCTTGCCCTAAATAGCCCCCCAGGCACAAGCATCCAGACACCCACCATTTTGGTCCCACCGAGGGCCCCCCTAATTTTTGGCCAGGCATTCCCACTGCCGTCCGCCCCCCGCAGCAGCCACACACACCTGCTCAGAGGCCGCCGGGGCCCGTCTTCCACTCCCTGGGGTGCCACTGCCAAAGTCCACTGCCACATGGGCCGCTGGCCGCTGCGGGGGACAAAGGGCAACCTCCGCTCCTCCGCCCCAGACTGACTCCCTTGGCCGCTCGCTCGGCTCCCGGCAGGGTCTGCACTGCTGTTTGCATCCCTGAGGGTCACCTTCCCCATCACTTGTATCTCCTCTCACCCAAGAGCTGGAGCGTGCAGCCCTCAGAGCTCAAAAAAAGCCAGATATTTCTCCTGTGGGTTTGTTTTTAATGCCATAAGTATCCTCCTCTATACATCCTCATGCTTCCTAAATAATAATAAATAAAACCTGCTGGCTGAGCTGTTGGTTTAATATGGACCCAGCTCAAGCAAGTAACGTCTGTCCCACCAGCCACTGCCCAGGGCAGAATTGGGGCAGGATGGAACTGGGATTCACCCCAGCGTTGCCTCATCTAAGTCCATAGAGTGCAATAATGGCCTCACTCTATAAGCAACCAAGGATTCCTGCCTGAAGACCCTCTCCCAAACTCTCCCAGGTACATTAAAAACAAAAAAAAAGGCAGTAAATTAAGGCAAATGGCATCATAGAAAACTGCAGTAAAAGCTAGATATAAGAGCCAGCGTCTCACACCCAGCAGCCTAGCGACGTGCCATCATCTCCCCCTCCACAAGGGAAAGCACACATGGTTTCCTAACCCCCAAAGCCTCCATTTGCTGAATGCAAGCAGCCCAATTTCAGCCTGAGGGCAGCACGGAGGAACATCGGATGACCAGCAGAAAAAGCGCTTTTTTTTTTCCCCCCCCCTCTTCTTTAATTTTTTAACACCCTTGCAGTCCTTGCTTTCCCTGAGAAATTTCCTCCAAATTACCTCCACTGTGATATGACACCACCAATTTTTTGGGAATTTGCAGGCAGGATCATATTCCTTGCATTGCGGTGGCACTATCAGGCAAAACCCTATTCTAATGAAGTTGGAAGACTCCGTATATTTGTCGTGGTTTAACCCCAGCCAGCAACTAAGCACCACGCAGCCGCTCACTCACTTCCCCCCGCCCCCCACAGTGGGATGGGGGAGAAAATCGGGAAAAGAAGTAAAACTCGTGGGTTGAGATAAGAACGGTTTAATAGAACAGAAAAGAAGAAACTAATAATGATAATGATAACTCAGGTATCATTAATGATAAAAGGATTGGAATGTACAAATGATGCGCAGTGCGATTGCTCACCACCTGCCGACCGACACCCAGCTAGTCCCCGAGCGGTGATTCCCCCCACACACTCCCCAGTTCCTATACTAGATGGGACGTCCCATGGTATGGAATACACCGTTGGCCAGTTTGGGTCAGCTGCCCTGGTTGTGTCCTGTGCCAACTTCTTGTGCCCCTCCAGCTTTCTCACTGGCTGGGCAAGAAAAGCTGAAAAATCCTTGACTTTAGTCTAAACACTACTGAGCAACAACTGAAAACATCAGTGTTATCAACATTCTTCTCATACTGAACTCAGAACACAGCACCGTACCAGCTACTAGGAAGACAGTTAACTCTATCCCAGCTGAAACCAGGACAATATTATAGCTTCAGAGCTTTAAATTTCCACCCTACTGGGAGGGTAAGAAATTTTCCCTGGTGATCCTAAGAAATAAGCACTCAGTCTCTGCAGAATTCAAGGTTTCAGATAAAAAAATATCCTTAGCGCTCAGCCATACTGAGAGCTGACTGGAAGAAACACAAACCAGGGAAGCACCGTCTTCGTGCTGCCAAGCTGTTTCGGCAGAACAAAATTAAGCATCTCCTATGCCTTTCACATCTGCCCTTCAAAACTTTCGGAGGCTTTGAACAAGGTAAAAGGTGTGTTATGGACAGGTCATGTCTTCCAGAAAAGCTAGAAAGAATCCTTAGAGACCATGAGCATCCCACTTCTTTAATATATAAATATATCATACTTCCACTTGGCTGCTGCCTAATAATTTTATGTTTCTAGCCAAGAGGTGACTGCTGGATGCTTCCAACCTGTTTTCTAGCAACCACACTAATTTATACTGGGAATCTGCAAGGGTTCAACCAGCACCACATGAAGAGGCTGAGAGCAGCCCCAGCTTCTTGGGCTGCTGTTGCCAGCCAAAGCAGAGGGATTTGGGTTGCGAGGAAGACTCGGGAGCTTGACTTGCAGAAAAGCAGCTGTAATTTGCAATGCTTGTGTTTGAGATGGGTGGAAACACTGTACTGGCCCATGCTAGGGAAAAAGATGCAAAAAACTACCAGTAATATCGAGCTTTCAGCAAAGGTGGCTTAAAATAGACAGCTGGGGAACACCAGTTTAAAAGAAAAAGCAGGAGAGTGCATTGGAAAAGGAGAGAGCTAGGGGAAGGAGCTGGGAAATGAAAAGTGAAGGAAGAAAAAAACAGAGATAAAAGGACCAGATAGGCTAGAAAGAGGGCAAGAAGCGGGTAACCCTTTAACTACATCGCTTCTAGCCAAGAAATTTCTATTTTAAAAGGATTCATAGCTTTCTTGGAAATCCGAACTCTGTGCCATAGGACTGCCATTGAACTTACAGGACTATTGCAAAGCAGGCAGCACACACGACAGATAGCGCTTGTCAGACAGAGCTGAAGGGACAGCAATATCTCTTTAAGAAATCGTATTTTTCCACTTTAAAAGGTTTCACTACTGTTGTCACAGTAACAAGATTAGGTGGAAAACATTTTTCTTCACCCCCTCTGAGTGTCTGCACAGCACATTGGGACGCTCTGCTCACAGCCAGCCCTGGACACTCAGGCCAGTGTCGTCCCCGCCCTGCCCCGCCCCAACCCCGACGGGTGAAAATAATTAGCCTCCTTAGAAATCTTTGTAACCTAAGAGGAGAAATCCAGGTGGCTTCAGCACCTGATGCTATTTTTTAGGTGATTTATGTTGTTTCTAATTGTTTCTGAGATGAGATTATTATTTTTTTAAATGGTATCAATAGGAAGCTTTGTTCGTCTCTGAGCTTTAGCCCCCTAGAAATGAGAGATATATACCCACAGTTTTTTATAGACATGTCTTAAGCATCATGTCACAGTGCAGGGGAGTTTGAAAGGGCTGGCTAGAGTCAAGAGAAAAAAATTGAAACCAACTCATCTCATCACATCTATGGGGCAGAAATGCAAGTAGTAAATGAGCTACACAGAATGTGAAAACCTATCTTAAAGGTTCTATACAGGGAAAACACCAGCCCTGAATACACTGCTGGCATTCAAGACATTTGACAGTATATTATGTTACACAGACCAAGAAAACAAAAAACACCCAGGAAACCCTGAGGCTCAGGTTCCCAGGCAGGCTGAGCACCTGCACCAGTGTGGGGAGAGCCCTCATCGTCAATCAGTCTCAACAGCAGCTAATTAACTAATTACCTTCAACACTCCTCCCAGGCTGACAAGGAAGGCGTGGTAAGAGCTCCTGCTCTAGCTGGGGGTGGCATTTGGGGCCTTCCCAGACCAGGGACATCCCTGTGGGGGGAAGGTGGTGGCTCCCAAAGCAGCTGAGATCATGTCTGCTCCCACCTGCAGCTGCTGCATTAGCACCATCGTGTGGATTTGATCCAGCCAGCATGGCACCACTTGCCATTTTCCGGTAGTCAGTTTACACACTTAACTTTTCACTGATGGTTTTGCACCTTTCTTCCCCAAATTAGGTTGTTTCCAGCTTTGAGGGACTGAGCCATCCCTCCCATCACCCCCTCGCACATACACAGTCGTGTTCAGCAACATCCAGACATGCCTATTAATTTTCTGAGACTTAGGCAAGAATATTAATTGCATTCCAGAGGCATCCAGCATAGAGCAAATTAAGAAAAAGCCACATCGTACTCAATGAAGAAACAGAGCTGTGAAAATCAAAGCATATCTGTACGGAGTGCTGTACATGTCCTTAGCCTGGATGCAAGAGAAAGGTAACTCCAGCCTTCTGCATGAGCTCCTATTACAAAGCAAGCCCCAAAAAACTTTGAAGTCTTCGCCTTACTTCATTCCCACTTCAGCATAACCTCTTAACTCTTGGCTGTGACTACTAAGTCCTTACTACTTGCATCTCTCACCCCTAAAGGAAAGGCCACGCTGCTCCTGCATCCCATCGTGGCAGGCTCTGTCATGGCATCTCACCTAGCTCAGCACACCATGGGAAGGGATTGGGATGCACGAGGGCCAACGGAATGCAAGAGCTAAACCCAACCGCGTTAAGGAGGTCAGAGATCTTTCAGTATTCAGGTCCTCTCGTTTTTCTGTACCACACCCCTTATGTTTTCCCAGCCATAAAATTGATGTTTATCTCACTGCTAACTGCCTTACAGAGATCATTACACATTGCAAATTCAACCATTTGCAGATAAAACGAGCACGAGCAGCCTGGAAACTGTCACACCGCCCCTGTTGCCTTGCCACATTGCAATGTGTTACAACCTTTAAGCTGCAAATTAACATATAAAACCAAGAGGCCTGGAAACATTTGCTGGGCGAATGCTGAAAACCAAGCAAAGGTAATTCTTCCACCTGCCCCACAGCACCCCCTGCTCAACCAGGAAAAATTAATTTTTAAGTGAGATGAATTCTGAAGCTATTTTTGTGGCATTAAGCAAAAAAAAAAAAAAAAAAAAAAAACAACAGGACGTTATTCTTCCTTGTCTAAAATCTCCTTGCTATATGAAATGTTCCTCTGGATCTGTGTCTGTTGGAAGATATGGATGGGACAGAAGGCAAAGAGGGGGATGCAGATGTCAAAACAAGCCCCAGAGGAAACACCAGCATCTACAACTGCTGCACCTCACAGGGTTATGCACCATGAATAAGCAGGGGAGCAACGCTGAGCTCTTGTCTGGATCGGAACATGCAGCCAGGACTACCAGTCCTGCTTGTGCTGATACCCTCAGAGATTTCCACCTCACCTCACACACCTTCAGGCTCCTTTACCGGTGGCCACAGAGGGAGCGAGCTGGACACAGACCCTTTCCCAGGGTCTCCAGCAAGCATTGCAGCAAGGAAAGCTGATAGCTTGGAAATCTTTAGCCCCGAGATATTCCAGGGTGTCCTTTTGAAAAGATTGCCATCTTGTGTCTTTTCAGACGCTAGAATGTTGGTTGCCTTCATATTTGAGACCATGGGTCTCATTCAGGAGCTTTATTACACCCAGGGACAATAAAGACCCTTGACAGTTACAGATGGCTTCACTGTGTCCTGTTCTTAGTGCTACCTTGTAAAGTTGGACAGTAATGTTTCCCTCATTTTTTCTCATCTCAATTTATGACTCCTCTACCATGAAAAGCCACTTATGCCCTCCATGGTTACATATACCATATCCTTCAAGGCCAGTAAATCACAGTCTCAAGTCATGTCAAATTTTGCGAAATAAAACTAAATTGCAGTTGTCCTCTAAGGCAAGAAGCTGCAAAATTGAGAGAAAACAAGCTCTGTTTAAAGCCAGCAACTTGGCCGGCAGCTTCCCATGGTGTGTGGGAGTAAGGATCACCAAAAACCTCTAAATGAAAGGGAAAAGCCTGATATCAGGGAGCCCAGGGGACCCTCTGTGCCACCCCAACAAGCTGCCTCCATAGGTCTTCTGTGGTCTAATATCAAAATAGTCCAAACTCGCAGGATTTCTCTACATAAGCTGAGCCTCCACTCCCCTGCAGTCAGCTGGGACCAGGACAGAGTCAGGCTCCAGCAGCATTTATTCATTGAGGCTTGGTCCCTGGGCTGGATTTGTGCTTGGGAAGAAAACTGGGGAACCGATGGGATCATAGCTTCTTGTTTTAAGGGGGTTTTATGCACACAAAAGTTAAGGAAGTACCAACACAGCAGGGTTTTGCTTGGCTGAGCCAGTCTGGGTTCACTCAAAGTGCTGGGCACCACACCAAGAACTAGGGAAACTGAGGACAAAGAGTACCAAAAAAGAACCATTGACCCCAAACCCACCCTTTACATTTTTCAGGGGCACAGTGGCTTGTCTTTTCCCTTCTGCAGAATTAAACTTTCATGACAGCTGAATTAACTTGGAGAAGAGCCAGCTCCAGGGACAGACAGCAGCGTGCTAGAATAAGAGCAGGGAAGACCCATACCACTGCTGTTCTTGCTAATTCCCCTCCCTACATCCCATGCAACTGATTTGCAGGGGACTCAAATTGTTCCATGCATTATAGATTCACCATCACACCACAGCACAGCAACCAGTCTGGCACAGACACCAGGGTAACTCTCACCACGTATGATGATCTCTCACAAAAGCCTTGCAATAAGCACCGCTATTTTGGAAAACCCTGTTTAAAAGTTTGTCCCATGATCTAAGCTCAGGAGGCTGCTTTGCTTCACAAGGTGACCTCGTACCACATTGCATGAGCTCGGAGCATAAGGTGCATACTCTTCACGTGGAAGAACACCTCCCTAGAAGCAGGAAAGATACAAACCACAAAAAAAAAAAAAAAAAAAAAAAAAAAAAGGAAAATTACAAGCAGCCATGACAGAGACAAGGAAAAACGCAAAACATCTCATGCCAGATCCTTAGCTGATAAAAACCCAACGTGCATAACATACAGCTTCGGGCTGGGATACACTTACCCCTCTCTGAATGTTTAATGGGAGCATATGCATCAGTTAATCAGCAGCACAAGACACAAAGTGTTTTGTACCTCCTCTCCACGTATTGTGCAATTAAAAGGCTTCTCATTCAGGCACAGAGAGAAAAGTCAAGGGACTTCGGCTGTGAAACATCTATTATTCAAAAGTGTATCCATTATTCAAAGTTTTTCTTAAAATCCTACTGTCAGCTTGAAAGGAAAAAGAAAATGAGTTTTTGAAAGCTGTGTTCCGTTGATATTCCGCTCCAATTTTTGCTGATTGTAAGTACTAAAACTCCAGACATTTTGAAAAGCTGAAGAAATCCTTCACAGTTCCTGAAAAAGGCAACACCCTGTGGGTGAACACAATTTTTCCCCCCTCACTTAACTCTACCTAGCAGAGATGTGATATACCCTGGCAAACAGCATGTTCCTTTCCCAAATTGCTCAGCTACCCCAGTGTGAGGATAACAAGCATCTATTCAGGAGAAGACAAGACCAAATTACTGAGCAAACAGTAGCAGATACCCACCATCGGCCTGACCAGCTTGTTGACACCCATAAGCTCCGCTGAATGAAGGTTGGATGGGATGCACAACCTTCTCGCAGCACCTGGGAGCTTCAGTGTAGGGTGCCAGGACCAGGCTGTAGAAGGTCACGTAGGAAACAAGTCCCAGGGGTGCCACCCACCACCTAGATGTGGGTGCAGAGGGGCAACAGGCCCCACAGAGCCATTGCAAGGGAAAGCCCAGCACTACCACAGCTCCTGCTGCAAAGAGAAGACACAGGAACAACAGAACGGTGCTGCTCCAGGAAAACTGTCATTCATACAGGAACCACCTGGATGGCAGAAGATCTTCAGCAAGAGCAACAATCAACTGCTAACACTAGGGTATAAAAACAAGTAACAAAAGAGGTTTTATCTCCTCTAGGTACTGGAGAACCTAGAGGGAAGAGTGTTGAACGCCCCCAGGTCCAGGTATCAGGTACCTCTGTAGGGATTAGATGGATCTAAAGTCCAGGTAGCCAGTCAACCCACAGCTCAGAGTCAGGTTCAGAGAAAGTACCCAGGACAAACACACTTTGCTAGGTCCAGAGCAGTAGGGTCTAAAGGCTAGCCTAGCTATGTTGAGCTATAGATTAGTGCTTCTACGATACAGTTCAAAAAAGAAGTCAAGTCCCCAGACTGAGCTTCCATAGGGCTCCAGGCCCACCGGTGGGGATGCTCAGGTGAGGCCAGTCAGGGCCACTAAAGGTTATTAAGGCACTCAGAGGCCCAGTAAAGACTTATGGGGAGGTAGAGCAGGAAAGGGTGGTTCTGCTGTAGGGCTAGCTGCTGGAGAAGCCCAAGGAGCTATAGGGTGAAATAAGTTTGAAGCTGTGTATCAGATCAAGAAATAGAGACTAGAACATAAAAAATTATTCAGAGCTACAGGGTAATAAAGATGCTTATTATTTTATCAAAACCAAATATTTGTAAGAAACAACATAAGCCTTTGAAAGGCTTCCTTGTTCTTGAAGAGGCAAGGCTGTAAGGTATTGGGGTCTCTAAAGGCCTGAAGGTTCTTCTACTTGGGCAAAGGAAGATCAAGAGAAGATGTGACAGAGGTAGGCAGCACTCAGTGGTGAGGGACTTGTTGTAATTGTAATATATATTAAAAAAATACTGCTGGGTAGACTTAAAATCAGTTTCTTTAGGTTTTCTGTACGTATAGTGCATAACTAAACTGTGGAACCTCCTGTGGTGTGACCTGAAGACACCAAAGATACTATTTCAACAAAGCAAACTGATGGAAGGATAATGATTGAAGACTAATAAATGCAGTAATCTAGGTGTAATGTATTAAGGTCCTTAAATACTGCTGGAAGCCTAGTAGGTACAACAGGGTAAGGGTCGTGCTCTTCCACCATCACACTAACTACTTTATCACCATCAGACTGCTAACCTAAGGTGTTGTCAGTAACTTAGGGGATAGCTTGAACATGTAAAATGAAACCATTGTTCAGTGGTCTATGCTGACTGCTATCTTTAAGCAGTGCATTTATCGAAAGTACGCTGATGCTTCAATAGCAGATACTTGTAGAGTGCTTCCAGGACACTAAAATGAGCTGGCTGTTATCCACAGGACAGCTATGGCTCACAGCTTATTTGGATAAATTCTTTGCTGCAATAGGCCATTTTCTGCTATTACCAGTGAAATAAGCTAAAACCCCGCTTCTTTTCTTCTGCAATGAGAAGCTGTGCTTAAGGTGATGAATTTGCAAAGCTTTTAAAGGATGGATGAGAGTTAAATAACTTCCTCCAGGGTCTAAGGCACTGCAAAGCAGGATTGGAGTCACTGCCAGGAGGGTATTGCAGCAGAAGAAGCACTTTGTAATCAGAGGCAATGCTAAAGCAGCTTGTGTAGCCAGTTTACGCAAAGCTGGAACAGTAGGGCACAGCACAGACAAATTTAAGTATTGTCACATGAAATGGTTCCACTATTCTGTCTCCACAGTTCATTGTAGTTCAAGTCTCTCTCGTTAAGCTTCAAAGAGTATAGCCAGCTTGTTACCAGAGTTTCGGGTTCCTTTTGTTTGCAGTGATGCTTATGAACGTAATAGCATCTGTAATCACCCCTCCTGGGACCAAGCTGGACTGATGCAGGGTCAAGAGCACACTCCTTCTCCCCAGGCGGGCAAGGTGGAAGGCAGGCAGTAGAGCAGTCTCCCTTCCTTGCTGGTCACTGCTGGAGGCAGGATGGGTCAGTGACTTCATTCCTTGTTCAAAACATACATGCAAACCCTTATCCATGCACCCATGTCTCTCTTATTTTGGTCCTCATTTCAGATCAAACCTTTTTGTCAAGCTGCTAATTGGGTGCCTGGTAGGGCTCTGCTCTAATGTCCTACAGCAGTGGCTCCCAAATGGAGATTGGTGGGACCCTGATTAGCTTCAGCTGCTCTTTGTACAGCTCAAACTGTAAAAAGAAGCTGCAAGTGAGCTACTTTCCTCTGCTCCTGTAACCAATAACCACAGCAAACACATGACATCAGGCTGTTGTCAATAAGGGAAAAGTGGTCAATAACCTATTGTTGAAGTTGGACAAGCAGTGAGCTTAATGCATGGACTACACATGTGACTCTACCACAGCGAAATGTTGTGGGATCAGATTTTGAGTGCTGTGTAAATTTATTCAAGATTTTGGGAGGCCAGGCAACTTGGTCAAAACTACTGCTCCTGCAGCTGTGGTGATAGAGGACACTCACAAGGTATGCTTGATGGTGCGGGATCCTCTGATTTGCTATACAGTAAGAAATGCGCGACAGAACTATAGGGTCCCTGTGTGAAGGCATGAAGCAAAGCATCAGCCCCACAACCGGATGGCGGCTGCAAAAGTTTCCCCTCTGATTTGGGCTGCAGAGCTCTCAGCCTTGGCAGGAGGCTTTCCAGCTGGTGGTTAAGCCCAGAAAGGGGACAGGCTAAAAGCACACAGACATCAACAGCTACCCCAGTTCAGCTGACATGCAGCAAATTCTTAAGCCACCGTAACCAAGTTGTGTCCCTGACTCATTTGGCTTGTCCACTGTTGGGGTGGGAGCTTGGGGAGTCTCCTCTTCAGGGCAGGGAAAGAGTGGGAGGCTGAGTCCTGGGGAAACTGCACATTTACTTCATGGAGATGATGACCTTTCCTGTGGCCTTGTGCTGGAGCACACGGTTGGAGGCTTCACTTACCTGCAAACTCAAAGCTACAGGTATTTAGGTGATGGCCATCAGGGCAGGGCTCTGCAGGGAAGGGAGGGGCAGAATGAGGATGCATGGGAGAAGCCTGCATCTGAGTCTGGGCTTTCCATCCCTGGGATCAACTGCTGGGATTGAAATAACTCAGGATCAGACCAGCTCCTGGGTATTCCTCTGCCTTACATCCCTGAATGTGCTGAATGGTGGCTATGTAAATATTTCTGAGGAATTGAGCCATTACTCAAGGATTAAAATACCATCAAATGAGGGGAAAAAAAGTGTTTTGAACACCTTCAGAGGTGCTCAGGGGGAAAAATGCAAATGAAGGCACATCAGGACCCACTAATTCACTTCTAAAATATTACCCCAGCACATTATTCTTTAAGAACACTAACTCTTTGGTATGTGAGCGAGTAGTTTTTATATGACTTTGCCATTGAGCACATTGCAATCCTGGCCTTGCAGTACCAAACCAGGAGTTAACGACTCCCTGGATCAAACCCAATGAAAGAAGATTAAAAAGGGTGAGGGGAAAATGGGATTTCTTGATTTAATATTTTTGTTTCTTAGAGAAGCAGGACTCTGGAGGCTCCTGTGCCAGGGGCCTAACTGCACATAAAAATCTGTTTCTGTCTACAAAAAAAGCTTTGCAAAAATAATCCTGAGGAATCTGCTCCATGCTTACCTCTTTCAGTTTGAAGAGTGCTCCAACACGGGGATGGATATTTCCCTCCTGGCAATGCTGGGGAATGGAGGAGATAGTAGAAGAAAAAAAAATGGGGAAAACATCTTCCTGGTACAGACTCGGTGTGCTCCCATTGCAGACACATTTGTTGGAAGCTGCAGATTAGTGGGAATTGAGGGGGGTTTTCCTCCAGCAAAATCCATCCCCACAATCCTGCTCCCCATGCCAACCTGCAAGGACAGGGAGGAAAGAAGATAGATCAAGTACTCGCACCTTGTCTTGAGGCAGTCCTTGCGTTCTCAGGAGGGCTGAAGAGCTGTGGGTGCCGAGTTTTCAGGTATGAAAAGCTCTGGGCTGGGCTGTTGTTCCTTAGTATTGGTTTTCAAACAATGTACTTTAAAACTTAAGAAAAAGGGGGGGGGGGGGGGGGCAACAAGCCAAGGTCCTGTCCTACCCACACCCCCTCTTGTGTGCACAGGGGCCTTAGGCACAAGCGCTGACCCTGGGAGGTGGTTGGCTGCATCTGGACCCTAAAACAGCCTCCCCCTGGCTGTATCTCTGCAAACACAGCCCCATGTGTTTGCTTAACCTTCCCCCAAAGGTCAGCAAAACCCTTAAACAGGTCAACAGCATCACCTGTGCTTGCACAGGTTTGTTATAAGGCGGAGCAAAGCAGGGCTTTTATTTCAGTGCATCTTTGCAGAGCTTCATTGAAGATGTCCCTGCTGATGGCCTCGATGGTCACATTGTCCCCTCTGCTACTTGTGAGCTTCTTCACCTCCTCTCTGTCTGCTCTGGCTGTAGTTCATGCCATGGCTTGTGCCGCTCTTCAGAGCCAGCTCGTATTTGGGGTCGCTTCCAGTTGTCACTGTCACCTGAGACCAAAGGAAAATGCACCACCCAGTGTGAAATCTGCTCTGCTCAGAGAAGCACAGAGCATCTCAGGCTGGAGGTACATTTCTTTTTTATTTTATTTATAGCAAATAAAAAGTTGGAGCCAGTGACCCAACTCTTTCTCTGTATGTGTTTAAGATGTGTATATGTATATGGCACAGCAGAAAAACACGTCCTTGATTTCCAAAAGGGACAATATGTTTCCAGGCCACAAGAATCTCCCCACCATCAGGGATGTGCTGGGTACCACAGCCGCTCAAGGAGTACCTCTGGAAAGGAGGTCTGTCCCCTCGCCTGGCTCAGCTGAACCTAAGGTGCTGCTGGCTCTGGCCCAGCACAAAGCTTTGATGTTGCAAAGTGAAATGATCTGCTAAGCGAGGATCAGTGTTTGCCATCTGACTTTACAAGCAGAAGTACATTAACTCCAGGCTGTAGAGAAAATGTCACTCCTGTACTGTTCAGACACACCATGTAATTGCCTCCGCTGTGGGGCGGGGGGAGGAAGATTGCATGAATCAAGATGTAGGCATGATTTCTGTAGGCTGTCCTCACCTGTGGTGTTGTCTCTCTGTATGAGCATCAGGAAGTTGCTTAATCTCTATGGCTTTGTCTAGTGACGTTTCCATGTTTCAGAGGAGCAGAGAACTCAGCATTTCACCTGCTACTGAAAATCCAGTGAGTTACAGCCATCCCCCAGTACAGCTCCCCAGCCCAGGCACAGAGGTATGACCCTGCTCCTCCAAACCAGAGCTGCTGCCCTAGAGCCCCATCAGGAGAGATGCACATGGACAGCAAGCTCGCCTTTGGTGAGACAGTTATGCAATGTTGCCTGCTCAGGATACTTCCCAGTGAGGGGAATGGGGAACGGATTCACCACTGCATGTGGCCTGTGGTTTATAAAGTCTTTCAGTGCTGAATGGGTTTACCAGGGACATCAAATTCTTTGTTGAAAGTTCATGTTGAACAGTTTTAAAGCTCGTGCTGTATCTGTGTATATGTAGTTTATAAGAGTTGCTTTTCCTGCAGGCTCTGACAACTTAATGCTGTTGAAATTCAAGAGGTCAGGGCTGCTGACCACATCTCTTGCTGGCTATATCCCACCTGGATGCTGTGCATTCCTCACCTCCATCAGATCTGCACACTTCCCCCCCACTTGGAGGGAGGGAAAATCAAGGCACAAACCTGAAAGGATCTGCCCCAGCTTATACAGGTGTGTATAAGAAGAGACAAGATGCCCCAACATTTCTGACAACTGAGATGTCCAGGTTTGGCATTGTGCTTCGTGTGCTGCCCTCTGAGCTGCCCGGCTGAAGCCATGCCCTGTGGTTGAGAACCAGTGAGGTTGTGCTGTAGGTGGTTGGCAATGCCACCACGTCCTCGTACAACACCTTCAGGGATGTGCCACAGCATCTGCGTACAAAGATCTGCAACACAAGTAATGCCAAGGAAGGATGAGGCTGAAACTCTGCTGAACTGAACCCACGGTAAGGCATCATGGGGGCCTGGTATGTGAAAAGGTTTGTTTTAACAGTTTTTACATCTTTTAACAGCCTGCTGTTTGGAAAAACTCCCCCCAAGTATCCCACTCTGCCAGTGGTGCCTGGGGAAGGGAAAAAAGTAATCAGAGGGTTGCAAGGCAGTGGTTCTGGCAGAACTAAAGCCCCAAACAAAGAGACAAAAGTCTTTTGCAATTTTGGAAAACAAGTGCTCTGTATCCTTACCTTCTGATCAGTGATGCACTCTGCTGCCATAGCTTTAGTGCCAGTCACACCAATTACTCTGTATCCCTGCCAAAAAAACCCCTTATTGGATGGGTGTCAGGGGAGAAGTCACACAGTCCTGCTGTTCTCTCCAAATTAAACATTTGACTTACCCATGTTTTCAGGAAGAACCGTGAGCAGCTCAAGCTGTATCTAATAACAGTCCACTTAGCAACTGCTCTAACTGCATGTATTTACCCCCTTCATCTTTTGAATGTGATTCCTTATGCAGAGCCTATGCCTTTTCTGTCCAGCAGAGCTCAGCACCCCTCCCTCATATCGACAACCACAAAGGCTTGAAGAGGACAACCTCCATGACACGCATCTTGATGTCCACGCACAGTGACCGATGAGGGACCATGAGGCCTTTCCTAAATTCTTACATTTCTGCATTTTTCTTATCTTCTTTACCTTGCACATGGGCAGGTCCCTGGGCGGAGGGCTGGGGAAGTTTTCAGCAGCAAAACACCAGGTGGGCAGAAGATGGCAGCATCAGCTCAGCAGATAGCAAACTCTTGCTTAACTAGGTAGGGATTTCTTTTAATTGGGAATATTGGTATGTTTTTGCAGAGGAAAGGAGATATTTTCTTGCCTTTGGACTTCAGAATTATGATCAAGGCACAAGATGCAACTCTCCTGGACTGGCAAAGCCAAAGGAGATGGCTCAGCCTGAAGGGCTTAGTGTGAGAAGGACCACACAAGCATCGCCTGTGCATTGAAAGATGCAGGGCCATGAGGGCCAGAGGGGTTTTTTGGGAGGGGCGAGGATGTGCCTTCAGCAGGGGAACAGTCCCTGTGTCCACAACGGGCTGAAGGGTGCCAGGGTGGTGTGCCTACCCGCAATGCTAGGCTGTCTCACATGCTTGTGTGAATTATTATAGCACTGAGGAGCTCTAGGCTTTGGACAGAAGAACCCAGCCCTGCCCCAAACCTCTCTATGCTTTGGTTTTCTTAGCTTTCAGATAAGGTTAATATTTACTGTAGCTCTCCCCAGACTAGCATGAGTGCTCTTTGCAAGCTACCTTGAAAATGCAAAATATTTTACATTGAGTATTTTCAGAAAGGACGTTAAAATGCGGTGGTCGTCTTGGCTTTAAGATGATGCCTTAAGTGAGCCTCTGCTTTACCTGTAGCGGCCTTCATTTCCCAAGGAGAATTTAATACTTTAGTTCATTTTAGTCACACTACGCTTTCTGCACAGACCAGTCACCTTCTCACCAGGAGTGAAGGGAAGAGCATGGTTTTCCAGATACAGTCCCTGGCAGGCCAAGATACCAGCAAAATTTAACCTGCAGTAATGGACACCCACTGGGACCTGCAAGAGAGAAGGGGACAAACATTAACTCCCTCCCATCCTACAGCAGCAGAAGAGTTTTAGAGACCCTGCCCTGAGTCTACAGCAAAGTTGGAATAACCAAATGCTGATCTCTCCTGTCGTCACACTGACCACTGTGCTGTCCCATCTCTCAGAAGACACTGGTGCTCTCTAAGTCATGGGGTCACAGCCTCCAGCAGATGAAACCAGGGACAGCAACTGTTTTTGCTGTGGCTGTGGGGATTCTCCCCGGGGATGTGGTCACACGGGACCTGGTGGAAAATGGACAGTGTGCATTGAGGAGTACCTACTGTACTGGGACAGTTTTGTGCTATGCTTCAAGTTGGGATGTTTATTCTTTCAGTCTATGTCAATTATTACAGAATTCTGTGGATTTTATCTCCTTGGTGCAGGTACATGAGGTCCTGTGGATTTTAAGCTTGTCATCTCCTTTCCCCAGTGCAAATAATTGGGCAAAATAAAACCCCACACTTCTGAGACCTCTGCTCTTTCAAGGACATGGCAAATATGTAATGAACACTCTACTACCATGGTAGGGGTGTACATTGGGATGGGCTGGCAGATACTGGAAATGACATGTGAGAGGGGGATGAGAACTGACCATCATGCTGCCTTGCATCCTGGATTTAACCTTCCTCTTTCCTTCTGTCTTCCATACCTTTTGCAACCTGCGCAAAACCTTTGTCTGTTTTTATGTCCTGTTCTTAGCCAACTTCACTGGGATGGGACTTAGGAGATCTTCCAGCTCTGCTGCTGCTTCTCTGCCTGAAGATCTTGTCCAAGTCACTTGTGTAAGTTCAGCATCCACACTTGTAAAAGGGAGGTAAAGACCCCTTCTCTTTAAAGAGCCTGGGGAGATGTCAGTGAGGAGAGGTTCTTGCTAATGTAGCATTTAAGGGGCTGATTTGAAAGCAGGTCTTATGCTGTTGTAAGGTGTTGCCCAAATACTACAAAAAGAGGCAGCCTCTTGTGTTGCAGAGGGCTTCAGGGCAAATAGACAGGGCAGAGCAAGTTGGGAGGGACCGGAGATACTGCCAAACTCGCAGAGCAGGGCTTTCTCTATGAAGCTGGTGCCCCCTGCACTGGCAATAGTGCCTGCAGAGGGGAAAAGGACAGCAGGAGAGATCCAAAGAGAAGAAGGTGCTGAGGCGATGATTGGAGCTGAAAGAGGGAAGCAGAGGAACAACAGATCCTGGAGATGAGAGCAGACCCGGCAGGGCAGGTACAAGCTCCCCTGAGGAACATGACTTGACCAGGGACTTTGCCAGCCTGGTAGCCCTGAGCACCTCCTCTCCAGGAGGTTTGTCCCAGGATTCCTATCCTGAAACACAAGAGCCTGCAGGAGGTATTACCCTGTGCCATCCTCTCACCAGGGCACTGTTTCATAAAGCCCTCCCAGCTAAAGCCAAGGAGTATCTCAGGGATGCTCCAGCAAGGTGGTGTGGGAGCAAAGATCTTCAGTGCTGGGCTTGGGGGGAAGCAAAGGAAATCCTGTCCTGGGGCTGAGCTGCAAGCAGGCCTGTGGGAGACAGTGGGTGCTGAAGGGGAGAAAGGAGGGGATGGAGAAAAAGAAAGGGTGCCTCAAGGCCTTCCAGGCCACCCTGTGCCCCATCCCACCTCGGGGTGGCTGGGGAGGCAGCAGGGTCCCTGCAGTCCCTGGCAGTCAGGCAGCAACAGCTCCCTGGGGCACGGCCACCCACGTGGCTGCACATCCCAAGGGGACTGGGCGTCAAGTGCTGGCTGACGCTTTCAATATTGGATAAATATTTAAATGCTGGGTAAATATTTAAATATCTAAGTAGACCTTCGCAGCTCCAGTGAACCACACCAGCGGAAAACCTTGTGGAGGAGCATTTTAGATCCTGAAAGCTCCATTTTTTTGCAGTTGAGAGAGTGTGCCTTTGCAGGAGCACATGGTGGTTCCCAGCAGCTATAAAATGCTGCGTGCTGCCATTGCAGTGTGTCATCAAACCGGTTTTCCAGATGGGGAAACTAAAAATGCATGAACCACACAGGGCCATGGGGTGAGTCAAAGCTCACAGAGCCAGGGGATGAGAAACCCTGATCTGCTGACTCTTCATCCCATGGTTTAACCACAAGCTCTTCCCTTCCCCTCGGGGAATCTCCTGCTCCAAAGCTGCACTGCTGTTTGCTCATGATTTTCAGAGAAAAGTATTTTCAGAGAAAATAATGTGCTGCTTGGGCTGAAACATCTTATAATAAGTCTGTCTGGAAGGCAGATGGGAAGGTATGTAGGGGAGGGAGTATGAGACAAGAAAGTTGGGTTTGGAGAAATCAGTGTGGCTATTTGTTGCAGTTATGACCCTAAGAGGAAGACCATGGTATGTCCAGCAGTTACTGATCCGTGTAGCAGTTACCCTGTGAAGGCACAGGGCTGTGCTGTGCCGCACATACAACACATCTGTCCAGCCCATGTTGTGCCACACATATCCCTTGGCATGGGGTAAACTTTGCTGGCTGATCGTATCGGCGGCAGCCCCTGCTTGGCACAAGCAATCACACCACTTGCATGTCCTTGTCTTTATCTTCAAGTGAAGCAGCACATTTGTGTGTGACCACCCTTTTCTTTGGCACTTGGGATGAGAAACAGAGTTGGTTTCTTCTAATAAAATCCTGCAAGAGCTCTGAAGACCAATGTGTCGGTGATAGGACTAATGGGTGGGATCTGTGCAGGGTGCCGAGCCCTGATCGGAGGTCCAGCTGATGCTGCAAAACAGTGCCCTGCATCTGAATGGATGTGAGATTTTTCTATGCTATCCCCTTTTTCCTTCTAGTATTATCTCCAATAAATGGTATTTTAATAGCTAAGGAAGAGAGTGCCTTTCTTACTGGGGCCATGACCACTAGTCCTGGTGAGTTATAGTGACATGAAGGAGAAGGGAACAGGCTTAAGCTGAATGCTGGTACCGTTTTCAGACATGCTGGGGCATGTTGTTACGAGATGTCGTATGCAACCTGGATTGGAGTCCTGCAAAAGGATCACATACTGGCTTTTCTCTGAGGCAAGAGGATTTTTAAATACCAGCTGTGGTCATAGAAGATATGGTGCTGAGACTACACTCTTCCATGGAAAATACAGAGGAGGGAGGAAAAATATCCCACGTATCTCCCAGATGCTCGCTATTTCTCAGACAAAAATTTGCACTCATGCACAGGGAGTCCTAAACATTTTGGACTGTACCTGCAGAGATGACTGGGCAGTGCATGTATGGAGAGCAGACGCTTGCAGGAGCATTAGCTGCAGTTTGGGAGTTCAGGCTCCTGAAATTAAAGCTGTATATCTGCAGGGCAGTCACAGCATGGGTGGTCTCGATATGTACTGTCCTTTACTTCTGCCCTTCCCGGGCATCAGCCCCTACCTGTGAGATGAAGTGGATGATTTGAAAAGCCTTTTGCTGCAATTTGCCAAGGGGAGTCTGTCAGCTCATTTCATCCATCAAATAAGCATATGTCCAGTAGTAATGACTTCTTGTCTCTGCGGTACGGGGCTGGTTTAAAAACCAGGAGCACAGACATGAAGTGTTATTGTTGTATTATTATCTGGCCAGAAATACAATCACTGCTTCCCAACAGCTTCAAGCTTCCCTCCCATAAGCCACGGAAAGTCTCACGTTAATGTACTTGCTATAAAGGCAGATGCAATCAAATGAAATGTATGTAAATGACAGTGCCCCTGCCCAGGATGACTGTCTGGGGAATGGACCAGTGTTTCTTGGCTAGCAGCATAGGAAACAAGATGGTCAGTGCTGCATTTTCCTCCTTGAAGCAGTTCAGATGCAATTCAAATGAATCCCTCGTGGAACCCTCCTGGCTCCTGCTGAACTATGACACAGATGGGTCTGGCTCATTGCACGCAGCAAAAGCCGCTTAATTAGAGCAGCAGCTCAATTTGTTTGTTTTGGATCATCTTTATTAGCCATCACTTAAGCTCGTAATTAAGGGCAGAATAGGGACTGTAAAAGTGGTACCATCCTATGCTGCTTGCCTTCTCCCTGTGCTGCAGCCGCTGAGCGTTGCTCCTGTCTGCTCAAGACCTTCAGGAGTCTCTCTTCTCCTGCATGGATGGCACTGCTGTCATCTGCACTCCAAACGCATGCTTTATTCCTGGCAAAGCAGAAAGGAAATGGCAGTATTTTTATCCTGGTACACTTTTAATTGACTAAGGTAGAACATCCAATGCCCCAAATGCCACGCAGGCACAGCGTGAGCAGCAGGTATGACTTCTGGAGGGATGTTGCTGCCCATCTCTTAATAAATACCCAAGTACTAACACCCAGTGCAAGAGAGCACCAAATCCATCCAGAGACTCTGGCAGGCAAAACAAAGGCAGAGGGATTGAGACCTGAGGCTCACATGGTAACTAAGGAAGGCTAGACCTTCTCCTCAGGAGAGAATGCTGCTCAGAAATGCAAAGCTACATCATTGCTCGGATTGTGGCTGTTATTATTGTCATGTGGTTATAACCTTGTGTTCATTTCTGTTCAGGTGTTCTGAAGTGCTTGATTTGTTTTTATGGTTTTTGGTCTGCCTCTGTACTACTCCAATGTCCTGAATCTCCTCCTTGCGACCCTAAATCCTGGTTGCACTCCTTGGGCTGAAGGGCTATTGTGACCAGTGCAGCCATTTTCCACCACAAGGCAATTCTTGTTCTCAGACTCAGTTTTCTTTTGTACAACCTAACTCTGGGATTCCTACATTTTATTTTAAATGCAGCTTAAACCAGGACAAGTACAGGCATGTAGCTTTAATGATCTCTGTATTTTTAACAGGGACTGAGTCCACAACAGCTACACTGGTATCTTAGTCGTGTCACCATGATGCCTAGTCTTGGACCAGGACCCACCATGGCCATCAACCCTATGGGGCTCTGCTCCCAGGAGATTTACAGGGTGCCCTCCCTGTGGGAGACAGGGCTGGACTTGTCTTTGAGAGCTAGCAGCTACAGTCACTGCTTCCATGTGCTCCACAAGGAAATTCCTCAAACAGGCATCCAGCCCCTGTGAAACCACAAGCAACTACTGTTTGTGGTGCAAGGTAATGTGTATCAACCATCTGGGTCTGCTCACAGGACAGGGGAGAAAGACAGACACTGTATATGCGTGTACATGAGCTGTTATGAAACAGCTGCTTTGTGCTCCAGAGCAGTGTTTTTTCCTTTATTTATTCAAACATCTAAAGGAACAATAGGTTAGAGAATTGGGAGGGGAGAGGAGGAGAGCTTATACGTTTTGCTCCTCCTTTCTTCTGAAATGTCAGCATCTTATAGCGCTCTTGATCAGTTCTGCTTTGGTGGATGCTGCCACAGCCGCCGCACTCGGCTCCAATAATAAATGTTGAAGGGCAGCGTGGGGGACCGCACGGCAGTATTTTTAATGAAGTGCATCTCCAGGCTACACCAAACGTGGCTATTTGTGTCCTGGTACAGGCTTTGTTTGCAAACAGCCGCCTCTCTAGGTAACCACACAACAGAGCACAAGTGCTATTCATTTGCATCTGTCTCTGGTCACAATAGCAAAGGAAGGGAACCCGTCTGTTCAGTCAATGCAGAACAAAAATTAGCAAAAAGAAGCTGGATAAATTAATAATATAGGCAGCCCAGAAAAAGAAGCCTGTATTCCTAGAGAGGTAGATAAATTTAGAGATCATTCTTTTCTCAAAGTTCCAGCCAAGTGATCTAACCTGGAGTCTGACAAGAAAAAGAGGGACAAATAAATCATTCCTTCCTTGTTGGCCTCATTTCTTGCCCAAAGATAAAACCCAAACCTCTTTGGCTGAGCACAGTCCAGTAAATGTACCCTTTCACTGACCCCATGTCCATCCCACAGCCTCCTCTGCACTGACTCATCACAGCCTCTGCTGTCATCACCTCCCCAATGTCCTGGGGACCAGCTTTATCACAAAAAAAGGACCAGTTCAAAGGCTACATTTTTAAATGCCAGTTCTGCACTCCTGAAGATGATCCAGTCTGTGAAGAGAAAGCCAGCAGGTTTGTCACAGTCTTGCCTTCGCTTGTTAGAGTCAGTTGGAGAGTTTTACAGATCTGTTCTGAAGGTTGCTGGAGGCTGGTTATTTTGTTTTGAAGTACGGGCAGCAGCAGACTATGAAAAACACAAATTAAAAATAAAAAAATGTGAGTCATTTGGGCTTTAAAGCCAGCTGACTGCTTTTGACAAGCTGAAGGATTTTTTGCATCTGGATATTCCTGACCTGCAAGGTGAGGGAACATGTTGCCAGAGCAGAGGATTTGAGCATCTCCAGCAGACAGAGAGGAACCTCCTACCTTCTTTAACAGGGGCCCTGCACCAACTTGTGAGTGAGTGCCTTTGATCAGACTTCAAGTGCCGCAGCAAGGCCACATCCAGCCATTCCTCAAGCTTTGTGTCCAGTCCTCACACCCCAGGGCCCAAAGAAAAGATATCCAAAATCAGAACTTCATATTCCAGCACCAGCCTTTCTTCATTTCCCTCTTCCCCAAATCCCATGGTGGTGGTGGTGGGGGGGAATCAGTCCTGCGCATGCTTCCGCATTTGCTGTTCATATAGGGAATGGGATGAAGACAGACTTCATTGTAAGAGCATCCTGTTGGCAGGATAAGGTGCTGTTGTCTCAAGCTGCTCACTTAGTCCTCTTTGCATAGTTTTGCTCAGGGCGAGAGAACATTTCTCAGCAATTGGACAGAAATTGGATGGTTTGGTGCACTTCTGACACATTTTGCAAAGGTACTCAATGTGCTGCAAAGCAACTGACTTAAATGAGGGGGAAAAAAAATTCCCAAACAGAAGAGTCGTGGAAGTGAAGAGCTCACATGGGCTCAAATGGTCACCCCTCCACCCCAAAGTGTCCACAGAATCACCAGGGTTTATATTTGGACCATGTTCTCTCAAGATTGAGTCACACTTCCTTCCTCAAGAGTTGCTCCTAAAGGGTGGTGTTTTGGGAAGGGTGCACGTTTCTGCCTGGTTCGTGCAATATGCAGGAGTGGCCCTTTCTGTTGCGTTCAGGTGGATTTGGATTAACAAGCACATGTGAAAATTAGACCCGATCTGAGTAAACAAATATTGATCTACCCAACCTCAGGTCACTGCTGAGAATAGTATTTTGAAGTAGTATATTGAAGGGGCAGGATCCCATCAGACGGTACAAACACAGGGTGAAATTCAATCCTGCTCCAGGGAGTTCGCAACCTCAGTACAATCAATAGTAGCATCTGAAAATGCTGGTCTCATTGGGATTACAAAAATCTGTGTCTCTGAGTGGCTCCTCCTTTCGTAGCAGTGTTAATAAATAGTCCAGATCTCCTGAAATGAAGAGAGGGAGTGATGCCAAAATAGCTATGTTTTGGGGGTACGCAGGGCTAGAAGTAGATTGGGATGTGAGGAGAGGAACAGCCCATTTGAGGGAAAAGCAGGGCATTGGGTAGACTTTCTCAAGATGATTAATGCCAACCTACACACCATCATCATTCAGGAGATCAGAGTTCATTTCATACAGTGACTTGTGCTGCTGAACGTGCTATCTGGTAATTTTCCAGGTACTCAGCTGTTTGACTTGAGGGTTCTTTCAACATGCCGTATGAGATGTGATGTCTCGTGAGTGCTGGAGTGGAGGCAGCAGAGCGGGTTTTTCCCCCCCATGGTGAATTAAGGAGGACATACTGCCTTTCCAAGCAGAGTCTCTGACCCTCCCACATGTCTACAGGGTCACCACTTAATTTGTTAACACCTTGTAGAGAAGAGCTGGGGCCAGCCGGTCTCTTCTCAATGGTCTGAATTTTCTTCTGAAATCCACAACTTGGATTTCAGAGGAAGATTCAGACTACTGAGGTCAGCTTATTCAGACTGATGAGGTTAGTTCATTTCAGGCCTGATCCCCAACTAGCAAAATCTCCGGGATTATTGAGCAAATTGCTATTATTTTCCTAGTCGGACAGGACAGGTTTTCCCCCAGGTTTTCTCTCCACCAGGGTGGAAGGAGAGGACCAACCCCTTCCATCGAGGCACATTGACACCAGCCCAGCAGACAGCAAGCACCAAGTGTTGAGAGGACACGTTCTCACAAGTCCCCATTTTTAGGACCGTTTTTTGTTTCACGTTGCAGCAGGCTGGCCTCGACCTGCTGCCTGCCCCAACGGAATGGGACACTACGGCTTGAAAGGAGATGTCAAGTGAAGAACAGCTGAGAGCTACAACAATCCTGGTGTGTGTATAAATAGAGACAGAGCTGTTATCCTGATGAAACGAGACCAGATGTTTTTCTGAAATCCCTCTTCTCCGCTAGTGAAAATTATAGTTTAGTTACAACGGGGCTAAGCAGGCAGCAAAATATTTCAGACCTACTAACACTGGGAAGTCAAAGGAAACACTGAAGGAGCAAAACGCTTTGCTGGCACAGGGGGTGCCGGGGTAGCCACCCTGTGATGCTGCAGGGATGGATTGGGCATGGTCAGAGCGGGTGCAAGCCAGAGGAGCCCCTCGCTGCCTTTGTTCTATTTTTCTGCTTCCTATCTCGGCATTAACGGCCTGAGTTTAAAGCCCATGCTGTGGCCACTTTTGAGAGGTAGAAATTCAGTGTCAGCATATGTATCCTGGAGGCAGTTGGCATGAGATGAAGGAGGGACGGCAGCAGCAGTTAAAACTGGGCCTTGGCTCTTTAATATTTAACTTTCCCTAGCGCTGGGGTTTTTTTAATCAGTTTGTGCATTATCTGCCATCCCCGTTCAAAGAAGGTTTTAGCACAGAGATTTCAGCGCTTAATCCCAGGGGCAGGGAAAGCGGAAGAGTCTCTCCGAAGGTTTCAGGGCTCAATCTGGCCTCAATTACACCAGCCTAAATCAGCAAAGGGTGGCCACAAAGGACTTTGCTGAGACCGCGTCGGGCTGGAGGCAACAAAATTAGGGGTCAGTCCCGTATCCGGCCAGGAGAGGCCTCTGGTCCCTAATGCTCCATCCATAGGTAGTTACCAGGAGGATATAAGCATTGCCAGGCTGGCTCAGAATAAATGTTCACCTTGGGCAATAACCAGCGCCTGACCGCGGCCAGCTCCAGATGCTTAGGAAGGGATATCGGAAGAGGGAGAATATAAAGTGATCCTTCCTCCGGCATACCCTCCTGGCTCCCGGTAATCAGCAGTTGAGAGACTTCCTGAGCCGGAGGTTGCATGAATTTGTCTAATCCTTTTTTTGAATTCATTTATACTTTTGGCCTCCATGACATCCTGTGGCAATAAGTTCCACAATGTAATTGTGTGTTGTGTGAAAAAGTACTTCCTTTTGTCTGCTTTAGACCTGGCTCCTGAACATTTCTCTCCATGCTCCTTCGCTCTCGTGTTGTGAGGAACAGGGAAAAATAATTCCAGGTCTGTACCAGACCTCTCTGACCTCTTCAGACTTCTCTGCACTTGCCCCAAGGTTTTATTCTTCCAAACTGGAGTCTCTTCATTTTTCTAGTTTTTCCTCCTCATATGGTATCTATCCCATCACTTCCACTGTCCTTACCACCCTCCTCCATGTCTGTTCTCATTTTGTTATTGCTTTTTTTTGAGATAAGATTACTGAAGTGAGACTTGCTCACTCCTGAAGACATGAATTTGTTCTCCTGGAAGAAGCTCAGCTCAAAAGCTTTATTTTCTCAAGTCAGACTGATGTAGTTCAATTTCTTCTACAACACATACAGTCTTTGGCTTAATGGAAATACACATGCAGCTCTCTTCAAACACTTTGATTTAACCTATTCTGAGTAAACCTCGAGACCTAATTTAACTAGAGCCTGTGGGTTAACATGACAGCCATGAGTAGATCAACTAATGGGGCTGTTTTACATGAAGGGAATTTCATGCATGTGCTTATATTACTGCTCATTTATGCCTGCATAAATCCCCTGTGCAGTACTGGCAGAGAAGACCCCCAGCCAGAACAGCTGAGCTGATGAGCATGAAACTCAGGAGTCTCTGATTTCCAGGACATCTTTATTTATAAAATATGTCTATTTTTGCTACTGTCATGCCTGCAAAACCAGCCTTCCTATTTTAGTCATCTCAGCTCTTTATTATTGTTTATATTGCACCAAACCCCACAAATAAAGGCACAAGAATGGATTTTGTTTTGTTTTCTGCTACTGTGTGAATTTCAGAAACCTCACTATCCAGTTGTTCCAGACCTTGCTGTTTAGGCTGGCTTCATCATACTTGCAGATACAACCTGTCCTCACTTGATGGGAACCAGTTGCTTGTGTCTTGCACCGCTCCTGTGTAATTGTCGTCCCAGGATTGTGCAGCAGCTTTTTTAAAACTCCACTATTACCCTTTTGGCAGTAGCTCAGCAGCCACATCCTTCCCTCGCAACACGCCAGCTCCTCTTCTCTTTCTCAAAGCAGCTTCATCCCCCTTTCCCCCTGCAGCTGCTTGTGGAAGCTGCCTGCAGCTGCAGCAGGTAAAGACCCCAGGCTTGTGTGAGGGACGGAAAAGTCTCTGGGAGGTTGATAGCAAGAAGGGGGCTGAGGGGAGAGTAAGAGGGGAAAACCTTAAGAGTTTATTGGATTGTGGCCACTAAATGATAAGCTTGGAGAATATGTACGTCATTATATTATCAGCAGCAGTGGGAATGAGCAGGGGTAGAGAGAACGTAGGAGGGAAAAAAAGGTTTTCCTACTGCTTTATGGTATTATTACGTCAATTTACGCAGATGCCTGCTCTGGAAGGAGTAGCCTGCACGCCCTCAGCTCCTAGTCCTTTGGAAACCATGGTGCAGAGCATGTTTTGGGGCAGGAAGGAGCCAGGAGAGCTTACTGGGTATCCCAGCTGTGCTGCTTCTGTCCAGAACTATGCAGAATCACCCCGTGCCTGTCACAGTGATGGAGGGATGAATCCTTGCCAGATTTCAGCCTGGTTTAACTCTTCTTGGTTATAAGGGTAATTTAAAAATCCTCATTTCCCAGAGAATTGAGGCTGATGCCATCAAGCTCACAGGATCTCTCTTTTCCCCTGATCCTGTGCCTCAACTTCTACAGCCTCAAGAAGCGTTGATCTCGCTGGTCTGTTTCAAACAAAACAAACAGAGGGATAAAGGTCCAAGAGCTAATTAAATCCCTGCAGGAATAATGAAAACTGGCAGCAAGGTAAAGCAGGGTGATCCTACAAGCCTCTCCACTGAGGGTGTCCACCCTCTGCTAGATACCAGGGGATTGACACTGAGACATAAAACTGTAGGAAACCAGGCCACACCAGTGCTGCCGATCACAAGATCACAAAACAACCAAACATTTTGCAGGTTTCTTTGTTTTCCATCTCAGCTTGGAAATCGCAGCAGGGTGCATATTCCCACCATACAACGGAAAAACTGCCACGCGAACTCATCCCATTTCAGAAAAGAGGGCTCCCAACTGGGTAGAGAATGACCCAATTGTAGGGCAAGATTCAGGTCAAGCTCTCAGTCAAGCATGAGACAGAAACCCACAGGAAATGAGATTTCATCAATTAATCATAGGGCTGGCAGGACTTTTTCTTTCTCCATTGAAATAGTTAATACATCTTCCACCGCAGAAAGAACCATACCAGTGTGGGGGTACTCCAATCCAGTTGGATCAGGAGGGCATCGTTTGCTGCCACTTTGCAAGTCCTCAGCTCCCAACAGGAACTTTTGGGAACTCCCAAGACAAACGTTCAGGTTCAGGTTCCGGCAGCTGATCGCAACCTGCCAAGCTGCAGAGCTTAGAGAGTTATAGCCCCTTCAGAGGGAAGTTACTGCTCTTCAGCAGAGCTGCAGTAACTCACTGCATGAACCCTCTTATTCTGTTGTAGTGCAAAATAAAACAAGGTGACAGAGCACGGTTAGAAAGTGGGGGAGCCGTTTCTAGTTTAAAGCAGCTTTATGGCAGTATAACTGCTATAGGTCCATGCTAATGCAATAGCTGTTTCAATAAAGAAAAAAAACGTTAGTCCCTTTATACTAATACAGAAGTTGTGTACAGAGATGAGCCTTTAGGAACAGCCCATGCTAAGCTTTAGCTTTCAGTGAGAAATGTTGAGGAGATGGCCGATTTGCTAAATCCTCTATGCACTATGGAGATAATCACTGAATCTACGCGCTTGGATGAATTTACCCAGTTTGTATTGATCATGGACAGGCGCGAACTCAGACCAAGAAGATTACAGGGATGGAACCCAAAGCAAACTGAAGCCCCTTGCCCACCCTCCCTGAAAATTCAACTTACAAGACCGTGATTTAAAAGACACTGTGGGATGCACGCTATATTCAGCTATTTTATACGGGATTTTTAGAGAGCAAGAACCTTAAGCACTGGGAGCTTCCCCAAAAAACAAAACAGACAATGAAAACCCAGGGTACTCAGGGAGGTCAGCAAACAGGCATTCAGAACAAACCAACCCGCAAATCTCCTAAATGAAATTGTTTTAATCAAGCCAGTTGTCCTCCTTTCTCCCCAGTGCATCTCCTTCCCATGTACCTGGAAGAAACGGACAGTGTAAGCGCCTGGAACATTTAACGGTCTCGATTAGGCAAGCCCTGAAGTGCAATGTGAATGCTGACAAAGGGTCTGAACCCGGGCAACCCCCATCTCATACTGCTTTTTGAGACTAAACCCATCATCATCGCATTCCTGTGATGTTATTGGCAGGTCGGAGAAAGGCCCGCTGTGAGATGCATGCGGCACATGCCCCCCAGCAGACCCCCAGCGGCCTTATCCCCCGATTTTTGCTTCTTTGGGATGCTTCCACCATGACACAAACTCCGCTCCCGGCCGCCTTTCCCGCCCACCCCGCCACCCACCCGACAGGCCGGCTCCAGCCGGGGAGGTGAACCCCTGCGGCGGGGAGCGCCGGCAAGGAAGGTGGGCACCGGGGCGGCGGCGGCGGGGCCGGCCTGCCGGGCCTGAGGGGAAACCCCCTCGGGGGCCATTTTGAGCCCCCTCAGAGGCCGGGATGAATCCCCTCGGGGGCCAGAACGAGAAGCCCCGGGTGGGGAAGCGGTCCCGGGCAGGAGGCGGGCGCGGGGTGGCGATGCGGGGAGCGGGGGAGAGCGCTGCCCGCTCCCCTGAGGGGGAGGAAGAGCTACGGCCGGCCCAGCGCCGCCCGCCATCTCCCGCCGCCGCCCCCCTCTCCCTCAGGGCAGGGGCGGGGGGGGTCCCGGCTCATTGCCTCGGCGGCCGATTACTCTGGCCTGGCCGAGCCCCGCCGTCCACCGCCTGCCCCGTCCGCGCGGGCGCTCGGCCCGCCACTGCTCGCGCCTGTTCGCCCGGGATGCCGCCGGCGCTGAGGGCGCGGCGGGACCGGGACCGCCGCCGCCGCCGCCGGGTGCTGGAGCGGGCCGGCAGCGGCCGCCGCCTCCTCTCGCGCTGACGCAGGGGGGCGGCGGGGCCGAGGGGCGGGGAAGGGAGGGACGGACGGACGGACGGAGGGAGGGAGGGATGGAGCCGCGCCGCGGCGCGCACTGAGGCGAAGCGAGGCGCGGCGCGGCCGGGGCGCAGCGCGGGCGGGCGGGCGGGCGGCGGTGCCTCGTCCGTCCCGTCCCGTTCCCCCCCCCCCCCCCCGCCGCCTCCCCGCCTCAGCATGGAGGCCCCCCCCGTAGCGACGGGCGAGCCGGCGGCCTGGGCGGCGGAGGCGTTCGCGGAGCCGGAGCTGGGCTCGGAGGAGCTGGAGGCGGCGGCGGGCGGCGCGCTGGACCGCGTCCTGCTGGAGTCGGTCTGCCAGCAGCAGGGCTGGGTCCGCGTCTACGGTAAGGGGGCGCCGGGGGGGCGGCCCGGGCTCCGGGCCGGGGCCGGGGCCGGGGCCCGTTGCCGGCTTGCGGCGGCAGGTTGGGAGCGGCGGAAAACTTCCCGACCCTAACTTTTTTCGTTCTCCTTTTCTTTTCTTTTCTTTTCTTTTTTTTCCCCCCACTGCCGAACCTCCCGGTTCCCCGAGTCTCCCACAGGGTGTGTGTGCCCCCCTCCCCTCCCCTCCCCTCCCCCGCCCACTTTCCCGGCGGCAGGAGCCCCCTCGTTCAGCCGCAGCCCGCCCCTCGGCAGCCCCTTTCCCGCCGGTCCCCCCCGGCGGGGTTGCAGGATGCCCCGCGTTAAGCGGTGCCGAAGCCGGCGGCGGCGGGGGTAGGGGGACGAGGCCGTGTTACCGGGCGGGGATCCGCAGCCGAACCTTTTGTGTCGCCGGGAGTCAAGTACAGGATGCGAGTGCACGCAGGGCTGAGCTCTCGCCGCCTGCCAGCGCCGGCTCTGATTAGTATTAATGAGGTACTGCAGGCCTGGGAGTACTGATACGGTGGGTCCCGTCGCCCCAGACTTACTGGTGTGTCTTAAATTGGCACCTTTATTATTTACAAAAAGGATGTTAAAATCTTTAGCAGTCTGGCCCGCGGACAGGACCCGGTGTTTTTTCCTCTTCTTTCTCTAACTCTCCCTGGTATGCAACCTTTTAAAATTAACTTGATTTATGTGGCCGGGCCTCTCGTTTGTTTAGGCTACCAACTGAAATGCAGTCAGGCTTAATCTCTCGATCAGCACTGAATTGTGGAAATTCTGTTTTATCTCTTCCATATCTTTCCCTCTTGTTTGTCTTGGTAATCTAGCGATAATTACTCCAATCTTTCAGAGTGAAGATCGCTGCAGACGGTATCTTGTTTGTAACAAATTTGATGGTCCATCCTTGAAAAGGCAGGAGTTGTGGCGCTTGCACCTGCAGTTACTACATTACCGTTGCCTAATATTATGGAGAACCGCTAAAAACACGTCCTTTTATTGGTAGTTTTTTACATCAGATCCTGTCACGCTGCTGGTTGTCCCTGTTGTCTTCCTCCCCTGCTCTGAATCCCAAAGAGATTCTCCAGGTTTTCCCTGCCCTGTAAAACTAGAAGCAAATGCTCTCTGTTACCTGTATCGTTGACCTGTTACTGGTTGCGTTATTGCTGAAACACAAAGATGACATAAATAAGTCATCTGCAAGAACTCTGCTGGATTTCTTGGCTGATGGCAGTTAATTATTGTGAGTACCACCAGCGTTAGCCTTTGCACATATCAAACGAGGAAGATCGGGCTGCAGGTTTGCTGGAGAGCACAGTCTGTGCAAAGACCTTTGTGTTTATTTTGGAAGCTTGAAAAGCTGGTGCAGTGGGATGAGGTTGTCTGTCTGCTTTCTGTCTGGTGCATCAATGAGCAAAGTTATACTTAGCACAATTAATTGTAATAGAAGTTCGGGATTTTTAGTAGTTTCCACTACGTCTAGCTTGCTGCTTCTTGTATGGCTTTCTTTTGTTACTCTAATCCTAATGCTGAGACTATAAAATGCAGCCTTCTAAAAAAATATATATCTGTCTGCTATTGTCAAGGGGAGCTCCGAAGAAAGCAGATCGCCTCCAGATTGTTTGTTTGTTTAGAATACTTTCCAAAGGTAAAATGAGAATGTATTTAAGAAGAGGATGTCTGGCACCAGCCTATCTGATTGTTACCCAAGGTTATATCTCGTATGAGTGGAAGCAGGAATGCGGTTTCAAAATTAGCCACAGCGAAAAACATTGCTTGTTGATAAAGTCATATGTTGTGATGTGTTTGTAGTCTGACACTAACATGTAGATAAATGGGAAAAAATTCCCTGTGACAGAGCAGCTAGCTCACAGGCTATAAAAATCAGCATAGAATTCAAGCATGTAAAAATACATCTTGTAGCCCAAGGACAATAACTAATTATTCCTAGTCTGTGTTTAAAAACAACTCATTATCTCTCTCCCTCATAAAGGATCTGATGTGGTAGTGTCTTCTCTCCTTCCCTATGAAATTGCAATCGGATTAGCTAGTATTTATTTATTTCCTCCTCCTTATTAGCCTTTTTTTCTTGCGTGAACACATCTGGAGAAGTTTGCAGACAATGAATCAAGCTGAAACTGTGCCATGTTTGTGCCCAACTAAATATGGGTTACAAACCTATGAGTGACAAGTGTTATTTATAGGATTCAAAGTAAAGCCTTGCACAGTTGTTTGAGGAACCACAGCAGCACAGGGAAGGAAAACAGGAGCAGAAGGCTTAGCCTTATTGTCTGTATTGTCTGATAAACAATGAGAACACTAACACTAATTATTTCACCATGAATGGCTGGGGGAGGGAGGGAATATCTAGCATTTGAAAAGTAGAGAAGCATTTTCTAGCATGGCAAGAAATGCAGCTTTTGATGTCGTAGCATTTTTTTTCTCCATGACCACTGTGTTGGGGTGTTGTTCCAAATGAAAGGTGACTGTCTGAAAAGTGGCTCAAGTAGTGAAAACACTTATTTTGAAGGAAGGGAGTTCAGCGGCCTTTAAAGGCAACTTTTTATTTCTCTGCATCTCTGTTCTGCAGTGGTGTGCCATCCACTTTGTCTCTATCCAAGGAGGTAATTACTTGCATGAGGGGAGCTGGTCTGGTTGCAGAGCCTGTAAAACTTCATCTGTAAGCATGGAGAAAAGAATTTAGTAGTAAAGTACCATCATTACTGGTCTCTGTGGCTTGCCAGCAGTATGACAGTGATGTGAATGCAGTAGGACTTTACAATATCTGGGATGTGATTTCAGTGCAACATTGAGGTCTTGTCTGACTTCACTATGAGATCTAAATCATAGTCTGGCTGTTTTTGCATTTCCTCTATTAGCTGCAGTAGTTCAAGTGTAGCTTTTTCATTCTGTGTTCTGGAGGTTCGGCAGCTTCTGGTTTAATGAATTAGCAATGACATTATCAAACCATGGGAATAGAATTTCTTTACTGAAGGACAGAGTTTGTAACATAAGTAATTTCTTCTAACCTGATGTTTGAATAGTGAACAGGAACAGCAAATTTGCTTGTCGGAGTGATAGATTTAATTGCTCGTGAAACACAGATCATGTGAGTGTTGTTAGATGATGTTTCCAAGAACTAGTTTTGACACACAACTAGTGCTTCTGTAAAATATGTATCAACATGTGTTCTGGAGGATGGCTTCCTTTCAGACTCGTGGCATGTGTGTAATGGGTAGGAGGGAAGAGGTATCTTGCCTGGATTAATGCTATGGGTTTTTTTCTCTGTACAAGGGGTAACTGACTTCTAAAAGTATGCACCAGTGTTTTGAGGTCTTTTTCTCTGCTCTTTGTAACAGACTTTGGGAGGAGGAGGCAGGGGAATAACTGAATTTACGGTGTTCTCAGTGCTCACTGTGAAAACAGCAATTATATTGCCTGGTGTGGCTGACTGAACATCCATGGATTTTGTAGCCATGAATTATAAAGCCAGCACTGCAGTGTTGGTGTTAAATGTTGCATGTGATGGGGGCAGAGTCAGATTTTGCCTGACTTACAGTCTGTGTCTAAATAGGTTGTAAACTTCTGTAACAGCGGTTGTCAAATTCATTTCCAATGTGCCTGCTCTAAGGTCGCTGCAAATGCTCACGTGCTACAATTCCAACATAGGAGTTGCTGAAATACATGGAAAATACCGTAGGGAAGAGTCTGTTCTTGAATGTTCATCCTGAGAATAGACATTGTTGCTCTGGGGCCTTATCCGGACTAGGAAATGTCTTTCTCTTCTAGCAGTGGTGCTAAAAGATGATAGTAGTTGCACCAGCTCGAGTGCAGATCGGACGTGGATATTTTCATCACCTTGTCCTCTAATCCTGCCGGCAGTCTGCATACATTCCTTACTGCTAGAATAAGCCTTCTCGCTCCCCTTTCTCCTGGCAGAAAGAAGGCTCCTCAAACACAGGCTTGAAGGTCTCCATGCTTTTTCATGGATATTGATCTACAGACAGAGCTTTGCTGGCTCTGACTCCAGAAAAAGCCTTAGACTCCATGCAACCAGACAGAAACATCTCTGGGCTGCCTCAAACCTGAGTTCCAGGCTTTGAATTTATTGACCCTCAGAAAATATTAGACTCATGCTCAGGACTAAAGCCACGGTAATGCACGTAGTATCATGTGGAGATTAAAAAATAGCTGTGGCTTGAGCACTGAACAGAAGCATCTCCTAATCACATGAAATTCAGTTCAAAAGCCCAACTTCTGTGAGTTATGCATTCCAGAAATCTGTTGTCTACCTTGCTCAACCCTTGTGTCAATGACTCCAACTCTATTCTCTGGGTTTTCTGGTTCTTTACAGTCTGCCTTGCTATGGCTTTGTAGGTAGCTTGATACCTACCTTTTGTTTTCTTTCTTTTTTTTTTCCCCCTCCTTCTTTTCTTCTGCTGCTTGCAGTTGTACCTAAAAATGCAAAGATTATCCATTTCCCAACCATCTCGCTTTGGATGAGCACCAACAGGCTTTCATCATGAAGAGCACCTTCTCGTTGTCAGCAAATCCTCTCCTTACAGCCCTGCTCATGCTGCTGGCCAGCCTCTTCCGAGATGCCCATGCGAGGACGGTGAGTGTGAGCCGCGACTCTCCCCGGGGGGGGAGTCTCCCCTCCCCGGGGTCCAGCGTGCCTCCCTCCCCCCCCCCCCCCCCCGCCTCCACCCGAGGCGGTGGAGATCCCACCAGGTGGCGGCATCTTCATTGCGGTGGTGTAAGAGCTGCTGAGGACGTCCGAGGCTGCCCGAAACAAGCCGGGGGATAGCGTCCTCTCCACTTCTGAACCTTATCGCTCATCTCCAGAAGCTCAATTAAAAAGTAATCTGGAGGCTGTATAACAAGGGGTAGGTAGGAAGGGTGTATTTAATGTTAACCAAAAAAACCCCCTCGCAACAAATTGAAGCGGTGAGGCAATCTGATAGTTGAGAGACAGCTGTGATAGCTGTAGAGGGTTTTCTTCTCCTTGAGATGTGTGCAGACAGTGTAGCTGGACTGTTTTGTATACTGCTGCATTTACGAGTACGTACGGAGCTGCGATTCCTTGCAGGAGATCATTTGCTGTTAGGAAGAACTTAACAGGAGATAAGCTAAAGGTGCGGATGAGGCCCTTGGAAAGCTGAAAGGGAGCTGAAGAGCTGCATGGCATGTCTGTGCAGGCAGTCTTGTATTGGGAAGCAGAGAAGGTCAGTGTTCATAAGCATTTCTTTCCCTTCTGATCAATAGCCTTATTTTTAACTCGCCTAGAAAGTTGGTGCAAAAGCAGGCTTGGAAGATAAACCTTGTTGGGCCAGGAAATGTCATTTCCTGTGTATTTGGACAATACCTACTATAGTGATATCTGACCTTATCGTGGCCTTCAGGTACTGCTGCAGTGTATTGGGTACAGACGTTAAATAGTGAAGGCATAAAGCTTTTTTGTGTTTTGTTTTGTTGAGATGATAAATAACAATGATTTCTAGTTGTTGCCCCTTTGTAAAAGGTAGAGTTTATCAAAAACAAGGTTTCAAGTGACTGCATTTGCTACAGATTAAAAACGGGCAAGTGTGCTGTTGGCAGAGACACTGCTTTCCCTTGCCAGCCAGCAGCGGGCAATATCAAAAGATGTGACTTAAGTGCTCTTACAGGTGATCTGCTCATACCTGTTGTATGACAGCTCCTCTGATAGCTCTTTTTGACTGCAGGGAATTCTTGCAAGCAGGTAGGTGGTGAATTATGGGTCCTCTGTGCTACTGCAGCTGTTGAATCTCTGTTCGCTTTCCTTTGTATTTGCAGTGGTGATTTGGAGTGGAGCTGAGTGCTGGATATAGCCTGTTTTCTTCTTGGTTGCCTCACTCCCAAACTTTATTGCAGAATTAGCCCCTTTGATGTTAAAACTGTTTGCCCTTCCTCTTTTTAAAGAATGTTGATGCTAATTTATACACAAATGGATTTTTTCACTTTTTTTTTAGGCATTTTTAGCTAGGGTCTTTCAGCTGAATCTGTTGCTGCAAGTGTTACCTAGGTTACTAATTTATTAAGTCACTTAAATATTTGGAGGCATCAACAATACTAGAGTGTGTTGGGGAAAATGAGTATGACATTATTTTAAAACATCAATTTCCTGGCTCCTGTATTTCAGTCACACAATTTATCTCTGGCCGAACATTTTCATGTGGTGCTGTTTCCTATTTTTAAACAATAGGAAAAAAAGGGAAGATAAGAGGAGCATAACTGTGACCCATTGACTTATTATGAGATCATGGGTTCCTTTCAACTGATATTTATAGATTTTTATAAAAAATAGCTAAGATTTCAGCATTTTCTGGCATATATGCTTTCTTAGCCCCAAGGTCACAGAGTTAAGCTCTCATCTGAATTCTTTCAAAATCCTCTGTAAAGGCACATAGTAATCATGGAAATACAATTTGTATCTGCAAGGAAAGTAACCAAGTGAAAAGAAAAATTACTGTCTTTTGGTTTGTAAACTTCTCATAAAGTCCTTTGTGTGTTTTGACACTCCCCTATCTTAGAAAGCCTTTATAAAAGTGATCAGGAGGGAATAACATTTGTTAATTCTCTTTAATAGGGTTTCAAAAGGTCACAAAACTGTAGAAAGACTCTTCTTCAAGAATTGTCATTATTTTTAATTATAAAGCAAGTTGGAGTAGTGTGAGTAATGAGCTCTTGGAGGTGAAGGGGGTCTTTGCATTTAAGAAAATGTAAAACCAAGTCCTGGATTTAGATCTCTTGTTATCTAAAGGGATTTTTATTTATTTTTTTTTTAACAGCTGGGAATACCCCATTAAAAATTAGCTGTTATACTGCAAGCACTGGCAGGCACTTAAACACATTAATTCTGCAAACTGTGGGAAAACGACACCCATTTCAGCAGATGTGCAGTGAGTCTAGTGTAGATTTGCATAAGAATGCATATGCTTCTCTGGTAGTTTCTGGCTTGATTAAAACTTGCAGGCACCTTTTCCCTTCCTGTAGTGCTGTGTCTGCATTCTTGGACATTAGTGGTTTAATTGAAAATGCCCTGTTTTCTTCTGTGTTAAGATAATTCATTTTATTTATACAGTACTGCACCGTAGATGTGCTTGGCGTTTTACAGACAGCAGCTGCTTTGCTTGCCCTTTGGAATTTGTAGCCTGGACCAGAGAAAAAAAGGAAATAGCAAAGATGAAAAATGGCAGATGCTTTTGGAGGTGGATGGAGGATTACACAGTAGAGTATCAGGAGATGGGAGGGGAGTGTGTCTACTTGGTCCTTGGTTCCAAGGAGGTGTGGGAATGGAAATCAGTACTGTGGTGAGAGGAAGAGAAGTGTTTAGAAACCTGTGACTAAAAATGATCACTCATCTCTTAGACTTAATCCCTACCGACATTAGGCTTTCATGTAATAGTCCAAAAGATTCAACAGAGTCTCTTCATCTCAGTCCTGTTCCCAGTCTGGATGGCATGAGAAAAGCATAGAGAATTCTTTCAGGTAGACCATAGATACTGTAGCATTAAGTCTGAGAGAGCTTTCAGTGCTCTGGGTAGTAGGGAATTGAATCATAGAATCATAGAATCATTTAGCTTGGAAAAGACGTTCAAGATCATCGAGTCCAACCATTAACCATGCCCAGTAAACCATGTCCTGAAGCACCCTATCCACTCGCTTTTTGAATACCTCCAGGGATGGTGACTCAACCACTTCCCTGGGCAGCCCATTCCAATGTTTGACAACCCTTTCAGTAAAAATTTTTTTCCTAATAATCTAACCTAAATCTCCCTTGCCTCAACTTGAGGCCATTTCCTCTTGTCCTATCTCCAGCGACCTGACAGAAGAGACCAGCACCCACCTCACTACAACCCCCCTCAGGTAGTTGTAGAGAGCTATAAGGTCTCCCCTCAGCCTCCTCTTCTCTAGACTAAACAGCCCCAGCTCCCTCAGCTGCTCCTCACAGGACTTGTGCTCCAGGCCCCTCACCAACTTGGTTGCCCTTCTCTGGACACACTCCAGCACCTCCATGTCTTTCTCATAGTGAGGGGCCCAAAACTGAACACAGGACTCGAGGTGCGGCCTCACCAGTGCCGAGTACAGGGGAACAACCACCTCCCTGCTCCTGCTGGCCACACTGTTTCTGATACAGGCCAGGATGCCGTTGGCCTTCTTGGCCACCTGGGCACACTGCTGGCTCATATTCAGCCGGCTGTCAACCAGCACCCCCAGGTCTTTCTCTGCCGGGCAGCTTTCCAGCCACTCTTCCCCAAGCCTGTAGCGACTGCATGGGGTTGCCGTGACCGAAGTGCAGGACCCAGCACTTGGCCTTGTTGAACTTCATACGATTGGCCTCAGCCCATTGATCCAGCCTGTCCAGATCTCTTTGTAGAGCCTCCCTACCCTCAAGCAGATCGACCCTGCCTCCCAACTTGGTGTCGACTGCAAACTTACTGAGGGTGCACTCAATTCCCTCATCCAAATCATCGATAAAGATGTTAAACAGAACAGGGCCCAACACCGAGCCCTGAGGAACGTCACTTGTGACCTGCCACCAACGGGGTTTCACCCCATTCACCACAACCCTCTGGGCTCATCCATCCATCCAGTTTTTTACTGGTAGCGAAGAGTACACTTGTCTAAGCCATGAGCCGCCAGCTTCTCAAGGAGTATGCCATGAGAGACAGTGTCAAAGGCCTTGCTGAAGTCAAGGTAGACAACAACCACAGCCTTTCCCTCATCCACTAGGTGGGTCACCTGGTCATAGAAGGAGATCAGGTTGGTCAAGCAGGACCTGCCTTTCGTAAACCCATGGTGAGTGGGCCTGATCCCCTGCTTGTCCTGGACTTGCCATGTGAGCGCTCTCGAGACAAACTGTTCCATAATCTTCCCTGATACCAAGTTCAGGCTGACAGGTCTGTAGTTCCCCAGATCTTGCCTCCGACCCTTCTTGTAAATGGGAGTCATGCTGGCACGCGTCCAGTCCTCTGGGACCTCCCCTGTTGACCAGGATCGCCGATAGATGATGGAGAGTGGCTTGGCAAGGACCTCCACCAGTTCCCTCAGTACTCTTGGATGAATCCCATCAGGTCCCATAGATTTGTGAGTGTCCAGATGGCATAGTAGGTCATGAACTATTTCCTCCTGGATTAAGGGGGGTATGTTCTGCTCTTCATCCTCACCTTCCAGCTCAGGGGGCGGAGTACCCTGAGGATAACTGGTCTCCCTATTAAAGACTGAGGCAAAGAAGGCATTAAGTACCTCGGCCTTTTTCTCATCTCTGCTGGCTATGTTCCCTTCTGTATCCATTAAAGGATAGATATTCTCCTTGGGATTCTTTTTACTGTTAACATATTGGTAAAAACATTTTTTGTTGTCCCTTACAATAGTGGCCAGATTTAGTTCTAGCTGAGCTTTTGCCTTTCTAATTTTCTCTCTCTGTGATCTAACAAGATCCCTGTACTCCTCCCAAGTTGCCCGCACTTTCTTCACCTTGTACCCTTAACAGCTTCAAGCTCTCTTGCAAGAGGAATGTTCCCCAACTCTAGAGTAGCAATGTTTATGTTTAGGCTGAATAAGTTGGAAAGCCTAGAAATTTATGTTATATCCATTTTTGGGGGATATCTTTCACAAAAGAACTTAAGGTGACTACACAGAATATAACAGCATAATATAAAAATTGCATTTTCCCTCTTGGGAAACACATTTCTTTTTGCCAGTGAGGGTTTAGAGGAAATATGGATAGAATTGGTATTTCTGAAGGGATTTCTTTTCCATGGTTGGTACTTGTATGGCAGATAGAGTTAAAAACCTGCTTGCTTTCTTCAGTTTCTCATTACTTGAGATAAGTAGAAGTAATTCACACCCTCATTTAGATGACTCTTTAGTGCACTGATAACATCTCAACAGGATAGGGTACAGATGCTGCACTATTCAGCACAATGGGTAGTATTAGGGTTCCAGGTGTGGAAAGTAGCAGTGTCTGGGAGGACTGAATCCAGCCCTTGAATCTCGTTAAGGAATGAAATGGTCACTTCAGTTTTGCGTACCATTTTGTCATGGCGAATGGTGACTACTTTATTAGCAATTCTTGTGCTGCCCATTGTGGTAAAAGGAGGAAGGATCAGTTTCACTTGCTTGCACCATTCATTGCCTTGCTATGTGAGTGCATCCAAAGCATTAACGGTTTTATTTGAGAGTGGTGCTGTGAGCTGGGAAGGTGAAGAAACAAGGCACAAATAGGTCAGACAACTTGCCCAAGGACATACAAGAAACTTGGCAACAGAAGTCAGATCTCCTGAGACCTCTGCAGTGCTTGGCTTGCACACTGACTTGCACTGCTTCATGTTTGGGATACCTTTAAGCCTGCTACTTTACTTGGATCCTTTTGTAACTGTTAATAATCCTCTCAAATACCCTATTAGCTGTCGTATCTGTAGGTTAGCAGGGCAAGATGCTCTCAGAGGGGAAACTTCCATTCAGGTGGTTATGTCTGCTTACATCTGCTGCCCCCCCCCCCCAAAAAAAAACCCCCAAACAACAACAAAAAAAACCAACCAAAGCTAAACTTCTGTTGACCTTCAAAATTTAATAAACTTGTCTCATTACAGTGATAGGCTGGACTGAAGGAGTTTGGATAGTTGGCACTGGTTAACTTATCTTAATTTGTGGACAGGGCCAGGTGTTTGACTATAAATCATTATTTCCAAGTAGGTGACTCTTCACTGTAGACTGGGGGAGGAAAATATATTGCAGATTGAGACTGGAAAACCACAGAGCAATGATTAAAACACCTGAAGCTCTAACATCCTTGCCATGGCATTTGAGACCCTGTGCCACTGTCTTAACACTTTTATGTTTTGTTGGCTTTGCCAACAGTTGACTGATCCATAGTAGTTTTCCATATTAGTTAGGTGTTTTATCTTGATGTGCAGGAGTACAGTGCAGTGCAGGCACTATGAAAGAAAAAGTGACAAAAAGCTTCCTGAAAAGATGCTTATTTACATTATGACGTTATATCTCAGGCTGTGCAGCCAAACTGCTACCTTTGCTGGGTTTCCTAGCTTGCTTGAGTATAGTGGAACACGTACATCACACACCAAAAGCACAATATGCTCACACTTGCTAGGAAATCATTAGACTTCCTCATCAACTGATATTAAGCATTTGGTATTTAGAGGTACATTTCTGTATTTATTTTCCATCTTTTTGTTCAAGATGGTGAGTAGTTGATAGGTCTTTTGGAAAATAAGAAATCGGGAAAAATGGAGTGGTATCACCAAAACAGAAATAGTGAGCTATGGCAAAAGGGTATTGTGGTTTTTTTTTTAACAAAAAGTCCTTTAAAACCTGATTTGAGAAGATTTATCTTCTAGATGGCATAGGCCTGTGGGGTCTCTTTCTCTATTGCTCTCTGGCATCACTTGCATAGGACGTCAGTGAGGTGTGGGGTGATTGATTACCCGATTGAATGGATTTCATGGGGTGCTTCCTTAACTCCTTCCATTAGCTAAGGCCTGAAGTTTTCAAATAGCCTAAAATCCTCAGAGGTAACGAGGTTTATATCCCATATAGTAAGGTAGCAAAAAATTTTTATGGTCTTGCCATAAATATTTATGTTTGTTTTCTTTCACATGCCCTGGGCTGGTGACTCCTCTGCTTAAAGAAGCCCCCATGGTTGTTCATGTCAAGTTCTGTAAGTAGTGGCAGAGCAGTGTGAACCAAGGCCATTTCAAACTCAACTATCCTAATTTTCTCATTTTGATTCCAGTGGTTGCTAATTTCTCAATTTATAACCATTAAATCATTATAACCATTAAATCAAATTGAGGAAGAAAACCTCTTTTTTTTTTTTTTGTTAGCCTAGACAAGCTTTATAGACGGAAGTTAAGCATTTTCTGCTCTAATTTTTTTTTTTTGACTTACTAATAGGGAAGTCAGGAGTGTGAAGTAAACAGCCTCTGTTTGCTGAAATGATGAATGTGTAGGAGAAAGGAAGTATGATAAAAAGGAAACAAATATTTTTGATTCCAGCCCAGTGCTGGAAAGGGGGAGTTTGCATGCTGTGAAAACGAAAATATGTCTGAAACTTTGGTGGAAAAAAAATTTGAGAGGAGCGCAATAATAATACTTAAACAGCTAAGTGGTATGAAAAGGCATTAATCTTCCCTATACTGGCACAACTTGCTTTCTGCTGTTTCTTTGTCAGAACACATTGCTTTTTCTGTGTTAGAAAAGGGTGAAAATAGAAAACTTTCTGAAAATGCAGTATGGCTATCAAGGATAAATATATGTTTAGTGTAAGAGCAGCATTCACCTGAAGTCTTGTGTCTCAAGGTTATCTGGATCCTGACTTCATCGGGGTGTTAGGCCAGTTATCTCAAATTGTACATTTGGGTAATTTGGGTTTAATAGCTCTCTTGGCACCTTTAACCTGATGCTCGAAAGGAGGAGGCAGCCAGTTACATATAATTTTTACACATATGAGCCAGTAAGCAACTGTGAATTATCCATAAGCAACTAGAAGGAGGTTATCTCCTTAGTCCTATATTCCGACTTAAACATTTTTTTTAAAAATATATTATAAGCCCTATCTATATGAAGAATTTGAAGTGCAATAGCTGTTACTATCAGGAGACAGTAACTCTTTTCCTTGCAATCGTCCAACTCTCTTCTCAGAATGGGTTTGAAACCAGATCAGCCCAGGTGCCCAGTACACAGCAAGTACTCTAATAGGAGTTAAGTTGGTTTCCTATATAAGTAGGTAGGTGTTCCTATAAACAGGTGCCAAGAATTAAATCGACCTACTTCTTCCTTGCTGAGAAACTACTTGCTATGATTGCAGGTTACATTAGCTTTGACTTTTCACTAACATTTTAGGAAAAAAGGTGAGAGTGGACTGATGGACCCTAGTTTTCCATGCATTCAGGCTGACGACCTTGGATAGCCGGCTCTGCAGGATTAGCAGAGGTATCTGCTGGCCTGCTGTCCAGGACATGAGATCTCTTGGCTGACATATCTATCCAGTTGTAGAACATAACTACCACATTTGTTTACAGATCGATCTGTACCTAGATGGCTCTAAGATAACTTTGGAATGAATCTTAAATTAAACCTATGGTGAGAGAGGTGTGTTGGGGAGTTGATAACTGATAACATAAACTTTTGTTGTCAAGATTGCTATTGTTGTTGATGGAGTTTGGAAGGGTTATCATGAGTTCAGTCTAAAAAGCATGCAATTATGTTTAAAACTTATAGTAGCTTTGCAGGAGGCTTACAAAGGAAACACTGTAGTGTATCACTTACTGTGTACTTATATTTCATCCATGAAATGGCTTAGCAGTCAAAATGTTCTAGCCGTACTTTTGATGTCCATTTATAATAACCACTCAATTCTATAGCTGACAGAGTATCCCTCCCTGTTTTGTTTCCAGACTTTATTGATGTGGCTTCTTGCTGACCTACTTTCACCAGTTTAAGGTTGCTTTTTTCATTCTCTTCCAAAAGGAAGTGCCTTCCATGAGAAATGTTGGAAGCTCACCAGTCAGTTTTTAATACTGGTAGATGGAAACTTGGACCTGGCTGAGTGGCCTTCCACTTACACCCAGTGTAGATGACACAACTAACTCTTAGGTACTTTCCTTACTAAGGCCTTTTGCTAAACATTTTGAGACCCTGGAGGTGGACGTTTGGAGAATTAGGGAAGGAAATGCCTGTATTTCCTTGGAGTTCGTATTACTCATGACTGAATTGGTTAGCCCTGTGACTCTAAGGGCATTACATTTGCCTCTTGTCCTTGCAAGGGGCCAGCAATATGTCATATGCTTATTACTTAAGTACTTGCACAGCTAGAAGAAGGAACATCCCAGTTCTTACTCCTTTTACTCATTCTGGGGTATTCTTCCTTTGCATTGTTCCATGTGGTTTTTTTCTGTAATTTCCACTGGTGGTGATTCAGTTCAAGGCTTAGCTGTATCTCTCTTCAATTAGTGGTGCTTTTGCTTTTTATCTGGGGCATGAAGTATGTGCTTACTTACTTGTGGGGACACTTAAAAACCGGTTAATGTGATGCAGATGTGCAGTTTTCAGCAGATACATAGCATTTAGCTAAGTCTTATGGAGGGATTAATACCTCAAGGTATTACATATTATTGGAAAAAATAATTCACTTCTGTAATTTCACAAAGTGGACGTAGCTTAGCATTTGTAATTGTCATCTCATAAGACTTGCTGCTTTCCTCCCACTCCGTTTCACTCAGGTGTCATGTTGGTATAAACACTGGTTACCCTAAATAAAAAATCCACAGCAGTCCTTTCCTGGAACCTTGATGGCGTTTTGGTTTACAGCAAAGAGTAGCCAGATCTTTATGTGTGCTTCTGTTATAAAATGAGCATGCTATTAATTGCAACTGTGAAGTTTTTGCTTGGAACAGAACCATGAGGAAATTAGTTTGTGTGTGTGTGTATAAATGTCAAAGGAATTTCAGTAAAGATGATGTCCAGCTCCCATTAGTATCTGGAGATAAACTTCTCTTCACTCCACTGGTGTTGGGTGTGCAGTGCAGTTTAAAACCTTCAGGTTTTAAACTAACCCTCTTAGGAAAACCTTTAGCAGAAGATGAACGAAGACCTTAAACTAGCAAGAGGTGTTCACCAGTGGTGCAGATAGCAAGGCATTTGAGGAGAAAGTTCTTCTTGTAGCCCTCCATTGTAAGTAGTCATCCTCACTCCCTTCTTTGTTGCCTTGTATCACGTTTAACTGGACATGGGCATGTGCGCTGGTATAGATGTGAGGTGGAGGTATGCTTGTAAATGGAGTGCTGGAAGAGTCTGAGGGGCTAAAAACGTAGCTAAAAGTAGTTGCATTTGAGTCACTTCCCTCAAAAGACAAGCCTAGGGTATTAGACCGAGCATTACCAGGGCTCTGAGGTTAAATGAACTGCATGTCATTGGTGAGAAAATGAAGACTTCAGCAAATGTTGTGAATGCCAGCTGCACTGTGGTGGCAAGCTGTGTTGCCCAGTAGATTGCTGGATAGACCAGCTATTTCTCCACATTTCTTGCCAGCAGGATATTGGGTGAAAGGGGGGTGGTGCTGTTTTTGTTGGAAGCAAGCTCGGTACAGGGGCTGTGCTAGTTCAGAGGCATGGCATGCTAAAGCTTTTAGTGGTTTGCAGGTTTTTTAGGATGTTCCTTTTCTCTGGTTGAAAAATCCAGTAAGGCAGGTGAAACACTGGCATCCATGAGGGAAAGCTACTGAGTTTTATACTTTTTTGTTGTTTTTTTTTAATCTTACCCTTCATCGCAGATAGGAAACAATGAATGCGAATCTCTTCCCCAACATGTGCAGATGCATTTTGTTGCTTGGAAGCTGAGCAGGAGCTCTGATGAATTATCAGCATCTGATTCCAGAGCTCTGACAATCTGCAATCTCCTTAATATTCTGATGAGCCATTGTGGGTATTAATCCTCTGCATTTTTCCCCCCCTTTGTATTCTTGAAACCCATATTGTAATCTGAATGCTGTTGGCTTAAGATTGAAAATGATACTGGCTGGCTCTATACTTTGATCAATTTTCCTTTGACAACAAAGGCGGGGAGAGTAGATAGTATGATTCTTCTCTCCCCGCCCCAGCAGTACAAATGCAGCCTGAATTAGAAGCAACTTTGAAAATGAAAATTTATCTCCTGTTCTGTTCATAATTGTGTCTCTCTAATACTAAGAGTATCAAGGCACATAAATTGTTCATGCCAGGAAGAAATCCTCAATAAACTTCTCTTAAGAACTCACAGCACTTCCCGGGAAAAAAAACTTTTTGCCTCTAAAGACTTTGAGCAACTCTGCTCCAGATTCTCTGGCAAGAGTATTATTCCAGTGACAGCTTATCTTTGGAAATAACTGCAGATTAATTTACATGTGTCTTTTAAAATGTAGCTTGCTTACTCAGATGGCAATTAGATTCAAGTTAATGGTAATGTAAACCAGCAGGGTTTAGAGTAGCTCTCCAGCCTAAGGGCTGACCATTTTTGCCATCCAGCTGTTTTCCAAATGATTTATTTCATTTTCCCACTTGGTTTCTTTGCCTCACCCCTCAGTTTGTCTTACTGCTTGCAGTACAGTGTGGGTGGCAAGACAGGGGAAGAACAGCTGCACTTAGCAGCTCCAATAAATGACTTTATTAGAATTAGAATTGTGTCAGCGTTACACTAATACCAAATGTTTTAGTTCATCTTGTAGCCTCTAAAATAGATTGTCATCATTTCCACCCTGTCTGCTTACCCTGGGGAAAGACAGCTCTGACTCGGCCCCCTGGATAAATGGGGATACAGTGAATTGCATGCTGCTGCAGGGCAATTTGTTCAGGCTTTGTCAGTGTCCAGAAATGTCTTTTTTCCCTACTTCTTGTATGTTGAACGTAATATGCAGGAGGAAGTATGTGCTTTCAAACAGTTCAGGAATAAGTATGAACTACCTTGCAGTCAAAATGATGTAAAAATGTCCTTATGCTGTGTTTCTAGCTTGAGGATTTGATGTAGAAATTTAGAGGGATGGTACAAATGTTATCTTAGGACAGAGCGAAACTGATGCTAGTCCTCCATCTCAGACCTGCATGCTCTTTGGCATTCCTTTCAGAGAGAGAGAAAATAAATGCAAAACCTTATGCTTTTCAAGTTTTCCAATGAAGAACAGGCTGCCTTTTATTTGTTGTGAAGTAGCTCATGCTTTGTATGGTAAGATGAGAAACAATTTCTTGCTGTTTCTCCTAATTCTATGAGCTTTACAGAAATCGAGGTACCTGCCAGACCCAGGAAAGCCGTACCTGCAGTGTCCTGGAGATGGAGCAGAGCAAGCCTTGGAGGCCAAACTGAACTCCAGGATCCACCTTGCCACTCTGAAGTCTGCATGAAAGGTCTGGAGGTGGTGGTGCTTACTGGTGCCTGGAGAGGGTTCCCCAACAGGCTCTCTTGCTTGGGAGGAGGATTCAGTTTGAAATACTGCCTCTGGGCTTCACATTGAGGCTTCTCATCTTTTCAGATCTGCTGGTTAAATGTGAGCTGCTGTTTGCATTTGTCTGGTCTTTGGATCAAGAGTGTTGCAAGCTTGCTGCAGAGCACTGAGGAGTTGCCACTGGGAGAAGCACTGTGTCCAAGTGGTGTTACTTCTGAGGGTAGTAGGAAAAAACATTTCCTATTCTGCATTTTCTAATTTCTTATATATTTTAACTGTAGCTAGTTATTTTTCCAAATTAGTCTTTGTCTGAAGTACACCTGTGTGGGCTCTTAAGCGCAATTTTGTCTGTTTTAGAAGTACAGCCCAAACAGTGTGTTAACACCATTCTAATCTATTTTGAGAAGGAAGGGCTAAAAAGGGAGTAATTCATGTTAGATGTCTTGTCAACCTTGTTTAACATCAGTAGTTAAAATATTTCACTGGAACACTTCCACCTTTATTGTGGAACGTTTTTCTGGCTGGTAGGCACAAGGTATGTGCTTCCATTCATGCATCTTTGCCAATGCTTTTTTCCCCTCGCTTCAAATACCAGTTGTTTCTTTTGAGTAGCTTGTAGTGGCAGAGTGGGTAGAAGAAATGGGATTTAATTTCATCTTTCCTAAGGTGTGCCCCTGTCTTGAAGAAAAGAGAAGTTGGTATTTATAAGGAAAATAATGTATTTTCAAATGCAGTGTGTGGGGTTTTGTTTTGGTTTTTAAGTGGAATTCTGTGGGTGAAGTGCTAGAATGAAACGCAGCAGCTGGATGCTATACACCCACTTTAATGATAAAGCAGAAAGAAAAATACCAAGAAAGCTGGGGAAATGGGCAGCAGCCCTAAAAATCTAAACTCTTCCTAATCCCTCCCTTATTCTATTGCGTTATTGCACTCTCAGGAGTTCACAGGCAGCCTGAAAGCAGAGACCGAAGTACTTCAAGGGTGCTTTGACAAATCCACCTGTCAGTGTCACCAGACAACTGATTTATCATCTTTGACAAGTAGAAAATGGCTTTGACTTGTCTGCAGGACAAGTAGAATTTAGTACTAGTGATGGGGTATTTTAAAAATTGTCACGATCATGTAAATCCTGTTATCTCTGTAACCGAACGCTAGCAAGTTCTGAACTGTAAAATGACATTAACATTCTTGAAAAAAGAAAAAGTCTAGTATTAACAGATAACTGGACATTTTCCCCCCTCAGTTAATTTTTAAATCCTGTTGCCTTTCAAAGGCTGACACTTTTGTCTCTTAGCCCTGCTTCTCTGGTAATAGAATGTTGAAGGAGATGTCGTTTAAAGAAAAAAAAAAAAAGCAGCATGTCGCTACTTCACATCATAAAATACAAAGGAAGCAAAGTATGCTTAATCTGACAAAACATCAGTGTTTAGGCTATAAGCTCATTATAAGGCTTGTGTAGTGGGAGCTAATTTTTTTTCAAATTAATTTCTATGTATTACCATAATAAACATTTCAATAATATCCTTTCCTTCTCTCATATCCTCAGCAGCTGAGTATTTCGGTAAGTTATCTGGTCTTTCATAGCAGCCTTTATCTCCATCATTCATGCATGATCTGTTTACAAGAATGCTTATAGGTATTTCCAGTTTAATTTAATGTTCCAGGTTATGCTGCTTCAGCAGTTTCTCTAATGCATTTATGATAGTATTTGGGATGTTTCCAGAAAATACTTGGGGAATATTGAGACTTTTTTATTTCTAATTTTATTTGGTAGTAAATGCAAAGAAGTCATATCTTACTCTATTTAAATCTTTCAAGTGTCTGGAAAATGACTTGCTGTAGCCAGCATCCAGCACCTCAAAAAACAAAGCTTGCACTGTAGCATTTTGTTTGGTATGTTTATTATTTGCTTACAATAATAAGTAAAGCCTCATGTTTTGCTGGCTGCTGTAGATGAAAGGTTGGGGAATCTGGACAGTAGGAGTAGGACACTGTTTAAAACTGCAGAAGTTGGTAGGGATTAGGGATCTGTGTGTAACCCAAAGCTACTTCTAGCTTCTTAGAAGCTGGTCAAGTTTCAGGTTGTAACACCACTTGGGTTTAGTCTTGCAGATCAGTATTCTGCTATTGCTTTTTTTCACTCACAGTTCATGAGCAACTCTCCTAGAAATGTCAAAAAAATACCTTACTGACCTAGGCATGGTCATAACATACATCCACTGGGATCCTTCATTTGCATCCAAGACCTGTCTTAGTTACTGGTTCAGTCTTCCATAACAATCTCATGGTCAGTATGTCATCCATGATTATTACCCCATCTCTTTCAGTGTTTCTGCTTCCTGAGTTTCTTTCCCGTCAGTAGCTTTGAATATTTGTCTTCTTGCCTCAAGTGTCTTTTTTGTGTCTCATGCTCTACCAAGCTAGTTGCCAGCAAGTAGACGAGATGCGTCACTCTGGCTAGAGATTGGGAAAGCTGTGTATGGGAAGACTAGATGAGCATTTGAAATCAAATTAAAATATCCCAGCAAAACACTAGCTTAATCATAAATTCTAGTATGTAAAATTGATTTATCTAACCTGTCTTTTTTCCACCCTCAGTTCCGCCTGCCTCCCATCCTTCATTTGGCCCTTCTGTTGCTTGCTGTTTGGGCTTGGGGGGGGGGGGCACACCTCTTTTTAAAATAAGATGTAAGTGCAGTAGCTAAGTTTGCTGACCTAAGAAAACTGCAGAAGAGTAACTTAATTGCCAAAATGTCCTACCAAAACCTCTGTAACAGGAATATAAAGCAGGGATAAAATGTGTGACATTTTTACAGTGATTACATCCGTGAGTACTGAGGATGGACAGCAAAATCTAGATATGCTTTGATTTCTTTTTTTGTTTGTTTGTTTTTTCAGAAACTCTGCTTGGTTTCTGGTAAGTTACAGTAATACTGCTGTCTTGAGGATTTCAATGGCAGCTTTTTAAGAAGTTATGTATTCCCAGAACTACACTATTTTAAAAATGGGGGGTGGAGGATTGTGTGCGAATGAGGAAGTAAACAAAAAGGCTTTGGAATTCCAGTTAGATGCAAAGAGGAACAGGTTCATTGCTGCAGGAAGAAATTGTTTCAAAGTTCTAAGAAACTTTTGAAAAAAGTAGGAAGAAAATAGCAACGCTTAAGCCTGTGACCTGGAACACACTTTAAAAGTGTTTCAACATTAACACGGATACAAGCAGTGAAGATGGAAGATAGGAGCTAAAAGCAGCTCTAATGAAAATACTGATAAGACCAGAAGAAACAGGTTTTGCTGTAAAGATGAAATGCTTCTTGCACTTGCATTTTAAGCAAGATTATGTTTTTTTAAAAGTGTTTGAGGAAGACAAAGATAAAGCAGTTGGAGACATGATAATTACACGAAGAAACTCCTTTACTTCTGACGTGTCATGCCAACCATTAAGTCATGAGATGTGACAAAAGCATGTTTAGAAGATTGTTTTGCTAAACTTGAGCTGTCATTGTTTTTCCACTTTATTTTAGCTGTAATTTTGTCATATAAAATCAGTAAAGGCATAAATACATACAGATATTACAGCCTTTTAAACTTGACCTGTTTCCTAACGGTTGGTGTAGGAAGCAGCTACTGCCTGTTGACCCTGTCCCTCTGGATGGTGTTATGTGCCTCGATGGCTGTCATGTGGAGTTGAGGTATGTGCTTTAAAAAGTCACTTTTTGTAATACCAATAGTAATGGGATTTTTTCCCCAATCTCAAATATTAAGTTGTTGCTTTCAGTATTTTTGACCTTCATTTCCTGTTGGAATGAGATGTCCTTTTTTTCTGATGTGTAAAAGTACCAGTGGCCACTGAAGACAAAAACTGTTTGCATTTGAAAATGACCACTTGAAGCAACTTTTTTTTTTTTTTTTTTGCTTATTTTAAGCTAGGCAACACATACTCATTCCATGCTTTTTCTGTCCTCACAGTTTCAACTTGTAATATCTCACCTTCCTCCCCATTTACTCCAAATACATCCACATTAAAAAAAAAAAAAAAAAAAAAAAAGGTTGTCGTTCCTTTTTTGCAAACTATAAGCCTTTAGTAATGCTGATGCTATTGTTATCACCAGGCTGAAGTTCACAGGGTGATGCTTAAGTGAGAACTGAGAAATAGACAGAGGGTAAAGGAATTACTTTGTTATTGTGCTTAAAGCTTTTTCTCAAGGGGGAAAATAAAATGCCCTTTCAGAAGTTCAGTAAGCATCTGATCATCGATGTCTGGTTTTAAAGATATATAATTAGGGAGCAGACTGACAGTGTGGTAGAAAGAAGATACAGCACCTGCTGCCATGCCTGAAATCGTACAGCTTCTAGTCAATAAACTCTGTTACTTGGGTTAAATTTGCCACAGTTTTACTTGTCCAGTTAAGCATTTTAAGTAAGTTTTGGCAGCTGCCTTAGTTAATATACATATGATTGGTTTCTTCATGTCTTCATTTTTGCCCTGCAGCCTTGTTAATGTGTCTTGTTAATCAGCATTCTTTTAAGTAGCATCATTGATACACGCGAGCTCATTATCAAAATGCCAGTTTTTAATGTCTTTTTAATATAGCCCGTGTGCATCTACTTTCTGTAGTAATGGTGTATGCAAGCTTGCCTTTTTTTCTTTTCTCCCCCTGCAGTGTATTATCAGCTGTCGTGACTGAACCAAGAGCAGGGACCCATGCAGTTCACTGTTGGGGCTCAAGACTTTAGTACTGACTTACTTGAAGCCTTGCCTGAGTAATGGCTCTGTCAACATTTGCTGAAGTGGATAAATTTTCTTCCTTGGTCACAGGGTACCAGGTCCACTTTTCTGTTAACACCCTTGACTCTTTCTTTGCTGGCATAAAAAACCCCTAACTCATCTACAGTAACCTGTAGCCAAGTTAGAGGCAGAGATACAATATGTTTTAATCCTGTCTTCATTTAAGCAGTATTTTGATTATATTAGATGGAAAAGCTTTAATTGCTCTGCATCTGCTTAGTATAGGGGGGTCACAAATGCACTGTATTGCAATTAATATGCTAAAGAAAAATATTCTTCAAAGTAAACTGTTTGAATACTTTTTTTCTTCTTTTTCTTGTGCTTGTGATCTGAGACATTGAGGTATTTTCTCTCCCACCGTCTCCCCAAACTCTCACTGTTTCTAGGCACTGAGAGATAAACAAGATATGTCAAAAACTTGTTTCAGGTTTGCTTGCAGTGACCTGCTGGACTCTGTGGATAGTGCTTTACAGAACAAGTACCTGGAAATCTGGGTGCCCTTTTTTAGGATTGACCCACTACCTCCAAACTGTTCTGGCTCACTGACCTTGAACAGTGTATTTGTAGAGCATTCACCTTCTTTATGAAGCAAATGCAAATCTACCAGATCCCACGTTTCCCAGCAAGAGGCTTTCTGTCACTCTAATTCCCTTATCATAAACACAGCAACTTCAGTTGTTCCCAAATCCTGGCCCATCTGTCTCGGATTTACTAGAATAGTATCATGGTTTAAATAACATTCCCTCCATCTGTGGAAGCAAACATTTATTGTTTTATCTGCAGGAGGAATTGATGAATATTAGTATTTGCAAAGATAAACAGCATTTTATCATGGACTCGTACCAATAGTCCACCTGGCTGCACCTGCTGTTTGAGACAAAGTGCAGGGAACAAATGAGCAAGTTGACTTACAAGCTCAGAGGAGAGCCAGCACTGCTTCATCTCTCAAAAGGACACGTTTATAAAGGATTTTTTTTCTTAATTTGAGGTATCTGTTTCAATTTTGAGTTTTATGTTTGTGATCAAATGCTTATCCTAACTCCTTTTCCCCACTTTTCTTGAGCAGTTTTTTTTCCCCCGTGAGGATTAAGAAATGATACCATGACTCAGCTTGGGGACACATATTTGTTCAAATGCTGTACTAGTTGATTAGGTGTCCTTGATGAACCAAACCTGCTGCTTTTTTAACCTAGCTAACATGGACCTGAGCTTCATTTCAGCTTGGGAAGGATTAGAGAGTCCTTGATACTTGTGCTGATTTCACAGATGGTGAAACTTTATTTCCCAATTTTACAAGCTGGTCTTACAAATATTAGGGAAAAAAATCATCCTACTCTGTAACTACCATGAGTAAGCATGAAACCTTTTCTGTAGTTTTTCAGTATCTTTTCTGCTGACAAGTTTTTTTTTTTGTTACAGTGATTTTTGCAATACTTTTATATCTACTTTATTGCTGGCTTGTAGCAACTGTGAGGAATCTTTTAAATAAGGACAGTTGTTGGTGTGTGTGTGTGTTTGAGAAGTTATTGATGCACAGCCACTTGCATGTGCAGGGAAAAATAGCTTACCCCCCCACTCTCAGTCATAAGTCATTTCCATGGCCATTTCATAGTGCTGGATCCCTCTGCATCCTCCAGGTATGGGCTAGTGCTGTCATTCTGAGCAGTACAGCCTGTGTTGGATCCTCTGGCCAGTTTGAGAAGATTGTAGGTCACCTTTGTAAGCAAGAGTTTATGCACGCGCTCTGCTGCATTGGAAAGCTTAGTTAATTAGAATCTTCTCATTTTTCTCTGGACAATGAGACAGAGCTGTGCACCGGCACACACCTGTGCATGCTGTAGGCGGCTGCTGTGTAGAGGTGCTTTCTGAGCCAGGGACTGCTCTCGCATCCCTTCTGTCGCTTGCCAATCCTGGGAGGAGATAGTTCCCCAAAGATACCTCCCAAGGCACAGCCAGTTGTGCTAGAAGGAAGGGTACTAACCCTGGTTTTAGTGCTGGGTGTTGTAAACTTTACTCCATTTATCGATTTGCCACTCCCAAAGAAACTAGTAGTCTGTCCTTGTTGGATCACCTGTTTACTAGCCAAAATTTAGGAATAGAAGGAAAAAAGTAGTATGTGTACTGTCAAAGTAGCTGTTAAACATTTGATTATAGGGTTAGAAAGAAAATCATAAGACAAGAAAATGCAAGTGCAGATTACACATGCAAATGAGATTCTTCTTCAGCAGCTTCATATGCCAGTGACTTTGGGAGCCTGGCAGCATGGTCTCCTCGCAGGGTTCACTGGCTTTAGGATTTCTTTCAGGTTTATAATTTACTTGCTTCTATTGCTAAAATTGTTGCTGAAGGCAGTCTTCTCCTTTAGCCTAAAATAAAATGGCCTAGTACCTGTCCTCTGTCCAGGCTGAGCTTTGAGAAGTTGGGCGCAAGTGTGGGAGCAGCATATTTTCCCCTTGTGCTCTCAGCTGGGATAAAAAAACAGGATGAGAAGCTTTCCTCAATTTCTCCACTTAATTTGCACATTTCCAAGACTTCTGTTGGTTTCTTGCATGTTGCAGCATTTGTGGGGCTTCAGTCTATCTTTGTTTCTCAGGGTTTGGGACTTTTGTTGTCCGTAGACCTTACATGCTTCCTACCTTTCCATCTCACTGCGAGCATTGCATGAAGGCTAAGTGTGACAGGCACATGACAGGTTTGCCATTCCCTGTTTTATTTTTTCCCTCTAAGCTACTTTCCTTCCTTTCCCACCACTTCTTTTTAGCATTTTTAGCCACTCTAATGTTTCTGCTATAATTAGCTCTGAACATGACTGTTGTTATCTTTACGGAGTTTAATTTTTAAAAGACAGTCTGGAGGAAGTAATGCTCATTTGGCTAAAATCCTTTTATTGTTCTAGCAGAGTGGCCAGCTTGGTGATCATAGCACACAACTGACTTTTAAAAAGTTATCTGCTTGTCCTCTTCAGTCTGGGTAAAAGAACTGATATACCTTGTGATGTGTAACTTAAAAGAAAAAAATTATACACACTCCACACCCACTTCCCCAATTCATACACTGGTTTATTTTTATTTAGTCTGGATTTGTATCAATATAATTTGTCTATCATATCCAGGTCATCAGTGAAAATAAGCTCAGGATATTATGCCAAACAGCCATTGGAGCTGTGTAAAGCAAATCTGATTTTTTACTTGCTCCTTACTGAAGAAGAGTTATATGTCAGTTGTAGATTTTGCAAAGGTTGGGGCTTGAATATATGGAGGAAAGAATTTTTCCTTGCTTTGCAGTTTGTGCCAATTGAGGCTGAGATGCACTGGGGAGACAGTGTGGTGGAAGCTCTGCTGAGGTGTTTCCCTGGGCTGCCATAGCCTGTGCCCTGTTAACTCGGAGAGTACACGGATCCCGAGGGACTCAACTCTTTCTCTTTTGCCTGCAGCTGCTCGTTGCTACTCATAAGCTCTGCTACTCTCCTTTTCAGTGTTATTTTGGGTTTTAATCAGTGGCTAGTATAGGATAACTTTTTACCCCTTTCACCCTTTTAGCATACGTATGAGTGAATTTTGTCTGTGTTTTTAATAGTGTGAAATTAAAAAAATAAATTAAACAGGATGTGGGATCGTTAACTTTGACTTCACCTTGCACCATCTTGCAAACAAATCAGCGGCTATCTTAGTGCCCTTCCCAGAACTGGGTGTGGTGGCTGAAATAAAACATGTCAGGAGTACAAAGAGAACAGAGTCCTATTGTTTCGGGGCAGGCAGAAAGATGACTTCTGAAGGCTAAAGTGTGGGTTTGGGGTTTGTGTGGTTTTTTGTTGTTGTTTTTTTTTTTTTAATAAAGTATGATATTTGTGCTGCTCTTGCCATTTTTTCTCTGGTCTTACTATTTTGTTGATTATCTAAATAAAGTAATTCTACGAGGAGTCTTCAGGGCCAATTTCTATAATTTGAAGCTCATTTCAAAGTATCTGCTCCAACTTAACTGAAGAATTTCAGGGAGTGGTAGCTTAGCTTTGAAGTGTTCCTCTGCACTGAGGAGGGCTTTCACCAAAGGAGAAACTCCCTCGACAGTTGCCTCAGTATTTAGCCTCAGAGAAATGTTCTTATCCCTTTCTTCTCCTCCTTGTCCTCATTGTTTTACACTCATGCTTACAACTATCTTGAATTTGATTTTTAGTTTTCAAGCCAGGATTTTCCTTCTGCACTTTATGAACACAATGCCATGCAGGATTCAGTCTTATACATTAAAACCATTCTAGATTTAGTGCCTAAATAGCAAACAAGACAAGAAGGCCTCCTGTATACCTGATTTGATTTTCCTTGCTGCATAAAACTGTTCTTATTATCATTTCTTAAGTGGCAGTAGTCCTGAAAGGTTTGTAGACTAGATGCTCATGCATGCCCATGTTCTACTTTGTGAATTTCACCCATGTAGGGGGTCTAAAGTGTATCTAGTATAAGCGTATTATGTACGTTCATCTTAGAGAGATGCTGTGTACTGAACAAAATAGCTGGACTTGGCACACGGATGACTAGCTGAAAGCTTGAGGATTTGTGTTATGCAGGAGGAAAGCCTTATGGACTGTAAGACAGTTCTTTGGATCTCGGAGCGTGAGTCTCCCAAAGAACCCTGGATGGTGATGCAGCATAACTAAAGATAAAAGGAAAATCATGCATAATAAAAGCATAATTTATGATTGTGGCTTCCTTGTGCCAAATAACTACGTGTGGGGATGGTCATCCTCAATAACATAAGGAGTGGTCTTTGTGTTATTTTATTTACTCAAAACAGTAGTTGAGACTGTGTTTGAAAGGATTTGATTTTAGGGTGGGTTTTCCCCCCTTAAAACACAAAGGAGTGAAGCACTAGCTTCTTCCTTTGCAAGCACCTACTTCCATGGTGCATTGGGGCATACAATGAGCACAGTCCCAAGTTTGGCATTTGAGCAGATCTCTTACTGATGTCAGTTTGCATAACGTAACACTTGACAGTGTATAGCAACATTTTTATTTTTTAAACTTTTGTTTTTATTTACAAACAGCATTGCTCAATGTGGGAAATAAAAATGTTTCCCTTTAAGACCTGTTGTTACTCCTTTCAGACCTGATCTTTCAAATGTATTCTTGTGTGGCTTTTCTGTCTACTCTATGTTTTCTTTTAGAGCAAATCTGATAAAAATGGTTGATTGGAAAAAAACGATTTATAGTTCAAGTATCCTGCTTTACTACAAACTCAATGATAAAAATTTCAGAAAGTTAACATCTTGTCAGAGCAATTGTTTCAGGTTGTTTACCACGGTGGACTAATGTTTGATCCTACAATCTCTTTTGGAAATATAAAAAAAATTTTTAAAAAACTTCCTCTCTATTTCAGACTGAAAGCTTAGACTGCATAAAATATAAGTATGCCAGAGCAACATGTGCTAGTCAAATGAGATAAATATTTGATGTCCTCTAGCTCTGGTAACAAAAGGACCATAGTCTGTGGAATCCCAAATGCCAGCTGTGTTGAAAGTTGCTGACTGTTGGCCTGTGGCTGGTCGCTGCTCATACAGTATTACACTTTCATAGATACAGTCCGAGCAGTGTGCAGGTTTGTTTTTTTTAAATAAATAAAGAAAAAACAAACATATACACAAATATAAGCAAAGAGGTATGAGAAAGATGCAAAATAAAAAGCAGGCAACAAAGCATGTTTATTTATGAGAGTTTCTTTGTGAGTAATCTTTTTTTTTGACTGTTGTTTGCCGCACCTTCATTTCTTCATCCCTTTTTCCTTTTGTTCATCTTCACAAGTGCTGCAGCTTTGCCTAATTCTTTGAAGAGAGGGGTAATAAAATGATAGTATTTCCAAGGAATGTAGTGTCACATCTCTGATTGTGTAGCCTTCCTCATATTTGCTCTTTGACTTCTTGGTCTCTGCTACATGCAAATAATCCTCCTCCTTCTTAAAGGGCTTTTCCTGTGAGTTGAATTGCATGTAATATAGATACAGCAGCTCGTGATAGGTGCTTTTTTTTTCTTTCTCCCTGTTGTAATGGGGAGAGGTGAGTAATGGAGAAGCGTTTCCCTTTTTCTAACCAGTGTTACAAAAGCAGAGCAATCTCCAACATGTCCAGGATGCAAGTAGGACTGCTGTTTGTGAAAAATCAGTATGCTGTGCCATAGAGTGTTTAAACAGAGATAACAGCCATGCATGGATTTGATGCTATCTACATACTGGCTACTCACAAAAAGAAGAAATTGTGATATTCTTTAGAAAAGTTAAATTTTTCCCCAAATATTTTCTGTTTTCCAGAATGATGGTTTTTAAGTGTAGGACTAAGATAACACTAAATTCATCTGAAGTTGTAGAAAACATGCAAATATTGACTACTTTCGGCAAGCTTGACCTGAGAAGGTAAATAACCTGTTTTACAGTGTCACTTACACAAGGAAACAGTTAGGAACACATGTTTCTGTGAAGAATGATTCTTTAGACTACAACAGAATTTTATTAGGGGGCTCTTCATGTTAGTTTGCTCTAAAAAATGCACTGCGCTCCAGTAGTAATTCTCCCCATGCGGAGGAGGATGGCAGGTAGGGTTAACGGTTGAAGGGCTCTTGGTCTGAGTAATTCACTGATACATCTTCCTTACTGCAGGAGATGCTGCCTTCTGAAGTCAGACTAATTTTCGCAAGAATAAAACTCTTCAGAAGTGCAGCGCTGTGATTTTTGCTTTGCTAATGCGGTTAGGAAACCCTTCGATTTAGATGCAAGCTGAGAATTTCTATCGCTAATCTGCTGTAGAAAGGCAAATTAGAGTTAACTGATGTACTTCTAAATGTGGCCTGTGTGAAATGAAGTTCTTTGTAGTGCAATTTATTTTTTTTTAAATAGCATGATTTATTATTCTATAAGTAGGTAATTTCTTGTTGCTGATAACTGCATGGCTAGTCTTCCCTTCTGCCATTGCAGTTCCCTTGCAATAGCAACATTTCCTTTCAAAATACCATTGATTGAGTTGTAGCCCCTTGGGGGCTGTATTTAGACTCACTGTTAATAGATCAGTTCATTCATGTAATTACTGAGCTCCAACAGAGTAGCTTCTGTAGCTCAGTGCACATTATCACTTTACATTTGCTTTCTGTGAATCACAGGACAACCCTTCATGTTTGGCAAGGAGTTTACGGCTCTAGAAAACGAAGAAACTCTTTTGTAGCTCCCAACAGACCTTTTAATAAGTTGTAGCAAGTTCCGTTTATCTGTGGGATAATAGGAAAATATTTTCCTGTCTGATTCTGTGTCATGACTTCATTGGCTTGAAATGACACGTTTTGCTGTAAGCCGAAGTGCCTCTCCTGCTGGGATGCGTGTGTTGCTGTCTTTGGCACTTGGAGTAATGAGTTTATTCCTGCCTGCGTTGGGAACAGGCTTCACCAAAAATCCTTGGTGAAAGATCATACGTGAAGCTGTATCCAGCTTTGTAGCCACTCTGTTCACTCGACTGCAGGGAATACTGATGGTGTTAGAGACAGGATCGTGAGCCTTTTTCTATGATTTTAGTTTTGTTTCAGCATTACGGAGTGGTATGAATGAGGTGGTGCAGAGAACGAGAGAAAGACTTTGTGGTTTTTATTAGCAGCAACTGTGCAAGCAAACTCAATTTGGCATTCTTAAGTCCATTGGTGTTTTTTCAACTTTATCCCTCAGCTGTTGCTAACTGCATTGCAGAGGACTGTGTAATCTAGCAATTTCTCATTGTCTCCAGTCCTTGCCATTTATAAGTGAGGGTTCAGATTGCATAGCCGATTAAGTGAGCATTCCCTTTTATTTTTAATTTTAATACAAGTATTTCCTCAAGTCCTTGGAAAAATATACCTGGCACTTACTAGCCTGAGGATATGTTCTTATTAACTGAGGTGGAAAATACCTGTATGATCTTGTCCCATATAGTTTTATAGGAAAGAAACAGTTATATACACTTCACTTATTACACTTGCTGTATTTCAACTCTTCTCCCACCCCCAAAACAACCAGTCTGGCTTTATTCTTTCTCTTCTTCTTCTTGTTTCCTTATTCTATAGTTTATGGTGTATCTCACCCTGTCTTTTTTGTCTGCATGCTTCCCTTCCTTACCACTGCCCCACATGGGGTGGTGTGCCATCTTGCCGATGTTCTACCAAAATTCATATCCTTTTATTAGCGATGTTCTTTGGGATGTCTTTTAGCTGTGCTCTTTTTCAGTGTATGGGAGAACTAGAAAGGTTTTCAGCAGCTGCCACTAAGAGGCCAAGCCACCTTGTCTCTCTGTGCAGAGGGGATAATCTCTCGTGTCCCCTCACTCAGAATGATCATTTTACATAAAACCATTTTGCACAAATGATTCTAGCTGGTTATTGACATGTCAGTGGTGAATTAGCATTTGAAACCATACTTTGGGAGTCCAAAGTGCCTCCTGCCTTTCGTGAAAATGGTATCACAGAGCTGTTTTACACGTTTGTGGGGAAGGCTTCTCTCTTGGTAAGTAAATTCTTGGCTGCATATTGCTTCTACTGGTTGCGGTCCAATAGCCTGTCAAATGTCTGACTTACTCCCTCTTAGAAAAACTTCAGCAACTTCGGCATAATGCTCAGCTGCACCCTGAAGTTTTTCAGCCGACTGTTGACTCACAGTTACAGTCACAAGAAAGCAATGAGTGGCCGAGTTAACTCCGCTTCAATAAACAAGGTAGCTGTTGCTCATGCATAAAGATATTTGTAACTCCTTCAGTAAAATGAGCATCTCTTTTATAAGTACTACCCCTGTTTCATGCTTTCACTGTCTCCAGACAAACTTTTGAAGAGGAGGAAGGAGGGGAAGGTCAGTGGGTTTTCTTTTTGCTAGGTAGCCACTAACTGTAGTTCAAGTAAAAGTCCAGGATTACAAGCACATAGAAGGGGAAAATTCACTAATTTTCATTTAGCAACACAGCTGGAATCTGGTGTGAAGATGTGATTTGCTTTTTTGGGCTACAATAGGGTTTTTTTTTCTCTCACCTCTTCTAAAATACAAGTGCCTGCCTCGTGGCAGAGGTGTGCATATGCTCACGTAAAGATCTCTTTGGGAAAGCAGATGAGGAAGAGTTGTGCAAAACAATTGAAAACAACTGCCTTTCTGTCCCACTGAAGGAAAAACAATTGCTTCATTAAACTATGCATTCAGACTTTCACACAGCAAATGTATAAATCCATGATTTTTCAAAAATGACAGTTTTGATTCCCATGATGACATGGGACTGAAATGCTCATTTGAGGTTTTGTGAGGAAAAATACATTCCTTTGCACGTGGATTGCCATGGGCCTTTAGGGTTATTTTGGAGAGCAAATTACAAGATTCTCATGTGGTTCTGAACTCTTCTGTTTTCCTTATGAATGTGCTCAAGTTTAGGGATTAAGAGTGGGTTTCTGGCAGCTGTCTGCTGACTGCAAAAGTGTACGTTCTCATATGTAGTCACAGCGATTAAAAATGTCTGGTCTGCGGTGGGGGAAGAGGGAGATCCTGGGGGAAGAAGGGCAGAGACTGGCCAGTTTCTCCTGCTGTCCTGGAGGAGGACCCAAGGAGCCCAGATTCTCTCACACTGCCAAATTCCTGCTGGGAGAATCGCTCTGGGTGAAGGGTGGCTCTGCACCATCCTCTCCTGCTAGCCCATGGTCACTTTTGGGGACTGCATCCTGAGCGTGGTTCTGGTTATTATGTGCTGGAGCGGTTTTATAATACACCTAAACCAGTATCACAGCTTGCTGTCACCAGAATTTTTCCCCCTCTTATACTGGCTCCAGAGCTCAGTAGCCCTCTTCTATTGACAGTTTGGGGATGGAGGGTAGAGGGATGCTCTGGTGCTGAGGAGTGACTTGATTCAGCTGGTTGGGTGCATGGAGCGTAGGACTCTCTCTTTCTGGAGGAGGCAAGCTGTTCAGTGGCCGTGAGCTGTCTCGAGGATGCAGTTGCCTGGAAAGGTGACAAGCGTGGGAGCTGGGGAGGCAAAAGCCTTGTACCTCTTGCATTTTTAGAACTTAACCGTAAGACTTAGGGAGTATTTTAATATTTTAAGAGCCATGAGAATTACTTTAAACAGGTGAGAGGGAGACAAATTGTCATGTGTTGAGAAAGGTTTTTGAAAAATGCTTGTTTTGGTTGGCTGACCTTCTTGGTAAAGACAACCTTTATGTTAAAGATTAATATCTGCATCCTCCTCTTAAGATACTGACACCTGCAATAAACCTATTCCAGACTTCAAGAGTTATCAATAAAGCTGCAAATGACTAAGTTTGATATCAGCGGGGTGTGACTGAGAATGAGGGAGATGGATACCTTTGAGTCTCTTCTACCTTGGAGAGTAGACAAAGCTCCAATTATTGTCAGTTACTTTCATAACTGCGTGTTTTGGTATTTATAAAGATAAGGTAGTTCACTAACATAGTAATAGCACTATCTTGTTATTTTAACTTGGCAACATCCTACAATAAAACAAGTAATTTATTAGCATACTAGTGAATTACGTACTCTTTATGCGGAGCACCAATAAGTAAAGTATGTGAGGAGGCACGTGTTGGTTTGTCTTTTTAGCACCCTTTGGCTGGAGATCCTCCTCTGAAATGAGGGGCACAGGGTAAGGCGAGGTCTGATGTGTTTTTCTTTACACTGGTGCTGACAACAAAATCATTAATCTTGCCCCCCAGCAGAGCCAGTGGCAAGAACCAGGAACAGTCCTGTGGTAACAGCGATCAGAAGCGAGATGGATGTTCTGCAGGTGCAAACAGCATTTTCTCCTTGTGCTGAACATAGGGTTACAGAAATACACTTCTGTCTTCTATATGCCCCCCAAAATTACTTCTAGAGAGATGCCATGTCCATTTCCATCTTGTGTACATCTGTTTACACTGGGTTAAGAGCTGCGAAGTCCTGTGTGAGGACCAGGAGAGTATGTAAATCAAAAACCTAAGTGCGCATTTTTTCTGTTTTCTGCCCATTTAATCTGTTGTAGATATCTGATCTTTTTTTAGCTTCCCATCCTCAGTCTCCCTGACTTCCCCCTCCCCTTCTTTCCTCCCTTGCATCTTTCAAATATGTGGTTTGATTAGGAAGCTGTAATCTCTTTGTTGTTCATTTCATTTAAAAGCACCTTAACCTGCAGAATGAACTGCTGGCTGTTTCTTGTTCAGTTTCCAATAAATTTCCTTTTTGTCTGGATTCCCCGTTATTCACTCAACAGTTAACGGAGGTAATTAGGCCGCTGAAAACTCCTTGCCACTGAGATCTGCCAGGCTGGCACACATGGCTGTGTGTCAGCCACAACGACTTTCACCCTTTACTGGCAACGGCATAATTTGTGCATTTCTTTTTCATCTTTCGTTTCAGATTTCCTGTCTTCTGAATTTAGCTTCTTGTCTTTCTCTCTCTCTCTCTCTCTCTTTTTTTTTTTTTTTTTTTTTTTTTTGGTCTGGCTCAAATTGCAGCTCAAAAGCAATCTTTAGCATGTCTTTCCCTGCATGTTTATGCAGAAAATTGTCTGTCTCCCAGGGGAGGCAGGGCAGTGGGAGAGGAGAGAACAATCTGCAAATTCTTCCTTATCAAAACCTTTTGTGGACAGAATTTTAAACCTTGCTCTTCTTTATAGACTTTTTGTTCAATGCATCTTAAAATACTGGATAAACTCCAGCAAAGCTAATTTATTCATCAAGAATGTTGTGCTAGAGGTAAGAAACACTTGTCACAGTGCAGTTTATATTTTGGGGGGAATTTTTTTGCCTTATCCTTGCAGGTTTTGTGTGTAGGCAGAGCAGGCACTTGCACACAGTAGCAGACTGCCTCTTCTGTTTTGTGACTACCTGTAGCTGCTGAAATTGCCCTGGAGATTATAACAACTGCTTCTCTAAGGACAGACACGAGATCCCGTCTTCTAGACTTGCTGTACTTGACCTCCACATCCCTCTATCGGAGAACCTGGCCTTGTATTCCTGTCCTATTCTTTTTTCCTTTTTCCTTCTCCTCTTTTCTGCTGTGAAGTGTGCAAGCATGGGTAAAAGAGGCTGCAGGGAAAAGGGGACTTCTTCCAGAGGAGGTAGTTTGCTGGGGAAGAAAGGGACAACTGTTTTGGGGAAGGAGCCTGAGGTTTGAAAAAAGTAGGAGACAAAACAGCTCTTGGAAACCTCAGTGGGGACTGTACCACATGTGTTCAGACCTCCACAGTCATGGTGAACTTGATTGTTGAGGGGAGCATGAACCTCAGCCGCGTACTGAGAACTTGCTGAGCTGCTGGTGGGAAGTTCAATTTTGCAGATTTTGCAGTAAAATGTAGATAAAATAATGGCTCTATTTTAGAGAATTCATGCTGCATGCAGAAAAGGGTGACTCCATGTTTGCTGCTTTTTTACAGTGTTTTTTTGTCCTATCAAGACTTATTAGAGACATGTGTTTTTGACATCCTGGATTCAAGAAGACAGTATGTCATTTTATCAGCACATTTTTGGAAGTGTATGTGGTTCTCCCCACCCACCCCTCTTGCTATAGATGTCTTCTAAAGCATTATTGTTGTATCAGTCACAGCAGCATTAATAATGCCTGCAGTTACTGATAATTTCCCTGTGTTTCAAATTTTGCTAAAGCAAACCAGAGACATGGAGCTGCTATTGGCATTTAGGCATAGAAAATAAATATACTTTTGCTCCCAAATAAAGACTGTCTTAGGCAACAAATTTATAGCAATCTCCCATGTAGTCTCAGTGTTCTTTTCCCTGGCTGTCTTCATTCCTAGTTAATGGGCAGAGAGACGTGGTACTGAAGAGTCTTATAAAGTTGAATTTTTCAATTAGATTACTTTTTCCAGATTGGGCACAATTTTCAGAGGTGGGAGTTGGGGAATTGGTGAATATCTGTAGAGATCAACTTTTAAAAAAAGGAACATATGAATGTGAATATTTTTTTTTTCTTTTTTAAATATTCCAGCAGGTCTCTTTTTTTTTTCTTTTTTTTTTTTTTTTTTTTTTAGGAAAGTCTTTGAATGTAGACTGTGTAAATACTTTGAGAATGATCAAAACTATTAATGCTTCATTGATTTCCTCCATTGACTTGTCCTTTAGATATTTAATCTCTTCTTTCTAAAAAGTGTGTATTTTTCTGTTTCAAAAGCAGCCTCCCACTGTCCTTTGCATAGCGGGAAGCATCTCCCGCTGGTTTTCTGTTGCTTTGCCAGCCTTGAGACTTTGCTTTCAAGGGCGGTTGAACGCTTTGGACTTTTCCTGTCCTTCTGCTGGCATCAGTGGAGTTGGGGAGCGGACTCCCCATTGCACACTCAACTTTGTGCCTGGCCTTGGCCATCCAAGCCATTTATTCTGTTTTGCCTGAAGAGTGCATGCTACAATCCCATGGCTTCATTGCTGAACCCATGGCAGGAGCTCACTGAAAGGAATCATAGAGGTCTCCTGGATACTCCCTGTCCTGCATGCTTTTTTCTGTACCTCGTTTCTCTTTACTTATGCTAGTTGTAATAATGTTTTTAGATGATCACTGGTGATGAGGGTTTTTTTGAAGTAACAGTTGCTCTAAAAAATTGCTTGAACTGCATCTGTTTTACAGAGTTCTGTAATAATTCTGGTTTTAATAATACATTTCACTTTAAAAGAAAAAAAAGATATAAAAATGAGAAATCGTCAGCTGTTCTAGGATCTGCACAGGGACTGTGTTTTTGAACTTCTGAAACAACTTGTTAAGTTGAACTCCTGAGAAACAAAGTGATTTGACTCATTACTTATATTTAGTATCATTACCTACTGCATTAGGTTCCGTTTTCTTCCGAGCATTAATGTTTTTGGTCAGGAAGGTTAACAGGGAAAACGCCCCGCAGAAGGCATTTTTGTGCTTATCAGGGGGCAAATGCATGGAAAACATCGCTTTGCTGGGTGTCAACTTTCTTCTTTTTTCTTTTTTTTTTTTTTTTTTTTTTTTAAAAAAAAGTCTGTAGAAGGACGGGTATTCAAGGGTGGGGAGAGGATGTCCTTCCTTTTTGGTAAAGCCTGTAAAATTGGAGGTGCTAGTAGATCCTTAGTGAAAATGTGACCTGAAATCACAAAACCCTCTTTATGTCTTGATGCAGAATTGCGTATCATAAGCATATTACACTTATATGAGATCCCAAGCTTAAAATAATTCCTGCTATCCTAGCTACCCAATGTGATAATTTCTCTGCTTTTGAGTATATTTGTTACTGAAGCAAAACTCTAATTATATGTAATATTAAAAATATGGTTGACCATGTATTTTTGTTAGGAACAAGCTTTTACTATGACTTTGTATAATCACATGGCAAACAAAGGAGAGATACCCAGCTTTAAGGTGCTGCTTGTGAAGCTTTAGACTAAAGCATTAAAGCTGTGAAGATTATTTGAAAGTCCTAGCTGCCAAGAGAGCCATAAACCTGGGCAGGCTCAGCTGGGGAAACTGTATGACTCCTTGCATTTCTGGAACCAGGTAAGGAGATGTAATCGGGTTTCACCGTAGAAGAGTAAAACATACCATTCAGTTTGGTGTGTAAAAGATGAAAGCTCCTTATACTGGGGAAATGGGGTTGAAAGTCAAAGTGAGTGGAAGAGTGTTTTGCTGGTCTGAAGCCTGTGTGCTGCTCTTCGTTGTCCCTGTATCCCGTCTCTGTGTGGTACAGCGTTGGTTTATCCCAGAAAACCTCTTCAAGGGGTTAACTGACCAGACTCTTCTTTTTATGTGACCTTAAATAGATACCACATTCAGGACCATTTTTCTTCTCATTATGGGATGTGAGAAGCAGCAGAGCTGCTATCGTGTTTTTCCCTTTCTGAAAACGTGAAGGGCTATGACTCCTCAGAGTGCAGTTGGTGGAAGCAGCAATGTTTTCTTTCCCTCGCTCCCAAGTGGTCTCATCCTGGGGCTTGTTATTTTTATTACGTGGAACTCCCTCCATAACCAGGCTGAGGAACCCCTGTTGCCTGAAGTAATCGCTCTTTAAATTGATAGAAATTTGAGGCATCGTGCAAAGTCTTGCAGCATCTCCTGAGATTCCCCATGATAATCGTATCATCCTGCCAAGGAACCCCTGTTAATATTCATGCAGTAATTGTTTCAGTACTTGGCAGGCGCGAGGGCGTTAATGTGAAGCCTTCTTCGGCTGACGCATATTAAAGAAATGATTTGTGTTTTGTACTGTAGCAGTGATTTCATTACACTTGAACAATGACATTCTGGATGTCTTTCGGTAGATGTGCACATAAACACTTGTATTGAGGCATTTAGCTGGCATATTGGACTACATGAGCCTCACGCTGTCATGTGCACAGATCAGTTTCCCAAACGGGACTCGCACAGTGTTAGTGCTGATTACGAGTGAGCTTCCTGACCTCTCAAGGACTACTCAAGAGATTGGGGATGGTCCCACACTGTCCGTGGGTGTGCGCATGTATATGCACGTATTGTGGCATGGTATATGTCTATGTGGCTGGGCAGTCTTAAGTCCAGTCCATGTGGACTCAATATTTTGTTGTTGGAGACAGTTAAGGTTTTGGGTTTGGTTTGGTTTTTTGAATCATCATGTTATAGACAGAGGTTGATCACAGGGCCCACTTGAAAGATTAACAGGGAAGAGTTTGGCAGAATAACAGCTTGCATGACCAGTTCCGTACCTGTATCTCAGAAGCTGTCAGGAGAGAAGACTGAGAGCCAGTATCTGGATGAAAACTTCTGGCAGGGCACGGGCCAGCTGCGGCACACAGGACGGCTGCTGCTGGTCAAGTGAAGGGGAGCAAGCATGGAGGGATGCTTTCGCAGTCAAACTCTTAGGTGCTAGCATGTTGTTTCTGGTTAAATGGAAATGAAGGTTTGAAACTGTGTCCAGTTCTTTCATAATGAAGTGTTGCTTTTTAAGTTTGGATAGCAGAACAAGGAGAAGCAGCCCTTTGGCAGAAGACTGATGGGCTTGCACACTGATTGCCCTGTGCTCCCCTGCTTGTCTGTAACTGGACTTCTCTCTCTTATGTGGATGGTTGTTGTGAGACTTGTCCCTTGTACCCTAGGAAGATTCATGTGAAGTCTCTGATTTTAAGAGCAGCTCTATCTCTTTTTTGACCCCAACCCCTTGATCTCGCAGTTACATGCCTTAAGGGATAGCAGCAATTTAATTTTACTTTGCTTTTATGAGAATTTGATTTGTGTTGAAAGACAGGGTGGAAAGAGGAGGGGAGGAGGTGGACTGTGGAATCTGCTGTTGCCATATTAAGACAGTAAGAAAAAATAGGGGGATCGTTTAGTAGCCAACTTTGCAAGGTGGTAATAAAAAGGATGTTTGTTGAATAGTTGCAGATCTTCCACTGTTTCAGCTTACATGTAATAAAGCTCTTTTGTGAGATAAGTGGTCTTTGATAGAAAGATAAATAACATGCATCTGTCTGAAAAGGCATAAGATGAAAGCTCTTTCAGACAGGCACTTCTTGTCATCTTGGGGCTAAGTATTGCCAAGCTGCCAGCTCCTCTTCACTCAGCCTTTTGTGCTAGCCACTGTGCGGCTTAGTTTGAGAAACCACACAGTGGTCAGGCACTGTTTCATTAGTGTTATCAATAAAGATACTGGCTGCTGAATGTCCCAGACCAAGAACTACTATAACTTTGGCATACTTTCAGAGGCGAGGAAAAGTTTCTAGTGCTGCAAAGGCACATGCATCTCAGTCTTTCATGCCGTAAACAGTTGGGGAGAAGTCCACCAGACTTGCATTTTCCAGCAGCTGGGCTGCTGCGAGCAGAAAGGCTACTATGGCTGTGTCCCAGACAAGGGTGAGGATGGTGACTGTTTGACTGATCCTTGGTGATGGACCAAAGCTGCCCTGTCCATCCTCCCTTTTCCCTTCTTCCAAGGATGCCTGGATGCAGCAGGCCTCCCTGATGGCAAGGCTTGCAGGTTTGGAGGGCTGCTGCTGCAGCCCGTTGCAACAGGAGAGGATGGGCAGTAGTCTGGTGTCTGGCTTGCTCCCTCCGCAGACCAGGCAGGACACTCTGCAGAGCCACCTGGCTTGGCACAGTGTGCAGGAGGGCACCTGTGAGGGAAGCAGTAGGCAGAAGTGGCTTCTGCTGTCTCTCTCCTGGGCTCTGCTTGCCCTTGCTCATCCTGCCTGCCAAGTGCATGGGCCTGCTGGAGATCCGGTGGAGTGGTCAAAGCCATCGTCGTCTTCCTTTGGAGCATTTTGGATCAGGAGAGCTTGACCTGCCTGCCCTCTTATCCATCAAGAGAGCGTTTTGTTGCCAGCAATGGGTCAAATGTTAGAGCCCTCTGGGTTTGTGCAAAAGGGGTTGGTGGCATGCCTGATGCATGCTGGTGGTGTGTTCTCCAGTTTGCTCAGAGGTGTGAGTTAAATGCCTCAAAATGGTGGAGAAAACCCACTGAAGACTAAAGGAGCCTGAAGCTATGTGGGGTGAGGTGGAGATCTCTCAAAACACAAGTTGGCTGTTTATGAAACACAGTTGGAGAGGATGCAGTTGACTCCTGCCTAATCCCTGCACACACAGTTGCTCCTGCCAGGCTGACCTTGTTCCTGAGAGCTGGTGGCTGGCTTGTAGAGCAGGGCTGGTAGCCCTGGCCATGTGGTCTGACCCAGACACAAGCTAAGCATCCCTCACCTGCTTGTTCGTGGCACCTATGCTGCAAGGTGCAGCAGTTGTAGCTGGTGGTGCCTCTTCTGGGGCTTGTTTCTGCATCTGCCTCCGCCTTCTTTGCCTTCTGTCCCCTGGAGTGACACAAACACTTCTCAAGTCTTTTCGTCCAGGCACTTGGAAAGCTTAAGGGACGCTTCGTACTGGAAATCCAGGAGACCTCTCCAGAGGAGGAAGCAGGGTCTCCTGTTTGTCTTGAGTTATTCTGTCACAACAATGGCTTCAGAATTTGCCTAATTTAAAAGCTAGTTTTAATCTGATGGGAAGATGTTTGTACATTTAAAATAGTTATTCCTTGCTGGAGCCACTCCCTTCTTTTGTCCTTCTCTGCTGGACTTTTCGGCTTTGCTTAGCTAATATGCAGTGCTTGTTTACAGCAGAGATATTGGAGCATGAAGAAGGAAGTCGGTACGTTTAATACTGATTTGGTTCCAAGCTTCCTGTGCGTGCACGTGTGTGTGTGTGTGTGTATGTGTTTTCAGCCTTATTCATCCAGACGCTGTACAGCCTCGGTAGAGAAAGTCAAGGGGCTGGTGGAGGCACAGAGACTAGATGCAGGCGGTTTGTTTTTTTTTTTTAACTCTTCCACGCAGTTTGGTCCTGAGCAGGTTTAGACAACGCGGGTAAAAATTCCAGTATGGCAAGCCTGGTAAGGAAGGTGCTAGTGCAGACAAAGCCGTTGAGTGGTGAGTATGAGAAACATTTTGCCTGATGGGAAAGATAACTGATCAGAAAGTGTTGGTTTAGGTGCCTAGGAGGAGAGACGCCGTAGTCGGCAGAGACCTGCTGGGTATTGTTGTTTTCGTCTTCCATTTCCAGTGTGAGATAGCTACCTGGAAATGCCAAAACCTTTGTCCATGGAGAAGATGGTTATCCACAGGAATGCACTCGTTATGGGGCATGGTCACATTTAAAGTCTGTTCCTTAGCCGGCCCAAGGATTTCTGCCTTAGCTTGGCTAAATAACAGCAGCAGTCTGTATAAGTAAGGTGGTTTTTAATTCAGGAGGTTTTGGGGGGAGTGGGGAGCTTGCAGGAGACAGGCATCTCGGGAGCATATAAACTGTTGTGTCAGTTGTGACTGTACCAAAAGATGGGATTGAGAAGAAAAGAATGCTAATAAACTGTAGGAGAAACAATTTTACTGCTTTATTTTTATTCTTTTAATTTGGTGGTAAGTACCTAACTGGATTTCAGTAAGGTGCTCTCGTGTTGCAGCGGTTACAGAAAGCAGCAGCAGCAGTGTTGTGTATTTTGGATTTTAAAATATTCCAGTAGCTGCACCAGCCTGTGCCTGGGGTTTTTCATTTAAATTTATGGTGTTTATTCAGCTCTTAATTGTGCAAATTAGAATAATTACAGAGTGTGATTATATGTGTACCTGGTGAGTGTTTTTAAGTGGCTGGCTCAAATTTCATGAATTTATTTTATTAGCCTTGTGTCTTTCTGGTGCAAGCGTCCTTTCTTCGTGCTGCTGTTCTGCAAAGCAAACATCATAAACTGCCACAGCAGGAAACAATTTTTGCAGCGGCATATCTGAGTGAATCAATCTTTAATATGGCAGAAGGCTCTTCAATAACTCGGGCTAATTAGGACTGATTCGGTGAGTTATGGGAGACTGAAACAACCCTCCCCAAGCACAGCAACTTCTTTCTGCTCCAGGATTTGGCAAGGACAGGAGGGCACAATTTGAGCCATGTGGGGTCAGGTTTGTGCAAGTGCCAATTTTATAAATGTATAAAATTTAATGAAAGGTTGCTCTTGGAAAATAGAACTTTTGTGTGAGTTACTGGCTGCTGCTCATCTTTCCCAAGGCTGCAACTGAGCCTGTATTTGTGGAGGAGATAGTTCAGACAGATGTAAGCAGTGTCTCCTGTGTAGAAGTTATGGACTGGATGTGCAAAGTACTGGTTTGGCCTTTGCTGGGAAAGAGATCTTGTTGGCAAATGCTATTGCCTTCTAGCCCAAATTTACTAGTCTCTCTTTGCTCACTCAATACTTCCCAGAAAACATGAATTTCTGCCTCTAGGAAAAAGGGAGGTATCACTTGAAACAGAGTAATCTCCTTGATTACGTTGTGACAGACATGGCATGACAAATACAGGAAGCTGAAGAGGAGAATTCCCTGATCTCTCTGTAAATAACTTGGGACTTTGGGTAAATTAACCAGTCTTTACAAAAAGAAACTGAGTGAAAATAAATAAATATATATATTTCCTTGCTTCAGAGATGAGGAGATTGGAATGATTCTAGTTGAAATTTCACTTGGAAAAAAGGCAGTCTGAGAATTAATAAAGAGGGGTTTTCTGTAGAGAAGTCTAGCAGTTATTAAATGACTAGAGCATACATCTACCTTGCATAGATTTCTTCAGAGAAGTTTTAGCCCATCAATGTTTGAAGGCACAATTCTTTGATGAGGGAAACATAGCCAATAGGGAAACATGTAATAAGCATTGGCTTGTTAACTTTCAGCATGATTTCAGAACCTCTGGAGAGATTTTTTTAGACTTAAATCTCATGATTTATGCTGTGGGGGTGTGTGTTAAATGTGGTTTTTTAAATACCTGCAGGATGTTAGGAAGTCCAGGATGCCAGGAGAATGGTATGAAATACAGCTGGCGGGAGGGTGACCCCAGAGGAGGCATACCCATTGGAAAACTACTTGGATGGGGTGTATAAATACGAGCACTCATTCTGCCCCATGGAAGGTGTGTGCTTGAAGCCAGTTTGGTTTCTTCATTTGGGGAGGTTGGGAGCTGAGACCTCAGTTCTATAATCCCAGTTTACCGCCCAGATCTTCGTACTAGTGCGTGGATAAAAGGAACACCGCAGTGAGTGGTCAGGTGGAAAAAGAAATGGCACGGGAAGGAAACAGTATAAAGAAGCATAAAGGACACTTACAGTATTTATTTTCCAGTGTTTAAAGTATGGGGATCAGCAAGAATATAGATCTACACCTTATTCTGTGTTACAACATGTAATTCTGGCAGAAGAAGAGTCTGCAGCAAAATAGGCTGATGAACATTTTGTCTTCGCTATGTAGGTTCTGTGTCTAATTACCACTCTTTTTTATTTAACTCTTCTCTTGCCATTAAAAATAAAATCTTTTCGTTCATTCTTAGTTCCTAGTGAGAGATTTACTTACAGGATATCTGAAAGTGATCTTGGGTTTGCGTATCCTGAATTTATGCATTTGCTTAGCCACCACAACTCGCAGCAGCTTTCAGGGATTGCAGGATTAATGAACTAAATGAAAGAACATCAGTCTTTAGAATGGACTTCTAAAGGGTGAGTTATGTGTAAGAATAGACATGGTCAGAGGCTATTTCAGCAGGAGTTATATTCCACTTTCTTTAAGACAGTTGGTTTTTTAATGACCCCTCTTTATGTTTAAGGTTGGTTATGGTAGAGGACTTGTGAACACTTCATGAAGTGGTGGTGAAACTGAACATCCTAAGGTTTTGATCTTTATTTAAAACAAAAGGTTATAAAAAGTCAAGATCAAAGTAGGCAAATGGCATTTTGACAGCTTAACAAATGCTATTGTATTTACTTCTCCTCTCCTGAGATCCCTGTTACTTTGAAAATACTGTGTAATTTGCCTGTCTGCTGGTCTACAACTGCAGGAGAAAATGCAAATCGTTTTTTAGATTTGAGATAAACTGAAATGAGCTTGAGCCATGCCCTACCTAAAGAAACATTTAAGTCAACTGAAATCGGCTGTTCTTTAACATCATTGTTTGCCTTGTAAAATACATAAATACAAACTGTGTGGAAAACTCGACACATTAAAGAACAGCAAAGTAGCAAAAACTGATAAAAAAGGATGTAGCTAAGCGGTATCCTTTTTCTAACTATATGCTGCGTTTCCTTTTAGTTAACATTTAAAATGATGCTCATTATTTCAGCTGCATTGCCACAAATGATGCTGCCATATCATCTGAAGATTGTGCAAGATGATGTTGTATGCAAGAAGTTGTTAAATGAAAGTTAAAGTTGTCACATCAAAGCTCTCAAATACCAGAAAAGTAACAGCCTTAATGATTGCAGCATCTTAACATTACTTTCTTTTGGCAGGTAAATAATGGTAGTCTAACAGGAATCTCCGGTACCTCAGAGAATTTTTTTTTAAGCATGAGGAATACCTTATATCTGAGACTGCTGAGGATGATACACTGGGGACCTTTACAGTAAATGGCCACAAATAAAACAGTATAACTTTTAAAGGTGGTGGCCACTAAGCTGTCATATCAGAATGCTGTGGCTAAGGGAGCTTCAGTATTAATCACCTGAGTGCAGTGACATTCATGCTGCCAGTTCAAGTGAGCATGCTGTAGAACATATTTACTAACAAAAGCATCTCACTTAATGAAAATCTTGCAGTATAGGTGTTGGAAATATTTGAAGTCTGGTTTGGATTTAGTAATGCTGTATTCTTCTGTCATGGAGCTGTCAGAATCCTCTCTTCAGAAAGTCTTTTAGTGTTCTTTTTAAAAAAAAAAACACAAAAAAACCCTGTTTAAAAATAACGTGGCATTACCTTGTGTATTCATTGTTCTTATAAACCTTCTAGCTAAGCACAGAATGTTGTGTGTTATTTCCTCTGCAGACAGATAATTGCACTAGGGAGGGGAAATTGAGCAGTGTAAAGTACAAAATCTTAAATAGTGTATATAATTTCCTATTTCTGTTTACTGGGAATTTAATATATCTTTTCTTTCTAATTATTTGAAATAATGAAAACACTTTAGCCTCTAAAAAGCAAAGTTGTCATTTGTAATAAATCACTTAATATTGTCTCTGAAGATACCTTATATTAAAAGTAAACTTTTTCCTGTTCTTTGTATCTTGGTATCTCCTCTTCGCTGCAAATAACCAATGGACTGCAATAAGGCTACTTGTACTGTTCCACAGTCGCTTTTCTTTGTGGAAGTAAATTTTCAGTCCCTTTCTGACATGACAAAATAGGGTATTTCTTTATTCCCGGAGTGCAAGTCGTACTCTCTGACAGTTCTGCAGACCAGGCTTTCCTTTCTAGCTCTGCAATAGATTCAGGCTTAGATTCTCCACAAGATAATTAAGAGTTCCACGTTGTAGTCTTTCCAGCTTTAAAAACTGGACTAGTAATACTCTTTAGTATCCTCTCCGTGGTTTTGCTCTGAGAGTTGCAGTAGACGGAGCACTCTGTCAAGTGTATTTCTGAGTTCTGGAGATCTCTGCATTCTCCATCACACGCTGTAGATACCTGACTGTTTTGAGACAGGCTTTTTTAGTGATCAATAGAATTTTTCCAAAGAATTAATTCCAAACTGAATTAAGCCATACCAGGGGAAAGCCACTGTTATTCTGAATGGGGGAGGTTTTTTTTAAGTGTTTCGTTATCTGTGTTAAATTATTTTAATTGCTGAACACAATCAGTTTTTTGATATCCCTGTGTTTATCCACCTAAGGTTCACAGAGGGTGGTCATAATATCATCTGTGACATGAAGCTATTTTGCCTCCTGTTAACCAGCTCCACTACTACCACTATGTAAATAAACACCAATTATTGCTGATGGTATAAACACTTAAAGCATTTGGGTTCACTTGTCAGTATCTTCTGCTATTATCATGATTAAATTTGCAATCCTGAGAGTTGTTATCAGATAACAGTAAGGGAGAGAATTAGTTTTGAAAATGAGATTTCCAGTCTTAGTAGGGCCTGGGAGGAGATAACAAATTAGATGATAGTTTAGGTAGAAGGAAGAGTGAATTTAAACTTTGAGTTCATTTAATACTGAAAGTTGCTCTAGGGCTGAAAGTGGTAATTAGGCTAGTCAGAAAAAGTACAAACATGAATTTCCTGCCTGTGTCTGTAGATTTTAAAGCTTTAAAAGTCCCTGTATGAATCTTTCAACTTTACCTGTTACTTTCTGGGACAATCACAGGCAGCAACTAGTTCTTCTCTGAGCTAAATTCAACTTTTTCCTGAGTAAGTGCTCAAAAATAACTACCCTTGCTAAATTACAGCTTTCTAGCTGTCAGATTTCAAGAGCTCTACATCAATCGTCAAATTTTTATGGCCAGGTAATGGCAGCATTAGACCTATGTACGTCAGAAGAAGCTGCAGTGGAATTTCTCTGCTGCTTCTTTAGTCCTTCTGGAATCCCTCAAGTTAAGAGCTTGAGATAATAAATACATGTTTCTTCCTTCTCTTCCCTTCCCCTTCCTCTCTATGTCATGTTTCTCGTCTTACTCCTGGCTCTAAATTTCTGAGCTTTAAATATACATTTATTCCTTCTTTTTCTTTAGTGAGAAATTGTGTTGTATGCCACTAATCTCTTTTGTATTGCTGCATTGGGTTTTCATTCTGCTTAATTTTCCCAGTAGTGTAGTTTGTGGTTATTGGCTTCAGTTGTTTCACCAGGAATCCTTGCATTTAATTATATTGCATTTAATAATGGAAAAAAGAATGTGAGAACAGTGATTCACCCACCCCCACCCCCCCAGCTTTGCTGGGATTACCCAGAAATTGCCACCTTCTCATTCATTCAGAAATTCCCTTAACTATCTAGTACAAAATTTAGAGATCTTAATGGTAAAGGAGCTGAAGCTCTCATTTTAATATTTGTCTCATTGCCAACTTTAAAAAGCAATAAAAAGAGAAAAATTAGTGTTGGAATAGATATTTTTTGCATTGTTAAATCTATTGAACTGTAATTCATTTGAGAGTCTAGAGTTGTGATTATGAGAAGGACTTTCAAAAATGAACTGAAAGCAGAGGTACAGGTGGGTGAACTCTCCTGTTAACTTCAGTGACATGCAATCTGTTAAAATCCCTATAGATTGGAATGGAATGGATATGGACTATTCAGCTGTGAAAAATACAGTGAATACAACAGGAAAACTTGTGTGATTTAATCCATCTGTTGGTTGTGTTTGATAATTGTTACGTGGGAAGAGCAGAGAGGACAGTGAGTGGAACAAGTAAGTGAAAAAAAACAGTAGGGTAGAAGAATGAAGGACAGGAATAAAACCAACTATTTTGCCAGTGAATGTGACAAAAAGATTCTGAATAAGGAGCTGATGTGCAATCATCTCTGTATAAATCTTGCAGTATTTCTGGAAAACTTTTTGTAGACTTGAAATTCCGCTGTAGACTGATTTCAGTAACAAAGTCAGTTTAAGAGGTATTTGTCTGTCTTCTCCCACCTTTGCTACAGGTTCCTTGGATGTGCTGCCTTAAACTGTGGAGTTGTAAACCCACAGTCACCAAAGTGAAAGGTTTTAAACAGCTCAGGACAACGAAATGCTCCCACAAGGTCACCTCATAGCCAGAACTTCTGCAGGGTACAACAGCAGCCTGGTGTGAGCAATGAGATTTGGATTTGTTTGTGTTTGCTTGTACTTCTGTGATCCAGGATACACAAGTAAATATCAAGTTGATTCTCTCTGGACTTGATGGTCATAACCATCCTCCTTCTGTCAAGATGACCATTGCAGCTTTGCAAACTTGGTCTCTCTGTACCTGAATTTCCACCCAAACCACTAAGACATGCTAAATTGGGTGTATGTTCTAAGATTTGAATGTGGTCTAATGGATTGGCAGGAAATGTGAATTTTTGTTCGCTTGACAAAAGAAACATTTAATTTAGGCACACTGAAAGTTTGCAAAATGGTTAGGATTTGGGGGGAAAGTGTGGGAGATCCCGTACCCCGTCTTGTGAGTATACAGTGAGTCATGGTATCTGCTCTGGGAACAGAGCATTCTACTTCTTAGCTGGTTGGGGAACTTCTTTCTGTGTATGGAACAAAGCAAGTAAGAAAATACAAAAAAAGAGTTTATGCCTTCTGTGCATGAGAAATAGAGCCCATATGTCAACTTCAGTGACCCAGAAAGGAAAGGCAAGGAAGCTAAAAGAAAGCTTGTTAAAATATTTTGTATCTAAAAAGTGTATAAAGTTTATTTTAAATATCAACAATTAAACCTGTCTTAAGTGTAAGAGCGACGGTGTGTTTACTGTAGGAAAGTAAATATCTATAGCATTATGAGCTCTTTCCAACACTTTGGTATCAAGAATTTCTTGTTGATCTGTGAGAGCCCAAGTCAAAAAGTTGGATGGCAGGATACTCAACTTCCCATGGTGATGTCGCTGCGTCTGGTAGATGAATATATTGCACTCTGCAGAAGTTCAGTGAAGTTATGAATGATAGAAGGTGAGACCTGAGACTTCTTGCAAGTTTAAGAATTAAATATTCTAAACCTCTTTATTGAAAACGTTATCTCAGTGGTCCTAGAAACTAACCTGTCTTGCACACTTTCTATTCTGGCTCCCATATTCATCAGTTGTGAGAAGTTCAGAAGTAGGTTTGACAGGTCAGTTTAAAACACTAATACATGCATTAAAAAATACCCCAAACCAAACCACAACTTATTAAACTTTTAAGGTGATTTGTTAAGGATTATCTTGAGGATTGTCTTTTTATATTTAATTGCAGCAAATTATATTCCATGAGGGGTTTATATTTTAAGAAGATAAGCTCTGATTTATCCCTGTTTTTTTATTTCTTGTGTTCTAGCTTATTCCAGAGTAATACTTGGTTTTCTTCTGTCAGTTTTTTAGATGGTCAACAAGATAAAAGAAGGACTTGATAGCTTGACAGCATTTCAGAGAGGTGAAACTTGGTTATTTTGGTTTTGTTTCAGCTGTCCTCATGTCCCTATGTGTATATTTACACAGGGAGGTGATTTTTGGCCTCTGTTGCTGGCAATCATGCCAACGGTGTGATGGTAAAACCATGCGACTTCTCCCTGAGCCTCAAAATTGTGTGTCAATCCTGTGCCACCTTTTAGCGTGAAGCTATTGGTGCCTCGCTCTGCCATTGGGATACAGGAGGGCACAGCCGCTCCTAAGCAGGAGCCCAAGGTATGGTTTGGAAAGGAGACTTTTAAGTGTGCTCCGCCACCTTTCCTACTTTTCCACGTCTGGTGGGAGCAGGAGCTAACTGGGTCCCTGTCCCCCTCACCCCCTCCTACAGTGGGGTTGCAAGTGGGGAGAGAGTTGTTCTGAACTTTGGGGTCTATTCCTTCCCTTTTAACCGTCTCTACCCCAAAATTCTTCTGGCTGGTGGTGGTAAGAAGAGAGACTCGGTTTTTGCAGGAGGCCTGGCCAGTTAGTCTTTGTTTTAGAGATGAGAAGTGTAGGAGGAGCTTTACTGACCCTAAGACCTGATCTGGGTTTTCATAGTGAAAAAAATGGAGGCACTGGTACGGGATAAGAATTTGCACATTACCCAAACAAGTAGTATAGCCCCAAGCTTGCGCAGAGTCAACCTACAGGGCTTTTTTTCTGTTGTAGCATTCCTGTGAGATCTGACGTCGGCATTGTCCTGTTCCATCCTCGCTTGCTGTGAAGTGAGAAGGGAACAGGAAACGAAGGCCTTGTATTCATCTCATGTGGTGGTGTTGGGAATGCCAAATTGGGAGGATTTCCTGGCCTTTCTTGTTTTTTTGGAAAGAAGAAAACAAAACTTTAAGGCAAAAAAAAAAAAAAAAAATCCTTGTTCTGTCTGTCTCTTCCCTTGCCACTCCCCACCACTTCTGCCTCGTGCATCGCCAGCCCAGGGCGGAATGTTTCCAGGCTCCTTTTTGAAGATATTTATAAATAAGTTGAGCTCCATATGTTTGGTTTTTTCCCAGATGATTTCTTTACTGTAAGTCATTGTATTTCTGTATAATTGATCTATGCATGGCAACTTGCATCTAGGGAGGGAAGTCACAAATGGGTTTGGCCTGTGCTGTGCAAGCATGGAGAAAGGAAATAAAAAAATAGTTTGACAATAACCCTAGCAATGATAGCTGGAGAGAGAAACTTGTTAAAACAATTACAACTTAGTTTTAACTTGTTTTGAAACAGTAAGAATAAATGTGCTACGTAACTGTTATGAACTAAAACAGAGGGGGGAATAGTAGGCACAGATTTCTCCCCGCTAGCCTCAGCCTGCCCAGCAAAATTGAGCTTTACTTTTATAAATATCAATAGATCAAGAACAGCAAAGCACTTTGTCATGAGTATTTTTAGCAAGAAGGAAAAGCATTTCAGTGGTGGTCCTTCCCATACGTTATGGTTATACATTGCATTACCTTGGTATGCTTCAGAACAAATCAAGATTTCAGGTTCAGTGTCCTCAGTATGTAGATTTTGTTTCCCAACACAAAAGGGGTGAATTCTACTTGTTCCTATGTGGTTTGGGGAAAGAGGGAATGTGTGGCTGGATGTGTGCTGCAGTCAGGAATATCTGTGGTGGAAAAATATCAGCTACAGCAGGACGGGGGGAACAAATGCCCTGCCGTATCCCATGTAAGAAGATTAGGTTAATACTTCAGCATGGATTTAGCAAAAATTAGAAAGGATAATGCTGGATTAATTCACACACGTCTAGTTTCTGTAGCACAATGACAAAACAAAACTGGTAATAGTCTAAAAATTTAACCCTGAGTAAAAGAACTTTCTCCTCCTCCTTTTTAGCTCGTTCCCCCTCCTCCCCTCATTTCCTGCTCAGGCACCCGAAGTTGGAAACTTAGAGTGGGTTTTGAATGGGATGATCCCCCCCGCCCCATACCTTCATTAAAAAAAAAAATAAAAATATATATATATACACACACACACACAAAAAATCCCTGTTTCTGTAGCTGTGACTCAGTCCTGCGGTGCCTATCTGCCTTGTGTCAGGCATGGGGCTGGCTGGGGGAAGCAGAGTATGCACATACCCAAACCGTGATGCAAGCTTTGAAATTGGACCAAGTGCACTCGTAGCATCAAATGTGCCGGATCACGCTGCGTTTCCAGTAACAGCCAGAGCTCTCTTGGCTCCGAGTGGGAAAGTGGTCAGGCAGGCTGAAAAGGGGGGAGAGGCCAAATTGCACATTCATTGGATAATTAGGTAAACAGTAAATATGAGAAGTCTGTCTCCTACTCAAAGTCCATTGTTTTTTCCTAAAAGTCTATATTTAGATTTGGCAGCCAGATTTATCACAATAATTGGTGCATTGTTTAAACAAGGTCACTGATGTGTGTGTATGTTTATCTCTGCTTAACTGAATTGCTTATTTGAAGTAGAAATACCTTCAAAAATATTATGCAGACCACTTGAAAACTTGCATGCTTGACTCCTGAGGCACATGGTCTTTATTAGAAAATAGATGCAATTATTCACATTCGGTTTTGCAGCTTGAAGTCCTGAGAGATTTGTACATAAAACTGTGGAGATTTGATTACATCCTGATTTCATGTCTCACTGGTATATGAGTGTTTCACACGTGTAAAAACGTTTTTATAAGGCATATATTATAATAAGTCACTAAGTGAAGCCATACGAGCGCTGTCCTGCCTATTGGAATTGGAATACACATGTTCTTTAATTTAGTCTGGCTTCGGTGGTTGCTTATGTATTTATAAAAGCCAACGTGGCTTTGTGTTTTATATTTAGAGCAAATACTTCTGGCTTGTTGGCAGGTTGGTTTGAAACTTCAGGATACAATTTCAAAGTCGGACCTTATTGTTCACAGCAGTTCTGCACCGCTCAGTGAGGATGCAGCAGAGTTTACTAATACTGCTAGGGTGGTCAAGGTAAAAATAGCAAATAACAGCTCATTTTCCCTTTCATTGACGAAGTGAGGAAACACGAAGGCCTTGAGGAAGAATGTTTTAATCAAGTAACTTTTTTGACAATAGTTGCACATCAAGAGAGGGTGGGACAAAAGTATCTTTACTGAAACCACTGCCTCCTATGACCTTGGTCGCAGCTGGGTATGGGCAGGTCATTTCACAGGACTGGCAGTAATTTGTTTTGTGGACAATTAGTGGTTTCTTTCTGAAAGCTAGTTTATTTGTTGGTGTGATTGCTGTGATGGTAGCACCCTAAAGAGGCTTGTGCTATCTGAGGGTTTAAATAAAAAGCGTTTAAGAAATACCAACTGGAGTGGATTTTGCTCTAAGCAAGAGGATGCAGCACGGGGCTTGTTTTTTGGGGGTTTTTTTTTCCCTAGTCCTGTTAAACCTTTTGGTTAAAATTTCCACTTTTGCAATGGAAATAATTGTGAATATTCTTTTAAGGAGCTTGGTGAACAGTGGCTGTCCTCTGGAAGTGCTGCTTGTGCAGACTTACAAATGGGACTTTGCACACTTAATTTGGAAAGGATTGACCTCAGAAATAGGCAGTTTTGTCATCTGGTAATCCAGCATTCACACCTAATGAAACAAAACCAAAGTCATTTTGGAATTTGAAAGAGACGTAGTCTCTGGTACAGTAATAATGAATGAAAAGACACAAAAGAAATGAAGTGCTTGTGTCGTTGGCATGGCTCACTGTTGAGTGCAGTTTGAGGACTGGGCTTTGGTCTCCCTGCCCAGCTGCCACACAGAGAGCGGTCCTCAGAAGGACAGTTTTAATGGCTGGGGACTCTGCCTGGGATGTTATGACTCGTGCTTTGTGTAAATCCTTTTTCATGTCCAGTTCTTTCTTTTTTGTTCTGTAGTGAGAAGGTGTGTGCATGTGTCAGAAATTTGTTCCGTAAATAGTCTCTGAAAGAGAAATTCTGTTCCCTCCTTCCTCTTTCTTCAAAGGTTGAAATTATTCTGTATCTTTCTTTTTTTGGGAGAGCCTCTTTTGTATGTGTTACCATCAAACATACTTTAATACTAACTTTTAAGGGTTTAATCTAAATTCTCAGTTCAGGCTCGGTGTTAGGATGTACAGGTTCATCTCTCAGAGATCACACGGTGTTATCGCAAGCAGTGTCCTGTACTGGACATCTTTAATCACAAACACAGTTACAAACACAGACTTAGATTTAGTCAAAGAGGTTGTGCTCCTTTCTTTCCTCTAGTCTTGGGCTGTTTCAGTGCCCGCAGGTCACCTTGCTTCATCTTTTGGCTCTGCACGCTGTTGTCAGTTGTGAAATCTCCTCCAGCCCTGGCGCCAGGCTTGTAGCTGGCTTGGGCTGGCAGAAAGTATGTCTTCCTTTCAGTGCTTCATCACTGTCCCTGACGTCTGGCTTTTGCACTTATTCAAGATTGTTTCTGACAGACAACCTGCGGAGAAAGAACTCTTCTGGTTGGAAGGTCATTTAAATTTAATAACTGCTCTTTTTTCTCCCCCTCATCTCTTTTTCCTTCACTTTTGGTTGTTTCTTTTACTACTTTTCTCCATGTGGTGTGTAAGTAGTTAGTGCTACAGTAACCAGAATTTTACATAGACCCTCTTTTCAAGCTAGTGATAAATGTTTTAATTCCAGACTTTGGGTATTTTGAGATACTGGCATGTTTCATATTTTCTCCCTGTGATCCATTTCTCCATTTAGATGAAGGTTTAATATTAAACTCCTACACGTCACCGATTTATTGTCAATCATTGCACTTTAATTTGCTAATATTAATACAACATTCTGGAGGGGCTGTGAGGTGGGTGTTGGGCTAGTTCTTGTACAGCTCAAGGAATTTCCCTGCCTAAATCACTCTGGATTTGTAAATTCTTCCTCCTGGTTGGTTGTATGCCCAGCTTCCAGTGCCCATCTCCATGGCTAATGTTTTAACGCTGTTGTGTATGCAGGTTCTCAAACCATGGCTGTTTGTAGTCCGGTCTAGCAGGCAGAAACACCGCTGGATATCAAAGCTGTCATGAGCTCCTTTGCAAACTGGATGTAGAACTAACCGGCAACTCAAGTGTGTCTTTGGTGATTTAAAAAATGAAGTTTGTTTGGTCATGTTCCTTCAGTTCACACACAGATTCCATGCATGTTAAACATCCTGGCTGTTAAATACTTCAGAAGTATGTTTTGGTTGTGTGAGCTAGTTGTTCACTTTCTTGTTACAGACTGGACTTTATAACAGTCTTGCTAGTTTGGCCATGGAAACCCCCAAGTCTCCCTGCTGACATTTTCTAGCAGTAAACCAGACTCCAGAATGGGGAAGTGTTGGGCACAGGGCATTGGGAAAACCCCTCTGCTGATGTCCTGTTGCTACCCATCATTCTACCCAAGCTACCACAAAGTCTTGCTACTTAACACGAATGCAGGATAAGAGATGTGACAACAGACAGAGTATTTCTATTACTTGTGGTGTTTATATGGTAAATGCAAGGATTATAATTATGGATGTTGCTGAATTTTGTTCCTTATTTATACTGTAAGAATACACTGATACACAATGGTTTTGGAGAGTATTGTCAATTAGTTGGTGGTTATCTTTTGTTGCTAGTTGGCTTTGCAGTGGGATTTCCAGTGTTTGAGAAGCTACATTTTAAAATATATTTACAAAGCTAGTATTGGGTGAAAGAGCTGTTTGAAATAAAGATAGTTTATTCACTCTGTCATAGGGAAGAGCAGGAAAAAATAAGGCGACCACAGTTAGAGCAATTAATTTTTAAAAAAATGTACAGGATGAAATTATAAACCCAATTCCCAACATCCTTGGTGGAGACTAGAGTTGGTAGGTCTTATTTTTGCAACAGTCTGCACTGAGGATGTGCTCCTTTACAGTCACATAAAAATGAAGGCTGGACAGTTCGAATATATGCACCTGCTATTTGGGCATAGTTACCAAGACCATTTTTTAGATGTTTATCCATTAGCATACCTTTATAACTATGACTATTTTTCCTTTCTTAGTAATGTTTAAGCTGCAATAGGTTTGATGCACACAGGGTTCACATCTAGCAATAAAACTGTGTTCTGCTGGTAAACCCCTGCTTTAAGATTGCAGGAATAATGTGTCTTGTATCCCCCAGTCCCTGCCTCGTCCCTCCCCCCCACCCCCCCAAAATCCAAACCACTTCAATTGGTAAAGGAGTGGGGTGATGGAAAAGTAATTTTGCCTGCTGAAAAACAGCGTCATATTTTAGATGGTACCAAGCCCAACCTTTAATCATAAAGAAATGGATGTCAGAGTGGGGAGAAGCACTTTTTTATTTATAGAGTTGAAGGACCGTCTTGCAGAAGTTGTCAGTGAAGTAGGTCGGTGCGCTTGTCTTTCTTCAGGGGCTGAAGTTGGTGATCTGTAGCTCCAGAGGTTTCCTCCCAGCTTGAGCCCCCTGTACGTGTCAGTGGCTTCATAGCTCAGCACAGTGGTAAGCCCATGGAGGAGCCAGACCTGCGGGAGCAGTTGTGTTGCAGGTCAGGGCTGAGAGCTTGCCTGCCTTACGGAAACCTGTAAATCTCTACAAATTTCTGAGGCAAGTGCCACCACTCACTACAAATGGGTCTTTTTACTGTTATGACTTTCCATGCTATGTGGTAGTTGCCAGAGTGTTTACCTTCAGGTTATACATTTGTTTATTTGCACCAGTGCATGTTGCTAGAGCACTTGGCTGGCTCAGGGTGGCGTGTCTCGCAGCTGTGTGTGGGCTCGCTTAGCCACTGCGTGCGCTTGGCTAGCTTCTAAATGTACGTTTTTATGGCCCTTGAAACTTGGCATGAGCTGTGTTTTGTCATCAACAACAACAACAAAAGATTGCTAGTGAAATTAAAATCTGGCATCACTGTTCTACAGGTTTATTCGCCATGTATTGAAATGGGATTGTCTTGCTAACTTTTCCTGGCGTCCATCCAAAACCCAGCATCTCATAAATTTATATTATCTCTGCTCTGCTCCGTTGACAGGGCTGTAGCAGTTTCTCATGCAGATCACGGGAACAGCATGGAAAAGTGAAGCCAGGGGACTTTCAAGTGGGGAGTTTGTATCAGCAGAGAAATTGTAGGAGAAGTTTTGCCACGGAATTAGAGGGCAGAAATCTTGAAGAGTTTTTCAGTACCTGCCTTCAGAAAATAGACCGTGGCAAACACAGAGCTGAGTCAGTCTGCATCACTGCAGCTTTGGCTACACTGAAAGGTAAAAGGCTTGGACACGCAAGGCAGTGACGGTGCAACAGTTACAGCACGCCTCAGCATGGAAATTTCAGATCAGGAAACTCAAGTGCTCTCTGGCACTTAAATGTGCTGGTATCACCATTTAGCTTGTTCTTAGATGCACTTCATTCTCAGCATAGTGATGGTGAAAACAACATACCTTGTTGATTTGGACAGGTGAGCTTTCTGTGTGGTCACTGATAGGCGTTGCCAGCTCAAAGCTTGTGAGATAAATGCGTGGCAGCTTTGCTCTCAGGAACTCGTAATTTCAGAGCGATAAGTTATCTGTGTTCCTGCCATGCTGATTCCAAACTCCAGCAAGCCTTGCTCTTCCAGTCACTCTAATCCCAAATGCAACAATTTTTAAGGTGCTATTTCATTTGTCCTCTGCATAACTTCATGCACTAAATATTAATCGGTCAAGTAAGTCAGGTGCACTGGTCTGCACTGAGCTGAGAAGTGATATCCACCTGCAGGAAATGTTGCAGGGGGAAACAGATGCATCTCGGTGATAGGAGATGGGAAGGGGATGTTAGGTCATTAATTACTTAGCCTTGCATAAACAAAACTTAATACTTCGAAAAGTCTCTAATTTAAAGGGAAGGAAGAATCTTTCATCTTCTATGGCTATTTAGCTACATGTCAAGTTGGGTCAGTGGGAAGATTTTTTTGTGATGGTTTCTGCTTTACGTATTGATTACTCCTTCATGAACTGTTCCAGTGCAGTGAGCATTGGATTAGTCTTGAAGGGAAAAATTGCTGAGGGGAGCTAGACTGCAAAACTGAGGATCCCTGTCTGACTGCATCCCTTCTGGTTTGTCTGGGGAGGATGCAGGGTGCAATTTGTTTTACTTTTCTACATATTAAAGAACTCATTTGAAAGCTGGTATCTGGGGACTTAACCTGGGATCTTCTCAGAAGTGCCGTTTTCTTAACCTGCTGTCTTTATGATTTAGAAGAGAGGACTTGGTTGAAAACACAATTGTGGTGAATAAATGTTCAGGGTTTGTTTTGGGTTTTGGTGGTTGTGTGGAGTTTGGTTTGGGTTTTTTGTTTGTTTTTGTTTGTTTGGTTTGGTTTTGGTTTGGGTTTTTTGTTGTTGGTTGGTTGGTTGGGGTTTTTAACTTTTTACTCCCCCCCCCCCCCCCCCCCCCCATGTCTTGGCAGATGGTTTAAAAATGAGAAACTGGTGTGTGCTTGATCCAAAACTAATTTCAAAGGACATAGTTCAGTCATGGGAGGTTTTAATTCATCTTCTTAATGTAAGCTATGCTAAAGATGAACTAAAATTTTACACGTTGTAGTGCCTTTACTCAAGCACTAGAGAGCTTTCAGAGAGCGAGTGAGCATTAAACATTAATTTTTATCATCAGAGACAGGTTCTCCCTCCAGCTGCTTGGCAATGATGCATTTGTTTTTTTGTGGTGTTGCCTTTTTTTTTTTTTTTTTTTTTTTAATTGGGTGGTAGTATTTATTAAACAACAGATACTCAGAGGAATTTCTGAAGCAGAGCTGAGTAGTTTTTTTGGAAAGCTCAGTGGTGGAGAGTGGCTTGCCCATGCAGGAGGCTGTTGCCAAAGAATTATCTTCATATGCTTGGTGAAAATGTAATGCTGCTTGTGTACATTTTCTGTGAAATGTTGTTATAAAGTTAAGAAAGATTGTTTTCCCAATATAATCCTAAAGCTGAAATATAGTTATATTCCAACATAGCAAATCTGCATTTTGTGCATAAATTACTTAAATATCTAGGAATAGTGAAATATATGCTGTTAAACATGTCAAATTGGATGATTAAGTGACTGGATTGTTAGGAAGAAAATAGTAATTTTCTGAAAAAGCTAAATGAATGATTTGGCACAATGAACTGCAAACATTGCCAAAAAAAACTTCTTCTGATGAAAACTTGCTAGCTGAGGATCACGTTTTTATGCAGTAGGTATTAAAACCAGGAGATATAAGTGAAAATATTCCAGATTTTCTCAAATTAATTGACAAGCTCCTTTCTTCCACTGAAATTATTTTACCTGCTGACAGCCGAGTGGGTGGCTCTGTACGGTTAGGGATCTCGCATAACCAATATGTTAGTAGTCACTGCTGTAAGCTGATTTCTTTGTGATAGTGAGACCGTGTCAATGCTTCCCAAGATAAACTGCAGCTCTGGAAGGACTTGAGTTTTCAAATGAGTAGCTGGACTACAGATCAAGGAGAAAGTTCTGCTACGTGAATTACTTTCTTGCATGTTATATGTACACAAGAACTGCTGGAGCCAAGTGAGACCAATTTTAACTCAGTGTCGTTGGATTAGTATAGACAAAGGGTTTGTCTGGGCATCATCTTTGCTACTGATAATGTGTATAAGGAAGAGAGTCCAGTTTGACTCAGAGCCCAGGCTAAAATTTTTGAGCTAGCAATTGAAAAGAATTGTCTTATTTGTAGACTAAGCGAACTTGTGTATCAGTGGTTTTATGTCAATAAACCTGTAAGCCTTTTATGCCTTTTTAGAAGCACTTTGAGAAAGACCATTTTACCCTCTGTAGAGTACACTGTGAAATCTCAGCTATGTCAAGGCAGCTGGATAACTGTTTTCTTTGATCACGAAACGCATTTGTCTGAGCAGTGGTAACATGAAATCAAAAGTGAAATCAGAAGTCAAAAGTAAAGACCCTTCTTAACATTATTCAAACTTAAACTCAACTGTGACTTTGATGTCTCTGGGCTTCATGTTGAGTGCTTATTGAAGCCTGTCTTTTTCTGTATTGTTAGTTCTGTACAGAACTGTGGTCCAACCCCTGACCGCACCAATAAAAATATTAAGTAGAAGTTAACCCATAACTGGTTTTGCACGTTGCTTCGTGCTGTAACTTGAGACATGGTTAATCTTTCTGTGTGTTCCCCTGTGTCACAACCTAGACTGGACAGACCAGGGAGTTGTGTTTAACTTGAAATTCCCTCGGGCTAAATTAAGGTGAAATGACACCAAACGATCAGTTAAAGATTTTATTCATGACAAAAGCAAACTGAACTGGGGAGGCGATCAGTTAAAGATTTTATTCATGACAAAAGCAAACTGAACTGGGGAGGCGTGGTAGTAGGTGGCAGGGTTTCTCACAACAGGAATTGGCATGAGACTAAACCATGTAACCATATACATCAATTCAGGGAATAAGGAGATCCCTCCCGTTGGGTCACAAAGTTCAGAGCAGACCCCCTTGCTTTCCAGACTCCTCCTCAGAGAAGGGCCCAGGGGCGGTTGGATCTACTCTTAGTCTCAGACTTGGCCAACGGTTTATATCTTGAAACAGATGAGGTGTAGGGATTGTGGAAAAGGAAAGAGAGAAGACAACAGAGAGAGAGAAAGGAAGAGAGAAAGATTTCACCGCTCCTGGGTCCAGTGTGGTTCAGTTAGCTTGAGGGGTCCAGTCCCGGTGGGTTTGCGTGCCTGGGGCTTCAGTTTGTGTCCTTTTATCATCCTTGCACCTCCTTCGGGTGGGCACCCGAACTCATCAGGTTAATGAGCAGTTTGTGAGCCTTTGGGCTTGGGGGTCGTTTGGGGAGTAACTTCTCCTTCCCTGCTTGTATCAGAACAGCTTATCGGAACAGGGAGCTGCGCATCCTCCAGCATACCCTCCCCCTCCTGTTGCTGATGTCTGAGCTGATGGGCTTTTCCCCTGGGTTCCTTGCTGTGCAGGGTTTGTCTTTAAGCAGAACTTGCCCCACCACAGTGTTTGAGACATTAACTCTTTCAGTCTCTCACACCCTGCTGAAAGGCATGGTCTGTGGAAGTCGGTGAGTGATGTAACACAAGCTGTATTGGGAAGGAGGTGAAATGATCGTTCCATACAATCAGGTGTCCACAGGATGGTGGCGAAAAAGAGAACAAGGATGAGAGTAGTCCTGGTGATCATCTCTGTCCTCATGCAAAGACCAGTGTCTTGCCTAAAGTTTCGTTCTGTCCAAAGTGCTGTTGTACTAAATCCCTGCTTCAGAATAATGTTGACGCAGATGGTGTCATGTTATCTGAGCTGAGTCATTCCTGTTGGTCATACGGAGTCCTCTGATATGGCAGATAAGTGCTTTCAAAACACTGTTTCAAAACATGGTTTGTATGGGTGCTCAGCTTGGTCACTGCATTTCAGCAGGAGTTAGAAAGCGTGCTAGAAATCTGCAGCAAGCAAATCCCAGGAGGACTTCAGCTACTGCACTGTCTGTCTCCATTTTCTGTCCTCTCCTGCCCTTCTGTGCTCCCAAAGCAAAAGTAGATCTAGATGTGCTAGCGGAAACTTGTACAAGCAAGGCTTGCAGAGCTGACCAGAAACCTACCTCACATTCTCAGTTTTCTCTGCCGATTATGGCTTGTGCCATTAGAGTGAACCACATCGTCATCTGCTGTATTTATTTATACTTATTTCTGAAGTTCCATAAAGCCTACTTTACCAGACTGGCTAATTCAAAGCATTTGTTCAAAGCACTACTGCCGCATTAGTAGTAAAAGGCTCAACAAGGAAAACGAGGACCCATTGCTGAAAGGGGTGGATGATCCAGTAACAGCAGACCCAGTTAAAGTTGGCATCCTCAATGCTGTGTTTGCTTCAGCCATCAGAAACAAGGGCTCCCAGGCCTCTGTGCTTGGTGAAAGGGACCAAGAAGGAGGAAAAACTACCAGCAGTAGTTGAGGGTCAAGTCAGGAATTACTTAGAAGAACTGAACCCATGCAAGTCCATAGGACCAGATAGGCTGCACCAAAGGGTGATCAGCAACCACAGCAATTAAGAAACAGAAGGTGAGAGCTAACTTTTTCCTGGTGAATTCTCCGTCTCGTTTTCATGATGGGAGTACTTGTATTTCTGCACATATTCACTGCTCCTCATGCTTCCTTGAGAGATCATTGCTCTGAGAAATTGTAGCAGAGTTCCAGTTTAGGTACATTCTGTCATTTAAGATTCGTGCTCTGAGCAGCATGACTTCCTGCAAAGCATGAGAGTCAGCATCATTATTTTTGATGCAGAACTTGCATTGCAATGTCCGAGCTGTTCTCAATTCTGAGCTTATTTGTTGTTACTTCTTAAACATGATGATTTTAGATAGTCGCTTCTGTTGCTTCTAATTGAAAAATGTAACTTGCTACTGAATAGAGAAATTATTTCTTGATGTGATGGAGGTCTTTGGGTAACTCCATCCCTATTGTAGGGAGCAGTGATACCCTTTTCCACATATACACATAAGTAGGGAAGTTTTTGCAACTGTCAGGAATGTGCTTTGGCTGATGAATGCAGCCTAGCTTAAAGGCGAGATCCCATAGTGGGTCAGTCAAGCTTTATTGGTCTGCCAGACCAGATTATCGTTTTATTTAACCAGAGAAGTAGTTTTCATTGTCACTTGATTGCCAAGGGTCTGTCAGCATTTCCATTATAAACCCCCTATTTTCAGGGATTTGAGTAGACTTGAGATTTAAGTGTTCTGGTCTAAAACTTGGCAAGCATGATCTGAGTTCACCAGCGGATATTTTCTTTATGAGATTTTAAAATAGTCAGCTGTTTCTTAAATTGTAGAGAAAGCAAAGTTGGGGGTTTTTTTTTCCCTCTTGGTTAAACAGATAGGACTATATTTTCCATCTCGCTTATTACAACTAGATTTATAAAAATAAAACCCTATTCTGTTGTTTAAAAAAAGGAGGGGGGAGGAGAAAAAGGAAAATCTGCCTGCTGTCCTTTTCTGTTTGCCAGAGGATCATGCCTCAAAACCTTCCCTTTGCTTTGGTCTGTGTTTGGTGAAGTCCCACCCACCCTCTCCGTCCCTTTTCTCCTCCCCTTTACTTATTTCCCTTCAGTGTATTTACACTCTCACTACATTAAGTCGCAGCGTTTCTTCTCCTTCCTCCATTCCTCCCCTTTGCCTTCCTCTTTGGGGCTTCCAGCGCTATTTTCTGATGAATCTGCCTATTTACCTGTCTCTAAAAGGCAACTTTGAGATATTCTTAAGTGATACAACATACCTGTGGTAAATATAAGCTCTAGGAATAGTCTTTATGTTGTATTTTTCTTTATACTTAACTATATATATAGTTATAAACTTTACTACTTAACTGAAGAATATAACATGCATTACTCTTGGTTGAGTATTGCAGTTTTTTAACGCTTTTCTGAGACTGTGCTGTCACTCTAGAGTGAAGCCTTTTTTTTTTTTTTTTTAAACCAAATCTTTAATGTAGACTGAAAAAAGTGAAGTGTGATTGGCTCAGAACACCACTGTGGGTTTTCATGGCTGGGCTCTTTTAGTCATTTCCTGAAAGCTTGGTGCAGAAATGTGACAGCGCAGGAAGCAGCAGCAAGCTTAGCAAGGCTTCATGTGCCATTAGAAGTCAGCTTGCTATAGGTGAGGGCACATCATTCTTCCTGAAATGCAGAAGTACCTGGTTCTGAGATTGATGCTGAAAATCTTCAGGAAGAACCTCTGCTGCCTTGCAGTTTGCAGCAGTGAACAAAGTGACTGGGGCTTTAAAATGGTGAGTGAGGAACTACAGCTACATGACTATTAAGCCACAAGGAATGTAAGTTAAGAGCTGAAATTCAAGGGGTATACAATGAGTGCTTTCAGAAAGCACTATAGTCTCTCTCCCAGGAGCTTCAGAAGATCGTTGTCGGAACAAGATGCTGGCCCTGCTGCCTTGAAGGACTATCATTGGTACCACCAAATGAAAAGCAAGAAGATGAATAAACAAATGAGTTCTGACCCAGAGAAACCTCTTGGAGCGTACAGGTGGCAGACACATCCTCGGCTCCCCTGGAGGATAAGCAAAAGAGAGGGCTCGTGCAGACTGAAAAGGGAATGCAATGATCCAAGTCTTGCCAAAAGTTCTGCAAGCGTGGATGCTACCAGTGCTGATCTCCATGAAGACCCAATGGAGATGCTTTTCCAGGCAAGGACTAGACCATTTCGGGTTCCCTTCAACCGCTCTCTGTCTGAACCTGTGCCACACGTTGGAAACAGGAGTGCAAAGCCATTTCTGCAAGCCATGCATTCAGTGGACTCTGAACAGCAGGGCTATTTCATCCGTGGCATTTTCTCCTCTCTCTCAAGTGGCTTTTCAAAGATAATGAGTCGAAAAGGGGAGCCTGGCAGCGAGTCAGTAAATGAAGGGAAGACAGATGATAATCAAATTGATTTGAGTACAGGTAATGAACTCATTTTTGTTTTGTTCTACTTCTCTTTGTGTAACAGTTGAGAGTAGTGAGACATTCTTTGGGACATGTGATAGTTCTTCAAACTGTTTTTTAACTTAGTTTTATTAACAAGACATTGGCAACCTTCTGATATTCTATGTTAACTTAAAAAAAGCAAGTGGAAAGGGGCCTTTCCTGATAAGGAAGTGGTGTGAGATGTTTTGGTGTGTGCTTAAAAACTTGGAGGTCCCTTTAGAACAAGCATCATCTGATGGAAGCAGTAGCATTTCGCTCTCAAATGCATCCTGTGTGCGCGGTGTATGCACTCCTGCAAGCACGGTAGCCTCTGCAGTGTTGTAGTGCCCTGATTGAGATACCAAGCCTGCTACTGTAAATGAAGTACTAGGAGACACAGGAATAAAGTTGTCTTTTAATCAGTGTTCAAGACAGTGGAACGTGTCTAGTTCCTCATACCAGATTCACCATTCTGTAATCAAACAGCTAAACTGATATCTGCTCTCTGGTAGATGCCAAGGACAGCAATGTTGCAAAGGTTTAGGCAGCTGGGATTGAGGTCAGCAAGATGCCAGTCCAAGGTTTCATTTAAATCTACCCTGCTGATGATAACACTTGTAAAGCAGGAAAAAAAAGGGGGGCTAGAAAAGGGAGAAATTTGCCTTCTGTTCTCTTCATCTTTCCTGTAACTTTCTAGTGGGCTACCCAGCCTGAACCAGGTAACTGAGGATGCTTTGAAAAAACCCATAAATTTTAAATTTGTGATAAAAACAAAAATAAACTTTCCTTCTCACCAAAACCTCAGCACTTTCCAGAGTCCTCCAGATTATTGTATTAAAAGCCTGATAACATCTGGATCCAGTTGAGACTGCTGGACGAGTCATCAGTATTCAAAAAACTCAGCTTAGTAGTAGTGGTAATGAAATAAGAATATACTCTGTCTGCAGGGGTATTCAGTCTTTCAGTCACAGTGGAATGTCCCTGACAGGCTTAATTTTGCTACTGGAAGTAGTTGCATTGCTTTAAAAGAAAAACAAATGGCCAAAAAGAAGAAATAACTAAGAAGGACTATATCTGTTCAAACCTAGTTATGTACAGTCGCTGATTTGTGTTTCTCCAAGACCTTTCTCAATTGGAATTTGGCTTGATGATGCTTGTTAAATTCCATGGAATACATAAAAAAACCCACCCCAAAACAAAAAACAAAACTGAATTACTTTTTTTTTTTTTTTTTTTTTAAGGTTTCTTGTTAAGGGCTTGGTTGGTTTAGTTTTTTCTCTCCTCTCTAGTCATTCACTTTAGAAACAAAGATTTGTACTGCAGGCTCCTACTGTTGCTAAGACCTCCTGGGAGACTGAATTACTATTGCAGACTGCTTGGAACAGTTTTTCTGTTTGGTCTCTTCTGCCCACCAATATACGTCAGCAAGCTATATTGGGAAGGTATTCTATGTGATATAAGCGTTTTGGATCAAAATCACGCAGTATATGAAGGGCAGAGCATGCTGTAGTTCCTCTTTTTCCTCTGTTGTGGTGCACTTTGATACCGAATGGTTCTCTTATAATTCAAAAGTATTGTCAGTCGACTAGGTTATTGAGATGCTTTGCTTTTAGTAGCGTGAAAAGTAAACAGAGGAAAAGGATTATTTGTGAGACACCACCACTTGGTAAATATTTCATGTCAGTTATGGGACAATGACGGAGCCTTTTGGGCTCTTTGGGGTCAGACAAACCTCCGTCTGAGCCTGCCAAAACTGGTTTTGCAAAGCGAGTCACAGTTCAGGAACTGAGAGAAAAACAATGGGACTCTAGATTAAAAGTCAAACTCTCTCGAGGGAGGAAGTCGTAGCTGGGAAAGTGTTTGGGGAAACAAGGTTGATGCAAGCACCCACAAAATCACCTCAAACAGCCAGGTTCTGCTTGGGCTGCTGTGGGACCACAGAGATTTTGGTGGGATGGACACCTCCGTGGAGTTTCTTTTCAGCCTTTGCCTTCTCAAAGGTTCAGCCTCTGATCTTCAAGTAGACAACAGCTTAGGTTTAAGAGAGTTAGTTCACCTGCTAAGACATGCTGCTATGTGGGATATATATAGCCGTAAGACAACTAATTGCTTACCACTGGTCTTATTTTTCCTTAAAGAAGAGCTGCTCTTGCCAGAGTTAGCTGAAGCTACTGAGTAGAGCCTCCTGCCCCACTGAGTACAGTAGGCTGAGACCTGATAAAACAGCGGCAAAACGTGTGAGCTTGTGGGGTTTAGATCTCAGGTCTGAGAGAGGTAACTTGCAGACAAAAGGGACAAGAGAAGAATACCTAGTCTGTTGTGTTCTTCAGCTGCAGTATAGACGCTCAGAAATGATCAAATCTTCTGTTCTCCTTCCAAATACCACATGAGTTTAGTTCTGGGAGATGGTCACCAAATTGTCCGCTGACAGTTTTGGTGTTTTGGCGGGTGGGAAGTATCTTCCCATGCGTACAGTCCTGTCTGCTGTTCAAGGAAAAATAAAAAAAAATTGGTTCTGTTTTTCTCTCCCAGAGAGACAGAATTTGGGAATCCTCAGGCAACTGAAGTCGGTGGTAATAGTGCTCAGACACTACTAGTCAAGAGATGGTGTGAGACATGGGGTTTCTTCAAAGTATGCAAACAGTTGAACTTGGAAAAGCTTGATCGAAAGTCTCCCAGGAAATATCTGGACATTTGGACAGAAATTCTTGCCACTATGATCTAAACCCAAGAGGACCTTTTCTGTGTTGTTAAACACACAGTGGGAGAGGTGTGCTCTGGAGTTCAACCAAGAGAACCTGGAAGCATGCTTTCTGCCTCTTTTCTGTCCAGCGAGCCAAGCCCTTCACTTCCACAAGCTCACTTCATTAGAAGTATTTCCACTTTCCTCTGAAATACTTGCAGATTATCAACTTTTAAAAAGATTATCTTCCTTCCAATGCTTGGCCTGGCCTCTTGTGTTTTGCTCCATCTCTGCACCAGAATCGCAGAGGCTGGGTCGTCTGCGTGGGTTTGCGTAGCTATTGGTAGAGTTTGCTACTGATCTTTGTAAGCCTAGGGAAGAGCAGTTCCCTCCTTCAAGAAATGGTTACCTCCCTAAAGACGATCAGTTGTTTTTTTGGCAACATGAAGAGGGAAGTGAGATTTAAAAAGGTGAGAAAAAAAAAAAAATTCTGAATAAATATTTTCCAGTTGGTCTCACAGTCTAGGAAGGATGTTCAGACACTGCTTCATCAGTTCTTGGCTGTAGGATTCCCTAATGGATGGACTCACTCATCCTCTTTGGTGATGAAAGGATGCTGAACCTCAGGAAGGCTGCCTCCTTCGGCTCTGCCCAGAGCTCGGACAAGATGCAGCAGCTCCCCGACGTGCGTGGCGTGCTTTCTGCGACACACTACAGCACGGGTTTTAGGAGGAAGAGGACAGACGGAGTGGACGGTCGGTGGGAAGAGCAGAGCTCTTTCCCGGTGTGCTGCGTGGGTCTTCGCAGGAGAAGCCTGGGCTGGGTTTGGGTGTGAATGAAGTGCTTTTGGTGCATATGTGCTGACTTGTAACCACTTCCAGAGCCAGGCATTTCAAACCAGCATTTACATTAGTATATGCAAAGCCTAAAGTAAAGGATTTATGCTCAGCATTAAGTTATTATTTAAAACTTAAGAAATCTAAGAACATTTAAATTTCTAGTAAATGTATCAACTTGAGGAAGGAAAGGTGTCATTCTGATAAACTTGTTGATTGCAAACTTACCATGATTTTGATAGAAACAAGATAAGGAAGGAGCTATGCAGACAAAGCCTTGGATCCAAGGGTTGTAGGTGAGCTGCTGCATCTTTTTTTATTATTTCTGAGTATTACCAGTGACCTCTTGTTGTGGTTTAAGCCCACCACACAAACCCAAAACACCCTTTAACACTGTTGAGAATGGATTTGTGAGAGAGTTCTCTGATAACATTTATTTCACTGTTCCTTCTTATCTAGATCTCAGGGCAGTGCAAGTTTAATTGTAGATTGATGGCAAAATAATTCTTCAGTAGAATCAATTATCTGTATCTTTCCTGGGTATCTCTGTTTTGGTTTGGGGGAGGGGAGAGAGGGTAAACACTGATTTCTTTTATTTAGTGTGCATTTAGCTTTCACAGTTGCTCTCTCTTGTGACAATTTTTATAAATACGCTTCTTCAGAATTATTTCCTTCTCTTTCCTCACCTGGATAAATATATGTTTCTTTGGTCTTTTAATTTTGATTTCATGCTTTAATTCATTTTATAGAGTTTTTTGTGCCTAGAGTGAGAGAGAATATTTTATATCCTTGCTTTTCTGGAATTGATTTTGGTTTTTCTATAATTCACTAAAGTTATTCAAACTCTGTGTTCTTTTTAATATCTTTATAGTCTAGATTCATTAAATTCTATTTTTTATATCTTTCCATATAAACTTTAGAGATTTGTATGTTCACATTTATAACCCAAATTAAAGCCAAGGCAGTGCCATGTTCAGTTTCTTTCAGCAATTCCCAAAATACAAAACTGTTTCTTCCTGTCTGAGATGGGAATTTAATATTTATTGCTCATTGGAGCAGCTTTTTATTTTCATGTTTTTAAAACTACTTCCTCATTTTAGAAGTCCTTCTACTGACTCCATGTTTCTCCACCCCCAAATCTCTTTTGCTCTTAAGTAGCTTATTTTTAGTGGGGTTTCTAGTAAGGAACTTTGACACAATCAAGCTTATTCTGTAATTGATGCGATCATTTAAGTGCTATGCAAATGTCAGTTTATATGCCTTCTGCTACAATCCCCTATGTTTCATTGCAGGGTGTAGTTTTAATGTTAAAACTCATTCACCTTTAATTGTCAGAACACATTCAAGATAGCTGCTTATACCTAATCCCTACATTGCATTAAAATGACTGTAGTTTTTTGTAGAATTATAACTATGAAAATAACAAATTACAGTCCAGTATCGGTCTTTCTTTTTTAAACTGTAGTGTGGCTTTGTGCTAGTAAATACCTTGTTATGTGGTGTATTGAAAATTACAGGGAGATGGGGATGCACAGGGGAGTATTTCTGGCATTTGACAGCTTTGAGTATCACTTAAACACCCCACCACCACACTGCTCCCCAAAGTATTTCCTTTTGCTGGTGAGCCATGCCTGGTTCATCCCAAGCATTGTAATGTTTAATTTGGGCAATAGGCTAATACTATTCAGCTGAATATCTATGAACACTACACAAAATAATTAACCATAGTATCTGAAGCTAATAAAATTACGCTTATCTAGTTTTAATTACACTTAACGAATGGTGTCTCTAAGCAGGTAGTTGTGCTCATTTCAGCATTGACTGTTGATTTTCATTTCTTTAATCCCCAGACCATTTTGTCTGAATCAAAAAAAATAACATTCAGTGGGGTGAATGAGGACATTTATATTTGTAAGAGCTATTTTCTCACTCATGAAATCACAGTGAGTGAATGGCAGAGTCTTGCATTCCAGGTGGTTTTTTGTTGTTTTTGTGGTCTGTATCCGTGGGACTGTTGGGATGTTGTACTTTGTACTGCTTGTGCAGAGGAGGCTGACAGCTGGTATGTGCAAGAATATTATCTGTGGTTACCTTGATCATGAGAAATTATTGCATGGCAATTATCTGAGGAGAGGGTAATTGTGTCCTAGAGATGTCTTGTCTCATGTAATTTCTTTACAAGGAGATAGGGGTTTGAAGAGATGCAGCTTTCTTAGAGGCAGCCAAAGAGTAAAAGTGTGGAGATTAGGAGAAAGAGCTCCCAGTGAAGTAAAGATTTGGGGTTTTAGTGGGAGAAGCTTTTCCTCTGATAACGGGCCAGACAGGGTCGAAAGGAAGTGGCTGGAGGAGGAAAAACAGCCTTTGTTTTCCAGAGGAGGAGCTATGTCTGGAGCAGTTGGATTTGGAGTCTTTGGCAAAGCTTCGTGTTTCGACTGTTGAGTCTCCGGAAAGAGAAGCTCCAGCCGTGAGACCCAACAGGGCAGGATCCCCGGGAGGGCAGCAGGAGATGCTCATGGTCTAGGGGTTGTCTGCGGCATGTCAGCACCTACGTCGCAGCCCCGCAGAGCAGCTAGGCAGCCGGTCCTTCCCGTTTTCCTTGAGGGGTAAACAAGCCCAGGCTTAGGAAGTATGAAAGAAACTGTGTTAGACTTTTCTCAAAATTCTGCGTTCTTCGTAAAGATAGGCCTAAACACAGCTGTTGGAGCGTGCAGAAAGGGGAACTGTACCCAGTGGTTCAGATATTCTTGAAGACTCAGTCCCTGCTAAGCTTATTCAACACTTGAAATGGGAACCTTAACTCTTGTAGATGTGTACGTAGCAAGAAGGTAAGTTTTGCCGTGGTAAAGTATTCTTCAGGCAAAGCTCCCTGGTTTGCATTTGCGCAAATGCTGCCCATAATGAAACTTGGCGCGAGATGTAAAGTGCCTGCATGCTTACACAACGAGTGCTTCCTAGGCATGTTGACTGTTTTTTCCTTAAAATAACAAACCCAAAGGAAAGTATTTGGTTTTTACATCTTTGGTTTTTTTTTTTTTTCCAAATAATGAGTGGTGTAGGTTTGTAATGCTAACAGTATGTGATTTAGGACTCAAAGCAATGGCGTTTTAGAAGTAAACAAACATGTACAATATTATCTCTGTGCCCTTATTTATACTATTGCTCTACCAGAGAGTTACTTGATCGCTTGCTTTAACTGATTAACTTGTATTATCGTTTAGCCTTATGCTTTCTCTGGTGATACTTTCTCTGTGGTGGTTACTCAAGAGACTCTTTAGACTCTTCTGAAATAAATACTTCATAATCCTGTAAAACATCACTTGTTTAAAGGAAGCTGTTTATGTAAACAACAAGATAATGCGTGAAACTCTTGACATGTTAGCATTGAAACCAACTGTCCCCTGCATGGTTTTGTTCTTACTATGAGAAAAGCTGAAGCTAGACATCTGGTCTTCTGTGGGCGAGGGAGCTCTTTACAAGTTACGGGACTGCTTGTTCAAATGAAGTTAAAAAATATTTTGTACAGAGAAGGTGAAAAAAAATACCGAAATAGCTAGTTTCTCAACGAAGCTTATGTTTTAGAGAGCAGGCAGTCTCTCTCCTTATTCCTTATGGGGAATATGCTGGTCATTTTGATGTGTGCAGTTGCTATAGGAGCATCCTTATCAAAAACCACTTCTCTGAAAACTGATGCAGAGAGGAGCCAGGTTATTAACAGTAGCATGTAAGAACGGGTAGTGAGCAAACACACTTTGTCAGCTCAGATGCATGTATTTCTGTCAGCTACCACCACACATTGCTATTGATGCTGTCTGTAGGTTTGAGACCTAGGGGATCAGAGTTATGTGTTGGTTTAATAGTTTCTTGTCTTTGTATTGTATGAGGTTTGAATTCTAGTTCTTGAGATTTGTTTATTTTGCAAAGCTCTCTGATTCTTCTTGTCCTCCCTCTCCCCTCGTCACAGACAAATCCCTCTTTCTAGAAGGTGAAATGCAAGAAAGTACACTGCCAAGTCCAATGGCAAGTTGTAAGCAGACCTGCTTATTCATTTTGTGTCTGACCTTAGCTGCTTTTGCATGTTTTATAGGAACTGACATGCTTTCCTGCATCCCATACTCTGGCTACTCCCAAGTAAAACCTTAAAATCTTCTGAGATTATTGCATGCTTCTGTGATGATGGTATGGTCAGACTGCTAGCTGCATCTCACTCATCCTAAGCTGAGTTACTGTAGATTTTCTTCTTCTTCTTACGTCTATGAGTTTACAATGCATTTTTGTGGAAAAAATAAAAGCCCTTTTAATGTAGTCACTCTTAAGAGCAATTTTCCTCTAACAGTCATTTAGTGACACAGATGTTTTGACAAGCAGTTTTGGTAAATTAGTACCAAAAAATCTGCCAAACTTTAAATTCTTGCAGTGTGTCTCCATCTACCTTATCACTCCTATTAGCTCTGACTGCAATTGTACATGAGGAGAGGCTTTGTCAGCAACACTGCTCCGGGTAGTGCCACTGAATGAGCTTCATGCAAGGGGTGGAAGGAAGGTGAATACACAGACCTGAAGAGCTCCCAGTTGCCTGCAGTCGTCTCCACTCAACCAGCACTTTTTTTACATTACTGATCAAGTGTATTGGCTGCATCCTGTATAAATAGCCTGTCTTAGTAACCAGTTCCTCTGTGTGCTTTATTAAGCAACAAAGACTTGTGTGCTTAATATACTAAGCTGCTAGTTTTTTCAGGCTGGGGTTGCTGAGCGTGGTGTGCTCAGTAAGGGCAGGCTTCTGGCTGCAGTGTGGTTGGAGGTAGGTTTCCTGTCAGCCCTCTTGTAGCTTGATAAAACGAGTGTGATTCAAGCCACTGGTGTCTGGAAATGACAGTCCTTTCCTTTTCTGAGGTAGTACTGAATGATACTGAGACTTATCAAAAATAGGATGAAGTTTTGAAAAGGAAGGGGAGAGGAAGGGATAATCGTTCAGAGTCTGCTGCAACAGAGCTGAATCATGTCTTGACATTGGTTTTCAGGATTTCTGACTGTGACTTCCACCCCGACTTGCACATGTAACTGTCATGTGAAGATTTGACTCTTATTGACGACGTCTCGGTGTTAGAGATGACCTGCATCAGTAAAAGCCTTTTAATCCGGAAGACTTGTAGAAAGCATGAGGGACCTAGGAAAGTGTTGAATACTCTGGCAGGGTGGGAGGTGAGGCCCTTGTGACTTTGTGGGGTTAGGCATTAAGAGGTTTATGTATCTTTTACTGTCAATACATAATCTCAAGGGAATAGCTGAGCCAGTTGCCCTGGTACTTTAGAAAACTCAGTGGGATAGCAGTGTACATAATTAACAATAATGAAAGAGCAAACCAATATATGTCAGTAAAAGATGGTGCAAAATTTTCTCTATCTCAGTCCTGCAGAGACAAATCCTGTACATGTCCAAAATCAGGCTGGTGCCCTCCTACGTGCTCGTTGGGTGCCGGTGAGCACAGGTCAGGGTTGGGCAGCTGCGGAGAGCTGAGACGGGCAGCCCTGTGCTGCCGATAACCATATATCTCTGCTCGGGCACTGCCACGTGCTGCTTCCAGGCTGGGCTAGTTCTTATACATGTATGGGCTAGCCCATATCCCATACAGCACTGCTAATGACTCCCCCCCCAAGATACATGACTGCTGCAGCCACTATTTTAGCTGTGCTAACAAGGTAGTTTTTAGCTGGCTTATCCGCAGCAGCAGGGAGCTCATTGCATGTTGCCACAAAACCTGCCGGAGGAGCTCGTTATAATGACAGATCATTAGCTCCTGCTTAGATATATTCTAATAGCTGCAAAAGGGGAACACTTCTTTCCAGGAAATACATTTTTCTTTCTTCATTGTGGAGTTTCTTCTGAGCTTTCTGTGGATACTACATGTCTATAAACAAAAGTGAAGGCCCTTAAATATAATTGTAAAATGGCATTGGGTTTGTCTGGGGGGAATTATATGTGTAGAGCAGGAGTTTTGAGTTACTCTAAGAAAAGACATGAATGGCTCAAATATACTAATTGAGAAATTTGTGTTTGCACAGCAACCAAAACAATTTATTGTATGCATATGTAGCATCTTGAATTTGGTGGATGCTGGTACTACAACAGCCTGTGCAGCATATTTGCCCAGACTTCTGAAACCTTCCTACTGTTACTGTGGAAACTATAATTTCTAACTCCAGACTTGTATATCCCTGAACGCGGGGCGGGGGGGGGGTGGTGTCTGCTAATGTAAAAGGGGACAAAGTCTGCAGATGAGAAGGAAGTACTCCTGTGCAGTATGAACCCAGCTGGTGCACTGACTGTATTTGATTTACATGGTTGTGCTTGATGGGGAATTGCATGTTCAAATGGATGTAGATACTTTTATTTTAATGGTGAAACTCCAGGTAGTCATGCTATATATGAACTTATGCGCAGGAACCTAAGGAGACCTATCCTCAGAAATGGAAACTATAGAATGCAAGGGAAGAAAAATCCTTACCGAGTCATATGTTTCTGAATCATCAGGTATGTGGAGGGGAAAAAAGTGACGGTGTAGAGCCGCATCAGTTGTACTAGATGAACATTGTAGGTCCTTCCAACTGAAATATTCTATGTTTCTGTTTCATCAGACTCCCACTCTGCCCCCAACAGGCCCAGGCTGAATTGAAAACACATATAGCAATCTCCGCTCTGAATAACTTCTGCATGGCTATATAATTTCAAAGAGAAATGCTTTCAGGGTGATGATAGGTTTTGTCTACATCTGTAATGTCTCATTTGTCTTTGGATACCCAACAGCCTTCACTTTGTTTATTCAGAGATGAGCAAACATGAAGCTGAATGTACTTTTCAATGATCAATGTAAATCAACATGAAAAATGGAGATCATTATAAAATATATACACACATATATATATTTAGCAAGGTTTACTAGATTGATTGCTCCTAAACCTAAAGCTTGACTCCTGTTATGTGCAGAGAATTCACAAAGAGACAGTCATAGCCCAGGGACAGTGAAGTGTGGTCACTGATGGATAAAATAAAATTCAAGCCTGTTTGCATTTTAATGGATTGTAATCACATGAGAGTTTGGGAAGGAAAAAATAGATTTATTTTTTTATTCCCCCCCCCCATCCCCCCCATCCCCCCCCCTTATCATGTCTGATTCCTTCGGGGCTAGCAAAACAGGTACCAAGATATCATTTTCAGGTCTTGTACTGTTATTAAAAGAGGCTTTTACAAAGACAAGGAATGTGCATGATACGATCATCATTAGTCACTGAGAGCAGAACAAATAGTACTGGTCTGTAGATGTGGCAAGGAAAGCAGAGCTTAAAGTTTTTGGCAAACTAAGTAGTAAGGAGGAAATGAACAAGATGCCATGCATGGTTTTTATCGCCAGAGATTTACAAAAATAAGTTTAACATCCGTCAGGGGCTGGGGGGTAGGGTACCATCCTGCTCTAATGATGTGGAAGCAGCGCCGTCTGTCTTTAACAAACTAAAACTCTTGAAAAAGGGGAGTTGCTACTTAATCTTTCACTCTCTGATTCTGCCTCTCATCTGTTTGTCATTTCTGCTGTCTGTGACAAGATCTTCATATGTATTTTAATTGTTCTTGCTTTGTACTGCTAGTGTGGACTAGCTCTGCCTGATTCGCCACTCCCTCCTGCTGCCTCTGCCGCTGCAGCCTCATTCATGCTTTATCGGCTGCTGCTTGTTTCATCTGAAACTCGATTCCCTCTGCGATAATATTGGGTAGAATTTATCCCTCAACCCGCAGAAATAATTTTTGTTTCAGAACACCATTGCAAAGACAGCTAAGCACAGTATTTTGTGATAATACTGCCACTTAAAAAAAAAAGGGGGGGCGGGGGGTGGAGCAGAGTATATTTAAAAATGCCAAGGCATTTTATAATGGGCAGAAAATAGAGAAGCTCAAGTTTTTTTCTTTTGTTATATCACTAAGTGGATGTTTGTGTCTGTTTATACTCTGATTTCATGTGTGTTTTGAAATCTCATTGTACTCAGTGGTGGAAAATTGGCTGCTTAAGTAAAGGCATGTTAAGGACAGCTATCTACAGTAGCTGGAAGGAAATGCTTCTCAAATGTATTGTCCAAGTTGGTTCTAGTTAATAGTCTCTTGGGTACATGAACTTTCCTTACCTTCTCCACCCATCTTCTGGCAGCAAACAGAATTCTTAGTATTTTGATTTAAAAATAAATTAATTAGTAAAAATCTGTGCTGCCCCTGTAAGTTGTTTCCCAATAGGAATGAAATGAATTTCAGTAATAACTCATAGAATCAGTTGTGTGGGTTGATTATTCCTACTGAGGGGGAACCCCACAAAACAGTAACATAAAGCAAATCTCTTCAAACTGGATGAAAACTATTACATTTATATAAAGATTTCTCTCTCCCTTTCCTCCTGGTCTGGTTGGATTTACTGTTACAAAATGGAGTTGTGCAGCGGGACTGCTAATTAGATGTTATCAGGCCTGTTTCTGTAAGGTTGTGACCTACAAATTTTTGTTCAGCATTGCTGTAGGAAAGACATTTTCTCTCCACTGGTTACTTATCTTTATTGGGTTCATTTGTTCTCCTTCTAGGATTTTGGAGCTGAGCACCTGTGACTTTGCCCTTTTGATAGAAGGAGGTTTGGATTCTCTGTTGGGGCTTCATGATGTCAGTTTGCAAAACATATGGCAGGGAAAACATTTGGGAAAAAGCGTATGTTTGCACTTAGGGGATTTGTGGCATTACCACTAAGCATCAGATAAATTGGCTGAAAAGGTTTGGTCCTCACAAGCTCTATATTTTGCAGGTTTTGGGGAACATAGCAGGTGTAAGGAGGAAAAACTAAGAAGGTGTGGGCTTCTAGGGTAGAGGGTGTTTGGGGTGAGGATGTGTGTTTGCCTTTATTCTTCATGGCCTAGCCTACTGGAGAGAGAAGGAAACATATTAAGTAGAGGGAAAACCCAGTTGAAGAATACTTGAAATACTGCACCCTAGCTACAGATCCTTTTAATTAGCTAGCCCATCATCAAAGGATACATTAATCACGCTTATTTGGGTTTGCCAAAAGTATAGTAAACGTGCTCCACCTGTTTTGGTGGTATCTCAGGAGCCTTGATCTCAGCATGGCTAAGATGTCCAAACTGAGCTGGCCTACAAGAATGTGTTTCCCCTGACACAGTGTTAGCTCAGCACTTGCAATTTCTCTGCCATGGCACTGTTACTTCTTCCCATGCTGCTTCTTTCTTTCACAGTTAAGTTTCCCTCAACATCATATAGAGTAGGCAAGAAGAAAGAAATTGCCTGCTGTATTCTGAAATTTCAGAACAAAATTGAGCTTTGATTTGCAAATATTGACATCATGTGGCAATAAGAAGAGCAAAAGTACTCTGAGTCAGGAGGCTCCTGAGCCTTGATCTGAGTCAGCAACTCGGTGTCCTGCCTTGACCAAATTGGTGGTGACCTCCTTATGCTTAACCAAAGTGGATTTTTCTCCTGAAGCCAGCTTTCCCTCCCTAGAACCAGATACAATAGCTGGGTTAAATTACAAAGGGAAACTAACCTCATATAACCTTTAACTAAAGGTTAAAGGGTAGAGCTGATGAAAGAGGTATTACAGGTTGTTACCTCATTGTACTGGATTAAATGTGGGATTCCGATTATTTGCAATAAGACATCTCTTTGCATAAATCTTAATATGGCTCAGAATCCCTATTGCATTTATGTAAGATCCAGTCTCCTTCCTCTAAAGTTTTGTGTTTGAACAATCTGTAAAGGATGAAAAAAGTCCAGTCCTTTGTGTATTAGCATTGCATTACTGAGATGCATGAAGACTTTTCAGACGTTAGGGAGAAAAATGGAATGAGGAGCGTTCTGGTGCTTTTGTATGGGGTTTTGTTTTTAAGTAGGTCAAATCAACAAATTGGTGTATAATAACTGGTTCCAGGTTCATCTGAAAACATTTTGAAGATGCCAGAAGGAAGCAAGACTAGGTCTTTTTAAATAGCATGGGGAATACTGGAGGGCTTCTTTTACATTATATTTGAATCCCTTGAGGTGGTCCCTAAGTCATTTGCTTTAAGTGGTTAAAATAAGAAAGCTAAGTTTAGCCTGAATGACCTGGATAATATGCAAAAAAAATGCACATTATTGTAGTAGATTTTAGTGTCCTGTGAGCTCTCTCTTAGGCAAGGGGAAATAAATTTGTCTGTCTGAGACATCAGCGGTGGTTGGAACTCCTATAGTCTCTTTTCCCAAAAATCTATCGAGGCAAAAAAAACAACCCAAAAGAAGCCCCTAATCACTCATGTATACTCAGGCTTTAAGAAACGTTCAGATTGGAAATAGCTTAGAGTACAGCAGCAACAGGCTGTGCAGTGATGGCAGGGTGACCGAGCATTTAAAACTCCTAGGTATGGGAGAGCATCACATGAGAGCTTTGTGATTTGTATATTTATTTATTTTTAATTCTTTATTTTTCCTTTCTTCTCTCTCACCATCTAAACCACCACACACGGGGAGGGTTGGTTTTTGAGACTACAGGGGCTGTGTTTCTGTAGAGGTAGGTTTAAGGGGAGGGGAATTCAGCAACCCTGCCATTGCTCTGAGAAATTAAGTTTGTGGGCTGAGGTTGTTAAGATCAGTGACAATTAAAATATCGGTTTTCTTGAAGAAAAGCCAAAGATGAAAGCTTGTAAAAGAAAGAGCCTGCTTGGTGTAATTCAAACTGCACATGAAAGCCTGAAAGACGGTGTGTTTGTTTTTCAGTTGTTCAACTTGAACTTGTGGTCACTATCTCATCACCTTGTCTGTTCCTGTGGCTCGTTTTTGTCTCCACAGAAATGCTTCTTTACCTTTGCTCTTCCCATACCTCCCTCCTTGGCAGAAGAAAGCAAAAGGGTCTTGCTCTCTTGAAAATGGTCTGTGACAGATGAATGTCAGCTGGTTGATGCCTTCTTGGCAAGGGTGGGGGGTAAAGCTGTCTGTGAACCTTTGGTAATGGTGCTTTTGCCAAGCTCTGCGCACTGCTTGTGGTACACGTATGTTTAGCTTTGACCACAAGTACACAAGTACAATTTTTATGCACAAAAAAGGTTCAGGAACTGAGCAGTGTTTGCTTTCAAATTGTTTTGGTTGTTTGTTTTTTTTCACAGCTGCCTTGGGCCAAGGTCCTTTTTAAGTTCAGGATGCTTTTCCTCTAGTCTTCTTCCTGCACTGCTTGCAAAGAATAAAGAATTAAGAGGGAACAGCCCAGTCTGGATGCTCTGTGCTGAAGAGGCTGTAAGATGGAGATTAGGGGTTGGTGAGAGCAAGCATTACAGAGAACAGGGGAAAGGGTATAGAACTGGGTAAGAAAAGGACCATGCATAAATTAAGAGGAAAAACTGCAGATTTTTTTCTCCTATGAATAATTAACTTTTCTTCTATTCTCCATTTTCCACTTCCTAAACCTCTCACTAAAGCCTCTCCTTGCTCTGGGGAGAAGTGTCACTTGAGAATCTTCTCAGAACTTGGCAGCTATGTAATAGGGGCATGTAATCTTTTATAATCCTCTCTACAAGTTTGTAATAACCATTTCTGTTTTGAGATTCCAAAGGGTTTTGTAGGCCAAGTGGGAATTTAACTGTGAGAGAAAAATGTGCTTAATATTCAGGAGCAAAGATGAGTGGTCCTGGGCAGGGAATGAGAGCTGAATAAGAAGGAAGGAAAACCCTGCTTAGCATTGTAGGAAGGGTCACAGCAATGGCTTTGAGCAACTGCGGGTTATTTGAAATCCTAGGTATCCTGGGAACCAAATTGGTTTTTACACAGATAGCAGCTTCTGTTGTGGTGATGTCATGAGATTTACAAGGCTGCACAATGAGCTGCGTGTTTGCAGGCGCGCATGGGAGGCTGGGCTGAGCATGAAGCGCACCTGCGTGTTTTGTAAGGTCCCCACCTTGATTGGGTTGTGTTTTCTGGTTCCGCTTGTTGAGCTACGAAGTGCACAGATGATTGCATGATTTGAGGTTGCTGGCACCGATCCATTCAAGAAGGTGCTGTTGTCTCCCCATAGACACATCTTTCACACTGTCTCTTGTGAACCTGGCTGGGTACAGACCATGAGAACAGGGACAGAGAAAGAGGCACAGCCGAGGGGAGCAAGGATCAATTACCCTTTGTAAGTTTAGCAATCGGCTACGCGGCACATAAGAAGCTTAGAGGAGCTCAGCAGTGTTCAAGCTAATTGGCAGCTTTAAACTGCTATTAAGAGCTCCCACACCTTTTGCTCAAAGAAGCTACACAGTGACAGCGAGCTGGTGCAACTTTCTGCTTTATAATCAGAATTACCCTGCCAGGCCAATTTTAGCTTTATGCCTAATTTTTGCTTCTGCTGCTAGCTCCTTAGCTCTCATTTTTCAGGACTTTGCAAGAAAGCTCGAGACTGTTGGCACACTCAGCATCTGCTCACTAAACTACTCGTAAGATTTTAAGACTTGCGGTTTCTTTTTTGGAGTGACTCCATGATTTTCCCTTTTGAAAAGAAAATCTCGGTGAAACTGCTTGCATGGTTGTGGCCTAACTGAATTTGTGCTCTTGAGCTTCCACAGGATGCTCGGGTACCAGGGAACACTGAAACCTTTTAGCAAATAGTAGGGGCTGAGGGTGGTAAATGTGTTATTAGCACAGGTCTTGGGAAAGGTTTGGTTTTGAATTGCATGTGTTATGGGGAAATGAGAGGGGAAATCTTGGCGGATCTCTACCATAGTCTCAGCCTTGGTGTGAAAACTGCTGAACTTTTGATAGGCAAAGTAGTGACGTTGCAAGTACAGGGCAGATGTACTGACTCAGGACCAAGTTAAATTGGCAGAGCCCTCCGGGAGCTCAGCTGGGGGAGCGAGCCTGCTGTACCTTGCTCACTGCTGGCCGTCTCCTGTACAAACAAGCCAAATCTCTCCTAGGGAAGGAATGAAGGGGTGGGAATGATGTCAGCAATGGAGAGGAGAGACAGCAAGAGCTCATTCTTCTGGGACATGCCAAGCTTGTTGAACAGTAGCATTCTGTATTTTGTCTCCCGCTGGTTGCAAAGGAGACAGCCCTTGGCTGGCTATTAGGTGTTCACTCATCTGATGATTTAGCTCTTCCCACATAAAAATTGCTTCTTACTTTTTTTTTTTTTTTTTTAATGCAGAAAATTAGGAAATCTAAGAATCTGGCTGGTACCTCTGGTAGTGGACAAAATGTTGTGCTCACTCTTTGAGCTTTAAAGGTGAATCTTGCTTTCTGTGTGTTGAGGTGAGACTGCTGCATGTGAGAAATTCAGAGCAGAAAGGCAACCCTTCTCCCACCCCATCACAGATCTCATCAAAGCTTTCCAGCAGGTGATGGAAAAAAGCTGTGCCCTTATCTGTTTGCGAAAGAGACATACAGTCCTCATTCAGAGGAGGGCAAGAACCTCAAAACCTTACCCGTAAGCAGTGAGCAGCAGATACGTTCAGACTTCTCATCTCTAAATTTTAAGAGATTCTTTCACCCAGAGTCGGCATACTGATGGTAGGGAAATGGAAGCACACACAATGAGCATAAAAATTGCCACAGTGATATTCTTATGAGGGTGCAGGGCATGAAAACTGCACCTGACTGAACAGTTTTTACATGAATCTGTCTGTGGCTTATGAGGTTCTCCACTGGGATAATGGAAAACCAGTTTTTAGACTATGCCTGATCACTGCCAGTCAATAAAAAAGTAGTGGAAAGTTAATAGGTTAGATTGGCAAGATTGGCCTATACTAGAAAAATTAATGATCTAGTGAAGAATTTGCATTGCAGTGCCAAATGCATTGGAATCTGAGAAAGTCATGGCGCTGATCATGGCTTCTACCAGCTTCTGAAATACCATTTTCACCTACTTAAACCTTTTATGGCTTTATTCTATGCGGAATGGATTTTCCAGGTTGCATTTTGGCTGTAAGCAGTTGGCATGAGAGCTTTTGAGATCTCTGAAATCTGATGGTTTGACTAAGCTTTCTTTACCTCCTACCCATGATATTAGGTTTCCATACAAGAATTTGGTTAATCGTTGCATGCAGCTGCCAGGGGAGAGCAACTGGATTCAGCTGAATTGAGGGCTAGTAGTTGGATGTGTAATGAAGTTTGTTGAGTGCAGCTATTGAATATAACAGGAAGAATTCACACTAGATACTTACCTCTGTAATAACATCCTACATAAACAGCATGGCTGTCATCCCAAAGGATCTGCTTATGCTTTCTACACTTAAAATAACACCTACTTCACCAGAGAGATCTGTTGCTGACCACAAAAATGTAGGTACCTCTTAAGTGAAATGGAGCCGTGCCACACAGTGATTTAGAAGGGCAAGTGAGCAATACCATATCTCACAGTAGCTACAAGAAGCTTCCTAGAAAATCTACAGGCATTGCCCATGTTGTGATTTGAAATAAAATGGCAGGATTAATGGTTTTATTTCTATATTTTGTACTGGACATACCTCTAAGTGTGTTGTGATTCAGAGAAGAATTAATCAGCCCTAAATGACATGTTTTCTCCGTAGCATGTGAGTCTCTGAATTGCCACACACAGTATGTGATGAATTTTCTTTATCGTATTATACAACTAGTCATGAGCGTTGTATGTTCTGTGGTGGGACATGGTGTTTGTTGTCTGTACAGACTTGAAGGATGACTGTCCCCTCCTTCTCCCAAGTGAATTTGTGCATCACGATAGGTTTTCTTTGAACAGTTGTTTCTGATAGTGTCTGTCTGCAGTTCTGCTTGGATCAGAAACCATTGCGTATGGCTGGGAGTTGGTTTGAGAACTAAGAACTGTAAACAAAAGCTATATATATCAGCATGAGAGAAAGTGGAAGTTGTCTTGATTGTGCTTTTCCGAGCAGACCTTCAGTAACTGACCTCTGTCGTCATCTGCTCTGTGTAAGTGTTGAGACATTGTCCCTCTTTTAGCTGAGCCAGGGTTGCTCCGACGTCTGTGTCTGCTCTCAGGGCAGTGGTGCTTGAATTCTCTTCTGTTTTAAATCCAGATCCTGCCGATCTTCATCTGAGCATCACACAGCTGTCTGAAATAGTTGCATATACACACACAGCTGTATGTCACATAACTCTGCTATTGCTGTTTATTTTCACTTGCATTAGTGACTTCTTTTGCGGAAATCCTGCCTTATTACAAGATGCAGATTTAAGGGAATGGAACATGTTGAGACAGAGTGTATTTCCCTTTCTGCCATATCTTTCCCTTGAATCATGAGCTTCATCAGCTTTTAGAGATGGTATAAGTTTAGTGAAGGACTTTTAACTGCTATTTGTCTTTGAAGCTTCCTGTCAATAATAAGGCTTGTTTCAGCTTCTGTTCAACTGCTTGATGAAGGTTCAATCTGATGATTATTTGAACTGGACTGCATGCTCGTGCACAGCTGGGTAGGCTTGGGGTAGTGACAAGGTCTCAGATGACAGCACTTACCTAAAGTTCTCTGAGTCCTGTCTCTATGGTAAGTACATAAAACACGATGGAAACATTGACATTGGGCAAGTAGACCTGTTGTCAAAAGGTGTTAGGGCTTATACTAATCTCTCTTCAGGGGAAAAAAATCCTCCCTGCATACAAACTTGGCCACTACATTAGTTACTCAGCTGCTTGGCAGCTCCTCATTGGAAATACTAGGAACAGAATACAGACTCTAATAAAGTTGATGAAAATTTGGCAAGTACTTCAGTAAGCCCGTGATTTCACCATAGGAAGAGTGTGGTTCAGAAAAGGAGCTTTGACACATGCCAGGGGTGTTCTTGTCATCACTGGGATGGAGGTTTATGTCTGTGTTTTTATTGATGGTAGGTAGAGAGTGCTTTTTGGCAAGGAGACTAAAGGCATGAATTTACCTTTAATGTAGTTTTGTTGCCGTGATTTCTGCTAATTCTGTCCTTCTCACTAGCTCTGAAGAGGAGAGAAGATGCTGCTCTTCTGGTTGTAGAAGAGCTGTTGGGGACTAAATGACACTGGAACACCTGTCATCTCTTGGAAATAATTCTCTGATTCTGCCCATTGCCTGCTTTTTGGAAAGTATTCTCCACTTGAAAATGCATTTGGAATTTAAAAAAAAAGAATTGTTGCATACTTGCAATGGAAGATTCAGAAATGTTCCCATCTGATAGCACTAGTACTACTCCCTAAATACTGCAAAACTGCTGTCAGTTTTCATAAAATCACTTAGCCTTTCTGTGGGGATCAGCTTGGCACTGGCTGCTTCTTTCCTTGCTCCCTTGCCCTGCACCAGTCAACACTTCTTTTTATTGTTATGTGGTTATGGCAGAACTTTTTTTCCTTACCCCCCCCCCCCTTTTTTTTTTTTTTTTTTTTTAAATAAGCTCTGTACTTAAAGAATAATAAGGTACAAGTTGTCATTTGGCTGACAGAAAGGGAGCTTTGTGGATATTTATAACATGCCTAATGACATTTCAGAGCCCTGAGGAAAAACAACGCAGTTTCCAATCTTCAGCTATGTCGGATGTGGCAGGCGAGCAGTGATGCTCTTCTCAGTTCAGCAGGGGAGGATACACCAAGAAGGGGATTTTTTCCAAGCTGTTATTTAACTGATATTAGCATTTGAAGGCGCATAAGGCATGACCTTTAATCCTGTGTGTAGACTAACTGATCTGCTTGCTTGAATGCCTCATTGTAATGATGCAGAATGGAAAGGATTGCATCAGACCAGAGAAAGAAGTCTTATGTCACCAGAACTTGCATATTTAGGTGTGTGGCTGCATGAGCCCATCCCACATGTAACATCTGCAAACTCAGAGCTTTCAGATACACTTCCCTGATCTCTCCTCCAACTCCTGTCTGAAACTGCATTCATCGGTGAGTTACCTCCCAAAGCACAAGCCTTCCTGTACAAGCTGATGGATAGTAGGCCCGAAGTGAAAAAGGACAGCCCTGACTTTTGGTCTTTCCAGAAGTGTAAGTGGTCCTAGTTACACATGGACTTTTGCCATTCACCTCCATAGCAATTCAAACAGTGGTGGTAAATTAGTTTTATGGGGCATTAGTGGAAGAGGTCAGTGGGTTTTATTACATTCATGTGAAAAGTTGGAGCCAAGAATGTAAAATGAAAACTGAAGATGAAGAGTACCAGAAAGCAGAACAGCGTTTGTGAAGCGACTGAGTGTGTATGTGATACTGTGTAAAGTCCCAAAGAGTCTTCACTTTAAACTGGTAACATACTTCAGAGTAAGTTTTGAAGTTACAGCTGTTGTGAGAGGCTCCAAAGGGGTCAACCATGCAAAAAGGCTAGCTGAGAAATAATTAAATAGGTGGGACAAATGCACCAAAGCTACACTGCAATTTTTGTGGCAGAGAGTTTTCTTGTAACATGTATTCAGCATCCACGTAGTTTGCAAGATGGGCTTTCAGCATCAGCCTCGGGGAGAAGACTGAAGTTACAGGATCTGATACATCAGAAAACCAGCTTGCAACTGCTGCTCTTTGTTGAAGAGAGCACTTGGTCAGCTTGCAGGGGTGGTGGAGCTGTGTCCTGACGTGTTCAAAAGGATACCAATACAAACACAAAATATTAATGCTGTGGTGTTCTCTTGTGGTGATTGACAGCTCCAAACACCGAGATGGCATGTTACTGCCAGCAGCCTGTGGAAAGCTGTTCTGACATAGCCAACCCACTTGGCAGCAGAGCCATGGCTGGCCCGCAGTGCCTGATGACTCACTTAAGTCCTGGAGTTGTTATTGCAGTGGAAGAAGTTGTTCTGTTCTTTAATTCCTTTGTGCAGCCTATAGATCTGTTGGATGGTACCCTGCCAAGGCTTGTAGTTAGTAGAAATTGTAATGCAAAAGTCTTTCAGTGCTGGGCGAGTTGTGACTGTAGATTCTGCATTGGAGCTAATGGTCCAGAAGGGTTTTCTGTTGCCATGAGAAAGTCTATTAGCAGTTCAAAATGTAGTTTACTTGGTTATCACTCAGCGTAGCAGCTGGAGGCACTCTCTTGCTGCTAGCCCACGCACATGAGCAGGATGGGGCACACCTTCATCCTTTTTTCCCCTTGGTGATTTATCATGTGCTTTCATTACTCAAGAGACTAGATCCCCAGAGCTCTGGTCTTCACATTTCTGTTGAACGCTCATGCTGGGAGCCCATGGCTTCCTCCTTCTTGCTCATTTTCCCTCTGTTAGCTCGTTGCTTGTAGGTTTGTCTTGCTTAGGTGTGGGTAGGGTTCATGTGCGGCTGTTTGGGAAACCAAGGTCTAAGCAGGAGCAACAGTGGTTTTATTTTGCATCTGGTTAGGTGTTTGGTTGGACACCATGATAAATGTGAGTTGAAGTTGTGCCAAAAATCTACCTGGAGGGTTAATTTCTATAAGAGGGACAAATACGTACCTTGTGAGAGAGTCTGTTGGGCTCCAGGAGTTTGCACAAGTGCACTTTTGCATCACAGAGATTATGCTTATGCCAAAGTAGAGTTTTGGGCAATTTTTAGACACACAGCATTGCTTGTCACTCTTGGAAACCAAGCTTTGTTAGGAGAGGTAACTGTGGAGCCTGATTCTGAATCTCAGCTTCTTCCCTGAATTATCTCACCTGAAATTAAGGGAGCAAAGATGCATTTATTATTCAGAGTAGTAGGAACCATGCAGTCGTCTTCTTTTTCTTGCTTAAAGGTATCAGATTGCCTGTTTCAAGCATTCTGCTGAACAATCACAAAAATCCTAATGCAACGTGAGATTGAACTAGGTACTGAAAGCCATTTTTCAAGTTAATTCTCCAGCTTCAGAAGTTGACATGTTCCGTTCAATGCGGAGGCAAAGGTGCTTATACGCAGGAAAAGAGCGTGAAGATGTTGCAGCTTTTTTAATAATTAGGTGGGATTTGGCATACACAGGGTCTGCAAGGAGTGAAGTCAATTGGAGGGGTTCATTACTCAACGTTTAATGCTTGTGTTTGGACTTGCACTGTTCCTTGCAGCTGGGAAGGTGCTGGGTGTTTGAGGATTCGCTGGCCTCTAGTGGTGAAGCTGGGTAGAAGCTACAAGAAGCATCTGTGCTTAGCTCTGTGCAAGCACTGGGTTATTAGTATGTGTACTAAAAGGAAGCTAACGTTACAAAACACTTTGGTTTTAAATGATCATTTTGCCTCATGGTCTCCTGAAACAGCTGAAGGAGGTCCTGGACTCCTATGCAGCAAGCCCCTGATGCAGTTTCTATTTTAGACCCCTTAGAGGTAGTTCAGGGACTTCAGGAATCTACAGTGTATACATTGAGAATGGCTGATTTTTTTGCAGGTAAAGTTGTATAAAACTAGAGTGCAAGGTAAACCCAAAACTTAATGTTATAAAGCAATGAGAACTTACTCTCAAAACTTTAGAAAGAGATGACTTGAAACTTTTCTAAGTTTGTATAAATTGGGCTACCCATGGCTCTGTTGTGTACATCCCTTTTTCTATTATTCATATAGCATTTCTGTCTCCTGTAGAGAGATTTTTGTAAGTTGACTGCACACTTAATTCCCAGGGCAGCCTTCTTTGCACCCAGTCTTCTTATAGCACTGACAGAGTACCTTGCTGCTCCACGGCTTTCTCTGCTTTTGAGCTTAGCTGCTTGGCAGCGAAGTCTGTCTGCTGCACTTGTTCGTGTGCTTTCCTTTCCAAGTCTCGGAGAAAAACTTAGTAGTAAAAGGCACAATGTGATATGTAGCTCAAGCCTGAGAGACTTAAGGGAAATTGATTTTAAAATAAATTTTAAAAGATCAGCACTGGGAGCCAAACAAGTTGGATTTTGGTTTGGTTTTGGGTTTGTTTGGTTGGATGTTTTTTTTGTTTGAGTTTTGGCACTATAGTGGCTGTGGCTAAATGAAAATGCTGGAAGACTCCTATTTGTCACAATTTAATCAAATAGCATCCCTACCAAAAGATGATAGTAAGCCCTTCTCCATTAAATGCCCATCCCTTTGAATTTTTCCCTCCCTTCTTAAAGCCTGCCTTCCTTGGTCCACATCTTCCTTCCTATGTCTTTCTATCCTTAGTCTCAAATAATCTAGTTTATTAAGATTTAAGGTACATTCAGGGCCCTACCCATTTAACCACGTTTTTGAGAAGGGAGTGGAGGGAAGATGAAGTTTGCATAGAGCTTTTGGTCTTTTCTTTTAATTATATTTCACTCTTTGACGAAGACATTTATATTCATCTTGGGTATTGCCATTTTTGTAAGTCATGCTATAGATAAATAAGTATTCATAGTGTATATGTAGCGTTCCACATGGGTGCATCCCAGGATTAGCATTTTGTCTTTTAATATCCTGAAACAGGCCCTGCTAAGTACAGATTGCAGTTTTGGTTCACATCTAGCTGCAGAACAGCAAAAGCAAAGAAGGTGGTTAATGACACATGCTAATCATTCTGGTGTCATGGTTTTCTCTTTGCAGATGTGAAAGGGCCACCAACACACAGACTGTCCTGCGGCCAGTCTCCCTACACTGAAACGACAACATGGGAGAGGAAATACTGCATCCTGACGGACAGCCAGCTGGTGCTGCTCAACAGGGAAAAAGAGGTGAGAGAAGCTCACGTTGGCCACTCAGGATTTACCTTTTGGCCTTTAGTGGTAAAACAGGAAGGCAGCTTTTTTCATCTCCCCTTTATTTTGTTCACAAGTTTAATGAAATGTGTGAAAGGCGGGGGCGGGGGGGGAAGGGGAGCTAACCTATTCTGCGTATGGATGGCATGGCACGCACAGTTATAATCCTGCTGGCCCAGATGCCAGTTGCATGGAAGAGGTGACAGCAAACTGTGTGCATCCAAAACTCCCTCTTGGAGTTTTACAGCCTGCATTTAAGTCTGCCACTACATCTTCCGATGTTATTGCTGCTTTTAATGGTAGTTAAAGCCACCACAGCTATGTAAACCTACCTCCTCATGTCAGTGCAGACATAAAGGTAGGGAAAAGTGCAGTAAAGGTGGGGGAAAAGGGGTTTTTTTGTGTCTGTATGGGAGCGCTGGGCACAGGACGTGTGTGCAACCTTCACACTGTACAATCAACCTTGCTGCAGTCACAAGGTAAGTTGTTTGAGACAGAGGTTTGCCCTCTCTTGCTAAATGCAGCAAGGAAGATTGGGTGCCCCTTGGCATGGATACTCAAAGCTATTGCAACCATCTTTGCTTTAATTATAAAATTAGTCTCTGTGTATATAGCATGTAGTACTTGGCATTGTGCCTTACCATGAAGGTAGTGTCAATATGGTAAAGAATAGGCATGTTTTAGTTGATTGAAATACTGAACAAGCAAATGCTGATAATTCCCTTCTCCTAGACTACACTACGATATGTTTTTTCTTGTGATCTTTGATGTCTATAGACTGTCACGAACACATGAGCTTTAGAAGCATTTGATAATGCTCCTGGGTTTGTTTGTTTAATTATTCTGGTGTAGATTTACCCTGCTTAAAAATAAGTATTTCAGGAGGAGCTATAAAATAGGAATGTTTTCAAATTACTAGGTTTTAACACATATAAATGCCCATGAATTTGAGTCTAATACCATGGTTTCCTACATTTGGAGAGGGCCTGAATTTTTGGGGGTTTTCTTGATTCTTTTGAAGCTTCTGTGCACGGCTGTGTACAGGCTGGGAGTATGAGACCTGTTTCTGATGTAGCACTAAATACTATTCATCTTCAGCTGTGATCAGGTTTATTTACAAGGGCTGAAATATTTCATTGCATAGGGAGTGTAGGAGAAAATGGTTTAGAGCAGGACTTGAGTTATTAGAAGGGAACAACATCAATGCTAATGCATGGGAGAGGTGATCAAACGCAGGGAAAATGGAAGGCCCATATCATGATGTTTGTTTACTATGTAGTTCTTTTTCTAGTCTGACAGGACTGTCACCTAAGGAATTAAAGTATATACTGAAGAAACTTAAGGACATGTGAGAATTATTCCTAAAACTATACTGTACCAGCACAGCTGGGCTAAAAGGATGCATCTCATTAAAGAAATGTAATTGAAAACAACACTGGTTTATATCACAAGTCATTTTCTGAAGGTGGTAATCATGCACTTATGGGTTCTTAATTTCTCCTACTGCATACAGTTAAAAGCATTTTACTGGGAGTAAGATGAGTCTTTTGCTTAGATCCTGAGGAGTAAATATGGGAAGTCTGATGTATCACTGGTGTATTAAGTCATTATATACTATGTTTAAATACACTCTTTTTTTTTTTGTCAGAAGCTGGAGAAATTCAGTATCAGGCTATACAGAGCCTGAGGTTTTAAATACAGCAGTAACCCCAAAAAATTGAGCAGCAGAGTAAATCTTTGCAGTGTGCTCTCAAAGGAGCCTGCCCGCACTATCACAATGAGAAATAACTTGTTTTGGGAAATGCTGCATGTAGATGGGCCGAGCAGACATGCCTTTGGTGCAGGTGTGACTCCACATGCTGATAATGTGATTTGTTTCAGGAGCTAGTAGCTGGAGTCAGATTTGCCATTCTGATTTTCAAGTAATTTGGGACTGCTGTTAAGTGAAAGGAAAAAGGGAACTCCTTGGAGAGTCGGTAGGAAAATAAAAGCTTGTTTAGCTTCTGAGTCTGTATACATGGCAGTGTACATAGAATCACTTGTAGAAACACGAAACATATAGGAGTAGAACAGCCAGTTAACAGAGAGACACAGAGCTGATGGTCCAGATTTGCACCTTCTTCTAATTTTTTTCTGAAATAGAAGTATCCATTGTAGCTTTCATGAGAAAGGGAAGGGGAGGCGACTTGGTTAAATTTTACTTGGCAAGTCATTCAGAGCCGAAAGAGGCTCTATGAGATGTGATCTAGAAGTAAGAGTGAACACAGGCCTAAGGCAGCAATGGGGAGAAATGCTTGGGAAGAGCATAATGATTGAAAAGTATGTAGGAGGGGAATCAAAAAAAGCCCATGGGTGGGACCACAGGTATAGGGAGCCTAAGCAAAAGACCAGGTGAATGAGGAAGAGGGAGGTTACTTAAAGAAGGTTGAAGATTATGTTTAGAGTAAAATTATTGGAAAGGTGATGCTGGAAGAGGTTTTTTATTAACCCAAAATGATGTGATAGGCAACAGGAGCTGAAGATGGAGAGGTTCCTGCTCTGAATATGGAAATTGCTGGTAGAGTGGGTAGGTCAGAATTTCTTCGGACAGCTGAAGAGGATCTTAGAAACAATGTGAGGGACAGAATGAATACCCATCAGTAAGGGGGTGGGTGTGGTGGAAGAGGGAAGAGATGTTAACAGAAGAGTGCCCTGGCAGCCGAAAGGGAGCACTCGCATCATCACAAGGCTGGTGTAATTTGAAAACTGTGAGTCTGAAGCATCTCATTTTATTCTTTGTGCATCTGCTTTGTTACTTCATGGAATAAAAATTCAAGAAGCTTAGCCTGTGTGAAATTAAAAGGGAACAGAAATGTTTGATGTTTATAATACTTTGTGAAATCATTATGCAAGTATGTATGTCAAAGCCAAAAAGTAGGAAAACATATACAAAATGCAAACAGGTAAATGAAAGATGTCTTAATTGTTTGGGGTATATTGCTAAGTTTGGTTTCTTTCAGTTAATGCTGTTAAAATAGAGCATTATGAATTGCACAGATTTTTAAGACTGAGGGAACAGTACAGAAATAAACAGAGTAGTAAGAAAACTCTTTTCTTATAACATGCCACCACTATGGAATTATTGTCAAGGCAGTTTGGATAGAGAACGTGCAAGAGAGATTTTGTGCTGTGCAAGCACAGGAGTAAGTTGGAAATCGGAGAAATTTTGAGGTACAACTTGATCCCAAAAGATCTGTAATTACTCAGACAAAAATGGTCTGATGGTATCACCTTGTGCAGTGTAGAAAAATCTTAATTACTTGACACCTTGTCAACCTCATAAAATGAAAATAGGTGAGACTGAAGAATGAAGATTATTAATGAAGGGAAGAGATTGGTGCCCAAAAAATAAGTAGAAAGGAAATGAATCCCTGTAGGGATGTGAGTGATGACTTAGCAAATAAGGAGTCATGAGTGACAGGAGATGTGCAATTACTACTACATATCATGGTGTGGTAATATCTAGCAGCATCTTCCAAGACTGGGACAACAGGTCTAGATTGATTCACTTACAAATCAGGTATTTTTTCTACGAGGAAAATAGTTCCCCACTGTCAGGAAGGTGTAGGTATTTTCATCATTTGTGAAACCTGTTCCATAGGGTAAGAGCACAGTAAAAGTGTCTGCAAAATCAGTGCCATTTAAACAGGGAAAGGGAATGAGTTAGTGTTTATGAAGAGCAGTTTCAGATAGATAATCCATTGCAGAGCACTTTCATGAGGGATGTGACAAATAGCTGCATCTGGTTTTGGGCTGCTTTTTAGTTAGTCTTTGTCTGTAACTTGGCTGCTGTCCTGCAGAATCTTCTAATTTTGTGTTCAGTTGGAAATGAAGATGAACAAAGCTTTTCACTGTGTTAGACATTTCCTTTTTCCTTCCTGCACCCAAAACCTCATCTTCCTTCTTGGATTTAGAGGTGGTTTTAATCACGGGCAAAGGATAGTAGAGACCTACATTCACTGTGACAAGATGTACTACTTATTGGTGCTGGTGACAGAGGCCAGTAGCAGGACATCTCTGATGTATTTTCCTACTCTTACATCTCCTGTGACTGACACCAATAGTGGAGGAACAGTGGTTATCCCAAGAGAAAATAGCAAAAGCAAACACTGCTGCTTGGGGGCCCCAGGGGAGGTTCTTCAGTAACACCCACTGCCATTCCCAAAAGACTTGTCACATTGGTATCTTACAGCAAATATATTTTACCTGTAAATAGGAGTTTGTCAAAGCTGAACCCAGTTGTAAGAAAAGATTTGCTTCAATTCTCAAATGACTTTAATTATTTATTTTCCAAAAGCCCAAAGAAATGTTAGTTGTCAACATGTTTAAAGTAGATTTCTCTGTCAGAATTTTAGCCAGCTTATAACTTTCTGGAGAAAGGTAGAAATTAAAATTAATTATTTAACTATTTTGTTGACATGATTCCAAACTTCCTGACTATTAGTTCAGAAGAGATTGCAAGTTCTCAAGTTTTTGTCCTGAATCAGTCTTTCCAATCTTGAAAAATCTATCTGCAATGAAGAAACCTTTTTTCCTGTCTCTTTTTTTAAAAGAGCCTAGCTCAGTTTGACTTTAAGAGGCATTAAATGCTTGTAAAGTTCTTACTCCTATTTCTTCTGAAATCTCTTCATTATCAAACTATTAGAAATCCCAAATACAGGCTTTTTATACTTAAAAAGCATGTTCAGTGGCAGGTGAGCTGTGATGCTTTTCAAGATTTTAGAGTCCGAGCTCTGAACCCGTCCTTGTTAAACTGTGAAATTTGCCATTGAAGGGTGGCATATGATCAAAATTGTTGAGGTTGCCAAAATTATCAGGATTTGGACTGTCCCTGCGTACCTTGTTATCCCACAGTTACACTGCTTGGAGTCCAGCCCTGAACCAGCAGCTTCAACACATCAGCTGAGGGTCGGACAATTCCCAGGTTGGTGAAAGTCTCAGCAGGGCAAAGAACAGGATAACAAAGCTGGATGGAGGGAAAAAAAAAAAAAAAAAAAAAAAAAGCTGAAAGCCGAAATTGCCATTAGAGTCCTGACTCTGCAAGACTTTGTCATTCTCTTCGATCCTTTGCTGAACTGCTTGCTGCAGTGGCAGGGGCTGGAGGAGGGTTGGGAAGATTGCTGATGTCTGGCTTGATGTTTATGTGATATTTACTTGTGTGCCTGCTTGTGTTCCAATGCCACCCAATCTTTGAATCCGTTTGAGCTACCACAGAGCAGTTTATATACCTTTCTAAAAACATGTCCAGCCCCAAGAGATGCAGAGCTGATGACCAAGCTCATTTTGCATGTTCATGAAGCTGTATTTTTTAAGAGCAGGCTGATCTTATGCTAAGAAATAAATACTGGTCCTGCAGTCCTGGATTTAGTTACTTTTTTGTCAGTATAGACTGAGACTATGGTTTTGGAGGATTGTTACTTAAAATAACACAGCACTTTTAAGTCAGAATTAAGGGGGGATCTTTTTTAGCTACTGTGCTACTTTAATCTTGTCCACAAAATTGTGGGATGTTTGTATATTCTCTGGTGTAGATCAAGCTATGTAGCATTAAAATGTTGTTCCTTACACAGTTTATGGAATTACTGAGTGAAACAAACAGCATAATTTTTTTCTCAAGCCACTGTAAATACTCTAACAAAAGCCAGTTTTTTGCTGGTGTGGACTGTACTGCACTAGAAGAACATAGCTACACCAATGAACCTTTTTTTAGTGTGCAGTCTAACTGTGTTTTCCTAGTCTGGACAAATGTTAAGTACAAAAGGCTAAGTGACCCAGAATTAGGACCTGAGCTCTCAGACAGTCTTCCTGTTAATGGCTCAGTTCCTCTTTGAAGATAAATCCTATCTCTGGTATGCAGAAGTAGATTTGTTTTTGACACCAACTCCGGTGTGCTGCAGCTTGTTTGCTTTTCCCAAGGACACAAAGGACAGCCTGGCCTCAATCATCATTCTCCTCCTCACCCTCAGCAGCAAGTCAGTACATCCATGGCATCCTCTTGGCTATCGTCACTGTTGTTATATACACTGTTATCAGGGTGGTAGTACTGCTTTTTTTCGCATCAGTGGATTAAAAGAATGTTTCTGTCATCCCATGTCTGAAAGCACACACAGATACTGAAGAGGTGTAATTGAAAGAAAAGGGGCTATATTAATTTCTCAGTTAAAAAAATCTAATAGTGGAGAAGTCTACCCTGCAGGAGCTGTATTGGTATAGAGCTAGCAGTTAGGTGTAGATACAAGAAGTTCACTGCGAACGGAGGATCACAGGGTCGTAGCTTGATGCTTTTAAGGTGTGCTGAAGCAGGTGTGTTGTGTGATTGGTAATAGCTGTTCTGGAAATACAGCTTGCAGCATCCCACCAAAAAATGCTCTGGAGGAAATCAGGAGAGGCAGAAGAGGCGGTGGAGCAGAAGAGCCTTTAGAAGGGAGTAAGACTAAATAGAGCCTCCAGGTGAAAACTGAAAATCTGTGAACTTGATTGAATGAACGTGACATAAACTAACAAAATTAGTCTCTGCTTAACTTCCTAATGTGTTCTCGCACGGAGATCGTTTGGCAAAGGACCTGCTGTAAAAATCTACCAGAAAAGAAAGTAGCCTTAACAGAATAACCACAAGGGATTTGGGATACTTGTTTTGAAAAATGAGCACTGTTTGAAGGAGACAAATAGACTAGCATAGTAACAAATAGCATTAAAAGAAATGACCTTAAGAGAATGCTAAGTGCTTAAAAGTCAGGAAGTGCCACAACTAGTTCGTGAGAGCCATTGTAGCACAGCCTGTTTCTAAAATAGTACAGTATCTTGTACATCTTTTACAACCTTCAGTACAAATTAATAATATCTTTTTGTTTGCTATTAATACTTTTCAGAGTATGATTGAAGATGCAAAGGGATAAGCAGCACAGGAAATATAACAGGGGCTTCTATTCCTTTAGCTGCAAGCTGTCTTTTACATAGCTATATGAAAATAAATTGCCATATTGTATGTATCAGAGTTGTACTGTTGAAGCCAATGTCCTCTTCAAAAGTGCACTGAGATGTTTTGGGCACTGAGGGGTTGTGCCTGCCTCAAGCCCCTTGATGCTCTCTCTCTCCCTCATCCCTGGGGTTTCTTCCAACTGCTGAATATAAGGGCTTAAGGTGGCCCCACAAAGTTACAGCTTCCAGATATGGTAACAGACACCAGACCAACAGCTTTAGGGATAAACAATTTATCTCTAAATAATGTTGCGGTAACAAAAAGAGATCAGGAGTACGATTATCTGGGTGGCTAACAACAAGAAATGCAGTAACTCAGTAGCACAATTATCCAGGTTGAAATGACAGCAAATCCGGTAATTCACCAACATGGAGCTAAACTTAATATCTGAGCATATAAAAACCTGCAAAACCGTAGTCATAACCATGTTTATCAGGCAGGCCAGCAGGACACAGGGCATGGCTTCCTCAGACAAGCGACTCAGACCAGCCAGCAGGCTCAGGGAATTCCTAGCTCCCCAGTTGGAGTATCCTCTTGTTGAGACACAGAAGCACTATCTGGACTTGTTAATCAACCGTCACATCTGCTCTCTGGCCCCCTTCTGTGCCAGTTCTTTGGGGCGCATGGGCCCCAGAAATACTCTATAAGGCACTACTGGCCCCAGGTGCCCACCCCTTGTTAGTGACTCAGTCAACGAAACAGTGGTTACCATGGGGCCAAGAGCCCGTGTAGCTTGGTTCTGGAGACGTGTTTTTCCCGCTCAGTCTCCATCTTTGGTGACCAGCCTTTCACCAGCTTGAAGGATCTCTGCTGTCTTTTAACCTCTTCAGATCAATGTGTATGTTCTTCAGAAGGGTAGAATGAAGGATGTCTTCCTCATACTGGAATCAATGTCTTCTTGTTGGAAGGATGTTTTGTGCAGGCTGTGGTAATCTGGATTGCACCTCTTGCGAGCAGGTAGCTGTCTGAAGGTTTTGTCTGTCTGCCTTTCTGTATGCAAAGTAACTGATGCTTGAATTAACCCATGCTGATCATGTAAACAAAACCAGGATGCACAAAGGTGTCTGTATAAATTCATGAAGTAGTTGGGTACTCATCCTCCAGATCCCTTTGTACATTTTGGGGGATTGGATTAGGAGTCCCTCAGGCTCGTTTCTTGTTCCCAGACATATGTGCTGTGGGGCAAGGAGACTGTATTGCTTAGGCTCTTTTAGAGCTCTTGGCTGTTGTCTAAATGCCCTGCAGCTGTAGTGATAGGTAGCATAACTTACCACTTTTTTTTCCAGCATAAGGCCCTCTCTAGCAAAATGCAGTTGTCCAGCCAAGTGTTTAAAGGCAAGCTTGGGGGGCGGGGGCAAACACTGAGGGGTCAAGTTCTGCCAATATTTCAGAAGAAAAACAAGATCTTTATACATTCAGTACTTTTAAAGAGAATTAGCATACAGAATTTTATTACTATGAAATAGTGAGGACCCCAAGCCTTTCTTAGAGCCTTCTGAGGTCCCACTTATAGGATGAGTTTGACTTAATGATAGAAGATATCCCCTTTCTCCATGTGCCCAATATGACCAGCAGAAAGTCCATTTTTCTCTGACATGCTGTAGCTGATCACTGAATGTGTGCTGAGACTGCAGAAATGCTTTTGTAATCTCAAAGTTTCGCATGTAACCATCTGACCAGCAGCCTCTGCCTGACTTTCCCAGCATGGAAGTGGACAAGGCTGTCTAGCAATGGGTCTGGCACTGGAGAAGCAGTTTGAAAAGGCAGGACCGCCTCGTTAGTCAGATGGGTCGGCTGTGTTATGACTTGATACCTCTGGAGCGCAGGCTGCTGCACACCTGCATGCAGCCCTCTCCGGGCTGCATGTGCACTAACGCTCCTCACCACTGCAGTGCTTGCCCGCAGAGCCTCAGGAATTGTGTGGTAAGGGCAGGCATTCTGAACTGCATCTGAAAGTTATTACCAGATGAGTAGATAATGGAGTCCTTATCAAGAGGCATATTAACAGCATAGCCCGGTGGCACATTAACAGCTGTCAGCTTTCTTTTTACGCAGGTGCCTATCGATGGGGTCCAGGAGCCACAGGTGGATGCTACCAAAGGGCGCTGCCTGCGCCGGACGGTGAGCGTCCCCTCCGAGGGCCAATTCCCCGAGTACCCGCCAGAGGGGGCCGCCAAACTAGGTAAGTGGAAACCTTGGCCACAATAAATTGATTTTAATTTATAGCTGCAAGCTGTTATCCAAGGGCACTGCTTTCCAGGCAGCATCCTTGCAAAGGAGCCTGCTGAGGTGGGTAGCGTCATAGCTAGGTGGTGGTGGAGGTCGTGTGACCGTGGAGTTGTTTGTAAATGCCTCCAGCAAAATGACTTGTAAACATTAGGATTTATCCAAGCCTCACTGAGGTTATTATGGGGGTACCAGAGAAGCTGGGCTGTTGCCACACACAGGAAGGTTTGTAGCCATGTTTCGAAGATTACTAGGCAGCCCTGGGATTTACAACTGAGAGCTGCTGAACGCAGGTCAGTACGAATGCAGCTTTTGCAGATAGCTGTAAGTGGTTCCTGCTGTTTTTTAGAACTGTTAGGTGGTTATGTTTTACCTCACTTTGAGTCGCTCTGGAATTTCCTTTGCTTCATATTTTCATAGCAAGTATTGGATAACAGGTTTTTCTGTAACTTACCTCATGCCTGTTCAGGGTGCAGTTCCTACCTAAAAGAACCAGCCAACTGCCTGCTGCTGTTGGCTATAATTATACATGTTGAAATCTAGGGAAAGCAAAAGAAAGGCCAGGTATTAAAAATGACAGACGAAAGCTCTGTTGCAGTAGTTTCCCAAGTCCAGATTTGGCCCAGTTCCCCCTCTTCATTCCACCCCACCTGTGGTTGCATAAAGAGCATCATTCCAACTCTTTCCAGAAGAAAGAGCAACCACGCACAAGTGAACTCTTCTTTCTATTCCCAACCTATGCAAGAAACTTTCCTTGGCATAGGCTGATAGGATCTAGGAGCAATTCTTTCTTAGTTCAGCTGTGAAAAATACCAGTCCTGGGAGAGGGTGAGCTATGAGGAAAAAAGTAACATGCATCTCTAAAAGGTAAAGCAGCCTTGATAACATTGTTATCAAAGGTGAAGAGCAGGTAAGGTATTTTTCATTTCACAGGCTCAGCTGGTTTATATGCCAAATAATTTTATTCTGTAAGTATATTGCACAAAAGTCATTAAAAACCCACTCCTCTAGATAGTTAAATAACACATTGCAAATATAGTACTTATTTATTTGTACTTGCCAATAGCACTATTTAACTCTTCCGTATTTGAGGAAATCAGATAGGGTTCTTGTTTTGGATTTGTTTGATTCCTGGATTAGAAGTCTGAAAAGAAGCAGGGCAGGTTGGGGATTTAGGAGGGAAAGCTGCAAAATACTTGGGGATGAGTGACATAAACAGAACCCCTATTGGATTTGTTTGTGGCATTTCAAATGCAGGTCTAAATGATAATCTTGTTTTGCCATATGAACAAATATTCGTTCTTGTTTGGAACTAAACCCAGTATTAAACATGTTTACACAGTATTATAGGCGAAGTACTTCTCCAGATGTGTGGCTAGTGGGATGAATGAAGAATCATATTTGCAACCAGTCTGCACTAGGCAATGAATATTATTTGCAGCTTTGCAAGCTAGAAAGACCTTTAAAATCTAGGATTTAAATGCCTTCTTTTTCTATACCATGTGCAAAGAATGTGTAGAAAAGTACCTAGAAGAACTTCTAGACTTCACTGAGCATCTGAATAGCTGGAAATCCCAGTGTTACATTTTTAAATGTAACCTTGTAACCTTCTTCATTTTTCTTGAATTGCTATTCTGTGCTATTTGGGTATATGCCCTACTATGTATTTTGCTACAATTTTAGATGCATGTGGCATCTTGTACTGTGCTATTTGATGTATGCCTGACAAGAACATACTAAAAGTACAAGAGAAACTCAGATCCACATGTCTTCTTCATATGAGAGCTGCAACTGTAGTGAATATAGATGTCACAAAGTGTGTAGCTAAAGGAAGTGGGCATACAGTGGGAGGGGAAGAAGACAGACATGAGCTGGAGAAAAACTTGAGCAATGCCCATACTGTGAGGAAGGATGAGAGTAAGTGGGAGGGAAGGTTATATATAATCTCTGATTGTAGCTCCCTTGGTAGTTCCCTTGTTTTCACATCCTGGTTAGAAACATCTCTTATCATGACTACAGAATGCCTGCTAATGGAAAAAAGTGGGTTGACAGCAAGCAGTAGGAATAGCTTTTTGTCAAGATGTTGAGCCAGAGGACAAACCAGTGAAGGAAACCATTGAACATCTTTATAAAGAGAAAGAAACGGATGGTGGCAGTCAGAATGTATCACCAGCAGTACAGATAACAACTGGACTAAAATAGCTTTGGAATGGACACCAAAAGCTGAAAAGCACAGCAGAGGCAGCTAAAATATCTTGTAGAGAAGTTGCTATGTAGAGCTGATAAGAATATCTAGCTTGTCATAGGGAAGCATGTGCATAACATGGCAACAGTAGGCATTGCATCTTATGATGATATCTGAAATAACTACTTGCAGAAGAGCTCCTTAGGGCTGCCTCTAGTGCAGAGGTTAAGGCATAGCAATGGCATTTGGTTTTTTCCCTAAGTAAGGTTGCCATACCTCTCTTGTTATTGATTGATTGATTGATTTTGAAAAAAAGGAAAATCAGGTGATGGAACTCTTTTTCATCTGTAGCACTGCAGTTACACCTTGTATGAAACCTTGAGAGTATTCTATGAGGTCAATCTTTTTTGTTAATGGAGCAACTGGAATGGTGTGTGTTCTTGAGGGGATCAGCATAATCAGCAGTAGTACCCATTCTGCAAATTTTTGTGGCATTCTTTATAGCATTATGCACACATCCTTTTAGCACCATTCCTAGGAAGTGTGGGGGAGAGAAACTACCCACATTACAGCTGAGAAGTTGAAGCAAGAGATGTGTAACTCGCCGGAGGTCAACATTAAGTCAAGTGTGCTTTACCCAAGGGCTGTTGTAGTCATTCTTGTCGTCTCTTTCATTTTTACCCTTGCTGCAGGGATGGCTCAGCTGTTCGTGAGGCAGCTGCTGAACCACCATGGTTTACAGTCCCGTGTACTAAGATAGACACCAATTTCCACATACTTCAGTACAGTAAGCTGTAATTTGTGATGGTTCAGCAGCTGCTAGAAGAGCAGCTGAGCCATCCTTTCTGTGCAGGCAGAAACCACTGTGGTCACTCTCGAATGAGAGCCGGAGGGGTGGACACAAAGATAAAACACAAGATAGAAAGTGACTTGTTTAAACAGTGAAAACTAATAAGATAATTTAAAAACTGTAACACCAGAGGACACTCACCATCTACTGCTAGCTTAGGAGCTTGCCCTCTGCTTGCAGACAGTGGAGAGGTTGTTTCTAATGTTGGAATTCTTAATTCCTATCTGGAAGGTACACCGTACAGAGTTGTGTCAACAAGCCATCCGTTAAATATATGCCATGAAATTTCCTTGGTACATAGTCTGTATCACTGTAGTAATTCCTCTGTGTGAGTGAATAGGCATACTCTAAATATGTCATTTTCTTGCTAGGATTTCATCTCGGCAGCACTTACCCAGAGGTGCTTCCATTCAAGGAAGCTAAAAATGTAGCTGTGATGTCTCCCTAACTCCAGCTTGACAGCCTCTTTCCTTCTTCTTTCAAGCATTACTTTCAATGGGCCAATTCTGTTATGAAGTGTGATATAGGCCCTGGAGACCAGCACCTAAATGTTATAGGAAGAGGTAAGATGAAGAAATCTCAAGCTGATACATCTCTGGATTGCCTTCATTTCTGCTTGAGATCCTGCTCTTTTTCTAACAGGTGTATTTTTTGCTGTTAGGGAGATTACATCCTTTGTAAAGGATCATTGTTTATCATAGCATATTGGAATTAACCATTCATACAGTAAAAGCATGATTCAGATTTCCACCATTCATACTGCTTGACAGACTAGTAACAGTTATTGCTTCCTTTCCCAAAATAATCCTCTTCTCTCTTACTCTGCTTCCTTCTGACCACCTGCTCACACTAAATGAAAGTTGTTAAGGAGAATACATAGCAAAAGTTTTGATTCTGGCATCTGGGTGCATCTTTGTGGCATTAATAAGGGATTTTTTGCCTGCATGTGTGAAAATATCAGGAGGGATTGAAAATGAGGAAATGGTTTGTTTTTTTTTTTTTTTTTAATTTATTTTTAAATTATTAGGAAAGAGCATCATCAAGGAGAGAGTTTTTCAAGATTCTCTGATGCTTAGGCTAGTGTTGATGCAAGTTGATTTTCTTTTTATATTTGGAGATAAAGTCATCTGAGAAGAAAATGAAGACTGTTTCACTAGTTGAAACAAGTTAACCCTACTTTTTTCTCAGTCGCATATATGACTACTGAATATGAAGGCTCTTGAGAAAAGGTTGCTGAAAGCAGGACAGAGGTGAAGATGCTCTTTGCAAATTTTCATTTTGTCCTCACCTTGAGTCACTAGCATTGAGAAATTTTGTTTTGTGTCCAGTCACTTGGACTAATCAATGGGAAAACATAGTTTGTACCCTCTACCCACACTAAATGCTAGGGTGCTTGCTGGTTGTAGCCTTTACTGATCTAATTGTTTTAAACAATATTAACACAGCATGTAGAAGAGGAGCTCTGGTGGAATGGTTCTGTGATACAAGGAAGCAGCCAAAGGTGAGAGGAGAGGAGGCCGGGACTCCTTAAACTACCTTTGTTGCTGGAAAAAGTGTCTGGAACCACACAAGTAAAGCAGCCTTTTTTTTTTCCTGAAAATATACTCCAGTTCCTTGGCTGGAGAGAGAATAGCCACCAAGATCAAGGACAATGTGCGTAAGCAAGCCTTACACCTTTTAGGAGCTTCTACACAGTCAGCTCTGCCTATACAATGTGTACTCATGTCAATGTCTGTTCACCCTTGCATAGCTCTCTAGCTCATCTTCCAAACTTTTGTGCTGGTGTAATCTTCGCTTCATCAGAGAACCAACTGGCCTTTAGTGCCCTAGCTCTCTCTGTAGAGCACTAATAGCTGTTTCTCAGCTGCTGACTCCCCTCCCAGCTCTGCAGCTCTTCTCCCTGTCCCTTGGTGCAATTCCATCCATGCAACCTACAGTTATCATCTGTTCTCCTTGGAACAAATCTCCCATGCCCTGATGAGTTTCCATTCTCTGAGCGTCTCTGTAAAGATTGCCTTTGCGACCACTAATGTGGCAATGGAAGAGCAGTCATGCTGATGCCCTGTACTCAGCGCTGCTGACATACTGGGAGTACTGGGTCCAGTGTTGGGCCCACCACTTGAAGAAGGATGTTAATCTGGAGGCGGTCCAGCAGAGATCTGTCAAGGTCATGTTGTTCAGGTGTATGCGACCCATGGAAAGAGGCTGAGAGAGCTAAGCTTGTTTAGGCTGGCCAAAAAAAGAGGCTAAGGGGTTGATCTTATAGACTATGGCTACTTGAGATTTAGCAGTAATGGAGTCAAAGCATTCTCCATAGTGGTGGGTGATAAAACAAGGGGGAATGGCCACAAGTTGCACTTTGGGAGATTCAGATTGAGAGATTAAGAGAAAGGTTGTAGGAACTTCATCCTTCAAGGCTTTAATGGCTCAGCTGGACAAAGTCACAGCTGACCTTGTCGGCTGTTGGCAAGGCCCTGCTCCAGGTGGAAAACAGGACTAGATAACCTCCAGAAGTTTCTTACAACCAGTGTTTCACTGGTTCTCTGTTTTACTTTCTGTCCCTTTTTGACTTTCTCTTCCTAGCACGTGTTTATCTGCCTGTTGACATAAAGCATTTGTAAATTGTCTCGTACAGAGACTTCTCTGATTGTTTTCAGCCTGTTTTTTGAATGAAGTAAAACTGATGCTGTATCTGTGTCCCCCCCTTTCTCCAATAATTTGTGTCTCCTGGCCAACAAACACTGAATTTGAGAGAGAGGTAAAGGTCTCAGAGGTACTGAGTTCCCACAACTTTTGTTAAAAACATGGCTAGTGGTCATATGGAAAGGAGACTGGACAACTTCTGATGAAAACAGTATTGCAGTGTGTACTTCGCTTGGGAGATAAGCACAAAAATGCAAATAGGTAGGAGACTAGGCACCCTTACTTTCCTGATGACATAACTGTTACATAGTAGGCACTTAATCTGGAATTCTAGCTCGGTGATAAATCACCTGAGTTGGATTTTTTCAAACCTGAATTTCCTCAAGTCAAGCACGTAAGTGAGTAGGCTGAGTTTCAAAGCAACTGCACCTTTTACAGAAAGACTGAGGCTGCTAAAATTGATTTTAGATCTCTAAACTTCAAGGGTATACCTTAGAGCTAATAAATAAAATCTACCTTCTGTATTGTGGTGAATTACATGTACAATTTTGAAACTTGGTGAAGATGGAATTTTGAGTTTCAAACATTACTTCTAACTTCCTGATCCTCTGGCTTAGTTGCACAGTTGATAGATTTTCATCTTAGTGATCACCCCCTTTGCATTCCCTCAAGCTCATTTTTTCAGTAAAAATTCCACTGGATTCAGAAAATTCTCTGATCATGCAAACAAGGGAAGAAGTGATAAAAATGAAGCACCGATCTGTTCTGGTGCCAGATCCATACTGCATTGCTATCAGGTGACCAGTTAGCTGTGCAGAAATCCTGTCTCCGTACTGTTCTAAAAGGTTATGTCCAGAGGCTTGGAAATGGAGTGAGCAACAGAAGATTAGTGAAGTGACGTCTGGTGTCATTGCTGCCTGGTATGTACCTCTTACAACATTTCCTGCAAGCGGCTGCTGAGCCCTCCTACGTGGGGATGATTGCACCAAGAAAATACACAGCCTGTGCTTCTTCCTTCAGGTAAAAACTTGGCAGGAGAGGACAGACATTAGCTAAAAAGATTTCTAGGGTTATTTCAATAACTGATGTTTCTAAGACAAGGTTGTCTGCAACTAGAACAATCAAAGCTGAGCCTTGCTCTCTGTATATTCCAGTTGGAATGAGTACTTTGTGATGAAAGAATAGATTTACTCTGTGCTCATCACATAATTACAATCCTTGTGCACTAAGGTTTAGGATGAATACCTGAAAATGGTTACTACTTTAGAGGGTGGGAGGGAGAGGGAGACAGTCTGTTTTGGAAGAAGAGAGATTGTTTGTGACCTGGTCAATGAAAGAATCTGCAATGCACCAATCTTTACATATCCAGTGAAGATTTACTTAGGAAAGATGCAGGAATTTGAAATAATGGACTTCCTGTAACTTCTAACAAAACTATGTGCCAAAAAGAGGGCTGTCCCTTCACCTTCCACCACTCAACTTTGCCTACGAAGAATATCTGTTAGCAAGTGAGGAAAAAAATGCAGTTTACAGCTCCCTGTATCTCAGCTGTAGGGATTTCTGATGTGTCTTGATGAAGTAATTTTCCTAATAGCACTGTCTGTTCTTACATCGTGTTGCTGTCTGCAAAATATCCCTCTTCTGTCAACTATTATGCATGGCAGGGATGCAAAACAGGGGTTTGGGTTTAGCCCTCGAATTGAGGGGTGTGTTATATAGCAGTATCTCTGGCAGAAAAATGGATTCAGATGTGCTGACTTGTTTGCAGCTCTTTGGGTTTGCCTGATCTGGGCTTGCATGAGCGTGTTTGTATATACATGCGCAAATACACATGTGAGAGATTCACATCCTCCTTTATGCAAACCCAGGAGTCTGAAGGGTCAGATGCGTTACTGTCCGTTGCCTTTTTCATTTAAATTAGCAACCCTCCATGAGTCGTTTGAAAATGATTTATTTTTTAAAAAAATTATTTTTTATTTTTTATTTTTGACCTGTAAGTGCTTTGTATCAAAAATCTAAATTGAAAGGTCCCCAACAGCTGAAAGGTGGTACACTAATGAGATCAGTGCAGAAAGCACCTTTCTGCACTTGTATAGTTTGACGCTGCTCAGTGGTGGCCAAAGAGCTGTCTGTGTTTCTGCAGGCTGTAGGTGGGTACTGTGCACGTTTAGCTGCACGGCTCTGTTCTTCACTGCACTTCAACCCTGACCTGGCAGTGTTGCCAGAACCCATGCGTGGGAGCCTTTTGTGAGCTGAGATCTGAAGCCTTTGGCTCATGTAATAGCACAAACAAGGGTTTGCTAAAGACTTTATCCTTTGCGTGCTTCGCCGTCTAGTGCATTGGGTCACGATCTCCTAGTGCTGTGACTGTTGGGTGTGATTAGTAGGGATTGTAGCTATGCGAAGATCAATTAAAATTCTAAAACCTATAACTGTCTTTAGATGACGTTGTTTACCCACCATGTTCTATCCCAAAATGCAAATACATGCAAACTGTGAGTTGCATTTTTAAAAATCTCCTGTGAAATACAGCTGCTTTGGGGCATGGTTAAAGAATCAACAGGCTACACAGGGCAACACCTACTGTGTAAAGTGTCCTGCTATCTTCTGCATCCACAGTGGAGGTTAGGAAATGTTGGGAAAAGCCCTGAAGTCATCTGAAATTTGGACAATGTACAGTGCAATTTGCCTGCCTTGGAAGGGTGAAGAATTTAGACAACTCTGCTTGAAATTAAAACTGACTCCAGGGAGGCTAGATGTAACAAACAGGATGGCTGGATCTCAGTGACATTCCCCCCGGGCAATTGGAGTTATTTGTATACAGAAAATTGCCAAGCTGCTATCTTTTTCTTCTTCTATAACGCAAGCGAAGCCAAAGGATTTTGTTTTGTTCTGAATGCTGCTGAAACTTTATTCCCTTGGACAAAGATCATCTGTGCTGAAAGCCAAGTTTCATCATGAAGCAAATTTTATCTGTTTAGATCTTAAACCTTTTAGAGCAGAGATTAACAGGGAAATGAACACATAATCTTAAGTTTCTAGTATTGACACATAATCCATTAGGGTGGGGTTTTTCCCCTGGAAATGTATTATTACATCCCTCCCCACGACTTACAGCACACACAAAAAATCGCTTTACAGATTTTAAAATTTTGTTATGTGATCATAAAGAATACTTTATAAGTAGAGCATGTTGTGCAATGGTAAGAACTGGTAGCTCTCAGACCATCTGGGGCAGATATGTTGACTGTGTTCTAACCAAACCTCAGTTTATTATGAAGGAAGCCATCGTTTTCCTTAGTTTTTCTCAACAACAACAATAAAAAGTTATTTATTAAATTCTTTAAAGAAATCTACCTTAAATCATGCATGAACTTACTGTGGATTGTTAAATTTTATAGGTTTTCTTTTATAGTTGTTTGATCTTGTGGCAAAAAGTAATTACACTTCACCCAACCATGTATACTTGCCTTTTTTCCTTCAGTAACAACCGGCTTAACACTTAATGGAAAATTAACCTTCCTTCCTACAGCCTGAATTTCCTTATCTTAAGTCTTACATAGAGTTAATTTGAACTGTTGAACTAAATTTAAAAATGTTGATGTAATTAAATCTTGTTCAGACTTTGGTATTAATTATGGAATTAGTTGCTGATCAGTTTATTGCTTTAGCATAAATTGATACTGCACAATGCAAATATTTATAAAATCGGATTAAGTGCATCTAGTTTGAAGTTTGTATGAAATAAAATATACAAAGTTGTCTCCAATGCACAGGGCTGTGCACACTCCTATCTCCCTGCTTTACCACCCTCTTTGGTGCCAGTTCTGTCACATGCCTGCCAGGTGAATCGACTGGACTTCATGCAGCAAAATCATGTTCACATACATGTTGTGTTGATGATTATCTTTGAATCTGATCTGGTAGATGTTCCAAATAACCCTGCAGCCATGTGGTGCCTCCAACACAGAGGAGATGGTGTTGCTTAAGGACAGTAGAGAGCCAAATTGTTTCCATTTCTGTGTTCCCCCCCTAGGAGCAGCCTGGAGTTATAGTGGCTTGGGTGTAATATGAAGCTGCTCTCTATGTTAGCTTTGATCTAGCCAGTGCACTTACGGTAACAGTGGAGCCAAGGCAGCAGAGATTTGAACAAGGGCCGTGCGAGATTTTCAGAAGAGCTTGTGTTACTTCCGCCACCGCTGAAGCCGGCGCTCTCACATTCTTACAGCTACTGTTACTTGAACTACTTCTGGTATGTCTTCGTGTATTGCAGTTAGGGCTCATAGTTGCAGCATAGTCATGCCTCGCTTTTGAAAACTGTTTCGTTAGGGTTGCACATTTTTCTGTCCTAGGCACAGCCTTAAGTTCTCTATCTCATGCTAGCTGTGCATACATCGTGTTACAAGTTCACCACTTCTGTAGCATTCATGTGTTTCTGTAACTTTTTATAGTCCAAACTTCAAAACAAGAAAAATACACACACAGTATTTGATGGACAAGCCTGTACAAACAGTGGAAAAAACGTGGAGTCCTTCTGGAGGACCATTGAAGTCATGCTTCCAGGAACTTTAAAGAAATAGATTTGTTTTAAATAAGTGCACTGTGCTGAGTAGTAAAACCATCACTTTTTTTTTATTTTAATGAAGCTTGGGACTGTCATTTCTGCTTTTTTTTTTTTTTTCCCTTGGTTTTGTGTTGTGTCTAGATTTCAACCAGTCTTTTCTGCTCTCATATGTCCCCCTTTCCTCAGTGTACTTTCTCTGTGTCATGGTATGTTGGATGTTCTCACAACAAGCGAATGTGGACAAGCAGGGTTGGTTGGTGTTGCGCTATGATAATCGGTGAGCTGCCCTGTATCTTATCTCTAGAGTGCTGAAAACCTGTGAATCCTTGTATTTTTGTTTTGGCATTATGGATTGTTGTTGTGGCCTTTGGCAGGTTTCCGTCTGTGCACCTGAGCTGCCCATGCTGAAATGTCTCTGAAGGTATCCCGTGAAAAGCTTTCCTATGTCTGCATTAAAAGTGCTGAAGAACTTCTTGTCATTGCTGCCCTAGGATCCAAAGTTTGGGGGGATTTTCCTCCTTATATTAGTTCTGGTTGAGGATGGCAGAACTTGCTAATAAAGCTACAGTGGGGCAAGAAATCCATTGCCAGTTGTATATTGGGTTTTTCCATGCAAGACCTCAGAAGATTTGTTTTCCATGAGGCAGTAATGTTCTTACATCTTCAAAATAGTCTGTGAACATGAACTAATTGATCTCCGCAATACCTTTGGGAAGTAGACAAGTGGAGATTTAAAAAAATAAATAAAAGAAGCAGAGTTTTCAGGATTTCCTGTGCCATCTAGTGATATTTATACTTCACTGGGGCAGTGACACACCTCCTGTGGGTGAACTACTTCTTATTGATGCATAAATAAAAGGGCTCATAATATATGAGGTGGCTTAGGTATTACGTTAGATTTACTCAAACATGTACTGGATATTTTGCTAACCTGCTGTCCCTTTTGTAAGTGATCACTCTTTCATAGCGCAAGGGGAGTGAAGAATTATATCCGTGATCTTTATCTGCAAAACAGATAAAAATGTTTTGGCAGTACAGCAGAGAGATAATTTACTTAAAAGAAAAATAATAAAGCCACAGAGGAAAAGTGGGCTATTGAACTCCACTGGAGTTCATCAGAAACTCTTCTAACAGGCACCTCTGTGTCGCAAACAAATCCCCGATTCCCAAAAGAAGCCTTGGAGATGGAGAGGACTTTACATTCTAGCAGTGATTAGTATCCATTAAGATTCAACTCGGTGTCCACTAAAGTGCTTTTGGCTACAAGCTAATAATTCTTGATGCATATTTGAGACTGCTTTATCTTGTGCATTACCCAGTGAAGAATTGAAGAGGTTTCTGCTTTCTTTTTTCTCATCTTGGATGGAACGGCAAATATTTACTTGACTAGCAACCTTTTTTTCACGAGTCAGATGTAGTTTAGGTGAGAATCTGACCATTGAAAACTCCAGTCATCTCACTTGTTCCTCACCAATGGTCTTTTCCCCACTGTTACATGGCATGTATGAGCTAAAATGGTAGCAGAAAAGTCCAGAGCATCAATCTTGCTGACCCAAAGATACCACTGTCGCGCAGATAACAAGTGCTTTGCTTTTGCAGTCAACTTCATTACCCTTTGGTTGCAGGTGAAATTGGGGATTGCTGGTCTAAAGGCTGAGAACCGTAATAGAGCTTCCAGAGCCTGGTCGCTTTTGATCACCGTTGAATTAGTGCTCCAGTCTTGCTTTGACGGTGAGGGTAAGGTGTTGACTGTTCCACCCAGGAGCAAACAGGAAGGATTTGAGGAATGTTTTTTGCTGGATTTCAGAGACTGAATTTGGAAGCAATGTTTTATTCCTGCTCCTGGTAAGCCATGTGGTGGTGGGTTGACTTGGCCAGCTGCTGGCTGCACCCACCCAGCTGCTCTCACCCCCTGCCTCAACCGAACAGGGAGAAAATAAGATGGACAAGCTCATGAGTCGAGAGAACAACAGGGAAACCACTTACCAATCACCATCACGGGCAAACCAGGCTTGACTTGGGGAAAAATTAATTTAATTCACTGCCAATTAAAATAAGTTTGGAGGAACAAAAGTTCAAACACCACCTTTCCCCACCCCTTTTTCCTACTTCACGCCTTCATTCCCAGCCCCTCGACTGACCCCAGCTGGAACCGGCTGGAACTGGTGCAGGGCAGCTGCGGCCTCTCCTCACAGAGAGCCTCCGGCTGCTGGCGCCTTGCTGCCAGCACTCCCCACAGGCACTTCAGAGGCGGCCGGGGCTCAGCGTGGCGTTTCTGGGTAGGTGGGCACATAGGGGAAGCACCGCTTTCCTCCGTGCTGCCGTCACTCCGGATATTTGTGGGAAAAAGAGTGTCCGCACCGAAATACCGTCCTCGTGTCGCATCGCGTCTCCCTCGTGCTCTTGGTGGTAACTCAGCCTATGAGCTGAGTTCGGTACTTTCCCCCAATAAAGACGCTATACTCAGCACATATTACAGTAGTATAAATTTATGCAGATTATCAGTGCTCTAAGATGTTAGAAAACCTAATGATGTTTCTTAGTTTTTAAATTAATTTCTGAGTCCTTTGCATCAGACGAAGTAATAGAAACTTTGCTGAATACAGACAACTGGTTTTTTAGATAAAGTATTCTGGAATATGCCGGATATATGAAGACAATGTTTTTTAAAACATTTTTCTAGTAGCTTCTCTCCCTGCGTAATTTGGCATTTTAAAAATCTTGTGCGAGCTGAGTGTTCCCATACGTATTTCTGATTTTAAGTAGTTCAGATAGATCGTAGGAAGACAGATCTTAAGTCAACATCTTGCCTTTAATTGTAAATGATTTATATGAAAAGAAATGGATTTACTTTTAAAATTTAGATTTTTTTAAAAAAGTTCCAACTTTGAGTTATTTTCTTTTTATCTATTCTGCTTTAGTGCTTCTGCTCTGCTAACAGGTTTCTTCAGCAGCTGCCTCCAGAGTCAGAAGCTGTAAACGTGCCTGGTCTGAACAGAGGCAGCGATGTTGGCCAGGAACTACTTAATTCATTGTATTGACATTTTTCTTGAGATACTGGGAAGCAACCTCCTGTTCTTCCAATTCAACAGGCCTTTTTTAATGAGAAATAGAATTGTTATATTTGTCAGAAGATTGGTTATTTGAACAAAAGTTGCGTAGTGAGGCACAGGTAATATCATTGGGGGTGGGGTGGTGGTGTTAATAATCTTTATAATCTTTATTCAGTGTCACAGTCTTCTGAAAACAACTTTTATTCCTAGACTTTGCAAATTGCATTTCAAATTCCTGAAACTGGGGGGCAGATGTCTAGAATACTTCAAAGTAATTGTATGGTTTGCCTTATTCCCCCCTGACTTTTTTTTTTTTTTTTTTTTAGTATCTTCCTAATTCACTGTCTTTCTAAGTCTTCAGCAGGTGTATTTGCGTGAGTCGGACAGCTCCTTCGGTGTATCAGAAATCTTTTTTTGAGATCAGTACAGCAAGTTTTAGGATTGACAAAAATAGATACCAGGACCAAACCTTCCCACATCACTAAAAATGGCTTCTTTGGAAGAAACAGGCAAATTATGGCCTTATTTCAGAGCTGGATCCAAAGTTTTAACCCTTCTGTTTGAACCTGATTTAGAAAACAGAGGATTCCTAAATGATGTGAAGTGAAAAAGCAAAACATGGAAGCAAAACCCAGAAATGTAATCAGACAAACTTTAAAAAAAAAAAAAAAAAAAAAAAGAAGAAAAGCCAGGATTTGCCCATAAAAGCATTAGAACTCTTTGAAGAGATGTACAGACTAACTTTAATGTCCCGGTTAGTTAATTTTTCCATCTTTTCTATCATGCCCTGTGGTATATGTGAATTGTCTGATGTTGCTCCACCCTCCAGAGAGATGCTTTTCTGTGGTGCTGTGAATGTAGTTGGTGCAGTGCTCTGGAATGAAGTGTTCTATATAATTACCATCGTATTTGTTTTTTTTATGGAGCAAGGGTGGTGAGGGAGAGGAGATTGCAATCACTTATAAGCTGTTACTGCTTTTTTGCAGAATCCGGCTCACCTGAAATCATGAGACCGTTTTGCCCTATCGTTTCCGGTAATTAGGCATTTTTAAGCAGCAGGTCAAACCAATTTGTCTTTTAGAGGGACTGTTTATTTTGTTATACTGCTGTTAGTGACAGGCTTTTTGGGGGGTGTCTGTTTTTTGAGCTGCTGTTCTCTTCTAGTGCTAATCTTGGTGCAAGATCCCTGGGTGTAGTTTAGTGATTGGCTTTAGAGGGCAAGGGAGCAATTGTAATTTTCTATTATTTATTTTGCAGTCAGTATTGTTTAAGCACACATTCAACAAGTTTCTTTCCCATGGGCTACCCTGTGCTTTTCACACAGATTTCTCACGTGAGCCTTGGCAGGGTGTAGGGTGACCGAAGTTACTGTTTCTTCCAGGGGAAATATTGTGAGGTAGTGGGAGGTTGTTGCCTAAGAGAACATATAGGAGATTGTTTCAAGTAATTCAGCGAGAAAAAAAGGAGATGGGTAGCATTAGTGGAAAAAAGGACTGAATTGGAGGAGAATATTGTGTTGCAAACAAGTGGCAAAATTAGAGTAAAATAGGTATGTTCACCCTCTGCCTGCCCCCCCCGCCAAGGACTGCAGAAGGTAGGAGAGCGCTGCTCTTCATGAGCAATTTTAGCCTGTTTAGCAACAGGCTGAACAACTTTGCATTCCTCTTGTGTGTGTGCTTGTCTGCTCTGGTCCCCGACTGGCAGGTGGGATCTGCTGGGAATCAAACCATGGACTTTTAAACTGATCCATCTTGACACGCTATTCTCAGCAGGGGCATTATAATGTATAAAGGACATTACGATGGCAGCAGTAACCAAACTGTGCAGGTTTTTGCTTCTGCGCCTTAAAGAGCAGCTTTTGTCTTTTTATTTTAGAGCAATGCTATACCTGGAAGTTCAGCTCTCAGCACTTTAAAATAAAAAAAGAACAGAGCTCAGGAAAAGGCTTTTGGTATCAGACTTCACCATTTTACTTCAAAAGCAATAGATCTGAGATTGCATTTAAAGAAAAAAAAAAAAAAAAAAAAACCAAAAAAAGGCAGTGCAGGAAACAAAAGAGGGGGGGAAAGTTCATTGTTTGTTTAAGTGACTCTCCAGGGCTTTTTTGGTGCTGTGTATTTCCTAAGCTGTAGAAACATTTGAAGTGGGGTAACATCTTCAAATAAAGTGCAGTTCTGTCAGACACATTCAGTCGTAGTTCCTTGTTCAGCTGGCAAAACGACGTTTTCATCTTGACTGGCTTCTTGTAATCCAGGCAGTGTATGCAGCGATATCAGCCTCTTAAGTTTCCCTGTAGCTGATTTTAGACTTGGAGTCAGCTGCTTGAAATCCCAGAATTTTCTCAGCATCGGACGTGGTTTTGCTTAACAGGAGTCTCCTCCTGCCCACACCCCCTTCCACCCCACCCTGAGTGCTTGCGCTGTCTCTCAGCTCTCCCACCCTCCCTTGGGACAGGAAAAATGAAGTGGCTACCCATCCTGGGTAGATTATGTTGCTGTTTGCAGGGAGGATGGCATGCATCCCATACGCTGCGAGGGAAGGCGAGCGACCGAAGGGCGGCTATTGTTCAACTCGAGCCAAGTTGCTGAATAGAGAGGCTTGCGTTTGACGGGCTTCAGCTCTGGCTTTTCTGCATTCCAAACCGTCTGAGGCAGAGAAAACAGAGTGCGGGAGAGAAGCGTGCAGAGGCTACGCTGACTTTCTGGTTGGCATGGTGGCAGGACCATGGTAGAGGTATTAGGATTACCGCAGAATGCAGTTCACAGGTGAGAGAGATCCCTCCTGACACCGTCCATGCAAATAGGGGACTGTATTGCTGCAATATTTACAGTGAGGCGGGATTGGGTAGGAGGCACATAGGTATTTTGCTGGAAATTTAAGGTGGCTAGACTTAAAGCAACCAGAGACTTTAAGGGGTTTTTTCCATGTTGCATGTATATATCAACTCTTTTCTTCATTATTTCAGTTTTATACACAGGTTTTTAAAGAGATTTTTACATGCATTTAATGTGATGAATGGAGAAGTGGATTATTGGTACTTTTCTGCTCACTAGTCCAGAAATTACATATTAGTATTCAAACAGCATGTAGATGCAAAGATGAAAAACAAGTTTTTGTAATGGCTTTCAAAGTTAAAAATCTAGTTTATTGCTACTTAAATAATTAGGTTTACTTTCCTCCCTCTCCCTGAAAGCCTTTACTTACCCAACATAAGTCAGTACATTTTTATATGACATTGGATTTCTGGATAAATCCAGACATCATTCTTCAAGGGCACACTGCGGGAATATGTTTCAGTGTTTACTGGTGGCTGGCATTGCGTGATGTTTTCAGCATATGAGGTTGCCAACCTTGCTTCCTGTCCTCCAGCAAGGGATGGTAAGTCAAAGCAGTTCAGGGAATCCTACAGGTTGCTCATAAAAACAAGAGGATTTGTTTTCTTTTCAATATAAAGGGCACTGCCTTAGTAATGCTGCTTGGTTTTCTAGCAGCTTTTGTCTTAAAATGTATTGTTAAGTGATAGCAAGCTGGAAAGGAGATTTCATACCTTTTGATATAGTTAAACATTTTTCAGTAGCTACAAAAGTGATAAATGTTGTCTAAGGAAACCAGGAATGGAACCTCCTGAGCTAAATTTTTTTCTACCTTGGAAACATCCTTTAATAGGTACTGATTATGAAGTCCTTCTTAGTCATTTTCCTCCTGATCTATAGACCAGGGAGAATACTAATTTGCTAACTTGGAGAGACTGTTTTTGTTAGCCTTGAACCAATGAGGTTGTTCTGCAGCTGGTTTTGAATTACATGATCAGAAAATGAAAACCTTCTGCCTTGGCTTTTTTTGGACGAATGTGTTTCTTTCAAAAACAAGCAAACTTTTGACAAACTAACCAGAAAAGCTCAAGACAACACAATCCTGGTCCCTTTTAAGTTTCATTTAGGTAATTTTGGGGTGGTTACCAGGAGGTACCCTTTAGAATTTCCTGTCTCTTTTGGGGGCTCTTTCAGTCGATTAACATGTTAATAGGGTAGTGAATTAAAAATACAATACTGGGGAGTTGTGGAAGGCAGACGTGAGCAGCAACTTACATTCCTGCGAATTCTTCATGTTGTGCCTAGCTTTATCTGATCTCTGTGAGTGCTCTCGCTCTTTCTCTCTCAAAAATCCGTGGGGAGGGGAAAATGGTGTAACTGTAACAAATACTTGAGGTGACTTCTGTCAGAAAGATCTGTCATGGCTCTTTAAAGCTCATGGGAACAAATCAGCTTCATTTGTATATAAGCAGGAGGAAGGGGTGTTCTGGTATGCTGAGGCTTGACCTGCTCCTTGCAGTTTTCTGATATCTGGGAGTAAGTATTGCACCAGTTATGTAATACTGGAAGTCAGAGAATTCTGTGATGCAGGAAAATACAGGGTATGGACAGCATTTGTAAATGTAAATTGTAAATGGATCGTTGGCGTCAAGAGACAGATTCATTTTCCAGTCTGTAGAGGTATGTACCTTTTCAAAGCTTTAATTCTCCACAAAGGGAATACTTCCTTTTATCTAGATTTCTTGGCTAATTGGCATCAGACAGCACAAATGTTTTTTTAGGAGAGCTAATAATGGTGGGATTTGAAACTGGGCCAATGGCAGAAGGGAGACCTAATGGTCCCCTTCCATTTAATTTTCTACATATATGGGTGACTGCTTCTAGTAAGGGAGAGGGAAATCTGCACAAGAGGTCAGCAAGCAAATGATGCAACTACAGTCAGTGCTTACAGTTTCAACAGTATCATCTCCACATGTTAAATGGTCAACAGATTTTGACTATATATGTTATGGATTTAATGGGAAATTGTGCCAAAGTTGTTGTGGTAAACATAACTGCAAAAATTGGGTTGCAGATTTGTGCAATAGCTGGTTATCTGAGCAGATGAAGGCAGCTACAAACAGCCATGGTGAGTCTGGACAGAGTTTCCTTCCATAGCTGAACAGTGCTGCTCCTTAGTCAGGCAGTGGATCCACTGTGATGACATGCAACACTGCATTTTTCTTCTCTTGCACCTGCAGCATGCTCAGCAGGGTCTTTAGGTGGGCAGTGTTGTGATGTGGACACCAGCCAGAGAAGTGAAACAGCTCCGCTGATGCGTTTGCTTGGAGTAGGCCCCTGGGCAACCTTCAAAAATGGCGCCAACCACAAGCATTCAGAAATGCAAGTCTGGCTTAGAAAAGAGGAGATTGAAAGTACTTTTTTTTTTTACTTTCATTTTCCTGCTTGTTTTGATCCCTTTTGGAGTAGGCTTCAGTCAGATTTTCAAGCTCAGTTGCACTCAAACTGTGAGGGCCAGGTCCTTTTTCTATAATAGAGGCTGTAATTGTCTCCACATTTGCTTGATTTCAGCGGCAATGGCTACAGAAAAAAATGCCAAATTTACAAAATACAGTGTAATTCTAATGCCAGCTTTCACAGCACTGATGCTCTTAAAGCCCTGTCCTGGTATGTCCTAAGGTCACTCCAAAATGTCAGCTATATTCTCCAGGGGAACTCTCGCCAGAGCGTCCAAGAAGAATCTCTAAGATACAGTGTCAGTCAGAAATTAAGTCCATGTCCACAAGATGGAGGACTTGGTATGTCCTTGTAAAAGTTTCCTAAACTATACAGTCTCTTACCTTGCTGTGTTTCCTTGCTTCACCACTAAATTTGGTCCCTAATTTGGAAACAGATTAAAAAAAACCCTCCAAGTACTGCCTTTCTTGTACTGATCTCTAGTGTTTGGAAAGGCCTTGGGCTTTGGCAGTTGCCTTATTTTGATGCTTACATAGAGATTAACATAGTATTCCTATAAACACAGGTGGAACTGGGTAGTAAAGAGGGAGGGAGACCACATGATTCATAGGCAGGGATAGGAAATCATATTGCTGGTCACAACCACTCGTTCTCCAGAATGCTCCTGCTTTTCTGCTGCATACCTGGTAAGTGCAAGCTGCACGCTTTCAGGCTACTAGACACTAAGAATTTTTTGTTGGTGTTTTTCTGTTTCTGGTGTTAGAAGTGCAGGTTATTGTGAATTAGTCTCTTTTTTTTTTTTTTTTTTGGTCTGTGCCAGACAAGGAGGGTTGAACTCCCACCTGATGATGTCAGCAAAGCTGCGGTTTCTTCACATATGAAGGGAGCAAGCAGTGACCTCAGGGTGGAGTAAAGCTCCCTATTGGCACAGCACCCTCAACCCTGCTCTGCAAGAATAGCTGGTGTTTAATTTGTGATGAAAACAAGCAAGTTGAACTTGTTGTGGGAGTGCTGCATAAAGCTGTTACCTTGTACTAAACCTTGTAGGAAGAGGGTAAATAATGTTTAAGTCGATGGGATGGTGTGGCAATTCCTACATGATCTGACCAGAGGCTTAAGAAGTTGTATGGTCAGTGGAATGTCATATACTGATCATGTTGAATCGCTTCCCAAAATACTTTGAAGCCATCTGTGTGGGTCTTACGCATTCTGATGGCACCAGAATGCTGCAGACTGAATGATAAAACATTTAGTTCTCTCTCATCTGAAACTGTTTTTCTCAAAATTGTAGTCCTCTATTATCTATGTGATCGTGTCTAGTCATAGAAGGCAAAAAAACCTGAACAAACCAACCACCACCCAAACCCCAGACCTCACTAAGTTGTTCTTTCATTTGTTTGCTTGTTGGAGATGTCATCCCAATAATTTTATCAAAATAAAAAAAATCATTCCTGGCTGTTTCCCTGCTCCAGCTGAGAGTATATGCCCAAGGAAAAACAGTAGGTCAGAAAGTAATAGGAGAGACCAACATGATTGATGGTAGTACTCCAACAAAACTGCCTTAATCAATTAGTTTTGCTTCTATTTTTTTCTGAATTTGGGCAAAATTCAGCACTTGTGAAGACATGAGTTGTACAAACTATGTGGTCTGCAGGGTGAGCAAGAAAAATTGTTTTCCTTTTCCATGCCTGACTGCAGCATTCATGGGGAAGTGCTTTGCTGTCCCAATACCAACTTGGAGGACAGCTTAGTGCAATGTGTCCCCTTTCCCCAAAAACCTGCTTGTTTTCTCTTTCTAAGAATTCGTAGCATGTAAGCATCTTGAAGTGCAAAGGATTGAGCAGTTGAGTCCTCAACGATAGTAATAACCTGTCAGATTGCCGACCCTTTGTACTGTACCCATCCCTATCAGTTACATTACAAGCATTGGGAAGAATTATTTAAAAGATTTCCATGGTGTTCCAATATAATTTCTGATAAATCCATCATATGTTAAGTGCTTCTCCTTGTCTGTCTGTCTAATAATGCTCCTTTATAATGATTTAGAACAGATAAAATATGAAGATCATCTGTAAAATAGCAGTGGTGCTGCACCTGAACTGCTTAAGCAAGACTTCTGCCTTTAGAGACATGGCAGGGAGGAGCGGGTGCTTCAGTTTACTTTCTGCCTGAGGTGTGGCTTCTGGGCAGTTACATATTTCTTTTTAATACCTGGGTGACTTGGAAGTGCAGCCAGCAAAGCTTCCTTGCTTGGAAAGCTTTATTTTTCTAGGACTACTACAAGGTGATGTAGGTCTTGGGGATAGAAGGAAAGAAGCTGTCCTCCTTTTTTTTTTCTTTTTTTTTTTTTTCCTTTTTTTTTGTCAGCAGATATGTGTATTTGGTTTTTGCTGTTTTCCTTCCAGTAGCTCTACAAAAATAGTGTTCTTTCTTCTTAAATTTTGTTTTGGTTATGTTTAAGCTGTACTTATATTTGAAGTTTGCATTTCTTGGAAATTCTTGCTGAGAAAAATAGTGTGATGCTGATACCTCTTGAGACACTGGCAATTTCAATCCTCACAGTATCAAAGTTTAAAAAAATCACTCCCCATTCTTCTTTCATACTACTTTAAATGATGGAAGAGCTCTTGAATTTCTGGGCTGGATATTCAGATGTGTGAAGCAGGTGATGTAACTGGGCTTAGTGGGCAGGGGATCAGACCCTTAATGTTGATCTTTTTCATGTTCTTCATCCATTCTTGAGGGTTGGCACCTCTCGGGGATTCTTAATTTTTCTTTCAGTCTTAGCATTAAAGTAACATTTCTAATGCTAAATAACTTTAGAACTAACATAACATTTCTAGCAAAGATGCTAGCTCTGAAATCCTCTTTTAAATTGAAGAGCTTGAGACTCAATTCATTTCAAGGTGTCACTCTCACAGTGTTACTGAGGCAAGGGCTTCCCTATCAATCTTTGTGCTTGGCAAATCCGGGAAAGTGTGGGGTTTGTTTTGTTTTTACAGCTCCATGTTTTCAGGACATTTTTAGTCTGCTCTTTGTTTTGAACACCCAATGTTTTTGGTCAGAGGGAAGGCGTATAGAAGGTATTCTTCATGAACACATTCTTGGGGAAAAAACTCATCACGTGAGTAGCAGCATCAGAAATTAAGTAGACTTTACATACTGCTCATGAAATACATAGCTGGATGTATTCATACTTTAAGACAAGATGTCTGTTTACATGAGGCATATGGCTCACAGTTTGGAAAAGCACTCCAGAGTAGATGACTCTGTAAATAATGTCTTGGCCCTAATTTGGAATTAAATTAGCTTAATGTTTTTAGAGTAGTCATTAATAAATACTTACAAACTACATACTGCTAGCAGCATAACTTAGCTGAATCCCTTGGCTATGCTGAGGATACCTGAAGTTGGACTGAGTACAAAAATGGAACTAAGTTGGTGTGGGAATGGGAAAAAAACCCCACATGGTTGCTTCATCAGTGAAGTACTGAAAATCCAGCAGTTCTCTCTAGCAGAAATACTTGTGTCAGAGCCCTTAGTACTTCTCGTTAGGTCACTGTTTTGTAATGTTGGTGAAGTGTTTTCCATGGGAAAGTGGACAATGGCAACAGAACAGTTTGACCTATAGTAGTAAAACATTCCTATTGCTAGTTCTTCTGATTTTTGGAACTGGCTTACTTAGGGTTAACGTGCCTAAGAACCAAAATCACAGTCATTTGCGTATTCTTCCATTACATTTATTTTTTAAAGATCTTTTAAGACTGCATCGTTCTTGCTGTGCATGAGCAGCGTGATAGTTCCTTCTGTGCTTACCTCCTCGGCTTCTAGATAGAACCAAGTTTCTTTCTTTATACAATGCTGGACATTCTCTGTGGTGTGGGTGCAGGCACATGTCTTGATCACTCTGTTGATCTTCAGTTGATGGTTTGACTCCCAGTCTTCCTGCTGTCCTCAAGCATCTCTTTAATAATACATCCTGGAGGAAAAAAGTATAGGGATGTATAGTCTTAGACTCAGCAACACGTAATTTTGTGGGCAGGTACAGTCAGCAGCATGAAGGATTCTCCTCCAACCCCTACAGCATTACAGTCTTGCATCAGTTTTGCCAGGAAAACACAGTACTGGGATCTAGAGAGGGAACTGGGGCAGATATCCTTCATAAATAAAGCTTTATGTTGTTTATGTTGTGTTAGAATGTGCAAGAGGAAAATATTATGAAAAAACTGAAGATGTGTTTTAAAAGTAGTTTAAAATTCAGCTCTGTAGCAAGTAGCTTCATAGGCTTCTGACAGCTTTTTTTCTTCAACCTGAAAAGCATGTCTATAATTCTAAGATATTGGCTATACTCAAAATAGTTCATATGCACCAAGGAAACACAATGTAATGGGAGGTCTCTTAAGGCATAGTGTGCTATTATGGAGAAGATTTTGAAGCATTGATTAGATTCATATGGGCAGTTAGATGTATCTTTATGTCGCAAGGGAGTTATAAGCCAACTTCTGTGCTGGTGTTCTTTGTGTCCAAGTAAACTGACTTAAGTGAATTTTGTCTGAGAGGCCCATGACTAGGCTTATGTATTTAGCCATTCTTGAAGTGTTTGTAGTAGGGGCTTGCTGCTCAGTTTCCAAAAAGATGAAGTATGAATAGTCAGCTAAGAGGCCAGATGATTTTGGAGGCTCAGTGGCATGGAAGAGCTTTATAAAGACTAGCCCCTTTGGGTTTAGTTTAAATTTTCATTTCAGTTGCTGACCTGTTTGTCTTCATTGCCCTGTCAAAACTAAGTGTGGAAGTAGCTTCCTGACTTTATTTAAAATGTTGCTTGTACAAGGGAGCTCTTGCTTGTATTACTATATACTAGAGAACTTCAAGGTTTGTTGTTTTTCTCACCTTCATTTTGAGCCTTTCTGTCCCTATTTATCTTTACAGGCTGTCAGCAAGCACAGCTTTCGCTGCCCCTGGATTCCTCACTGCTCCGGTAATTGTCATTTAGGAAATTCTTTGCTCTGCCTCCCTCCTGAGTAACCACTAGGTTAACGTCTCTGATCTCAGCTGGGTTTGGAAGGCTGGTGGTGTTCACTCTGGGAAGTAAGGGGAGCTATTACCCTGGTGAAAGATAATATTGCATCAGTGCTGGGGCATGTAGAGGTTGTCATCTTCAGCTGGATGAGAGCTGTTGAGAGTGAGTGCTAAAGATCACTGACTGAGCTAAAATCACTTTATTAAGCAATCTGAAAGGATAAAATACTAGACGATATTGTGTATGTGTGGGCTTGTACTTCATCAGCGCTGTTTCACTTTCCACAACAGAATAGTCTGGCTTAAAGAGAGACCTGAGTGTCCATCAGGGTTTTTTCTAATAGAAAGGGCTTTCTGTGTACTTTGCTGTGCTCCAACAGGGCTATCCACATCTTCTCATGTCTGACGTAAATCTGTTATTGATTTACATTGCCACAGAATGATTCTGTTCTACTGCTCGTAGCTTGTTCGTAGGATTGTGTCATGGTATTACACACTGGTTTTGCTTATGAAGCTTAAGCCAAAAAGTTATCCATGTCACAAAAGGATTGTGAATCCTTCCACCATGATTCCATAATACACAGTGAGTTACTCGGCCTTGTCCATCCGGATGGTCTTGAGCTAGATTATAGCATGGTTTGAAGGCTGTTATATTGTAATACCGCTTCTCAAAGCAAAATTACTTTCATTCTAGATAGGCATTTAAAATTATTTAATGCAGGAAACAGAGCCTTTTGCATATATAATTGACATTTTTAGATGTCTGGGAAACTTATTTTCAAGCTAGCTTGCTTGTTCTGTGCTATGGTATTGAATAGGATTGGAAAGTTATTAGTGCTTTGCATCTTTCTAGGGCAAAATGACTCGGATAAGTTTTCTTATTTCCTAATGGACAGGTGTAGAGGTGAGTAGTTTTGTCTGGTACATGTGACATTGATCCCGGAGTTAGAGAAGTGGATGTTTATTGTTTCTTGTGGATTAACTAGTGCTGCAACCTCAGCAAGCTATTTTATATGTCTCTGCCTGTCTGCTTTTTGTAAAAAAATTTGCCCTCTCCCTACCCATTGTGTCCCTGTTCTGAAGGGAGCATTTAATTTTTCAAGTGTGCAAATATCCTGACTTTATTCACTCCTAAATTAACTGTAAAACATTTTAATAAGAATGACTTGGGTGTACAATGTCTGATGTATATTGCTGTGAAGACATCATCTACTGACTATAGCAATATCCATCAATCAGTCCATCAGTCTGTCCCTAGTGCAAGAAAGATCCATTTTTCCTCTTCTTGTAAATGCCTCATGCAGAGAACATTAATACGTTATGATTTATAATACTACCGTGACTTTGTGCTTACAAAGCATCTGCATCAGAAGGCATCTGTGCTCTATTATTTGCATATATTATGAATTATCATTTCCTAAAATTCCTGTAGAAAAATCAGAGCACTCATGCTTCTGTGTAGTTTCAGTTATCAAGAATGCTAATTTTTAAATCCACGGGATGGCAAAGCTGCTTAGCTTCATAGGTTTCAAAATCATTACTGTAGGAGGGTGACATTTCTGACAACTGCAGAAAGGAGCAGAAGCTCGTTCACTGATGGTAATGCAAAGAATTACCAGCTGGGGATGATACAAGTTTTAAACGATTAGTTTATATAAGAGGTTCCAAAACATAAGGCCTTGGTTTAATTTTCAGCCATGTGGACTCGTCTGCTTTTGGAACTCTGGGGTGAGGGAGATGAACCCCAATACTTTGAAGGAGTTTTCTCATGTTTTCTCCTGCTATTCTGTATGGCTACCAGTGCTAATATTGGAGAGATTAGCTGCTTCTTACTCCTGGTTTGTTTGTTGGGGTTTTTTATTACTACTTTGCTGATCTCTCCTACCTGTCTGTATCATTCCAGTATAGGATATTTTCACATTTTGCACACTTCCACTCTGGTCAATAGAGCAATTCGTATCTGTATTTGCATTGGTTCAACAAACTTTTTTCCAATGTAGGTAGGTCTCACAGCATGAAAATAAGTTAGTCATGTTTTGAATGTTCCTCTCCTGCTTATTTGCAGCTTATCTCAAAACCTGGCTGTCCTGGAAAATTTGGACAAGGCTTTTTGAAAGCTTTTGGTAAGCTCTAGAGCACAAGACCTGCTTTAAGATGGAGAAAGACAAATTTAAGAAGCTATTCACAGTGTTTCTTCTGCCTGTGGCAAGCTTTAGTGCGAGACTGGCACTACATCCCTCCTGCAGTTGTAGAGCAAGTTTAGTCTCTGGTTTTCTTGAACAGCAAAAGTTTAAAAACAAAAATCATATTACAGAGGAGTTCCAAGATGTTTTTGAAGTGATTGTTTGAAACTGGGTATTCAAAGGATGTAAACAGTGAGGACATTTCTGATACCAGAGTTTGATAATGGAGAGTATCAAAGCATACAAATGTCAACCAGTGCCCAGTGGTTGGGAGATAAGGCTGGATAAATTCAATCTTGGAACTAAGGACCAAATTGCTAAGAACGAGTGGAGTTAACTGTTGGAACAGCTTACCAAAGGAACAGACTGGCTCTTTATGTCTCTGCAGTGTCTGTTTACAGTTGGATGTCCTTTTTTCTGGAAGACGTGTCTTTGTTCAACTAGAAATAATGAATGGACAAGAGTCACTGGGTGATGTTCTAAAGGTGTTTCAAATCAGGTTAGATGATTGTAATCATTATTTCTACTTTTAAATTTGATGGATTTGGTGTTTCTAAATGTCAGTGGTTGTTCTACATCTATTTATCGCTTTAAATTTCCTGGATTTCTAATGAGGGTGTGTTCATGACTTTCTTTCAAGGACTTTTCAATTCATGCTTTTTTTTTCTGATGCGTATCTCCACCTTCTGACAGTCCATTGCAGACAGGCTTCCTGCATGATATTGTGACCTGTTAAACCACACAAAATAGTAGGGAAGTATTTATGCAGGTTTTCCCCCACCACATTCTGTGTGTTGCCCCATGAATGTTAATGCACAGGACAGGTCTGCATATGAAAAAATTTAATGCTCTTTCAGTTCCTAGTTATGTCCTCCTGACTGAAGTCTTTGCCAGTACTGCCTCCATTTTTTACAAAGTTTTTAACGTTCCCATATTTTAAAATACTACAATAAGCCAGTTTCATATGTGATATTTAATATACTTTCCCTGTTACCATGAAGATTATAAAACATTGAAAGGGATGAATAAAGCTTAAATTATGATAAAAGATGAGGCAGCTAGGGAGGAAAACAGGATCTGTACGCAATCTCTACTCCTAGAAACGATGCAAAATTGGTAAGCATTCATGAGAAATCAATACTCTTAACTTTGTTTTCTCTAGAACCTATTATTTATGGAGTTGATCGTTAATATTGCAAATTAAACCAGTTTTTAATGGATGGACAGTCAGGTGGTTGTGGGCACAGTATTTGTTTCACAGAACACTGAAAGGTAGGAGGTGAAATTTTCGTTTCATATTGACCAATCAGATAGAAGAAAATAGCTATCTAATCCTTTCTCTATTTTTTTTTAATTCCATTCTTATTGCAATTAGATTTATGTCATCAGTTTGCACAGTCTTACCTCAAAGAAGATCCTACTTGTAGGAGTTGGACAAAATGTGATCCTCCCACACACACAGTAAAATTTCTTGGAAAAGCTCATTTTTTGCATATTTGGGAAATGTACCTGATGTCTTTCTATCATTGGATTTTATATTACATAGGAAATGTTTCCGGTTTTTTATCTCTGTTCATATTGGGGGTGGAGGCATGTGCTTTTTCAGTGTGAACAGGAGGACTCCTCGGCTACGTCTTCCATGCTGCTGTGGTACCTCACTCCTGAACTGTCTGTCCCATGTTCCCTCATTAATTGTGAATTCTGTATAGCATCTGCCCTGCTTGGCAGGTGTTTTATGAAAATGTCTGTCCTGCGCAAACAATACTTGCTACAGTTTGTCTTAGTAATTGGAATTTTCTTCCCTGCTGGGACTTGATAGCTCTTTTTTTCTTCATTTGTTGGTTGGTATCTAATTCTTCGCTTTGCTGATCTAATGGCTTTTCGTTGTTGCTGTTTTGGCTTGGGTTTTAGTCAGTGGTCAGCAAGTGTCCTAGTTTGTAATAGGGATTGGCAACTGTATAAATTATTTAAAATAAAGACAGGTTCAGAAAATGGTGAACAAAAGGCAGCTGTCTCTTTAAAGAGTGCAGTTTGATCAGCGCATCAGCTCCATCCCCTGAGGACAAAGGCAATTTTGATTTGTGGGGCCCAGGAGTCCCTCACTTACTGGGATTCGTCTCTGCTCGTGCATGTGTAAACCTGTAAAATGCTCTTTTGTGTAGAATAAATCATATGCTATAAATCCTGTACAATTAAATGTGACCCTTCATAAAGTCACAATGACAAGTCTTCATTGCAAAGCTGTGCAGAGCAAGCTTGCTGTCTAGACAGAGCAGAATTATTTCCCATTTATCTTTTTGTTGGTGGTGTTGTTGTTAAATAAATAACTGACCGTTAGTGCTGATGACTTCTTTGAACCCCCAAGAACACTGCTCTCTCCTTACCTCTTCCTCATTTGCCCTGTTGCAGTCGAGGCTGAAGCCCAGCAGGGCTGTGACTGCCTGCTTCGCGCTGATGAAGAGGAGCAGTTCCCCTCTCTCTAATGCTGCTGTTGGCAGTCAGAAGCAGATTCCATTATTGCCGATCAATGCCGCCGCCATGCAGGAGGAGGGGAGAGGGAGGGGTGGGAGCTTCCTATTCACAGATTGATCAACCTGCCATTGCATGAACAAAATCATTGTAAGAAAGGCTGGGATGCTGTTATAATAGCTGGAGCAGGAATGGGCTTGTAAACAGGGGAATGCAGGCTCTTCAGTAATGGGGAGGGTACTTAAATTGCCTCTAAGCTTGCTGTTTTTACTTTTAGCATAAAGCATAATACCTGAGCCTTCAAACAAAGCCAACAGTATAAGGAATGATAGGGATATACTACACTTAGCTGATGAGCTATTGTGCCGACTTATTTGAGCTTCTTCAGCACTGAGACCTATTTCATCTTTTTACTTAAACCGATTCTATCATAACCTGCTACCTCTTTTGGATTTTAAAACCTCGGTTTCCCCTGCTTCCCTTTTTTGCCTTCTTTCTGTTCCTGCTTGGACTGAAACCTGACACAAAGGGACAACAAGTACAGATCCCACTTACTGCTCCCACCCATGCCTGCTTTGTCAGTACGGGCTGTCAGATGTAGGGTTGAGAGAACAGGGCAGGATCACGCTCTCATGTTGTCAGTGTAGACAATAACTGGAGTACTGGAATCCCAAGAACATCAGCTCCTCCCCACCCTTCCTACCCTGCTTCGTTCACTTATTATTTTCTGTATGGAAAAGTTTTCTGGCTGGAGAATGAGTCTTCTTTCTCCTGGTGATGTGGCCGAATGGCTGGATAGCAGCACAGAAGATGAGAAAAGCCTTCTCTCGTTTCTTGGTACGGTAGGGTACTAACTGTATTTTTTTACTTTTTTTTTTTTTTTTTTTTTAACACTTTACTGGGAAGCCTTTACTACTTTCACTGGTGCTTAATTTCTTCAGTCCTTCAGTTACCTGACTTTATTTCTGTTTAAAAGCTTTTAAGTGGTATGCAATTGTTAATTAAACTTGGTTACAATCTGTTTGAAATAGTTGCAAACACATTGGGCAAAGGTCAAGTCATAAATGGGCATGTGCCAAGCAGAAAATCCTTTCTGAACTAAACAATGTTACTTACTGGTCTGTTTTTCTTCTCTGTGCCATTTTACCAGCTGATCACTGTGTTCAGTCTACTTCCACTCATTTTTGTCAGCTTGCCTACAACTTAACTTCTCAACTCTGATAGCAGTAAGGTAAATCAGAGGAGACTGCTGAAAGTTTTTCTTCTTAAAATAAATGTTTAGATGCATTTCGAATAAAAATTTCAGCTGTGGGATCAGTTACTTCTCTAGCCTAGAAGTTAAATCTAGGAAGCACAATCAAACAATCCTGTGCTCTGTTTCTGGATGCTTACACGTTAGTTTAATGGCATTCAGGTAGAATATTGAAACTATTCTTTTATTTGTAGGCCAGCATAAATACCAGTAAGGTTGAAAATATTTTAAACGGAATTCAGACATAGAAGTTGATTATTGTTTTGTCTTTCCCTTTGAGCTGTTGCTATCTCAAACTGTTGTTATTTGGTTTTGTTCTTTTAATCCCATCTCCACAAATCATTCCATCTCTCTCTTTAATGGTTTCTGTTGTTCTGAGGATGCAGTCTGTTTTCTTCCTATTTTGATAATTTCTAGGTACTGAGTTACTCAGACGGGCTGCTTGATATGTATGCCCCTTTTCCTTTCCATGGACTATTTAAAATAATGTTTGTTGTAATATCTGCTATAATACACCCCACCCCCCAACCCCCACCCCAAGGTACAATAGTCACCATTGTGGATCTTTGTCAGTCAAGTAGGTGACAGCCAATCCAGATACTATTTTTTCCCCAATTTTGTTGTCCTCCATCCAGACGACAGGCAGGTACCTGGTGTGGCTCTGCTCTTTTCAGTAGATACAGTTTACACTAGTCTTTCTGCGGTAAGCAGTTCTCTTACTTAGCAGGTCCAGAACAGTACAGAATGTGGGAGGAAAGTAAGGGTCTCCCACAGAGTCTATTTTGATTTGTTCGCACTTCATCACTATGTGCTCTGGCCTTCTTTGGGAATATCACACCAGACGTGAACAAGGACAGGAGTATGCATGGGCTGGGCACTGGGGCTGCTCTTCAAGAGACTGAGATTTTACCCCCCTTACACGTATGCCTGCATTCACATTTTGTTCCAAGACAAGAGATCCTCAAGATGTCTCCCAAATCTTACCCCAGAAACACCAGGAATTATTTGTTCAGACTGGAGTCTGAAGGGTGTCACAAAGCTGAGCTATTTAAGGTAGCAGTTTTTGCCTCCAAGTACATATTTTTACTTGAATTATCTTTTTTCTTTTATCTTAAAGAGATACCAATTCCCAAACGGTGTCTTAACTCTGGGGCCGTATTTCAGATTCAGTGACATCCCTCGGATGTCTACAGTACCTTGGGATTTTTTCTTTTTGTGTGACCATAACAATAATTCGTAATGCTTAGGGCAAAAATCCTGCCATAGTGAGCAAGAGGTACTGAAGCTTAGAGCTGCCTTCTGGCCCATTGAGAGGAGGAGGGAAGAGCTGTCGATCTTTGGTGCACCCAAGAGCCGTCACTTGTGGGAATATCCCAATAACCAGAGCAAAGGCTTGCTTTTTAGAGAATGGTTTGATTCACAGCCCTTTCGGAGAGAGTAAAAAGATCAGTTTTGAAAGCCATGGCTTAAGGCTGTTGTTTAATAATGAGGATAATAAATATTGATATCATAGTAATGCGTGTCTAAGTCATAAGCCTCTAAACAAATTACATTGCGGGAACAAGTTACCATGCATCAGCTGATCTGTGTTAATTGTCTGTGTGCAATCTCTCTGCAGCAAACACAAGGTAATTTGAATTAGCAGGGGCAGTCCAAGATCATTAGGAACTAACGAGGACATCAGCATCTCCAGGTCATGTGCAGTAGCTCCTTGTGTCTGCTTTTGTGTTGGCACAGTTGTCCAGGCAATTTGTGTTGCTGTGCGTGGAGTCAACCGTTAAAAGAGGCTTTAGAAGCTGATGCATGAGGAGGTTAAAAAGGGGCAACTATTCCAAATTTTGTATGGCCATGCACATCATGTAGAGGATATGTTGAACAGTTTAGGGACGTGCATCTGTTACATTTCTGATTCACATTTGCAGACCTGGAGAATTCGTTCCTCCACCTCAAAGCGAATGCATCAGTCTAGTAACAGCTGATGTTGTACTCACTAAATGCCACATACAGTTTCCTCAGAACATTCTGCAAAAAGAAATTGTGAGAGTCAGTACTTGAAAGCCAAAAATTATTCCCTCCTATGATATTCTTGCCCTTTCATCCAGCCTCCTCTGTGTATTCATCTGCTTTGCATGTTAGGTCTTGTCCTTCAGACTGTAAAGTCCTTTAGGAATCAATGACTTAAATGTCTTTTAAGTGACTTAAACTGTCATTTATGCACCTTCTGAACTGGGCACTGATTCAATTACGCATTTTTTATATGCCAGCACAACGCAAGTGTCTAACACCAACAGAATTACCTATCTGTAAATTAAAAATCTTTGATATTTACCTGGATCATCTTGCAAGACTTGGCTGATTGACTCAATCCCTACTAAAGCACAGTATCATCTTTTAAAATCCCTGCTAATGGACTGGGAGAGGTTTTGATCATAATTGGTATCTAGCAGTTGTTTGATGATGGAGTTCTATAGTTAGTGAGCTTTGCAGAATTTCCTTTGTATTTCCCTTTCCAGGCTTGGTAGCTTTTGTGCACTTCAGTACACTGTGACATGGTTGCATTCTCTCTGATGTGTATCTTCACGTGGCTTTTTCCCCCCTGTCTAGTTGTCTTGATAAATGTGGAAAAGCTATCACTGCAAATTTCAATTTTCTCCTTTAAGTTATACCTTCTAGAATTTGCATAATATATTTTAGTCAGAACAGGAACTTGGACTTCAGGACTTAAAACAGATCAGGTTTTTTGAGTTTGCTTTTACCCTAAGCTTCTTACATAGGCATTTAATTCAATTTTTATGACTGTCTGTGAATTGGGCCCATGTCTGAATTCTCCCCAAGTGAGTAAAATGAGAGAGAATGCTTACTCCAAGATAAAACATTAACATTTCTATTTATTTTTATATGTGTCGTCCTATTTCATTAGGAAATACTCATCTGAAAGATGCTGTTCAGACATTTCTCGTTGTTCCTTCTTACAGATCTCCTAACACTTTCTATCTTTCTGCCTTTTATTACTGTCACTCATTTTGTCAGCTGGTTTGTATTTTCACCAAGGTAGAAGAAACCATGAGTAAATACTGACTGCACCCAAAGAGATCTCTTTCTCATTACTGCTGTCACGTGAGCACTCTGAAACAACCCTAAAGAGATAATGAGACAAAAATAGTCTTTTCTGTCTTAACTAAATTGTGAGTGCCATAATGTTACTGAATGTATATGCTGTACTGATACATCATAAACTGCTTTGGAGCATGTTGAATTTTTATACTTGTTGAAATGCTTATTTATTTTTCAAAGGCTCTGAAAGTAACTAGATACTCCCTTTTCAATAGGCTCGACCCAGTAGTTTGTTTGGAATGAAAATACTTGAATTAGCAACCCATCTGAGTATTCCCACTTGATGAACATTCATTCATGCATATAAAACTTTTTTTTAAAATTACATATGTATGTATGTTGGGGTTTAATTTTTTTTTTAATATAAGCATATAGGAGGAGACCAAACCATCAGGGTGAAACAAGCACCTTCATTATTTATGCACTGTGATAGGTGGCCAGCAACTCACAATGAAAATAGTTAATAAAAATGTAGCAGAGTAGAAGGGCAGTATCTCTGTTGTGGTTTGTTTTCAAGCCCTACAAGCTAAAAGTTTTAGTGTATTGTCTTTGTAAACTAAGAAACAAGCTCTGTAGTTCCTGTGGCCCGTGAAACAAATCTTGAATCTCTGTCTCTGTAGTAAACCACTGAACTGGTAGTTACATCTATGAATAGCATCTTCAAAAACTAGCTGCCAATGGCAAACCTATAAGTGCTCCAACTATTCCAAGCTTAGATTTGAGCCTGTTATTTCTTTAAGTGTGTTTGTAAAAGAAATACTAAGTCACAAAAAGTCAAGTGCTGCAGGTTTTTATTCTGTATTTCTTTTGTAGTTAATCCGTAAGAGTAATTGGCCTTTTAACAGAGTAGAAAACAGTGCTGAAGGAGGCCTTGAAATCCTTTAGTCCTTTCTAGTCCATTGCTACATCCCCAGTAGGGTCTCTTCTGTCTGTCTTCTTTGAGAGAAACACTTGTCTTTCCTGTTCTTAGAAATGTTTGATAACTAAGATTTTTTTTCCCCAACTCTTTCTTCAAGATACTCTTATTTTCACCCCCCTAGAATTTGGTTATTTATCTGGGCATAATAACTTTAGTATAAGTTTATTTTAAGAATAAATAATCACACAGAGGCCCATGAAGGGTTATTTTCTTAACGTACTTCTTCCCTCCTGACTCCTGTGTAGGGTTTATCACACTCTAATAGAGCCTTGTTTCAAGTTAAGACTGTAAACTCTTTGGGGCAGAAATGGTGCCTGTTCGGTACTTAGTCTAGCCATGCTGCATTCTGGTAAGAGACCTCTAGGCATTACCATATTTGAAATGTGCAATAACCTGTCCAGGCAGATGAATTCCTAAAATTGCATAGCTAAAAAGTAAATATTTAGATTGTTTGTCCACTGTGGTAACTACTGCTGCATGAGTGCTACAACATTAAAAACAATGACAAATTTTGTTTAAAAAAATGGGGTATAGTATGTGTAGCTTATTGATCCTTCCTTCAGACAAGAGGCTAATTGCAGGATTGTTTGATTGTTCAGCTAATGCTCTGACCAGCAGCAATTACCATTTTCTCATGGGGAGTGCCAAGGCAGCTATATAAAGGGGGTGAAAATATTTGGGTGGGGTTTGGTTTTGTTTCAGCTGGGGATATTTTAATACAAGGGCACCTGAGAGGCAGTCTTTGGGAACGCTTGGTTCTGAATAGGTAATTGGTCGTATTGAACTGGGTTGGTATTTTGCAAATGCCTGCAATTAAGCTAGACTTGAGAGGCAGAATGAACTGATTCTTTTTATGAATCATACTCTCTATCCCCTCTAGTCGCAGACCAAGGTACCATCATATCAGGATGTGTGCAGACAAAATGAAAGGAAGTCCCAATCCCTGAAATCTTACTATAATATCTTTCTTTTATTTTCCTAACCAGTAGGTAATATAAACCAGCAGTCTGCCCCCTTCCTAGTAAAGGCAACACAAAGATACTAAAGAAAGATATCTGGAAAATGAATTTGAGGATGGATTTCCCCCCCCACCGCCAACAGAATCTGTGTCCTGGGAAATAAATATTAATTAGTTTTTTTGTCAGTAGTATAATTTTTATTTTCAGTGGATGGTAAATGTAGCTTTTCACAAATCCAAATCTTTCTCGCACATCAGAGCGAAGGGTGCGGTAGCAGATAATTGGTTAGTGCTAAGCGCCATGTGTTGTTATGAACCGCTAAAAGTCACCACTGATAAAAGGCTCATGTGCAGAATATGACCAGACTGAGAACTTTATTACAGAAGTGTGGGACCTGCCAGCCTGGAGTAGATGGTCTGATCTGTTGTTCACTGTGACAGAGACCAGTACCAGCCCCTTATGAGTAATGACAGGAGTTATGATTGCCAGCGTGCTTACCCCTTTTCCCATCTCCAGGTAGGTCTTAGGGACTGCTTTATAGTCACCTCCTGGACTCCATAAGCAGGAACTCAAATCTGGAGATGTTCTTGCCAGTCCTGGGAGGACACATGCCCAGTCTGGAAGGTGCCGCAGTCTTGATGCAAGTTCCACTGAAACTGTGCAGTACTTTCATTGCACTGCCCTTTGCAAAATCACGGACACCCCTGTAATCTTTGTTTCCGTGACCTTATTTGCAAGTTCAGTAACTTCATTCTTTTCATGCTAACCCCTGAGGATGTTTCTTTGTTCCTGATAGTTTACCCTGCCCCTCTCCAATCCATTTCTAATTCAGAAAAATGGAGATAGAGTAGCAAGCACTGTCCTGCAAAGCTGGGAGGTTTGTTTCATCTCTACTTCTCCCACCCTAAGAAAAAGCTCTTCAAGGTAGAATACAAATTCCCACAACAGCAAGGTTTCAGATTTCAAGTGGCCAGAGCACCCAGCAATAGGAAATTCAGATCAAATCCGAGAGCCGCAACCTAACTGGAGGTCATTGAGGCTATGCCGCTGTGGCCAAGATGGTTGCCTTCAAAGGAGGTCAATCATCACCACTATCATAGTAGTAAGTGGCACTTGTCTTACACAAACCTGCCTTCTGGCCAACAAAACAAGCTTTGGTGTTGCAGAGGGTAGAGTGGCGCAATATGAAGATGTAAAAAGAGACCTACCTTCATTGTATCCTTGGGCAGTTCCCTCTTCAGAGGCGTCTGCCATTGCTGAGTAATTGGCTCAGCTAATTTGTAACTGACTGTTTCTATGTAGTGTGTAAATATTTGCGTAAATATTTATTTACGTAAATATTACTGCATATCACCAATATATAAGGTGCTAATTTAGAAGTGTCCCGCAGGGATGTTTACAACTCATTTGTTTGATGGATTATTTTTTTAAGGTTGAAAGGGGAAAGATCTGTCTATCCTTTTTTCTTTTCTTTTTTTCCTCATTTTCTTTTCTTCCCACAAATTGAGAGTAGATGAAAAGGGTTTCACATTGTTTATCCATAGAAACAATGTGATTTATCTGTAGTGTTGGTCCCTGAGAGTGAGCAATGCAGAAAGCAGTTGTAATTTAATACTAAGCCGATGAGAGGTGCATTGATTTTTACAGCAGGTGAAGATTATGCAAGAGTAGCCTCTAGCATTACTTGTGGAGCAGGGGAGGGAACCGTCTCATTTTTTGCCTGGTGGTGACAGTATAGATTTTTTTTACACAACTCAGCAAAAACACCATTCTACGGGCATCATAGCAGGTTGCTTTAGCTTTTGATTTCCAGTTAACATATCTCGACAATTTTGCTATATCTAGGTCTTTTTCCTGGGGACTGAGCACGTTGTTTATTTGCTCATGTTTTTTTAGAAGGAGAAGAGAGAGAAAGGTAGTTTTATTTTTAGTTCATTGCAGGCACCTTGTGAATATTTCATTTTCCCTTTCCCATTTGGTACACTTCTGTGATGGTCTGAGAGTGGAAGAAACTCATTTTACCAGTGGAATCTCAGTGTTTTATTTGCAGAGAACTTGAATTGCTGCTGGGTGGATGTCGGGGGAAGAGGGAAGGCAAGGAGAGACAGGCATGTATGTTCCTTGTTGTAGCTTTGCAACTCCATTTGGTTTAAACTTAAACTTTTTCCTAAACTGCCACTCCTGCAGAACCTATTGTTGAAAATAGTGGGGGATTCAGGCTCCTGTTTTCATTCATGACTCAGCAAAGTTAACAGACTGTGTTAAATTGCTGAAGGAGCTTTGATGTGATTTCCTGTATGTGAGAAGTGGAGAAAGCCAAACCTATTACGTTACGCATTACTATTCAATGTAAAATAAAAGGTGCTCACTTTAGTGCCCAGTTGCAAGTGAATATATCACTCCCATTTGCTTTCATTACATTTACAGTGAGAACAGCAGAAGCAATCATTTAAATCCAATGTAATACAGCTCTCTTTGGGAGAGCAGTACTTACAGGTGCTGCAGAAAATAAGTTTCCCTTTGTGAAGGCCGGGGGAGGAGGCTGGCAGTATAAAAGAGCGCATCTTCAGATAAAACTAGCAACCTCTGCAAAGGCTCCTGCGATAGTGTGGCTGTGACCATTACTCAAAAACCTTGGTCTAGCACTGGCCCTGCTCTAAGCACAGTGTTCTCTAAAGGTGCCCTGACAGGGACTTACCCTCCAGCACTGGAACAGGCGATGCCTCCTTAGCTGTAAGAGAAAGTGCCCGATGCTGCTCATCAGCTGAAGGAGAAATCTCCCCGAGAGTGGTATTGCTCTATCACAGTTATTGCAAGCTTTGACAGACCGTGATTTACTTGGTCGGTGCGAGCAGGGCTTGTGCATCGTCCTCATGGTTGGCAGCGAGCAGCTGTGCCCTGCCCATTTTCCAGTGGTAGCTACATTGTGTGTTAGACTTTGTTTGCCCAGTTCAGGAGGCTGTTCTCCCCCTTAGCAGCTCTTTCCTCACGGTGGTTACAAGCAGATTGAGAGGCTGAATATTAGCAGTTTGGTTTTTTAAAAGATAAATATCTGCCGTGTGAGACACATACTGCAGGGTCCAGATTTCTTAGCCTCTCGTTCAATATGCTCCATTTTGTCATTCTTCAAGCATCCATGGGAGATACGTATTATAACTCTGGTGAAATCAAAATCCGGTATGCAAAGACATCACAAGTAATGTTATCCCTGAAGAAGGCTTTTCTCATTTTTTCTTCGGTTATTTTGAGGGAGACACTGCTCTCGTGGAACCAGCTGGCAGTCTATCTCTGTAAACCTTTTTTGCTGCTGTGAATCAGGATATACAGTGAAATTTTCTGTAGCGGAGGGAAGCCGGCAGTTGGGCGTCTGTTAATAGCCTGAAAGTAACTAATGAGGATGTGCAGTCGGAGCGATTGATTGAATAGCTGCAGTCCTGTGTGTTTCTTTTTCGCTTGCTCGCTTGCTCTCTGCAAGCTGTGGGAAGGGAGGGGGAACGGAGAGATCCAGCTTTCTCTTAAGTGGAAGTAGCACGGATCCCCAGGGCCAGGCGGCCAGAAATGGAAGTTTAAGCTGCATCTGTCTCTTGAAAGGAAAACGGCAGGAGTCAAAATGTCACTATCTGGAGTCACGGCTTACTCCTTTTCTTTAAGATTTGGAAGATAACAATGGACTTTCTGCTAGGAAGTGATTTTTTTCCCTCCCTGTGTTGGGGGATGTTTTGTGAAGCTGGATTCCTTTAAGTCTGGCAATTGAGCTGGAGATGGGCAGCAGTTGTGATAAAGGTATCTATATGTATGTGTATCTAGCTTTATATAAAAATGCATATATGTACAGTATATGTGTGTTTGTGTAGAGATTTTTAATAGTGTGTATGCTTTATTATGCTATTATTCTAATATTTATACTAGAAAAAGATAAGTGCGTCTTTTATGAATATTTGTGCTCGTCAGATCAGCCTGCATGGATTTAAGATGCCAAAGTCATATCTTAGTAAGGTCATATTGCCAGAATGAGGAGAAGTTGACCTATTTTTTTTTTATCTGCAGAGATATATGTGTCATATTACCTGGGCAGTTGATGAGTCTTCTGCTGGTTGCATGGTTTGAGCAAGTAGTGTGATCATATAAGACCGAACTTTGACCTTTCTCAAATTGTGTTCAGCTGTGACTAAAATTGAGCTTCCCTGTGTCTTGATTTTAGTTATCTCTTAATTACTGCATTGCTTATGTAAAAAAAAAAAAAAAATAAAAAAAAAAGTTCTCTGAATACTATCTCACAATCTAGTAATAGAGTACTAAATATGTTTGAGTATTGATCTTTACCAGCATTTTTTTATTTTTATTGCCTACAATCAAGTCAGATTCACAACCTTGAATCTGTCAGTGGCAATGCCATTGTGATTTAGTAAGTAAATAAGATGTAGAAAAATAAGTGAGTGTAATTCAGCAGTTTAGTAACGCACTTGAAACTTTGCTGAGGTGTCTGTCCTACAGAGCATAAAATCTGACTATTCCCCACCCCCCAGCATCCATTCACCTTCTTTTCCTTCTCTTCCTTAGAGGTCCCAGCAGAGAGATCTCCTCGCAGACGGAGCATCTCCGGGACCAGCACCTCTGAGAAAACCAACTCCATGGATGCTTCGAATACTTCTCCTTTTAAAGTGCCAGTAAGTGTGCCTTTCCTGCAAAGGAATTTTTCTCATTGAATAGGAAGAGGACATGAAAATATCACAGTGTACAACTAAGGCGGGGGGGGGGGGGGGTGGGGGGGTGGAGCGGGGAGCATTGCTATCAACTGTCATGTATTATCTCTGGTAGATCCATAACTTGCTTATTTTCCTTGCCTTGATCTAAAGTTGCAAATAGTGAAACTTATCAGTGTTAATGTGGGCAGTGACCTATATAAATACTTTTGAAGTCGCCACCAGGGATTGCATTACATATTCAATTTTGACTAGGAAAAAAGTTCGTTTAGGTTGGTGATAGCATGTTATTTTCCCTCATGCCACTGAAGTCCATAGAGAATTGAAATGGCTTTATAGTTTATTCGGAAGCTGATGAAATTTCTGCAGGTGTGTTCATTGCTCTTTAGCTATTCACTTTTTGTCGAGAGTTTGGTTGGCTGTGAGTCTGCATAAGACATTTTCAGCTAGAGTCCAGATTTTCTTGTTTGTATCAGTCTTTGGTCAGTGCATCCAAGAGCACAAAGGCCTTTCTATTATTAGACTGAGGGCAAATGCTTCAAGTTAAAATGAGGTGCTCTGTAATTTTTTTAACAATATTTGTTCATGTTTTAAAATGCCTAACTTTAATATTGCAAGTATTTTCATACCCCTCTATTTTTGGCAAGTAATCTGCCTACTTTAAAACCTGAGGAAAAACAGAAGAAGAATTATCTAGTGAATATCAAGTTTTTTGTATATTTCTCTATGGACATGAGTACCATTTTTGTACCTTGGTGTATATGTTCTTGCTTTGGTTTAGACAGCACGCATCCCTTTTAAGCACAGTTCCTAGCTCACTTTAGATCCATATGTGTGTGAAACTTGGGTTTTTATTAAATCCTACATTGTGTCATTTTAAAAATAAACCTGTAAACTCATGATTTATTGGAATTGAAAAAGGGACCAAGGAAGCAGTGAATATACTGGCTATCCATACTTGGTCCCTTTTCAGAGTCATAGAATAATATAGATCGGAAGGGACCTCTGGAAGTCTCTGATTTATCCCCCTCTTCAAAGCTGGACCAACTTATATCCAGTTGCTCAGGGCATTCTCCAATCAGGTGTTGAAAACCTTGAAGGATGCATACTGCACAGCCTTGCTGGACAACCTGTTCTGATATTTGACTATCCTCATTGTGAAGAATATTTCTTTTGTAAAGGCTTTGTTGTCAGAACAAAACTTGAACTTCCAATGTCTATTGAAAGACCATGAATTGCATTTTCCTCTAGTTCAAAAAATATCTGAAGTAGCAGTTAAAGCAGAATATATTGCTTAGCCTTGAGAAGAGAAAGCACTGAGGGAAATGTTAGCAATGTGTATAAAACCTGATGAAAGGAAATAAAGACAACGGAGCCAGGCTCTTTGGACAAGAGGCAGTAAGCACAAATTGAAATATAAGAAATTCCATTTAAACATAAGAAAAACCTTTTTTCACTGTGAGGACGATCAAACACTGGCACAGGTTGGCTGGAGAGGTTGTGGAGTCTCCATCATTGATGATACATTCAAAAGCAGACTGGCCACACAGTCCTCAGCATCTTGCTCTAGTTTACCATGCTTTGAGCAGGAGGGTTGGACTACACAATCTCCAGAGGAACCTTCCCACCTCAGCTATTCTGTGATTCTATGAACTATCCTTTATCACTTCAATGACCTGTTTTCTGGGTGGTCCTTGGGGAAAAAAGGGTCTTGGTCTAGTTCCATGTGAAGTTGTCACAAGAATATTCTGTTATGTCAAGTTCTGAGACTTCTATGCTGAACCCATGGTCCACACAGTTCCAGGAGGATTTCTGAACTCTGAGAGCCTTCAAAAGTCCTAGCTATTCTCATCTTCATATATAAGAAATTCTCTGTCTTCTTTGTGTTCATCTACAAGTAATTGCCCTAGCCTTTATGTATACATGCATTGTCATAGTCTTCGTCTAACAGCTGCAAGCTCCATATCAGAAGTGTTTGATTGCTATCTGTATTGTTTGTTCTATATGCCCCCTTTTTAGTTTGTTCCTCATTTTTGTACAGTTTTTTTTAATGTTGATCCTATCTTTTAAGTGATGTTTTAATGTTTGTCTAATTCTTCTGTAATAGTTCTCTAATACTTCTTAGCTCCTGCTCCCTTTCAAAACAAGAACATTGCAGAATGTTTCTCATTTCCCCTGGCAGGGTATTGGGCTTTTAGGACTCTGGCAAATAGGTTCAGGAAGCAATACATGGCTGCCTTTCTTGGGCATAAACCAGCAAAAAAACTAGAAGCTATTTGTGCCACATGTAGCTGGTATTATGCTTCTTTGTCTGCCTGGCCACCTGTATACCCAGGAGCATAATGCACCCTCCTGTCTTTCTCATAGGGACAAGGCTTCTGGCTTTGTAGGTTTTGCTCTGAATAGCCCATTTATATGCTGTTACTCCTTAGCAGGTTGTGGTGCAGGTGGGGGCTGAGATCATTCTGTTTTAAAACGTGCCAACTTCTGATCTCTTTAAAAGAGCAAGCTGCAATTAGAAGTCAGATTGCCTAAGAATACAGATGAGCTCAAGCCAAAACTACTGAAATAAAATACCCTGTTAACTTTGTGGATTGGCACACATCTAATAGGTGGATGATAAGATGGGGAGGAATCATGTTTCTTCCTTTGATTTATATTAAGAATTTCCCAGCTCTCAGAAGTAGGTGAGATGACTTGGGCACCTTGTGGAAGTCTCAGATCAGTGGTCTGAGCTTCAGGTGAAGTAAGGGGTGCTTATAATGGCTTCAAATTTGTGCATGTGTGTGTGTGAGGTCATCTTTATTTGATAGGGAGTTATTGTACATATAAAGGAGATTAATAATAAGAGAACTTACGTTTTTGTTTTTCCAAACATTGACACCTACAGTATAGGTTGGAAGGCTATAGGTAGCTGCAGTGTAGTGCTGTCTCAGTTATTCTTTCCATGGACCTGACTCTGTGCCATACCTCTTCTACTCACTGCTAGGATTTCTAACATAAAGCAGCTTAAGGCAGGGGACAGCTTAACCTTCTTCCATACTGATGGAAAATTATGCTGAGACTTTCATAATAAGTTGCTTTTACAGCTTTTTAAGTTTGCCTCTCAGAAAAGCTATTTAAAAGCTGTGTTCTCAATAGGACAGTGGCTTCCAGCATGTTCTGTGCAGTTTTTCTTCCTTTCCAACACCAGGCAGTGGTACTCACTCAGAACAGGGCATCTGTTTTTTTAATACTGCTAATTGGCATTTGTTTAGCATCTGGAATTTTGATTCATAACAGCATAATGGCCTTTAAGTGAACATTTCCTTGACGAGACATTTTTTAAGTAGTCTTTTCAGTGGCAGTGGTCAATGAAGGATTTATTTTAAGGGGCTGACGTGTAAAGTTCAGGAAATTAGCCATTGTACCTCCTGCGTGTGCACTGGAGGAAAAGACATATGTTTAAATTTACTATTGTGTGAAAAGCAGAATTTCAGTTCTTACAAACATACTTTTTCTCGGGACTAACCACTACATGGACCAGCATGTGCAACGTGTTTGTTCTGCTTATCTCCCACCAAGGGGAATAAAGTGAATTCTGCTAATGCTGACATTGCACAGCACAAGGCATATATAGAGATAGGAGCTCTTGGTGCTTGTCCTTTCTTTTTCTTCCACATTTCCCCAAATATTCTTGTCTGCAGTTAAAACATTAGTCTACATTTATGTTCTGTTGTGTTATTGCCGTTTGACAATTTCCAAGCATATCTGGGAGGAATATTGAGAGAGAACAGAAGGGCACAAAAGGTAGGAAAATTGAGATGAGGAAGCGTGTGTCTTCTCACATATAGACAGATGTGTGCTGTTTATAGATATGCATATATAGGAAAAGTCATATTTTTAATAATGAATATTATTTGACTGAACAAATAGGAAGGCATACGGAACTGGCTAGAAGTAGGCATCGTGACGCATAGGTGGGCGAGAAACCAGCTTTTCCCTTCCCACACACACTATGTCCTGGCAGAGTGTCTCAGTCTCAGTGCATCCCGTTCCCTACTGTTGCACTGTTGAGCCCCGGCAGCACTGCGGCAACTGACCATATTCTCTCATTGCTCTGGCATTGGAATTGAGGGACCAGGGTAAATATGAGATTATCAAAATCTTCAAACCTCCTGCAGTGGCAGGGTAGAGAGGAAATGCTAATCCACTCTTCAGACTCACATTGTGCTCTCCAATTTTTGCTTCTTTGGGGTAGGGTTGTTAGTGAGTTGTTATTACAAATAATACATGATTCATCCATGTCTTCTGGCTATTAGGAAAAAAGGCAAGAAAGAGGCGAAGAAACAAGTGCAAATGAGATAGGAAAGCCAGAACACAATCTTTGAACTAAATAAAATGATTTTTATAGGAACCCTGTGTGCATTTGATGGGAAGACTGATACTTACAGATTGCCTGCCTTGGTTTGTTTCTAGTCAAGAGTATAATTGGATCTATAGAAATACTGTCTGCCTCTTTGCTCTTTAAGAGTACTGCTAAATGGAACAGAAGACAATGCAGCCAGCCTAAGTGAAGGTCACAGCTTGATGAGATCTCACGGCTGCCCAGCCTCATCTTTTATGCAGTCAGCAAGATTGTTGCTTCTCCTGAGCACAGCTCCACTACCGTCATGCTGCCAGGTTAGAACAAGTCTGATCTTTTCTGGCCATGTGACCTGATGGCATACAAGTACATCTTTTTAATTCTGCGTCAGCGCCGATGCAGAGATGGAATTGTTGATTTACCTTAGTGTGAGGCATTGTGGCATCCTTCATGAAAAACTGGTTGTGCTCAAATCTGTCCTCCCTATTGTAAGATTAACATTTTTATTTCCACTTTCCACTCTTTTCTTACCGTAACACATTTGAATCTGCTTTCATTTTTTATCATTTGCCTGTGATGTGATGGCTTAGGTATGCCGGCTATTATTCTGTAGATGTTGCCGGAAGGCATAAATGGGTAATTTGCTATCTCTAGGTTGCTCACCAAGTTCTCATCCGTATCTTTATTCTGGGGTAATACTGTTCATAGGCTCTATAACCTTCACAATATCTTTCTGCCAAAGTGGATTTGTTCATTGCATCAAACTTCCAACATTGAGTCAGATGACGGATATATCCAGCCTGTGACACTGTCTGGTGGACCTCAAACAGCAGGAACATTTTTCTCATGTTTGGTGTAAAGACTTTATCTAATTCCCCTGCAATTAACGCAGGGGAACTATGAATGCATATAGCTATAAACACTGGTCACATTCCAGTTGTCCTTCGTTTAAGAGTGTTTAAATGTGCACCAACTCATTCTATTCTTTACCTCCAAACCATGGCTTAGTCAAGTCATGCAGAGTTTAATTAGTGCATCCTCTGCAAATCAGTCTTTCTGGCCCTTTTATCACTTTTCTTGCTCTTCTGGTTTTACTTCCTTTCAATTGATTCTCCAAGTTCTGGTACTAAAGTTCACAGGAATGTGTGTTATCAGTTTCTAATTGCTCACAACCCTTTGTGTTATTTCTCTGTCTTCCCTGGCCCTCGCTTCACCTCCTAATTTAATATAGCTCAGTGTAATTAATGTGCTGTTTAACTTTTCTTCCAGATCATTAACAAAGATGTTAAACAGAAGCAGTCATGCCACTATCCCCACCACATCCCATTGGATCCTTTCTTCTACCTTGATACCTCACCACTTGTCATAACCACTCTTTTTAGATATTCCTGCAGCCAGTTCTCAGGTTTGTGTTACTAGCTTTGACAAAGCTCATTTCCATTAATTCTTCTAATTAGTATGTATGTTGTATTATCAAAAGGTATTTTGAAGTGTTGGGCTGCTTACTGGCTGTGTGCCAGGGGACTAAAGAGCCAGGGTCACAAAAATTACTGCCTCCTTCCTGACGTGAGGGAAAGACAAAAATGCAGCTGCTCGAATCGTGGTGAGGTAGGCTGGAGGCCATCACTTCTCCACGTACTCCACTGGCTGCAGCTGATAACTCTTGTTTCATTAAACACTCCGATAGACTTGGGTGACCTGTTTCTTATTTATTGTTTATCACTGTTGTTTTCTTGTTCTCTAGATAGACTTCTGACCTCTATTCCTTAATTCCTGGATAGGGCCTTTTAAGGATGCTGTTGTGCTAGTGCCTGATGTGGACAGCTCCCATGAAGGCAGCCAGGCTCTGCTTCCAGTTGCGTCCATGCTAAACACCTTGCTGAACTGGGATCTGAAAAGCTGATGTAGCTGTCCACAGCTATTGGGTAGCTCTTGTTTCTTCATGAATTTTTTAGTATGATTCCCAGTGACTTGGAAATTTGATTCCTTTAGTACTTTTGACTGCATATCATGCAAAGTACATGCCGTCTTATGATACATTTTATTAATAGATGTATTATCAATGTATCCTTGTTGTGGTATCCTCTCCATTTCCTTGTTTTTATTATTATTGTTCTTAAACTTGTTCATCCTATTCTGCACCCCTCCTGTGACTGTAGACAATTTTTCATTGGAAAGTTGAAATTGTTATCTGGCCAAATCTGCAGTGCTGTCCCATCAGGGGAAAAATATCTTCCTGATCCTTGCTGTTGATCAGCTTGTGTCCTCAAGCATGATAATTGCTCACTCTTGTTATTTTTAAACCTGACTAATGCAGCTACATATGTTATTCTTCCTTATATAAACACATAATCCTTTTTTAATCTTGCTGAAAAAATTTGTCTGTATAATATCTTATGGCAGAGAATTCTACGGGTTGATTTATAGATAGCATTAGAAAAGGTCTCCTGACAATCAGTTAAATGTGCTGCCTCTCATGTTAAATTGCCCCTTGGTTTTCTTATGTAACAGGGTGCATGAGGAGCTTAGTTAATTTCCATTCTATTTGTTTTATACATCTATAATACCTTCTTGCTTTTGTTTCTAAAATAAATAGTCAGTCTTTAAAACATATCATTTGTAAATCCCCCTCTTGTCTGCCTTTAATCAGTTTATACTTCTGGAGTTTAGTTTTGTTCTAGTTTTCTTGCTGAGATGAGAAGATCAGAAGAGAGTGGTGCATTAGTGCGAAAGCTATGGCAGATTTACATAATACCACTTTACTTTTATTGTGCTTTATCCTTTGTTTATACATTCAAACATGCTTTTTATTGTTCTCCGCCTGTGCACAAACCACCTCTTCAGTGACACAGTGCCAGGCTTTATGGATGAGTTGATGGTGGAATCTGACTGTTGGAAGTCACGGTCTTGTTCTATATATTACCACCAAGATGTATGTAGAGTTGTTATCATCTGCTTTTCTACTGTGTGAGTAGCTGAGAGTGTTTTCAAAGGTAGTCACTGCTAATATTTTAATAATGATTGTTACTGGGCTCATAAGAAAATTTCTCCATCTCCTTGCTAGTTATATTGGCGCTTTGCTGTTGTTCTACAGGGGATAGTAAACTTCACCATGTTTGCTCCTAAACCCTGGAACTTCCTGCTAGTTGTATCTTTCCATTTTACAACCTGGCTATCTTCCCCTGCTTCTTTGCTTCCCATAGCTTTACAATGTTACTGGCACAGGAGAGCATTTTCACTTGGCTGCGACTTTTTTTTTTTCCTCCTTGATAGCTGCTTGTGAGCAGCTTAAGAAATAAAATCCTTCATGTGCTAACAACGCACAGTAGTTGGGAAGCAGTTCTGCTGTCGTCCATAGTCACTTGAGTGTTATCTTTGTATCCATTCAATCCTTCCCCTCAGAGGGAACAAGTCTCATCGCTCTGTAAATGAAGTTACCCACCTGCTGTTATTAATAATGCATTAGTGCTCCTCATCGAGAATTATAAATGTTCAAGATGCATTGCAAGCCTCCAAAAGGCAATGTGTTTGTCCCCAGAAATACCTAATGTAGGTAACGGTCCTGCAAACCACAGTATTGCATATAAGATGAACCTTTATTGTCACCCATTTTACCGTGGTTTTGGGGCTTTGAAACTTCCACTAATACTGTTGCATTCTATTGATGGATAATTCGTGTTATATATAGTTTTATTAGTTCATGGCTGAATTAACCTTTCACTTTCAAAACAACAAAGACAATCATTATTTATTATGCATGGGCTGTTCTCTCCAAAGTGAAGAATCAGTACGTCTATAGGGAGCAATAGTTAATGAGTTGAGTAGTTCATACTTGGGCTGCCTTTGAATTTGTTGGGCAGTTCATGTGCTGCTCTGCTGAGATTAGGGACAGACAGACAGTTGTCATCTTTGGCACGGAGTGAGCATTTCCTAAAGCCAAAGCTGCCCTAACCAACAACCATCCCTGAGTTTAAAATACTTGGGGTCAGAGTTTCTATGCTTTCCCTGTGCAGCTATGGAGGGAAGTTATAAAAGCCTGCTGAATTTATCACTTCTCCTATGGTGATTTCTTCTTGGCAGAGTGAGAGAGATGAGATGCTTAACTTCCAAATGAGATGAATAGAATTCTTAGTGGGATGGAATGATTTTTAGGTAATTTTTAAGAATTGGGAATTCTTAGCCCGGTGTTTGATGCTTTTGGCTGAGATGATGAACCTGCTCTGAACCTATTCCACATGCTCTATTGAGTATGTTCTTGTGCTCACTTGCGCTTGCTCTCTTCCCCCGGCTTGCTCGCACCCCCCTGCCCCGTTCCACTAAACATGTGGTTTTGAGGGGAATTTGTACTAAGCTTTGTCCCATTAGGTGTGGACCATCAAATCTGTCTCGAGAGATTAAGGGGTAATTCTTCTACAGTCATTCTCTCACTGGACTGACAGTACTGATCTTTTGCAATTGCATCCTAGCTAATTTATCCTACCAATGTTTTGCACTTTTTTAATTAAGAACATAGTCTTATAATTTCTGGCAGTTTGGGTAATAAGTTTGCATCTTTTTGTCTGAGGGTGTTTGTTTAAGCAGTAAAATTCCCACTGTTTTTAAAAAAGTTCCATGATGATTCCTAAAGCTCAGACACTTCATTATAAGGTGTAAGAACCAAACAGCAGTGTATTTTGTGTTGAAGTAAGTATTTAAGAGATATACCTAGACAATAAGAAAGGAAGTAAGGGTGGTTTTGTCTTTTTAATGGTACAAGCTACAGTCATTAGCATTGGCAATGATTTCTTCTCTGTAGAAGGAAAAGGAAAAAGAACTTTCAGTTAGGTGGTATTGTTGTAGATAGCAGTTTATTTTTCATCACTACATCTTTTTTATATCACATTCAGTATTTAAAAACATTTCCTTTGGCAAATGGAAGTTGCAAAGCTCTGCTCAGTTCTGGCACGTGTAAATTTTTCATGCTGCTCCCAGGTTGTCCATCTGTAAGCACTGGCCCTGCGTGAACTGCCAGCAAGGTACAGAGAGCAAATACTGCAAATGTTTTCAAGTCTTTTGAGGATGACCAATAAGTACACTCTTTGTTTGAATAATTTTTATCCTTAAGTATATTCTTCCCCTAATTTTTTTAATTATTTTTTTTTGTATAGTCAACTCTGGATAGGCTTATTCAACCCCAAATAGCATATTTATTTTGTTAGGGAATAGATTATGTTCAATTAAACCAAGAACATGTTTCACTAATGTTAAAGCAATGCCAATTTAAAATTGTGCATGCACACAAAAATTAATATTCATGGTCCCTCTCTGAGTGGGATTTGGAATGACTCAATAATAAATACTTTTGGACTCCTGCTGAATTGGGTCAGCTTTGTCTTATTTGCCCTTAAGGGGAGAAAAACATGTTATTTCGTGTTTGCAATTCGAGTAGCCTGAGAGGTACTGGAATGAAGCCAGGGTCCACCAGATCTGAATCCCTGTAGTTGGGTTTGTTACTTTTTATGCTGAGAGGTCAGAATATATGAAAGTGCCTTTGAAAGTGCTATACATCCTCTACTTGAATTCCAGCAATGGCCCCAAGAGAAGCCCAAGAACATCTATTGATTACAGGTTTTTTTCGAATGCACTTCTTTAATACCAGGACCAAGAAAAGTGCAGGAACATGGGTAGAGTTTGAGTGGCACACACAGCTAAAAACACTTCTTCCCTTTTGACAGTACCTTTTTCCCCAGCACACTATGCAGATATGGGGGAGGGGGGTGGTGGTGGGTGTTGCAGTATCTAGATATCAGGCCCTTTCTTTTCCACTTTATTTCCTATTTCAGGGGAATATAGCAGCTTTCACCCTCGAGGAGCCTGCTGGCTGGCAAGCCTCAGAAATTGAAGGGCAGTCTTAAATGTAGCACTACCTTCAGATGCAGAAAACAGATTCCCTCTTCCTTTGTCCCCTGCAGCACCATCCCACAGGGCATCCCAGTTTCTCTGTGCTGCCTGTGGAAAGGTGTGTGTCAGGCTCTGGTGTGTGTGAGTAGGTTGTTTCCTACACAAGTATTTGGGAGAGGATGATCTGCGTGTGCTGGAAAGATCCTACAGCCTGCATCAGGTATGGATAGGCTTTCAGTAATACAGCACCATCCAAATCTCAATGGAAGAGAAGAGACAGGCCATCTGGCTGTATTTGCTGAAGATGTCATGGGTGTGGACCTGAGGAACTGTGGATTTGGTGGGATTTTTTTTACACTTGACAACTGAGCAGGACTCACTTGGTTATTCGTCGAAAGAAGAAGAGTTAGAACAAGTGCGAGGAGAGAGACAACCCACCTACCAGTGTGTACGGAGAGGGGAATTGTGTGGTTTCAAGAAGGGTTAGGATACAGGAGTGAACTGTGTGGAGGAAGAGGGACAAACTGAATGTAAAGGGACCAAGAATAACAGAATGAGGAAAGGTAGAGAGGGGGGTTGAAGGGTGAGCTTGTTTAAAGGGAAGAGGATGTATTTTGTTTCAAAAGGAGTGCTGAAAGTATGGGAAGATAAAGGCAAATATGAGATGGGAAAATTAGTTTAGAGATGTTTGCAGTGTATGTCTTGAACCTGACCAAATGCGGGCTTTGCTGTTTGGAAGCAACTTCTTTTCCAACAGTTAACCTGGCATCCACTGATGAGAAGAGGGTGATAGCCCTTTCCTTTGAATACTGTAGAGCAGCCCAGGTTGGAAGGGACCTCAGAAGATCACCTGGTCCAACCTTTTGTGGGAAGGGGAGCCTAGATGAAATTATGTAGCACCCTGTCCAATCATAGATAAACCTCATTTTCTTCCTGAAGAGATCAAAGAGATGTGAGATTTTTCAGACTAAAAGATTACAGATAAACTCATCTCTGGTTGTGATGGCCTAATTCTTATGAGTCTGAGAGATGAACAAGTCACGTACTTCAGCCTAGCTGAGTCACCTGGAGCCAATAAAACACTCTTGCTTTGTAGGTGTTCTGCACAGGAAAGAACAGGAGACCTTGTTTGTCTCCAGTTTGCTGATTTCTGTATTACAGGAGGCAGCTGTGGGCAACATCTGTCACCTGTCCCAAATGCAGCTTGTGGAGGCTTGCATTGCGAATGTGTTCAAAATTAGCTGTACTCGACTTCTATCCAAGCAAAACATGGATGATGGAAGACAGGGCTGGCCCCAGTTGACTATCACTGTCACTAGACCATAACTAAAGTAAGGCTGTATATGTGCTGGTTCAATCCACACCAAAAGAACATTCACTTTGAGCAAATTCTACCAACCTATAACCAGTCTATAATATTTTTAACAAACGTGGTTTCACTCGCATCTGTTTGGTAAATCTCCCAACAGCAGTGCACAGGGTACGGTGGCTCTGCGCAGCTGTTCTGTGAAGGAGCAGAACAGATTCGGCCAGTGAAATGTTGTTTAATCCTACTGGATTAAGAACCTCTGTATTTGCTTTGATCATGCCAAAGAATGTATATGCATGTATGTCTGCAAGCCCTGGAAATATTTTGACACAATATGGTTTATTTTAAATGCATATTATGCTCAACGTAATTTAAAGGGCTATAGGAGAAAATCAAACTCGGAGGTGTTGAAATATTTCTGTGATTTCCCCACACATAGAGATGCACACGCCCCTTTGTGTATCAGTGGTCAGATGTACTCATGTTTCACTACTGATATCACAGCAGTAGCTCTTGATGGTATCAACAAGGAGAGAACTATGAGGAGAGGTTGAGGACTTGTTTACCTGGCAAAAAAAAGGCTAAGGGGTGATGTAAGGCAGCTTACTGCAATGGAGAGGGGAATTACAAATATGATAGAGCCAAACTTTTCCCCATAGTGGCAGATGCTATAATGAGGCAGCAGCTGCAGATTGCTGCTTGGGAGGGTTTTTTATTTTCTCACTGGAAGGGTAATGCAGCACTGGACTGAGTTGCCCAGAGAGGTGGTAAAATCTCCATCACCAGAGGTTTTCAAGACTTAGCTAGACAAAGTCAGAGTTAGACCAACCTAGTGTTGGCAGTATACCTACATGGAGCAGGAGGCTGGCTAGATGATCCCCAGAGGCTCCCTCCAACTAACGTGTCTTTCGTCAGTGATTGTTTGGTGAACAGTTGTAGTTCAGAAGACAGATTACTTGAAGATTTAGTATTTTTAGATCATAGGTAGATTTTGGGGTTGAGCTTTGCTTCAGAGCAATACCAGAACTGGTATCTGATGTCACTAGTATGTGAAATCTCTTGAAATTTTCAATTCTAGCTAGTGAGACTATTGAAATTACAAATTACTGTAAGACTTAATGTGCTATATCTAAATTAAAAAGGAAAACCCAGGTGCAACTGTGGGTGCAATAGAAGCTTATAATAAAAGACATCTTGTACTCTTAATCTGACCAAGAATTAAAAACATGGCATGTAAAGGGGAGGTAGGAACAAATACTGATATCTAAGACTACTCCTTATTAAATGGTAATTGTGGGATTTGGGGTCTCTTGTATAATAGTTGGAATTCATTGAAGTGCACCTGTAATGTGAGTAGTGCTAATTATGGCAATTTGAAGCTATCACATACTGGAACCGTCATTGGCTATCTAGCCCTGCCTTTCTTCCTGCTCAGAGGAATCCCAATAAAGCACGTTCTGTAATCATTGTCAGTGGGAATCACTGCTGAGTTTGGACTCAGTGACAGTGCATTGATTGATTTATTACTGGCATCAGTTTCCGTGTTTCACTTTTGCAACTTCTCGTTTTAGGGCTTCTTCAGTAAACGTCTGAAAGGGTCTATCAAGAGGACAAAGAGTCAGTCAAAGTTGGACAGGAACACAAGTTTCCGTCTCCCATCTCTCCGCAATGCTGATGACAGGTAAGGTTCAATGCATCTCCCAAAACAATCTCTCCTCATCCAGAAGCACGTCGCAAAATCTACATGTAGCATGCACAGAATGAGAGCAAGGAAGGGGATTTATTGTTAAACCGGCAGATGGGTGTTTTGGGGGGCTGACTCTAGTATGTTAAAGTTTAGTATACAGTGTACTGCTGACACAGGACTGAAAACTTTACTGCTCTTAACAGCTGACAAAAAGGTCAGGTTAAGCACATGGACTCAAATACCTTTTTCTGCATCAGTTTCAAATAAGCTGCAGACTTTAAATTTCATGATACAAAACCATTGGATTGATCAGCTTTAGAGAAACTTAGCTTGATGCATGCAATCCTTATCCACAGATCAGTGCACTGGCCAATATGAGGAATTGTGTTGGTGCAAGCAGATCAGTTCAGCTAGCACTTGCAAAGCCCAGAGATGTGCGGTGCAGTTCAGGCATGTTAAGAATCATTGCTAATGTCAGTCAATTGTATAGTTACTGCAGTGTTACTACAATGAACAAACGGTCTGTTTTTCAGAAAACTGGAAAATTCAGTGACTTCTGACCATCTTAGTGCTCCATTTGGTATATTTTTGCTTCTTTAGTTTTTGGCTGGCAATTCAGGCTGGGAATGGATTGTACATGAAGCAAGCAAAAGCTCTCACACATTTTTTTCCTAACTATTTGTAAAGTCTCTTGATTGTTTTTATTAAACATTACTCTGTGTTACATGCCACAGTAGCCCAGCAGGAGAACTGGATTGAGTGAAGAATAGGTTGCCCTGTACTTAAGGCCACGGCAGGCTTCTGTGATTTTATATTGTTTAGTGCATTTTCCCTTCTCCTTTAGCTGAGTTGAATTCATTAGTTGTATCTGTCATGCTGTGCTGCTTCAATCAATGGTGCTATCTTCTCCATCTGAAAGGCAGCACCATAAAATCATGGAGATAGCAAGGCTTCAGATGTTAAAGGTCTTGTTAACTTCACGAGTTACAGAAAAGACTGCTGCTTACCGAATGTGACTAATGGTGTGGATGATGTTGCTCCTATAGTCATAGCAATGGCCACCCAGTCTGCTTTGAGTCAAGTTTTGTTATAAATCCCTGTTTTCAGGCAGTTGCAACGTGGCTATAAAAAGCAACTCAGTGAGCGTAAGCATGTTAAATAATGCCACCATGTGATAAAGCACCTGTTATTTTTACCATTGTTTGTAACCAGCTTTGCTTGAAGTTTTGTAATGCAAAAAGCTCTTTGCTGTAAATAATATATGTTTCTTTCCCTAACTTGGTACTCATGCTGAATGTGGACTGATGATACTTCCTTTTGCAGTGTAAGGGAAATGCTGTCGTTCTGGGAAAGCCAATAAATTTAGCTATAATTAATCCTACAACTTCGGTTTAAGACATGATATTATGCACAGCAAAGCTGCGTTTTCTTTAAAACCGGACCCCCATCTACTCCCTGCCAGTATGGGCACAAATTGTCAACTAGACTTGAATGAAATGTGGATTTTCTCTGATGGCTTGCAAAGCATAAAATCCATTACATGCAGTGATGGCGTTAGGCATAGCTGGTGTCTTCAGTCAGTCCTCTTAAGTCTCCTTGGCATGGATTTAAAAAGGAGGATTCAGGAGCAAATTAACTGAGAAGTTCCAGTGGCAGAGTCCACACAGAGGTTTGGGGGACAGAGCCCTAGAGAGCCTGTGATGTGCAGGATGTTAGGGACAAGCCGGTGGTCGCTCTTTACTTTCCATCCAGTCACCCTCCTACTTTGGCCTTCTACACTAGCCTTATAGCAATGCATCTTGCATCTGTAGGGCAGGAGATGGGAGGGACAGTGTTTGGGGTTTTTTGTGACTTGGTACGATCATTTGCTACTAATGGAACGAAGCATTTTTGATACCAGTCCGTGTGATCTTCCTCCTTTCCGAGGTACGTGTGCTGAAGTGGACAGAGGGCAACAGTTTGGAGGCAAGGGCGATCATTTGAGAGCAGCCAAGCTATGTGGAAAGCAAGCTGAGATTAAGTTATTTGGAGATAAATCTTTGCACAAATGGGTATTGCTGTTCAAAAGCATAAGCCTCGCCTCAAGCCCTGTTTGAAGCTTCATGCTGCAGGTGAGGGTCACATATTGCTGACAAGTTCTTTTTGGAAGGAAAGCGTAACAGCACTGCTCAACCTTGTAGTTACCTTTTGTTGGAAAGATAGAAGGTTTAATGGAGTTCTCTTTGCATTTGTGGTCTAATCAGACAGTGCACCAATTGAATATACCAACTTTGAAAGTTTATGGTTAGAGCTATTACTTTTCTAATGGTATTTTATAAATAAAACCATAAAAGAAATTCAGTTCCACTGTGAAGTGAAACTTGCCAATAATTTCTCCCTTGCCTCCCATATGTTTCACTCTGTATCTAAGGGTGCCTGAAAAATGCAATTGGTGGGTAGAACAGCAGGAAAAACAACTCAGAAACTGTGTGGGAATGAAGCACTGAGGATGAGGAACAGATTAGTATACTGGGAGGAAAGAGGAGGCTAAGAAGATTGATATGTATTTAGAATTATGCTGTTGTTTGGGATTTTTTCCAATGGGACAAATCAGCAACAACTGTTTCTGCCTGAAAGAAGATAACACGTAGCAGCTGACTCTTAATTCATGAGAGGGAATTGCCATTCTCTCACCTTCTGCTCTCCCTGCTTTCTGTATGAGTCTCGATCTGTTGCAGTAAAAACTTTCCTGTCCTACCCGGGTGAGTCAGCCCTTTCCCATTTTAAGCAGGTGATGCTAGGTGATGTCATGGTGTTATACAGGTTTTCAGGGCCAGGTTGACTGATAGCATCTACCTTTTCTTGCTCTGACAGATACAAGAGCCCTGCCTTCAAAGAAAGTATTATATAGCTTTATGAATTAAAACCCTGCAAGGATTAGAAGGAAATAAAGGCTGCTCTCATGTTGCTTTCTCGTGCTTTTGAGGTGTTTGGGTCCTGTTAAGAAACAGGAGATGTTTATAGATAAATACCTATAAAATTCCAGAGTAAGGAAGATTAGTTATCCTGGTGCACATCAAGATTTGGGATACTGTAACACTGCATGCCATGCCAGATGGTGACAGAGGATGGATGCGGTTTGTTCAGAGTTGATTTAAAATAGAAAGGATTCAGGAATGCTGTAGGAAGGAGTGATGGAGATAAGTTGCAGATTTTTTCGTAATCAGATTTTCTGTTTCAGCGGAAAGCAATTGGCCAACCTACTTTTTCTGGCTTTTAACTTTGTTTCAGTGTGACTGGGTTCGTGGATGGGGAGAGGAGAGAGCTGCAGTGGTCCTCCAGAAACGAGCCCACTGTGGGTCACCATCCAGATGTCCTGTAGAAATCCACAACCTCTCAGTCCGTAATTCGCATCACTTCTATTACTCCAGGTTCAGGTCATTTGCTGGGTGGTCTGTTGTACTTGAAAACTTGTGTTTTGTCTTTACAAGGCATTAATGTGAGAACACTTAGACTCTGCTCGGTTGTGACCCATCCCAGATGTGAATGAAGCTCTTCAGACATGTGGCCAGTATGGCATCTCACCAGGTTATCAAAAGCTCTTGCCATAAGGCTATCTGGCACCGTATTACCATATCATCTTTCACAGCTTTTCTAGCCTGCTTCCCACTGCATTCTTTGAGCTCTTCAACCCACACATTTGTCTCTAACATTTTCTCAGTGTCAGTAATATATAAAACATATTAAAAAAGCATGAGAAAAGACTTAAGGAAAATTACATTTGAAAGGAGAGACCAAATTAATATTTTCAGTTTGCGGCCAGGAATTTGAGAGTATTTCCAAGTGGACCGACAGTTCTCTCCTCAGTTTTGATTGTGGTGAGGGAGTGAAGATGGTTGAGACTGGCTGCATATGGTCTCAGCGACTGCAATAAAGCTCTGCAGACAGCTGGGAGGGTTTTGCCCTGTTGGGATTTACTGCCACGTGGGAATCCTCCTGCTTTACTAAAAGTCATTTTATGGCATTATCAGATAGTCGTAGACGAGCGCAGGATCCGTTGTGTGCTTGCTCAGAATGGGCTCCAGCAGGTTGCAGGGAAGTGGGTAGCCATGGCTCTGGGGTTCATGGTGAAACGGTATCGCTGCTCAAACGACAGCTTTTTCTACTTTCGGTAAGTTCTCACCCCTCCCTCCTGGTTTCTTTGCAGTATGAAAATAGCACAGATCATATCAATAATAGAAGCAAATCTTGTTGTGTTTTTCGTATTCGTTCATTCTAATTTAAGGCTGTTTTTCAAAAAAAGGTGGGTGATTTTTATCCTGATTTAGATGTAAGGATAAAAATCTGTGTTACACAATGCGTTATTAAGGCTTGACTCACTCGGAGCTTGTATTCATTCAGAGTATCTGTTTCTATCTGCATATTGGAGTATGGGGAAAGGGGAGGAGTGGTTTGTTTCTGGAGAGACATCTCACTCCTGTTTTGGTGAACATATTTCTTTCAGCCAATTTTTTCAGTCCTCATGCAGTTGTTTGTTTTTCAGTGAAAACTGAACAAGATCTCAGTGTTAAACCTATTGTCGCAAACCTTAACCTTGGTGCTAGGCTGCTCTGTCTCACCCGCAAGCTCACTTGACCCCTTAATAAAAACATACTTCTTAATGGCTGATGCTTTTTCTGTAAACCCTGGGCTCCTCCGCATAGCATTCACCTATAAATCACTTAGCAGTGAAATGAAACTGAATCGGTTAAGCATCTCTGGTCCAGCAAAACAAAAGAATTTGAAACGTTAATAGCAGAGACCACAGTTACAGTAGAGTGAGGAGAACGCTACTCCTGTGAAATTCAGCAGCCTCTTTGGCTGCACCGTATGAGGTGTCTGTTAGACAAGCTGTGATCTGTAGGGAGAGCAGGTAGGCAGGGAAGGGCTTTGCAAATCCAGGATTCAAACAATGAGGCTTTGGGTAGGGCCTTGCAAGAAAGACTAGAATGTCAATGGAAGGCTGAAGCAATATGCTCAGAAAAAGCCAACGTTTAATTGCAGCTGACTAGAACTTGCATCTAAGCAAGTTACCCTGAGTTTCTGTTTTAAAAAAAAATATTAATAATGAAACTGGTTAGACTTGCAGAATTGTTGACCAAGTAATAGGATGTTCTGCTAATTGGCAGTTGGAAAACGAAGCGGGGTGTGGTGCCTACAAAATGAACACTTGCACGGGGAAACCTGATGCTGCAGCACGGGTAGAGTGCACCTGTGTTGCAGATGATGTTGCCGACATTAGGGTCCAGTACAGCAGGGCTGGGATTTCGAATAGCAGCGCTGAGCAGAAAGTTCACTGCATTACAGTCCAAGCTCTCTCCTGTGACTTTGCGAGTGGCTAAGTATTGAATTCAACTTTCTGATCTCGGGGACTGTCTCTAAACACACGGGTATTGTGCTGGAATTATTTGAAGCATGCAGACGTTCAGTTTCGTGTAAGACCAGTGGAGACATGGCTTTAGACGGGTGCTTAGGCTGAACAAAAAATGCTTTTCAGAATTCTTTGCCTTCACACCAGTTTGGTAAAGGAAACAGATTATGGGATTCTGGTCCTCGGTAGTTCATTTCTATACATTTATTTCTTATCTTTTGGATTATTGAAGTCCACAGGCTTGTTTTCCAAGTGCTCTCTCTGGTAAGCTCAGTAATTGAAAGTCTTTTGTGCTTTGTAGGTTGGCTTTTAAATAGGTCAAAATCAGCAGGAGAGCTTCATAACCAGAGCAATTAGGATTTTAACCCTTTATCCTACATGCCTTATAGATGGTAGAATATAATAGAAGTCAGTTAATAGGCTGGTGTGTGCCATGGGCGACCACTGAAAGCCAGAGCTTCTAGTTCCCGGCTTACAACTGAGACCTTCCTGTAGTGGAAAATTACTGAATTATGGTCTGCGAGGACAGAGGGTCAGCTTGGGGTTGGGCCAGCAAGATGGTGTTGTTGAAGAGGTCTTTCTCAGTAGCAGTCGCATGCTGCTGCCAGGTCAGTGGTTTGGGGCATTGGCTGGGCTCTGATTTAGAAGGAAATTATGCAGCTCTGAAGACCAGTTCTCCAAAACATGTGAAAAGTGGTGAGAAGTTTAAAATGTTCCCTGACATGCTCCTTCTCCACCTGCTTTTCCTGTTGGAAAGAAATTACGGAGAATACCTATGTGAGAATTGTTTGATGCTGCTGGTAACTATTTGCTCTGAACTTGTATGTTGTCCTTTGCAATTTTTTTGTTGTATGCAGAAGCAGATAGAAAAAGCAGCGCAGAAAAAAAAGCTGATCATTGGAGTTTAATTGTAATTTAAAACAGGATTTGTGTTGGTAATGGAGCTGTTTAACAGAAACAGATTTGTACAAACAACCCTTCCCCCATCTTTTGCATGTGCGATCTTCCTGTTTACAGTAATCTGCTTCTCTGGGATTACCTCTCTTTTAACAGAGACTTTAAGCAACAGTCGTTTTACCAGTAGCTTCCAACCTAATAGAGGAGAGACCCTGTTAATCCAGCCCCTTTGCTGGACATTGGGAAGTAAGTTAGTGGCCTCGGTTAATTAACTATGCCTCTGTGCAAAAGGGAAGCCAGCAAGCTATTTTCCTTCATTGTTACTTAAAGCTTCAGCATATCAGATGAGGCTTTAAAGCAGCAGAGAAGTATTATTGCTATATAATTATTGCCTGTATTGATTGGGATGCTGCTTATTTAGGGACAAGTCAATGATTTGCTTTGCAGATCTATTATACCTATACCTGTTATATCTAATATATACCATAGTGCTTATAAATGCATGTACTTGTGTTTGTAAATGCGTGTGGTTGCATTTAACCAGCAACTTTACAGCATTGCTGTGGTGTTTATGGAAGATAAAGTGCCAATTCTAAACCACTTAATCAGTTTTTTGAGCTGTTTTAAATATGGTAACTTCAAGGGATTGCTCGAACAGATAGATGTTCCTCTGCCCCAGGACCCTGAGTCAACAAAACTAACCATGCTCCAGCTGATCTGCAACAAAACAAAATGTTCAAAGCTAACTAGTTAGAAGAGCAATGAAGCAGAACAGATGCTACTAAAAGATTTAACTTGCAAGGTGGGATGTGGAGCCATGGAGTACAATTGCTGTGTGTACCTGCCTTTCTTCCTGCCCTGTCCCCAGAGGCTGTTGGGAGGCATTCTTGGAAGATGCCTCACTCTCTCCCACTGTCTTTAACTGTCCAGGTCTCATTAAACTCGTTGTAGGAAAGGAAGAGGAGGGACTTCTTTCTTTCTGGAAAGGTCACCTTTCCTCCCTCTGCAGAGCAGCCTCCCCGAGCTTGCTGCCTCTCCCGGCTGCCAGCCCCCCCTAATCTCCTTACAGGAGGCCGCACCATGGCAACCCACACCCAGGAGCCTCTTCGTGTCACCCACGGGGCCGGGTGGGAGCACAGCCGACGAGAAGAGAGATTTCTTTACTGGTGCGGCCGTGACTTTTCTTCTTGCCTCAGCGTATCTGCCTGGCATGATGCTCGTCTGAAATTTGTAACCTAAGGCCTGAGGAAGAACTCCTCCTGGATTTTTGTGCCTTTCTTCCTCGCCCGGCAGGATTTATTGTCTGAGATGTAGCCCAGAGAACGAAGTTTGAAAGGAAGGGCTGTGACATGTGGCACCGCTATGATTTGGGGATGCACTGCTAAGTGGTTGCACGATTGTTTCATGTAGGTGTGCTTGATTTGTCTTACTCCAAGTGCAGCCTCCACTTAACTGGGATTTGTAAAATCTGTTTTTCTTTCTCCTTTATTTGGTAATTATTTTTCTTTCCCTCCTCTTCTCCCTCTTTGTGACCACTCCATGCTTTCCTTCTCTGACAAGGAGCTAAGGCAGGAGTTGGCTGCAGGCTCTCAGCCAGCTCCCCTGCATCATGCACTGGAGTATTTTGTTAGGACTGGAATTGCTGAGAGTTTGGGACAGGGATGGAAGCCAAGTGACCTCAGCAGTGCTTTCTTGGGAGGAGAAATTAGAGAGGATTTTGCAGAGATGATATTAAAGTGGTTTATTGTGGTGTGTTTATTTTAGACTTGCCCTACCTTAACTGCAGCAAGTGTTCAATTATACATGGCTGAGGTTTTAGGTTTGCGTTGGTTCAGCTGCTGCTGTAACCTGTTATAACAAAGCATGCACAGGGCGGCCAACGCATTTGTACCAGTGCTGCTGTTTTGCATTTGAAATCAGTGTCTTTGTAATATCCCTCTGATGAAAGGTTTTTGCTGCCTGCACTTAGGTCATTCAATATATTAAATGGCAACAAACTTCTCCCTTACTGTTTAATAAATCTTATCGTACATGAATCTACTAGAATACCTTCAGTGTTTCATTTTGTACAAAAGAGCAGTAAGATGAACTCTGCTTGTTGCTTTACATGTATATTTTGTGATACCCAAGTTTTTGTTAAGCAGCCTTAGAAGTACTGAAGATACCTTTTCCAAGTGTTTTTGGGGCTGGGGGGGGGGGGGGGGTCCCTCTCTGTTTTGCCATAGAATTGCTCAAGGGTAGGAGGAATTTGATTTTGCTAAGGTTACAAAATATGAGGATTTCTTTGTATAAGATATGAGAGGAAAGTAAATAGAAACTATTTATTTTTCAAAATTAAGGAAGCCGTTAGAGTTAGCTGTGCTTTTCACTCTTCCATAAATACATTTTTTAAAACATTTTCCATTTGATACTGAGCCTTGCTGCTGGGAATTGAATAAAAGGAAATACTGTGAGGACAAACACAGGTGAGGAAGCATGGTTTCAGAGCATTGCTTTTTTCTGCATAAAGTGTAGACAACTGATGCCTTTCTACTTTCACATCTGTTCTTTGTGCTCAGTCACACTTGCTGGATGTGCAGCCATATTTATGGACGTACTTTCATGGATCACTGAACAGACATAGGGACCTGCACAAGCTTCAGTATCGTAACAAAATCTAGACCTGCCAGGTAAACAACTCCTTTTCTGCTAAGCTGTGACTCTGTGCGCTTCCTCCTTGTTGGTCGTCTGTGAAGGCTTTGACTGAGTTCCAGCTAGAGGAAAAATAAGATGTGTGTGCGCATAGCGTTTACCTTTTGAAGCAGAAATGCTAGTTGCGCCTAAAGTATCATATGACTTCATTGCAGAAGCTTGTAGTCCAGGTGTCAGTTTAAAGTTAGAAGCACAGGTGAAACCACTGTCACCTATAAATTGAGCACATTTTATAGTGCTGTTTGACAGCAGAGCTCCCTGCTATGCACATACGTTGCATTAAATCAAATTGGGAGAATTCAGAAAGCGTTAGAGCACATTTTATAACGTTGCTGTTGTTTGCAAAAAGCTGCAGCATAGTAGAGGGAGAGATATGTCTTTGAGAAGTATTCAGGAACTGGTGGGGGCAAAGAGAAGACTGCCTTGATAAAAAGGTACTGAGAATTTGGGAGGTGCCAGCTCTGGTAGAGCTCAGGGATTTACAGGAGAGTCAACTGAAGAAGAGAAGCAGTACATGTTAGTGAGGGGAAGTTAGAAGAGAATGGAGGTATCAAAAATATTGGAAACTGTTAAAACTGGAAGAAGCAGCTGAAGAAGAAAACGCAAAATTTAAATGTAGGTAACTGATTTGAGCATTGTGAAGTGGGAAATAATTTGCATATTTTACTTTAGTATAAAGGCCTTGTATATTAAGAAAAATCAAGTGTATTGGGGGGGTTATCTGCTCTAATGACAGTAGCTATCATTCTGCAATGATTTAGAGATTGGTGTGCTTTTTGCTGTTAATACACAACATTTATCTAGTGATCCAGATAGTTGTAAATATTTTCAGTAATATATCCAAACCTATCTATGGGTTTCTTTAAATTTCAGCAGTTAAGTTCTGAACTTTTTGTTTTGCTGTTGTTCTTTCACTGATGGCTTAGCAGCTACAATTTCTAGATCAGTGGGAATGGACTTCCTAGGCTTGTGTAGGTGGATATTTCCTTAGGAATCTGGGATTACTGAACTAATGTTATTTTCATAAGGTTTACAGACTAATTGTAGAAGTTGTTCTGAATAAACACCAACAAGCTTCAGCTTTCTCTGGGATCTTGCCAACTCTCTTTTTGTAATTGTGAGAAAAAATAAAGTTTCCTTTCCCCCTTGTTCACCTACAGGTCTCGTGGATTGCCAAAGCTGAAAGAGTCCCGTTCCCATGAGTCTTTATTGAGCCCAGGCAGCGCCGTGGAGGCCCTGGACCTTGGGTCAGAAGAAAAAGTCTTTGTCAAACCACTTCACAGCAGTATCCTTGGACAAGACTTCTGCTTTGAGGTAAAGAACGCTCTCCAAGCACGCAGCCGATTATATGCTGTCAGTCGGTTTGAACCCTTGCAGTATGCTGTTGTGTGACTTTGTAATTTGAGATCAAATCAGCAGCTGCTGCTATCCTGAGGTTTGGGTGGGGGCCATCTAACCAGCATGTGATTTTAAAGTCCTTGAGGCGAATGGCATCACTCACTCAATGGGAGAAATCTTTTTCAATTACTGTGTCTTCTAATTGAAAAATCTCTTTAATTTGATAAATATCTAAGCATTTGTAGTTTGCATGCAAACGTATGGTTGAAACATACTATTGTTCATAAGCTGTGTATTCATCCTCTCCAAATTTACCTAAAATTAAATTTAGAAAATACACTGTAATTGAGAAATGTGATTTCCAGTCAGAGCCCCCTTCCATTAGCTCAGCCCGTTTGCCAGTTGCTGAAGGAGAAGCTTCAGTAACTGCAGACGCGTCCGTTGCACCATGGAGCAGGATGCAAAGATCCTCTTGCTTTTTCAGCACAGGCTGCAGCACAGCACTAGGTGGCTCGTAGCTTTGCTTCGGGAACAGGCTGTTTGTGTGAGCACAGTCCTTACCTTGCAGGACCAACAGCGTATTCATGTGTGCTATTTGCATGCATCTAAGGCCATCGTCATCTGTCGTGGCAGGGGCGGATGACAGTCTGTCTTCAGCAGGATTAGTCAGATGTATCTAAACTTCTGGAACAAAGATCTGTTTACAACCTGGAAAACTGCTCTGGCAGAAAACCAGCGTATGGGGCCCATCTCCCTCGGGATGTATCCAGGAACTGTTCCTGTTCTCTTCAGTCTCAGTCTTCTGGTTGGAAGCACTTTTCAGCTTGCTTAGGTTTGGGGCGTTGAGTGAAAAAACTGGCAACAACTTAGCTCTGAGGCTGTTGCCTCAAACTGCTTTTTAATTGTATGCACAAATGAATGGAAAGAGTAAATGAAGCTTCTCAGGCCACGTAAAAGTGAAAGAAACCAAGGTGGTTCCCTCCTGCATGAAGCAGAGTTATGTATGGCATTGTGTCAGGGCTGGATCAGAGCACAGCTCCTTTGGTTTGTTTTAGAGTGTTGCTGTATACATGGAGTCTTGGAAATATTTTGTATTTACTGAAGACACCATTTCCAGTGTGTTTTGCCTTATATTAATACACTGTTAGTTCTGTTTGTCTTTACGCTGTTAGTAACCAAATCATTTGCCTCTAGAACTTAACGGGGAAAACTGCAAGCATTTAATTGCTATGGATCAATTAAGTGTTTTAAAAAATAATAAATTAACTGGTTGATTAAAGCTTTGTTTAGAAGTGTTTAAGAGGAGCCTCTGGTGCTCCTCATATGTTTCTTTAGTTTTTTATTAATTTGAACTGACTTTTTTTCTTTCCTCTCTACATTTTGTGGCCATTTTAACCTGTCTGCCTTCTAGGGTCCCATATTGTTTTCCTGCCTTTTTCGTGTTTACTTTGTTGCTTAAGCATTGCTTATCTTCTTCCTTGCTTTTTGCAGCCTCTTACATGTCTCCTAGGCTTGCCTGGACTCAGCCTGTTGTTTTTATGTTCCAGGTAACCTACTCCAGTGGCAGTAAATGTTTCAGTTGTTCCTCTGCAGCAGAGAGGGACAAGTGGATGGAAAATCTACGCAGAACAGTACAGCCGAATAAGGTAATAGAAACCGTGGAAATAAGATTAGCAGGGGAATGGAGGTGGTATGATTGGATTTTAGTCCAGCGTACCAGGGCTTCCCACAGATGGATCCTCAATTAATTTAGTCTGGGGAGAAGTCTGCTCATCAGTGTTATCAAAAGCTGCTGTGTACTATTCTAGTGAGTGCAGTAGGTCAAACCTTTAATGAACAAATACATGTCGGCATGCTTCCTGATCCCTGCCCCAGTGCCTGGTTATCATGTTTCACACTGGATTTCTGATACCATGCACCTCAGAAGGATGGGACATGGCTTCATAGGTTTCATGTTTTACTGTGGGGGCACAGTTTGGGGGGCAGGGGGAACCAACAAAAAAAAAGCCCAGAATTTGAACCAGAGTGAGAAGGGGAGTCAAGTTACTGATCAGCTGGAAATATTGCATGTCACCTCCATAGTTGGCATACCACCTTTGAGGGACAGGCTAACAGTGCTCTTGGAGTTATTCACAAGAGTAAACAATGCAGCGTGCCACACCAGTCTAGCAGCTTTTGAGGGGCTCCTGTGCAGAGTGTTTGTTTTCTAACCCATTTCAAGTACAGCTTTTTGAGAAGAAAAATGTTCTAGTCCCCACCTTTGACATACAAAAGACAGCCCTTTTCTTCTATTTTAGAAAACGTCTGATTTTCTAGAGATTCTGATTCTCTGAAGATCAGAGAATCTGATTCTGAATTCTGACTCTGTCCTTACCTTGGAAACAAAAGGCAGCCCTTCACTGCTGCTTTAGAAGACAGAATACTAAATTTTTAGGGATTTTGATTCAAAGCTGATTCAGAGCTTTCTTCTGCACAGGACAACTGCCGTCGAGCTGAAAATGTACTCCGTCTCTGGATCATTGAGGCAAAGGACCTGGCCCCCAAGAAGAAATACTTCTGTGAGCTGTGCCTTGATGACACTCTTTTTGCCCGCACCACCAGCAAAACAAAAGCAGATAACATTTTCTGGGGAGAGCACTTCGAGTTCTATGGTCTCCCGCCTCTTCACAGCATCACAGTTCACATCTACAAGGATGTGGAGAAGAAGAAGAAAAAGGACAAGAACAATTATGTAGGCCTGGTCAACATTCCCATGGCCACTGTAACTGGTCGCCAGTTTGTGGAAAAATGGTACCCAGTCAGCACGCCCACACCCAACAAAGGGAAATCGGGGGGACCTTCAATTCGGATAAAGTCCCGTTATCAGACCATCACCATCTTGCCCATGGAGCAATACAAAGAATTTGCAGAGTTTGTTACCAGCAACTATACTATGCTGTGCTCTGTGCTGGAACCTGTGATCAGCGTAAGGAATAAGGAAGAGATGGCCTGTGCTTTGGTGCACATTCTTCAGAGCACTGGGAGAGCTAAGGTAAGAACAGGTGGCTTCTGTCAAAAGGACTCCCTCTCGCTGCTGATACATGGTATCTTTTCAGCTAGAAAGTAGGAAGCCTGAGCTGGCATAACTGGAAGCAGCAGCAGAAGGTGCCTAATGGGGTAAGGCTGAGAAAAGGGCCTCAAAAATACTTGAAAAGATTTGGGCAATTGCATCTACCAGGAAGGCATGTAGATAGGCATTATACCAACAAGAGTTGATACAAGGATTAAAGACACTGGATGCAAAGTATAAGCAGGAGGACTACATAACTTCATGTTCTTCTGAAAAGTTAAGGCCTGCACTTGAGTGTTCAGGAACCTTTTCTGTATTTCTAAAATCATGATACACAATAAAAAATAAGTGAGCAATAGATTAGTAAATCAGAGAATTACTTCTATAAATAAGTGTCTGATACAATGAGCGGTAGGGTGCCATTGATGATTCAGTGCTAAGTCAGCTAATCAATGATAACATTGACTTGGTCAGCTTTTGAACAGCCATTTGGTGAATCTCTACAGGTGATCCTGCCTGCCCCAAGGATGTTGTTAGGACTTCTGGGTGCACACTGATGGTTCTCTGTGAGGCAGAAATTGGAGTGAGCCTCAATTTCTTGGAATAGATTGTAGGAGAATATCCTGTAGGTCTTGGGAAATTCTGAGAGGCATTAACAAGCATTGATTTATCTGGATGCTGCCTGCCAAGTGGGTGTGTGAGTAGTGCCAGGCTGCAGCCAGCTTCTTCCAGTAATGCCAGCTTGAGCAAGTTAAGCACGACCAAACACAAGTTAGAGGGTTGGAGATGTGGAAGGATGGCCGTAAGTAACATCCAAGGGACAGCCTAATTTACTGCTCCAAAAAGGTCTTTCTATGTTTGCGTAATCATACACCACATTCTACTGTCCTCCCCTTGACATACGTCTCTGAAAGGCTGGTGCTCTGTGACAGTGTGTGATAGGAACTCATTCCTTACCAAGCTGTTTGTCTGATCAAGAGAAGCTGGTAGCTGGGGTAGCTCCTGTAGGGTCGTGTTGAAATCCTGCTGGAAAGCAGCCTCTGGATTCCTGCAGTGCTAGCTGCAACAGGTAGATAAATTATTGTTATGAGTTTGCCTTCCTAGTGCCTGAACGTTTGAACCTCTGTTTACTGGAAGCATTGAGCAGCTTAGGCTGCCGTAACCTAAAGCTGCAAAGAGGGTGTGTTTCCAGTTCACACTTTGTTGGTGGTGATGCAGCTGGATGTTCCCAGTTTGCACCAGGTGAAAATAATTCTCTCAGATTTTGCTGAAGAGAAACAGCAGTAGTGGATTGAAAACCAAGAGTACTAAATGTATTTTTGATCTATATTTATCATATATAATTTGTTCCACATATTTTATATTCATATGCTAGTAGTGCGTTATGGCTTCTGTAGTTAATGGGGTTATAAAGCCTTACTACAGCACTCTGTACTGTTTGGAGGAGGATGCTGTTTGCAGCAGAACCAGCAAGTCACAGTTATCACTCAGCCCTAATTCAGGGTGGTGTTTTTGGTTTTGGGTGTTCTTTTTTTTTTTGGAACAGTTTAAAAAAAAAACCAAAACAAAACAAAAAAAAACAAACAAAAAAAAGGCGAAATATGCTTCCTCTCCTGGAGAACTTTACAGTGGCTGAAATTGGATCTTGTAAAATACCAAGTATTTCTTCTGAAATGCTGAGTGTCCTTGACTCACATAAAGTTATCACCTAAGGAAATAAGTATTACTGTAGAATTAGACCTTATATCAAGTGGTTACTCACTGTATCAAGACTTGCTGATAGTTCCTGCCTGGGCGTTTGAATACAGTTCAAGTTAAGCCATATAGATCCACAGCAAGTATGTTAACTTTTTTCCCAAATCCTGAACCACTTTTGGTTTGTGAATTTAATTTATATAAGCCATTCTTTGTATTTAAATTTCACCAAGCTGTAAGTGCTTGTGCCCAACGTCCATTTTGGATTTTTAAATCCAAGTTTGTGTGCAATATTCAGTATTAAAAGATAAATATAATATCACAGTTTCCTTCAGCAGACAAAGCCACTGATAAACTGGCAAGGGTTTCTGTTCAGGATCTGAAACACAAGCTTGGCTGTAAAGGTTTTCTTTGAGAGACTTTTGCTTCTCCCTTTATAATTTGTAATCTATATCATTTTATAAGTATAATAAACCCAAGAGGAGCCTTAGCCATTATCTTTGCCCATACTACATGTAGCATCTGCACCCCTTGTCCCAAGCTGGGCAATTATTTCAATAATCCTCTGGATCCTCTGTTTATCCTTCCTTCTCGGCTTCTGCAGTTAGCCCGGCATGACTGAGTCTGGTTAAAATAACCTCTTGCCACTTGACCTTTTTCTTCAGGACTTCTTGACAGATTTGGTGATGTCTGAGGTAGATCGTTGTGGGGAGCATGATGTCTTGATCTTCAGGGAGAACACACTTGCTACCAAAGCTATTGAGGAATACCTGAAGTTGGTAGGGCAGAAGTATCTTCACGATGCACTAGGTAAGAAAGTGCCTGTCTGTCACCTATTTGCATTGCAAGGGCTAACCCTGAACTGTCTGCAACATGACTGAAGCCTCGTGCACCTAGCAATGTGGAATGGGAAGGAACTGCGTCAGCACTCAGCTGGGGTGTCTAGTATTCAGATAGCAAAATACATGCTGTCTTACTCTTGATGCCCTTCCTCCACACAGAGGAAGATGCTCTTCGGTGCATGCAGAAGTAGCACCCAAGGCAAGGCAAACTTGATTTGATATAGCTGAGTCCCTCTTAAAGTTTGTATCACCGTGTTGTATTTCTGGCCAACAGTGATTGTTCCATCTATATACAAACAGGCTTAAAAAAGGGATTCTGACACATAGTTTAACAGTGGAAAGCGAGACCAGTACCTTGTGTTGTGGTGTCAGGAGTGAATTTGGTATCACATGCAATACAATTAGGTGGAGGTTTCAGAAAGGGTTATGAATGTGAAGCATATATTTCACTAACCTCCTTTTATGCTAAAGAACTCCTGCACTCACTTCAGGCTGAAGTGCCGCCACCTAGGGCGTTATACTCCGGGTTATCTGGTTGACGACCAAAGTTCTCATCCACAAGTGTGTATTGCTGGGTCATCTCCAGTCAGTCTCTTTCACTTGCCAGTTTACAGCAAATATTAGCTATGGTGTTAACAAGTGTTAAGCGCTTGGGTTGAATGCAGGTAGTACAAGAAAATTCATTTACAGATGCTTCAGCTGCAACTATTGGTAATGCTGACACATTCCACAGCAACCCTTGGAGTTGCTCAGCCCTTACGTTTGCCATGAGCAATTCATTCATAAACATTTGTGTTAACCTTTTAAAGCGGTACCTTGCCCCAACAAAAATCCTTAGACAAATATGGCTGGAGGGGGTGAGGCTGCAAGGCTACTGAGCAGCACAGGGCAGGAGATCAAGATGCAGACTGTCTAAGGAGGATCCTGCCTGTGTTTATCCAACATGCTCTTTATTTACCACCTCATTAAAACTGCCAGGCCGACCTGTGATATCGTACTCCATTCCCTCTGAGGGGTCTTAATGTCCACGATTATGTGCCAGGGTGGATTCTGATAATTGTATTATTGTCCCCTCTCCACCAAAAGGTTCTGCTGTAGTCATAAGCTACTGCCTTGGGAATTACTGTCCGCACAACTAATATTGCAATCAAGAGGACCAAAAACGTGCATGCTCTCTTCCACGGAAACTCACAGCCTCGCTGCAGTTAGCTTTTACCACTCCACACAGTCTTTGTTATCCACGATTGCACAATGAGCCACCCATCCCCCTGATGTTTCTTAGATGAGGAAAGCTTTGGAAATTGATACAAGAGAAACAAGATCAGGCCAAGCCAAGTCCCACACCACATCCTTTCACAAAAAAAAAAAAGAAAAGGCAGCTTGCTTTCCCAGCAATCTTGCTTGTCCTCAGCAATCCCAGACACTGGCAAGTCATCAAGGAGATAGTTGGCTAAATTAGTGCTCCAAGGGTCAGTATAGTCAGATCTGTGATTATATGCATTTTGTCTGTTTCTTAAGTGTAACGAGCCTGTTCTGGTAGTCTTATTCTCATGGGTGGAACCACTCAGCAGAAGTCACAGTCCTAGGCTCTTGCCTAGTAGGGAGAAATGAGCAGCATATTACTTTGTGCTATGCTTCTCAGCAGACTGAACAATCAGCTGTGGGACCAGTATATTACATTTGACTGTGAGGCCCTTAATGTGCAGTAATTACATAAAAATATTCTAAAATTAATGACTTCTAATACATCATTTATAGCTGAGCGATAAGATTGTAAATCATAGACATGAGAGATGGAAAATCCCCCTAAGGTCATCCAGCTTTTCTGTAGCTCAGGGCAAGGTTGCTGATGACAATATACCAATCTAATTCTTTGTCAAGTTTTAAATGTCATTTTGCTCAGATGCCATGTTCTTTGAAAGGATTAACAACGTTACACTTGGTGTTAGCTATTTAATACATCTGTAAGAGCATCTTAATAATATATGATTAAGGCAGGGTCTTGTGGACCATAAGGAGTAAGTTTCAAATGTGTTTAAGGAAAAAAAATATTATCCAGTAAACAATACTTAAAACAGAATTGGCTCAACAGAAGCGATGCCGAGAGTTTTGCAAATAAGTGATCTAGATGCCTTCAGCAGAAATTTTTTGGACCCCAACAAAAAAAAAGCTTAAGAAAATGTGCTGCCTGCTTTGCTTGCAAGAACACTGCTGACTTGAGATTTGGGGAGGGGGGGTTGGAAGGTGTTTAAGGGTTTTTATGAAAACAAAGACAAAAAAACAAAACCCTTTTGCACAAACAAGCCTTGTGGCATTAGCTCGGAGCCAGCAAGATCATCTGAGAAGATGAACTTAAAAAACATTGAATCATTAAATGAATTAATAAAAGAGTTTTTCCTAGTAAGCAACAATTTAAAAATCACTTGGTGTGCCAGCATATATAGGAGGAAAACTAGTAAGTAGGTCATTCCAGTATGTCAAACAAAAGAAACTTCATGTGGTTTTGTAAGTGTCCAGCTTCTGTTGTGATGACGTAAGAGAAGGATGACAGAAATGCAAAGGATTTTGAAAGATGCAGGCTATAAAAATGTTGTAAGATGTTGATAAAAGAGGTTGAGAAAATTAGCAGTATCTAGCTAGCACTCAGATGTTACTCTTATTCAAGAGCAAGGTGACACTTTTGAAAATTTAAAAAAAGGTAAATTTAGAAATAATAAAAATAAATAGCATTGTCAAGTGCATTTCCTGGGGAAATTATGAAGACAAATAGCACAGCTTAATTTCTAAGACTGTGGATAGTTTTATAGTTGATAATACAATTTGAATACAAAGTCAAATCCTATTCTTTAGGCTGTAAGTGAAGTGTCTGCAGGGGTTTTAAGCAAAGCCATCCTGTTATTGCACCTATATTTGGGGGCAGCAAGGGCACAGGAGGCTGAAGCATCAGAGCACCAGCCGTCTGATCTGGTACGCCAAGTGCTCTGCTCCGAAAGAGCTGGGAGGAGTCGTGTCCCCAACATCTGGTGTCTGGAGGCTGTATTGCAGACACCAGGAACAGAAGAGACAGTTGCCAAGGAAAGACATAAGCAGGATTTAAAGGTGTGTCAAGGAGGCTTTTCATGTAACTACCCTGGTTTGTCATCCTCTTCCCTTTGTCCAGGGGAGTTTATCAAGGCTTTGTATGAGTCAGATGAAAACTGTGAAGTGGATCCCAGCAAATGTTCATCCAGTGAATTAACAGATCATCAGAGCAACCTGAAAATGTGTTGTGAACTGGCCTTCTGCAAGATTATCAATTCTTACTGGTAAGGCATCTTCCCTGCCTTTCTCTCCCATTAGGTCATTTGCTTAGAAGGGTACCCGTTCCTCCTCTGAAGATGAGAAAACAGCAGTTGTATGGGGAAATAGCATAGACCCATCTGTCTTATGAGACTGCCTTTGCTTCCTTTCCTCACTGCCTTCCTACATGTGACACCATATTGCAGGTGGAACTTCTGCCCAAATTGAGGGGTTCCAGTCCCACACACCATACCTGACAAGAAATTCTGCTGAAATACACTGCCAAGGGAACACATACTGAGCTGTGGCTGAATAAAGTGAGAAGATAACAGCTTAGCTTGAACTTGGAATAAAAAGCTGAAAGTTCTGCCGTCTATAGAAGACTTTCAGACCCTTCAGATTGTGTAATTGAACAGGGGATCACGGGGAGGAAGCACTGGGAGAGAGGTTTCTATTAATCTCTGTTTCTGAGTAGTAGTAGTGAAAGAAGGGCCTTCTGCTTCAGAACAAAGCACATGCGAAATATTGAGACAGCTTAACAAGCAAAATAAAGGTTTCAGTTATGGAGACAAGTTCAGTTTGGTTCAGTTTGGTTTTAGTATTCTAACATCCTGTTTGCTCCAGGATAGCAATGGATAAGTAGTTCTTAGCTTGTAAATCAGTGTGTCTGAAAATGGCTTCACTTAACATATATGAACAAGGGATGCCTTAAAGACTACTTAAGTATCACCAGATTAAATGGGGGTCTAAGAATAGATGTCTAATGACATTTCCTAGCCTAGAGAGAGAAAACTGGGCACAGGGGGGGAAGCGCCGATGAAGTTTTCTCACAGATAATTATTTCAGGTGATTGGTCACCAGTTCAACTTGTTGCATCTCATCGCCCATGTGATTTTATTTCCTGGTTTCTTGTTTTTCAGCGTGTTCCCTCGTGAGCTGAAGGAGGTATTTGCATCTTGGAAGCAGCAGTGCCTGAGCAGGGGCAAGCAGGACATCAGTGAACGCCTGATCAGTGCCTCCCTCTTCCTCCGCTTCCTGTGCCCTGCTATCATGTCCCCCAGTCTCTTTAGCCTCATGCAGGAGTATCCTGATGACCGGACATCTCGCACACTCACACTTATTGCTAAAGTCATTCAGAATCTCGCCAATTTTGCTAAGTAGGTGGTGACAATAGAACTGAAAAAATCTGTGCCTGTAGGGGTGCAAGTCACTGCAGGTTACTATGGAGCAAGGAGAGGCCCGCTTGGTAGTCATGTTTGCAGGCAGCTGATTCTCTGTTAAATCGAGTCAGCTTTAGAAAAGGAGGAAACTTCTCACTTATATGTGAACGCTGTTCCCCTTAAGACACCTCAGTGTTGAGCTAGATAAATTCTCCTTTTCACATGCAGATTTGGGCTGTGTTGAATTCAGTAGAGGGGACACAGTATAAAACTAAGAAGAGCCATGCATTAGCATGTCAGTGCGTATGCTATTTCAAAAGAAAAAAAGCCTGTTCCCACCAAGGATCATGATTTTCCTCCTTTCTTCCTCCTAAATTCCCATCTGAATACTACAAAGGGCATGGCATGTCTCTTACAGGGGAGGGGATGCAGAGAAGGGGAGAAGAGAAAGGGTGTCTGTGGGAGGGAGGGGGGAGAGATGTGTTGAGCCCTTGATTATAATAGGAACGGTGAATTACTAATATTTAATTAAGTCCAAGAAAGCAGTGAATCTCTTAAATTGTCCTTTTTTTTTCTTTTTCTCCCAGACACATATTCAGGAAGGCAGGTCTGAAGTTAAGCATTTAAGTACTTGGCCATAAGCACTTGTACTCTGTATTTTTTGTGGAGGTTATTGACTGGGTTTCCCCTCCTCCCCTTTCTTGCAGGTTTGGTAATAAGGAAGAGTATATGGCCTTCATGAATGACTTTTTGGAACATGAGTGGGGAGGAATGAAGCGTTTTCTTGTGGAGATCTCTAATCCAGATACTATCTCAAACATGCCTGGATTTGAGGGCTACATCGACCTGGGCAGAGAGCTCTCAGTTTTGCATTCCCTCTTATGGGAGGTTGTGTCCCAACTTGATAAGGTAAAGCAGGCTGGAGGCCCGGGAGGGTGAATGTGGCGATTGTATCGTAGCAACAGTAAACACTAGGAAACATCAAGGGAGCAGCTGAAGCCTGCTTTGGGGAGAACTTATTCAACAGCTTTTGAGAGGAATGTTTGATATTGGTATTTCACAACTGTTCTTTCCGTGATTTCAGATTAAGGCCTGAAGCAGGGCATGTGAAGTGGTTGGGCTTCAGCAGTAGTGCAAACACTTTGCAGAGCCTTAAGTAAGGCCGGGTGTTCAATGGTGGAGAGGGTAGCACTTAAAATTATACCTGGAATTCCCTGAGCAGATGGTCCTTTCTCATAAGCGAGCTGGAAAAAAGGGAGGGTGTTTGGGCAGAAAATGAAAATGTTGCAGTGCCCTTTTTGATGCTAATGGAGGTGATTTGCTGCACACCAGGCCCTACCCTGCCCAGCTCTGATGGAGTAATGTGTTGGCCAGGCAGAACTATTCTCATTAAAGACCTCATCCAAAGCCTACTGAGATGCTCTCATTTCTGTAGTTTTTGGATTAGTTTTTAGTGTACAAGAGAAAGCCATGTAAAAACCTGGATCCACTCTCAGTTTTATCCTGTAACAAAAGCAAGATGCTTTCTGCCGTGTACTGTGCTGGGATCATTTGCATTGTCCATATTCTGTTCTGCTGATCGCAGTAGACATCACCAACAATAAGCGTTGCTTCCATTTAGCTATAGAAGGAGAAAAGGCAGTAGTTTGCTTTTCCTTAGCTAGGTGGCTTTGCAGGATCCAAAATCATTAAAACCTTGATAGCAAAGGTAGTTGATAAGACCCAGAAAAGCTGAGCTGTGAGTCTTTTTTTTTCATTTGCAAGTCCTTGGAACTGTTCCATATTTCAACTTCTAGAGGTGCATTATTTTGTCCATATTCCATTTGTATTATTCTTTCTTTTGAAACTGGAGAGGTGAGGTGAATTGCAATGCACTCTTAATATTTTTATTGCATTAAGGTTTGCCAAAATAGTTATTTGTTGGGTATCTATTTTCTCACAGTACATTATTTAAAACAGAAGACAAAAAAACTGAGCTTGTTGCGTCAGAGTAAATTGAAATGTCCTTGACTCAAAAAGGCAATATATATTAATCTTAGTTTGATAATAATTTATGGTCTTGTTTTTCCATTTTCCTCATACATGCACACAGTGTACATTCAAAATGTCAGAGGCAGCAAAGTCAGCTATAAAGACAGTTCAGCAGCCTCAGGAAAACAGGCAAAGTGAGCAGTCTAAAGACCAGATCCTCCATTTCTACACACTGGGGTAAACCCACCAGTGTAGGGAACACTGCCATCTCCCTCCAAGCTGGTCAGGGGTCAGATCAAGAGAAGCCCAGCTCCAGTCTTTAGAACTGCAAATGGATCTTTGGACTTGGCGTTAGTTACTGTGAGCTGCTCTCTGAATGCAGTGGTTGTAAATGTCTTGGGCAGCGAGGAAAGGGAGGAGCCAGACCTGGATAAACCGTCGAAGTGGATCTGCTTTGCCCTTTCTGTAGGTTAGACTCACAGATCTATCCCAACAGGCCCTTGGGAGCTGGTATAGTGCTTTGCTAAAAAGAGAATTAAGGGGTAAAGTTACATGCAATACTGCTTTACTGCAGGTAATGACTGGGAAATGATGAGAGAATTCACCTCAGAGATTTTAATAGACACAGAAGAAGTGCTACATGAAAGCGTCTGTAAAGAGACCTTTCTCTGGAGCCAAACTGACTGAATACCAGCTTACAGGAAAAATAAGGATATCTTTGAAAAAAGCATTGTCTTTGCAGAGGAGTTTTACTTCTTATAAACCTCCAGCACTTTCACCTTCTTCCTGCAGTCCCAAGAGCCCGAAGATGCCCTGTAGATGATATAACCAGCGGTGACCCAAAGGGGGGGAGAAATACAAAGAGCCTGAATGAGCAGCCTTCCTTGCTGGAAGGTCAGCTGCTCTTATCTAGGCCTGGAGAACACTGAGCTAACATGTAATTGAACAAGAAGCTACACATTTAATCCTGATGTGATAATGTTGGGATGAGGATCATTGATGTTTTCATGCAGTTATTTTTCACTTTTAGGTAGGGAAGAATGCCTTAATTTTTGATAACAGGGTGCTACAGAAGATGGCATCAGTGAAGGATGCCAAAAGCAAAAGGCTTATGAAATGAAAACCTTCCCTTTCCCCATCTCCCTCAACCCTTGCAATTCTCTCATGATCCCCCTGAATGCCGCATCCCCTTGTCTGTTGGCATGCATTTCCTTTACCACGTGACACCCTTTGCCTGGAAAGTTCCCCCACTAGCTGAATCTGTAGTCTTTGAATGCCCCTAATGAGTAGATAACCATAGTTTTCACTTTGACCTCACCCACCCTGGACTTAGTTTGCTTTGCATGATAGTTTTGCATTGGAATGGCAATAGTTTTGTTTTATTGAGCATGATTTTTATTTTTGGGGGTCAATCCTAATTTCTTTTCTATTTCCTTTTCTTTCCTCAATGTCTGCTGCACCCCGTTTCGTCTCCTCCATCCATCTCGTCGCCGTGGTTACGCTGCTCCGTAACACTGCATTATGGTCCTGGCACACCCGCACACAACCACCCACCCTCCTTCCTTCCACCTCCACCCCTCCGCCTCTGTGCATCGTTATCAAAAAACTGGCGGATGTCGCGGTGCTTGTTGTCCAATTAGGGTGAAAATTCCTTCCTACAGGCGACCGTGGCAAAACTGGGACCTCTTCCTCGTATTCTTGCCGATATCACCAAATCAATGACTAACCCTACGCCCATACAGCAGCAGCTGAGGCGTTTCACTGAGCACAGCTCTAGTCCAAACGTCAGTGGCAGTCTCTCCTCAGGGCTTCAGAAGATATTTGAGGACCCCACTGATGGGTATGTAACAGCCAGAGCTCAAGGGAAGATGTGGGATAAGGGGGTTGTTAAGTCTGTTAAGAGTTGAGTGCTTCATCATCTGAACTGTCTGCCCACATCAGCTGTAGGAGCGGGGAGCTTGGGCCTTTGTACGGGGAATACACAGTCCTAGTAAGAGGTGCACAAGGTGGCACTGGAGACCTGAAGCTTTTGACTTACCCAGGACTCAAAAGTGTCTCTGGGATTCACTGACTTCAGCTGCTAACAAACAGTTTTGCAATTTAGTGCCAGTCTAAGTGTCCAGATGCATAGTCAGCCGTAATGTTTCCTTCTGGCGATCACACCACTTATTTACTGCTGATGAAAAACTGGGATCTAGGTGGAACTTGTTACCAGTGAAATAGCAAAAATAGTCCCTCCTCTGTTTAGTGCAGCATTTCTCACACCATAATAGCTGTTAATCAGAAGCAAAAAGCTGTGACATGGCGGAACTGCCAAAGAGCTTGGATACTGTGGTCTCAGAGTAGTTTCTGTGCTGTCAGTTATGAGGGCCAGTTTTGTCACGTGGAAGTGTCTGCCATCTGAGCTTACATCTAGATCTACAGGAGCCTTCATGCAACTCCTGTTGAATTTTCAGACACCCACAATATGTAATGCTGGTGAAGGGTTAAACGGGATCTGAACTGCTCTGAAGTCTTGCTGGAGACAGAATTGTCTAAGCGGGGAGGATTTGGTGGGAATGGTTTCCATTTCACCTGTGAAAAAAATAAAGATGAAGCACTTCTTGAATCAAATGTAATTCTCAAAGATAAGTGGTAATTAAGGAAGAGTGTGTTCTGACTTGAACACAAAGAGCTCATAAAAGGAAATCTGGTTCCTTGAAGCTTTCAGTTGGGTGGGAGGTTAAATGAGGTAGAAAGACTTCTCGGGGACAGATCTCTCGGGGTCTTGGCTGCTTAAAAATTAACCAAATTCCTCTCCACTCCACAGTGACTTGCATAAGCTGAAGTCTCCAACACAGGAAAATGTAGATGGATATTTTAGGGGCAAGACCTTACTGTTGGTTCAGCAGGCATCCACCCAGAGCATGACTTACTCAGATAAGGATGAAAGGGAGAGCATCTTGCCCAACGGACGTAGCATCTCTCTCATGGACCTCCAAGATCCTCACACGGCTCACAGTGACCATGCTTCTATTATGCACGATGTGCCTTTGCGCTTGGCCGGCAGCCAGCTCTCCATCACACAGGTAGCAAACATCAAACAGCTGTGGGAAACTCAGAGCACACCCCAGAGTGCTCCCCAGGTGAGAAGGCCTCTGCACCCAGCTTTGAACCAACAGGGCAGCCTCCAGCCTCTGTCATTCCAGAACCCGGTTTACCATCTCAACAACCCAACCCCACCGATGCCAAAGGCCTCCGTGGACTCCAGCCTGGAGAACCTGAGCACTGCCAGCTCCCGGAGCCGAAGCAACAGTGAAGACTTCAAACTCAGTGGACCCAGCAACAGCAGCATGGAGGACTTCACCAAGCGCAGCACGCAGAGCGAGGACTTCTCCCGGCGCCACATGGCCCCAGACAAGCACGTCCCCATCGCGTTGCCCCGCCAGAACAGCAGCAGCCAAGCACAGATCCGCAAAATGGACCAAGCCGGGCTGGGCGCCAGGGCCAAAGCTCCGCAGTCCTTGCCGCACAGCGCATCCCTGCGGAGCACGGGCAGCATGTCTGGAGTGTCAGGAGCCATGGTGACTGAACCCATTCAGAATGGGAGCCGGTCCCGGCAGCAGTCCTCGTCCTCTAGAGAGAGCCCTGTCCCAAAAGTGAGGGCAATTCAGAGGCAACAAACACAGCAGGTAAGGAAAGCCTTTTTCCAGGTGCTTTCTGCTTTGGTGTTTAGCTGATGGCTGCATTGACCTTCAAAGCTTTTTGACCTTTGGGTTGAATTGAGTTGAATCAAGAGTACTGGCACTTAAGCAAGTGGCCAGTAGCAAGTGTAAAGAATAGTCATGCTTGTTACCCTTACAAGTTTGGCAAGCCTAGCTTACCTGTTATTTTTGGATGCTTCTGTATTAAATTTAAAAAAAAAAAAAGTTTTCTATTTACTAAGGTAGCAGCAAGCCTGCTGAAAGAAACAAAACTTGAACATTTCCCTGAATAAAAAATATAGAAGAAGCTTTGTTCCAAATTGTAGTTAAGATCGCCATGTGAGACTGCATTTGCCCTGTGGTGCTAATTTAAAAGCATAGCTACCTAAAAACAGAGAAATAAACAAAGGTAAAATATCATGGAATAAACTGCTGCCAAAATAATAAATAAGTACAGTTTTCTTAAGTGTGGAGAAATCTGTATTTCACCATGATGCAACAGTCTATTGCTGGTCCCCAAATAAATACTATTAATCATCCCAAACTATGAATAATGCAAACACTTTCTGGACGGGAGTGCTTATATGTACCAACTCCTAATGCACTTTATCAGTTGTTCATAGGCAACTGTAAATCAAGATATTCCTGTCAAAAAGCCAAAGTTCCATTACTTTAAAAAAAAAAGGAAGAAAAAAAAAATCCTGTTGTGATTTGTTGTGTATGAAAATCTTTTCCTAAATTAGTTTGATGCTAAAGAGAAAATGAGTATATAAATGTTTGGCACTACAGCAAAGGTAGAAAATGTGTCAATCTGCAGGTCAGAGAGAAGGTGGTTGTTTTTAGAAATGTCACACTGGTGCATACAGACTTATCAGCTGGGCAAGGTGAGGCTCTTGAAGGCAACACCTATGCTATTCCTTGAGGTTAAGTGTTTTCTTCTGTGGTCACTGTGAGGGTAAACATGGTCATGTTTGATTTACCTTACCTAGTACAGAAGGAAATTTTTTAAGCTCCTGCTTTCCACAAGACCTAGGAAAGATGCTATTGTGTTCACAGGCATCAGTGAAGACTTATCACTCCAGAAAGTTGTAACTCCTGAGGGTGATGCTGCTGGTGAAGCTACCTCCACAGGGAGCAGGTTATGGTGCTCCTTGCTGATGTAGCCCTGTTGGCAAAAGTGCTGGTGAAGACCTGGCTGTGCAGGGGGAAGGCTTTTGTCTTGTAAGGTAAAGCTGGCAGAAGAACTTAGTTGCCAGCGTGAGCTCCTGCTCTGCCAAGGGTTTCACTGGTATCCCTGTTGGTATAGCTTTCTTGGCAAACTCCTGAATGTTACAGTTGAAAGGAGGAAAATCTGGGTGATGCCTGGGAACCCAGGAGCAATCGGGCTTCAAAACTATTTTGATACCTCAAGTTCATTAAAGTACAAGGAGACCAGAGACACTGAATCACAAAGCAAAGCTTAATATGCCAAGTTAGTAATACCAAAAAAAGTAATTGCATATTATTTGAAGTGCATGTGTTTGTGTCCTCCTTTGGAGCGTGTGTTTTACATTTGGGCATAGAGGGGTTGATAGGTAAAGTAAATTGAATACAACTAAGCCTAGTGTGGAGGTGTAGGAAATTTTTAGACCAGTAATGAGGATAAATTTGAAGGAAAAACTCCCCTTGCAGTTCTCAGGCATCCAGTGTGAACCTGTATCGTATGATCTGCTGAGTTTTATTGTATGGTTCTGTGCAGTGTCCTAGCCAAAATCCCCGGGGAGCTGGTACCTTTCCTCAGGGCTTGTTACGAGAAGTGCCTACACAAATACGCAAAGAGGGCTTTACTTTGAAGGTGTTAGGATAAGGAAGAGAAAGTACAGGTGGTGTGTCTCCAGTCTTTGTGTGTACACCTTACATGGGTAGAAGCATTCAGTTGGCTGTTTGCAAACTCCTGGCACTGCTTATCTTAAATTGCTGACTACCCGACTGCCCCCAAGTACATCAGTCACCTGTGCTTGTTTAGCATCAAAGTGACTGTCTCAGACTTCCCTCTTCTCCAGTTACTTTTTACATTCAGCTTCACAGATGCCAACGACTATGACTGGCTTCAGCGCAGTCTCCTTCCCCCCCTCTTGTAGGCAATGTGAGTCTACTTACTTTTCCACTCTACTTTCCATACTAATTGTTTCCACTGGATTCATTAGAGTGCTTGCTCCTATTTTATTCATAGAAATCAATTTGTTCTTTCCTTCCCCACACCCTTGAGAAATGTCTTGAAGTGTGCCAGATCGAGTGGCCAAAATTTTTTTGAGGCAAATTCCGCTGTGTCCTTTTAATTGCAAATCGTGTTGTGGAATTCTGTTCTTATTTAAAAAAGAAAAAGAGAAAAGAGAAGTTGGGCATGTTCTTTCTGGGCATGTTCTTTCTAGGCATGCTTTGTGGGCGTTATAATTATTAGACTCTGTTCTCTACAAGTACCATTTGTTTCTGAATATAGAGCTAGGCCCTTTGTTTACTGGGAGAGGTCACTTTTTGCCTTCCATTTGCATTTAGTAGGTAGGTGGGAACAGAAATGTCAGTGTGTTCCTCTGGAAGAGAGGCAGAGAGGGGAATTAATACATGTTCCTAGCAGGCTTTTTCTTTTTTCCCCTTTATTAGAGTATAACTCATAACCCATTAGCATGTGAAGTGCTTGCCATCCACTTGGTCTTTGTAGGCTTTCTGAGTTTGGCTGCTGAAAATACTCTTCCTACAGCTTGCAAGGTTGTTTGTCAATGATTGCTGCTGATCAGCAGTCTGTTACAAGGCTGGTGATGTCGTTTATAGTCACTCTTCTGCTTTAGTCCTCCATAACTGCAATGAACAGTGACAGTGTTCATCCATAGCTATTCCTAATTCCTCCAGCAATTCCTACAGCCAAAGTATTTACCTCTGAGACGAGGCTGTTGGTGGCAGAGCCACACACAGTTCATAGCCTCCCTCACTGTGGCTGCCTGACAGCAAATACCATCAAAAAAAAAAAATCTAAGGAGCTTTGCCAAGCTTTCACACTGCACTTGAAAGAGGCTATTAGCCTTTCTGCTGTGAAGACTTCTTTCTAGCGAAAAGGCCTCTGCCTAAATCCGGAGATTTTTGCCTAATTCCTACTCCTTTCCTTTGCCTTTATACCCATCCTTGCTGAGGCTTCTTCCAGTGCTGGAGTCTTCATTGCTGTTCAGGACAGCTGAGCTGTTGCAGGCAGATCGTCTGGCCAGAGCTGGCATAAGACGTATGCAGCACTCGCCAGCCTTGTCCTCGTGAACAAGTGAAACAGAAATGGAGTTTGACATGATCCGTTGCCTGCCTCTTGTAGAGGAGCTGTTACTCCCCTATCAAGAGCTCCTGAGAAACTGAGACTTCAAAATCCCCCTGCCAGGGAGCACATTTCACTTTGATACGATGCTGAAACAAGGCAGTGTGATGAAAAGCTGCTTGAGTGCAAAAAGAAGCTACAGTTGGGGGGGGCGGTACGAGGGGGGAGTTGATCTTTTGCATTTCTCAAAAAGTTAAGACAGTGTTGCTCTTTCAGGGGTAATTATGCTAATTCCGGTGCTTATAAACTTGTCTTTGTCCATGAAAATTGCTTGGAATTTGTAGCAAGCCATATTTTCCCCAGCCAGGCGGAGAGTTTCTTGTTTCTTCTCTTGGCTTTCTTTTCAGATTCCCTTAGAGAGGGTAGCCTGTGATGATGTTTTACAGTTCTCCTAGTAAGCACTGCTGGCCCTGACCTCCTTTCACAGCCTTGTCTGGGTGTATATGCTACAATAGACCTTCTAAATCTGATAGTGATAATGTTACACCTCTTTGCAGCTTTTAAGCACTGCTGTACTGTCTTGTACAGCAAGCCATGCAGCCCCATCCTCCATTGCAAAGTCTGTCTGCAGCCTGGCTGAGAAAGCTGTGCTCCCAAGTTAAGCTCCTCAGTGCTCCAAAGAAACCAATCTGTCTTACCTGAACAGGCTGCAAGCGAAGCTTTGTTGCTGTGTTTTCTTTGTGAGAGAAATCACAGGTTGAGAAGGCCTTACTGAAAATCTGGCAAAGGGCAAAAGTGGATGTGAACAGGATTTGGAAACAAGAACTTTTCCAGAGAGAAGATTGCTGAGAGAGGAAGAAAAATTTCTCAAGTGCATTGGTTTTAGAGGGACTCAAGTCAGTGCTGTGGATCCAAAGTCAAGGGAGGGTAAAGTATCTCTGCAAGAGAGGTTTTAGGGATCCTTTGAGAGTGACAGATTCATGGTCATTTTTCTCCTCCAAATAAACTGGATTTTAGCGCTGATTTGTATGCAGTTTCTCTGAAAAATGCTTACAGGTATTTCTGCTCCAGGTTCAGTCGCCTGTGGACTCTGCCACAATGTCACCAGTGGAAAGGACAGCTGCATGGGTTCTTAATAATGGACAGTATGAAGAAGTAGAGGAGGATGCAGAGCAGAATCCAGATGAAGTCAAGCATGCTGAAAAGGTAGATTTTGCTCCATATACAGCCGACTTGACGGCTGCCAGTGAGTCCTGTCCACCCTACAGCTGAGTTCAGAGCAGCTTTCAGGCACTGCTGTGACAGAGTCATGCTTTCAAACTCAGGTTGTATTGGCATAACTTCCTGCTGCACATGCTGGCATAACTTCCTGCTGTACATGCTGTCACACATATCTGTAGTACAGTATCCCATACTACAGATTAACCCACGTACAGGCTGTAGCATGTCAAATGGGTGCAAACTGACATAGCTGAGGGTTTGTACATTACAGGCTGGTATTTGGCACTTATGTGCATCATGAGTCACACTACCTAAGTGTATTAGATCCTGCTCAAGTCATTATTTTTTATGACAACACTATAGCTACAACATACTGCCATTTTTCTATGCTTGCAAAATTTTTAGTGATCATTAAACTCCATTAAAAAAAAAAATCACTATCGTTAACCCAACTGAGTATAGCTTAGGATATGCTAAGTGATTGTACAAGGCTCTGTAAACACAATTCAGTCTTCATCAATATTTGCATTCAAATTTTGTCTTGGGCTTCGCCTGAGGCAAGTGCCTGTCATCTAGGTAGTAAAGTGTTTCTGGGCTACACAGAAATGTCCATGATCTTTTTTTAAAGTGTATTTATTTTCAAGAGTAGATACCATTTTTCCAAGTACAGTTACATCTATATGCTGCTATGGCAATGAAGTTTAGTAAGAGGTTTCGTGTTTTGAGAAGGCAGGGAGTGAGGAGGAGAACATTTGGTGGACAAGAAGCAGGAACATAGGATTATTAAGAAAGATGAATGAACCCAAACCAAAGTGGAATACATTGAGATTCATTGCACTACTGCAGAAGTGATTGTCCGCAGAGATAGTAAGTAGAAGAACAAAACCTCAGCCAAGTAAACTCACAGGCTTTATTTTGTAGTGAATGATTTGCTGTCTTCACATGTGTTTTCATGCCTTGATTAGGTCCTGAAGAATGAGTTATTTGGGTCCCACGCTGGTCAGTTTTGTAAGTTTGGTCACCCCAGGACATTTTTACAGTTGAGCACTATTAGCAGCTTCTGTCTGGGAAGTGCTTGAGTCTGGGGTAACTGGGGATGTTTGCCAGTCAGGGCTGAGGAGCCATGTCAGAGCCCTCTGCTTAAATCATGCTACAGAATGACATCCTACACTGTGGGAGTAGCTTAACGCTCAGTGGGAGCCTACATGCGCATTGTCTGTGGTTGCTCACAGTTGTTTGTTTGTTATTTGCTTTAGTTGTATCAATTTATTTTTCATGAAGAAAACAATGTCCTTCTCTGAACAGCAGCAGCAGATTATAATGATCTGATCTCTTCCTTTTTCCTTTGCATCTGATTCTTTCCTTCTTTCCTTCCACCTGCAGTACGAACAAGAGATAGCAAAGCTGAAGGAGCGCCTGAAGGTGTCAAGTCGCCGGCTGGAGGAGTATGAGCGGCGGCTTCTGGTGCAAGAGCAGCAAATGCAGAAGCTGCTGATGGAGTACAAGTCTAGGCTGGAAGACAGTGAGGAGAGACTGCGCAGGCAACAGGAGGAGAAGGACAGCCAGATGAAAAGTATCATCAGCAGGTGAGGCTTTAGAAGGTTTGTGACTGTGTAGGACAAGCAGCTCCCCTGTGTCATGTGTTCTCTTTGACACTAAAGAAGGTAGTTGCATGGGCTTCTTGACATCTCTGGACTGATACCATCCTGCCTTAGAGACGAAGAAATGGGGATGCAGGTGTGGAAACTTGCCTCAGATTGCCAGAAAGTGGCAGTGAAGGAGAAGATTTAGGAATTTTTAACACCGGTCTCTGTTTTACTTATAAGAGGTCTTTTTGCTTTGTTTGGAATCTGTACTCAAGGCGGGAGTTTTTCAGAGCAGTTGCATTTTTGGCAATGTCCGTTTTGAGAATAACAAGGTTAGGCAATTGGGAGTGTCAGATGGATAGATAAGCTTTTCTGAGCACAGCAGAATTCTTCTCTTGCAGAGCCAGGACAATCAGAGAAGTCAAACCAACAGGCCAGAGTACCTGAAACCCTCTGGAATAGTATTAAATGGTCCTAATTTGTACCTCTTTTTGCTAACCAGACTCATGGCAGTGGAAGAGGAGCTGAAGAAGGATCATGCAGAGATGCAAGCTGTCATCGATGCAAAGCAGAAAATTATTGATGCACAGGTAAGGAGCTCAGGATCTCCAAGAATCAAGTGTTCTGTGCGTAGAACCCATTATTCTCCCCTGTCCTCCTGCCCCAGTATTGTTATCTAGCTCCCAAGCCAATATTGGCCCATGGTATTGCACATGTGACTTACTGCCTTCTAGGAGAGAATTGGGTTTTTTAATTAATAAAGGCTGTACTGTTTGACAGTAGGCTTTGAGACAGCCTGACAACAAATCACAGGACTGATCACTTCTCCAAAACCTTTTCTACTTTGTGAGATCCCAAGCGGGTAAAGGAATAGCAGTGCATTGTGTAGACATTGTTCCAAATGTGGGCCTGGGAACTCTGGAAAAGCTGTGCCTCATACCAACATAGTTTAATTGCCATGTGCATGCATCTCAGCTATGCAAGCTAAAAGCATGGCTTTGAACATTCAAGTCAAGAAAAAAGAATGCTTGCAATGGAGCATTGCCCTGTATAATGTCATATGTGGCATTTCACCCCATCTGACTGTCCACGTCAGTCCTGGAGAAATGCCCACTTTGCCACAAACCTGCAGTGCTTGCCTCGGTCAACAAAAGTTAGCTGTGAAAAGTGGGACCCAGCAGGCAATGCATGTGGGTGTATTGTGTGGGATCATTTCAGCTTTTCTTCTGTGTCTGTGCTGATCCCAGATAGCAAAGCTTGTACAACAGAGCCTGAGACTGGTTTGATATCTGCCTGCCATGTTATGTTTGTGATATTTGCATTTGGAGGACATCTTTCCTGCTTCTGGGCTTTTCAGTAGTTCCAAATGTAAACTTTCCTTAACAGATAATCTTAAGAAGATGACCTGTTTCAGGAATAACCCAAGTTATTTCAGAAAGTTGTTTCCCTACACAAAGAGTGGTGAGGGGGGTAGCCTCAGTTGAACATTGTTAAAGATGGTACTGGTGTATTAGAATATCGGCATAAGTGAGCACAAAAGGGCATACCATGGCCATTTTTTTACCTGTTGAATGGTCAGCAATAATAGAAGTGTTTAAACTCACATGGAACTTTAGGAAAAATATAAAGTAGAAAAAAGCCATGGTTTTAAAAGCCCGGTAACACTAGGAGTGTATTTATAGCAGATTTCTTTTTGATAATTTGAAAAGTTCTGTTTTTCCTGCTGCCTCTGCCAGTTTTCCCACAGTTCTTCAGAAAGATTGTTCATGAAAGCTGGATTTTTGGGTCCGTGCCATCTAATCTGAATAAATCACTCATGTACAATAACATGGCACTTCTGTTACCTAGCCTTGCAGAATAAAAAGAAAATCCTACTGGAATTACAGCATATATAGGTCCTAGCTATTGTGCAAGATGCTCTTCATGGAGTCACCAGTGTAGTCACCCTTTCTAGATGCAGCTCAAGATTAAATCCCTTCTGTGAGAGCTTGCACTCAAAATGTGAAGTGGGAGAGTGCAGTGCTGGAGAATGAACAGGAATGTAGTCAGTCACTCTATTTTTTTATTTTCTTGGTGGTGAGGAAACCGTACAGCAGCCTCCAATCTGATCAAGGAGTATGACAAGTGGAAGCTGGGCTAGAAGTTGAACAGGCTGGGCCATTTTTTTGGAGATAGACACAGTCAGGGCATCTTGCAGTTACACTCTGACAGAACGGCAGCCCATCCAAACAGTAGCCTGGTTTTTGAAGGAGGTGATGCCTTTTTCATCTGCCTCGAGAAGGTGAAAGGGGCACTGAGAAAACTCATAAAAAGTGATTTTTGGAGGGGAGGATTTGAGAGATTGTGACTGAGTAAGAAACTTGCCCTTCCCTTTGTTACCTGTCTGTGCCAGTAGGCTCTCAGCCTTGGTGTGAGGTTATGGAATAGCACGGTGGAGAGTGGACCAGTCTGATCCCTCACTGTCACCAGTTGGCAGAGGGAACTGCTGCTGACTTGTGAAAGCTTCACACTCTCAGGGCTGGAAGGCTGTGGTCCTTGATCACACTTGATCAAATGATGCATCATTGATCACCTGCAGTGGAAGTTGTTGAAAAAAACAGTAGTAAAACAATAGCATTAATGATTCCTCTTTTAATCTGAGACTTTTTTTCTTCTGAAGTGCTGTTAGCTACTTAGGCAAGCAAGGTCGTCAGCAAACCTTAACTGCTTCAGTGTCAACTGCTTCATGGGGTGAGAAGCTTAGTTGTCATTGCCCTTTCATGGGTGCCTGAGCAGAAGAGGAAACTGATGAAAGATTCAGAACAGACACACCAGAGGAGCCAAGTGTTTTCTGAGTTCTGTAGCAATCCCTCTAAGTTGCACTTGGAAGATTTTTCTTAGTTTGTGATTGATTTGGCAAAGGGATATAGCAGTGGCTAGAAAAGAAAAAGTCTTTTTTTACGTGAGATTTATGGAGTGGACTTGGAACCTGGCTTAGCACACCTGTTTGAAGAATTAAATGGCCGCTAGGAAACAGCAGTAACCCAGGCTTCTTGTGCTTAGTTACATCGGCACAAGACGCTTTTCAGGATTTGCTCTTTTGTCTCGTGGTCAGGTGCAGCACCCGATACTGCACCAATGCACAAGGACAGTCTTGTTCTCAGGGTACATGCTGTTTGCACTGGCTCTGGGCAGCACCTCAAGTGCGCTGTGGTTCCAGAGGCTGTCTCTGGCCCTCCCTGACTCGGCAGGGGCTAGATCTGGCTAAACTCTCTCCTTGGAGCAGCGGAGCTGCAGAGAGTACTAGCCCAGTTGCTATTGCAAGTGACGTCTCCGCTGTGTTAAATTACAGGTCATAAATGGGGATGAGATAATTCAAACAGGCAAGTAAACCCAATCAGTTCTCTAGCTGAGCAGTACCCAGTCCTGGCCCAGTGCACTGACCTCCTACCCATTCCAGCTCCTCCCACTCCCTGTGCCCAATTATGTGTTTGTTAGATTGTATATTCCTTTGAGCGAAAAGATGCCTCTACTCACCAAGCTCATGCTTTTAAGATTGATTTTCCAAGTGTAGATTTCCAGCTGTTTCACAAACTGGCATAGTGAGCATTCATCAGTGCCAGAAAACTACCAGCCTTTCATTTTTAACTCTTTGGAAAGAAATTTTAATTTTAAGTTATGTATTCCAGGTGAAATTTAGTCCAAGGAGGAGGAGCTTTAACTTGCTGAAGAACACATTTCTGCTAAGGCAGTTGTGTTATACAGGATTTATTTCAGCGTGGGAGGAAAGGCTAAGGCCTTTAACTCCTCTATTGTCCGTTCTCCTTAATTAGGTTGACTGGACCAGGGCAAGTGCTAGGGCTGGCTATAGCCTGCCTTGCTGTTAGTCGATTTCTCATGCCTTCTCCTCCATTTGCTTTGCTATAGAGAGCTTGGTCTCCAGGGCTGTAATACAAGCAGTACTTAAAATTCTGCTTTGTTTTTTTCTCCCTAACACTTACCCCTGAGGGGAAACCCACTGAGAAAAGCAAACATTACTTGATTACTGATGTACCACACAGCTGATGTTCTGGGATCAAAATCTCAAGGGGCTCTTGTAGCACTTAGGTCTCCTGAGCAGTATGTCTGAACTATCCCTTAATGTTTGTGCCTTCTGTGCATCATTTTTCCTTCCATTTTGTTTCTCAATGGGCTGGACTGGGAAGAGTTCCTGCATGCAGCTTTTTTCATTCAAGTAAATTAGACATTTTTCCTTCTCAAGGAAAAAAAAGCCAATCAGCTGGTATCATGGAGAGCATATTTACCTTTTGCCGTCTCTGTTGCTGCTTTGTGTGGCTGCATTACTTTTTTTTTTTGAAGGAAGATGAAAACTCTCATTTCTAATTGTGCCACCAACTCTTTGGCTTGACCGTCCAGTGCTTTATCCCACTGCAGAGAATCTAGCTGGTTACTAGGCTGGGGTTTGTTGATGGGGTTTTTATTTTTTATAAATTTAGTACACATCCTTTAGCCTTCTGCTAGAAGTGGAGGCTAGCGCTTTCTGTGACAGAAGAATCAAAACTGGGATGTGGGAACCCTGGATTCGGCAGAGCCCGGGAGCCCCTCTGAGCTGGAATGGGTCTAGGAGCAGTGTGTTCAGTGTTTGTTCTTTGTGTTCTGTCGATGGCATCTCCCCCTCCACCCACAATGCCCTCTTCCCCTTCACCTCAAATAACCCCTTAGTTTTAGCTTTTGGCTGCTTCTTCTCTATGTTGCTATTGCACCCTCATTCCTGCTGGTGACTGCAGGCTGCCATTACCTGCTTTTTTTCCTTTATTTCAAGCATACCATGAGTTTACTCTGAGCACACTCCATCCAAAATACAGAGACAATGGCCATTAGATACCACTTGCACTTTTCTCTGCCAGTTGAAACCTCCACCACTTTTATTTTTCTGCTGCCTGTTTCTGTTTTTCTAACATAATTGAAAAAAATAATAATAATTGGCTATCGTTGTTATTAACACCAACACCCCACCCCCCCCCCACCCCCCCCCATGACAAAATACTGCATTTCCATCTGCCTCTGTTGGAGGCTGTCTGGATAAAGCCACCGTGACTGGATCAGTTCACCAATGTAACTTTGACTCACTGTCACCTTCCATCATGCAAAAAGGCCAGGAGGGCCAGACCAGCCTGTGAAAAGCCTGTGGCAAGCATGGGCCATGTTACCCCAAGAAAACAGAAAGAGGCAGACATCCCATCTTACCAGAGAATGTTAGCTAAACTGCCTCTGCCTAGAAATCATCTGAAGACACTGCCGCAGCCCCGCGTCCTGGAAGTTCCCCATAAAGCAGGCTTGTGGGGCAAAGGCATTTCATTTGTGAAGGAGCTCTGACTTTGTGGGGTGTTTGTTGCAGGAGAAGCGGATCGTGTCCCTGGACTCTGCCAACACGCGGCTGATGAGTGCCCTGACACAGGTGAAGGAGCGCTACAGCATGCAAGTCCGCAATGGCATCTCCCCCACCAATCCCACCAAGCTTTCCATCACGGAGAATGGTGAATTCAAAAACAGCAGCTGCTAACTGGGCAGATGCTGCCAGCCATCTCCCCAGAAGGGCAAGAGGGAGCAGACTCAAGAAACCTTCAAAATAGCCCCCCCTTCCCCTTACAAGTTTACATGATGCTGCTAATAAAATGGAAAAGAAAGAAGAACTCGGAAAGGTGGGCTTTAATTCCCCACTGAAGGCCAGGAGAACCAGGCTCCCAAGAACAAGTCCTTCCATATCACTGTGTAAATAGAGGGAGCTCTTGGGTCATGTACAGAAAATGCCAATGTAATATACCAAAAGGAAGTGAATACTGTAGATTTTTTTAATTATTGCTATTTTTATTATTATTATTTTTTTCTCTTGTTGAAAGCACTGCAGTCCTTGGAGGAGGAAGAGGGGAGTGTGAGTGCATGTGTGTTGTGGGTGAGAGAGAGAGATGAGCAGTGGGTTACATTAGACAGCAGCTGTATATATCAGGCTGACTGTTACAAGTACATGAGTGGAGTGAAATAGTAGTGAAATGAATTCTGTAAGAAAACTCATCTGCTGGTTTTATTCCCCTCTTCTCTAGCTGTTCTTTAACTGAATGCAAACTCAATAGCAAACATTTTAGCAAGAAAATCGGCTCTTGCTGGATCCTGTACTTACTTTTGGTAGGACTCTGGCAAGAAATTGTCAGTCTTTTTGAACAAGGTAAAAATTGGAGCAGCAAGCTTGTTTCCTTGCATTTGCACACAGTCAGGCTTCCCATCAAACAGACAGAGGGAATCTGCAGTTTTTCAAGGTAGGATTCTTTCTTTTTTACCCCAGTTCTAATGCAGTTTTATATTTTCTGTTTTAAGAATTTACAGACCTGTAAATACTTTTTTTCAAATTTCTATCCAATCCCCACTTTAGGCATCATGCAGTGGCACCCTGAATTCATTCTCTGCACTCCATCAGGAACAGTCAGGTTAATGCTCTGAGGAAAGGGCTAACCAAAGGGTGCCCGTGCCCAGCAAAGTAGATTTCCATATGCAAAATTTCATTTTTCCTAGAGGATTTCTACATTTTAACTCTTATTCAATTTCACTATTTCAGCCACTAGCTTAGCCAGTCTAGTTCCAATGAAAGATGCTTTCTGCCCATTTGTGTTAAAAGATCTTCCATTTCCACTAAATTTTTCTTTCTCTGGATGCTTTAAAGGGGTTTTTTTGAAGTTCTGTACACACCAGTTTTTTCCTAAGGAGTTTTGACTAAGCTTTCATCTCCAATTACTTACAGTTGTGTTTCACAGAAGCATACTTACTGGCTGTACGTGAATGCGTGCATAATTACAAAGTGACCTTCTCGTGGAAGATAATGACATTCACAAACTTAAAGATTAACAATAAATGACACAGTATTGTCAGTTCTCATGATTTCATCAAATGCCACAATATTTAGTCGGAGAGATTTTTCTCAAGCCCCATATTCTAGAGTCAAGTAATAGTATGTGAATCTTTGCTTTCACTTTTTTGGTATACATTTCCAGCCCCCACACTCTCAAAGTAAACAAAATTATTGCAACAGCAATTGAAATTGTGAATTATAGAAATATACTAACAACAGTGAGTGTGATTAACCATTCAAACATATTATGGAAATTAGAAATTGGAAAAGTTGACTTCAAAACGAGACAAAACCTCGAGAGGGTGCCCCGGTGTGGGGTGTGTTTAGCAAACTGTTCAGGCTGCAACAAGTTCATGAGGTGGCTATGGGGGTACCTGGCTGAAACCGTATAACTTGTGATACGGAGAAGGTCAAAGCTGATGATCTGATTATCCTTTCTGGCCTTAGTTTCTGAATCTCTGAAATTGTACTACATTAAAAATGTAGGCATTTCTGAGCCAATTTCTTGACCTCCTGAAAGTGACCCATGTTACCTTGAACATGAAGGACTGGCAATACTGAGGACCCAAATTCAGTGTCTGTTGTCAAGTTTGTTTGCTCTTTGGAAATGAATTAATCTCACCTCTGTGGGCAAATGCAGCTTGTGACAGAGCGCAGTATATGTTAACTATTCTGCCTGATTAATGTGTTATGATACTTCAGTTGACATCATCACATGTGTTGCATTACTAACTATGCACAAATACAGAGACCGCATCTCCTGCACTGTAGGACGTATAAGAAAAATGTGTATGAATCTCTCCTAGCAAGGTCTTTGCTGTTAATTTACGTTGAGAGAAGACCTGGCTGCAGCGAGTTGGGATTTATACGTAATGCTTAGTTCTTTCAGATCAAGGCTGCTCTGGCTGCTCAGATGTGACTTGGTACTACAGGCCAAGGAGCATCCCTGTCTTGTTCTTGGAGCATCCATAGCGAAGTCAGTGCTGTCTGACACACCCAGGGTTGTGCTCTGCATTTGCTCAGTAGTGATTTCTTTTCGGTACTTTCCAAACCATCTTCCAGCTCTGGGTCATTGCTGACCTCTGATATTTTCTTCCTCAAACTGTGCCTTTAAGTTCCTCCTTCTTTCCTTCTTCCTTCATGCGTCACAGCCATAGGCAGTCTATCGAGTTTGTATTAATCTGTCTTGTGAGTAGTTGTCTTAGAAGAAACCTTTACAAACCCCTTTTGGTTGAGTATTTTTGTGTGATCCGCATTTCCCCTTTGCTGTGTACTGTAATCACACAGCTGCATCGTGGGAAATGTGTTCCCCAAAGTAGCCTTTCCAGATGGGCATGTGCATCGCTCACATATCACACAGTGCAAATAGTGCGGCTGTTCTGTGACTGAGACGTGAGAGGAAGTGGTCGTAGGAATACATTGACTAGAACAAGGCAGAAGCAGGTACGTCATTCTGGTAGCGTTAACCTCGCATTAATTCAGGAAACACATTTCACTGGAGTTCCCCAGCTTTCTGGTAATCTATCAGAAATCACTGGCTGAGCTGTATGGTTTGATGCTGAAAGCGCCGAGGCGTCCACTTTGGTTTCTGCAGAGAAATGCAATGGGGGACAACTTTTCAGCCCTGATTTTTAGAGGGGAAATAATACCTGCCCCGTGATTGATATGTTTTGGTGACGTCTTCAGTAGGGTATCACTCTAATAATGTACCTTCTCCTGTGTATTTCTTAAGCTTGTTGAATGCTTGTAGAAAAAAGTTGCTATTCTAAGAGTCTGGCCCATCAGTATTGTCCTCACAGCTTATTGCTAGGCTGGTTGTTTCTCTTTGATTTCAGTTTCTAGCCTGAAGTGCAAAGTGTACTTCTCTAACTCCCGCTGTAGAGGACAAGCTGCCTTGACCCAAAAGGGGGTGAAGGTTGCAGACTCAAAATGCTGCAAGACTAAAATTGATTAGCTGCAGAACAAAACGTTATGCTCCCGAGTTCTGCAGGCAGCTGTCTCTCCTAGTTTGTTACCAAGCAGCTTTCTAGAGAAATTTTAAGCCGCCTCAAGCCGACAGCATGTGAAAATGCCAGCTTCTATTTTGTCCAGTCTGATAAAATTCAAGTGGCACTAAACCACGTGGCAGCCAAAAGGTCTGTCTATTTTGGAGCAAGAGCTCTAACTGGGCCCGATCACATTTGGTTTAAGACTAGTAGCCAGTGGGTTTCTGCAGCAATGATAGTAGTAGTAAATAGTGCAAAGTCTGATGGTGAGCTTTATAGACATGAGGTTTTGGTTCATACTTCGAGCAAATGCATCAGGCTGTGTCTAACGCCATTGCGAGGAACTGCCGCTCTTGTTTGGAAACAGCTGAAGTAGTGCAGGAAAAATTTAATCTCCTGTAGAAGTAATATTTGTGTATTCCAAAGACTGAAACAGAAAAGTTGCCCCATCCTGACATCTCAGTCCTTGCTGGCCACATTACTCAATACTGGTCTAGGATGATTCTTCCCAAACCGAAAAGCCACCGGGGCTTCCAAGTTCCTGGCAGCCAGCATGGCAGGGCAGGGAAGTGGAACAGCGTTTTGTAGCACCATGGCCTTTTGCCATGTGGCGTCTGCAGAGTGCGTGAATGACAGAGGTGACCAGAATGAGATGGGATAGGCACTAACAGAGAAGAGAGGGAGCACAGCCTAGGAGTGGCATCCTGTAAATGCCACTTGTTCTTTGCAGCAATAGGAATTCAGTCTATTTTTTTAAGGGCAATAGACAGGTTTCACATCCAGGAATTACCAACTGTTATTTCCCTGGTGTATTAGAAATGGGCAGCTATGCATAAAAGCACAGATTCATACAGCTACACGTTTTGCAACATGCCTCTCCAGTGGCATAACTCAGGCAGGGGATCCAGAGGAGCGTGGAAAGGAAAGTATATATTTGCTAGTTAGAGAATATGAGGTGTATCCAGTAATAAATTCTGTATCCATCTAATAAGTCATGCAAGAAATTGGTTTTATTTTATGTTTTTGCAATTGCTTTGGGTTGGCTTAGGCTTTTTTTCTTTTTTTACGTGATATATTAATTTCATGTTTTAATGCTTGCTTAAACCCGCCAGCTTTTAACTTCATCTGAAAACCCAATGACTGAAGTCCGTCAGTTTTACAGCGGTGCCCGTGGAATGTGTCAGCAATACTTATCTGCTAAGGTTACTGTCTATGTACAAATTCTGTTTGTGTTCTGCAAAAATGTCTGTGTTGTTCCTGCCCAGGTTGAACCATTAAATATATTTCCATCAGCGGTTAGCGTGGTCAGCCACAGGTATCCAGCTGAGTCTGACAGAGCAAAAAGGGTTAAATTTAGGCTGATGCTTTTAGGTATTTCCTTCTCCACAGTAAGTTAACTCCCATGAGAGTGAGCATGTCCTTACAGATCATGCCTGCCAGGAATCCTACCTGTAAAAATAGATTTTCTGTCTCAAGGGCCTTAATAAGAGTGTTACTACACAGAACTGTTTTACAATGATAGCTCTAAATAATTTATTTTTTATTTCAACAAAGTACACCTTAAAAAGTAATAAACTTGTTTTTCAAGCCGTATTTTTATGCTAGTAGCACTGGACTGTTTGGTCTCTGAGATCCATTTCTGCATTTCATTGCCTGGGTTTGTTCTAAAGAAGATTTATTTTTGTTCTGTGAATAATTTTTGAAGGTTCTTGTAATATGTACAGATATAGATACATTTGAGGTCTTTTATTGATATTCCTACAAAGAATACAAATAAACTTTAACTTTAAACAGTTTGGACTCAGTAAACCTATGCTGATTCAAAATTCTGCTCTTTATGCTCTCAGGTTGTGCTTGTGTTTTGTGTAACTTCGGAGGGCGGAGGAGGGAAACTCCGAGAGCATAACTTTGTGTTTGGGACAGAGTAGCTCCCGTTTGACACCTGGAGCTACCTGGGTAAACCAAGGGGTTCCGTGGCCGAGCGGAGCAGCAGAATTAATTCCTTTCTCTGGGTGTTCTGCTGAGGTGTGTGTCCAGCACAGGTCCCAGGGCTGCATCCCGGAGCAATGCCTCCCTGTGTGTACGGGTGACCTCTCGTTCTGAAGCCCTCCGCTTGCTGGCAGATAATCTGGCATTGCGGAGTGAGAGAGCGACAAGCTGTGGAGACACAGAGAATTGCTCTCTGCTTCTTTTAGACATGGGACCTGGGATAATAACAACATCCAAAGTGGTGAAAAGAGAGTCACCTTGTATTAATTAACATGTTCATTCCTCTCATGCCAGACCAGTGAATGTGATCAGCCCAGTTTTCTTGTGCAGTCAATTCCTAGTTTACAGGTTCTCATGCACCAGCCCAAAGCTGCAGTGTTTGAGGCATGGACATACAGAGGAATATTTATTTACAGGTGCTGGATTCCAAGCAATTTATGCTTATTCTTCATATGTGTGTGAAATCTTGTACATAATGAGTGGGAAAACCTTTTATATTCAACTTCCTGAGTGTAAAATCTGTACTCAAGGGGATGTTTCGCTACAAGTCTTTGTATTTTCGTTTCACATGCTTATTTTTTTCCATAGCTTTGAAGCCTCAAAAAACACACAGCAAACTCTTAGTTGCTACTGTGTGCCTCCACCCTGGCCCTCCACTTTGTTCTGTTCAAGTCCCCTGCGTGTTCTGCCTTGTTCTTGCTTAGGCTGTACGTTTTTCATGCCAAGAGTTGTCTTCCTGCGTGTTTGTACAGAACCCGAAACACCGGGCGCCTGCTGCTTCTGGGCACGAGAGCAGCACAAACAGCGTCTCTGAAGGAGGTGGATCTGTGATTTCCCACACCCGTGTCCTGTCCTGTCCGTTCTCGGCGCTCGCCCGGCAGAGTCGCCCGCTCCTCTGCGGCAATGTTAAGCGCTGCCCAGGGGAGGGGGCAGGCCCAGCTGCCCAGATGTGAACAGGCAAGGCAGAGGCAGATGAGAAGAGGACAGGGATGGGCTGGGATGTAGACCTAGCGGCAAAGGGATCTCAGTATGTGATTGCTGTCATGGGGGGGGGGGGGGGGGGGGCGGGGGTTGGAATCTAAATGGAAGAGGGATGGGCAGGGGAAAGCAGGGCTGGAGGGAGGAGGAGACAGCCGGAGGGTGTGCTGAGGGAAGCAGAGGGAGGAGAGGGAGGTAGAGCAGGAGCACTGCACAAATGCCAGTTAGGATGGCACTGGGATAATACAATTAAAAGTGTTGGAAGTCTGTGCTTTTCTGTGACTGTCCCAAAGCAGCTGATACTCAAGTGTTCTATCCCTGTCCTGCTGAGGATGTTAAATTCTGCTTTACCTTGGACGTGCTCCTTACTTCCACTGTGTTAAACTCCTGTATGTGAATGTGCAAATCCTTCTCCCGTTTCTAGCCATTCTGGACAAAATGCACAGGGCTCTGGAGCCTGTCCTCATCACTCTTGCAGGTCACTCGCTCCCACTGGGAAATTCCTTTGGAGAAGCTCCCCTTCAAGAGTCCTCCTGCCCAAAGCATGCAAGTGTAAAACCTTTAATGATTTCCTATGTGCAAGAATGTGTGCTGGTGCTTGAAGTAAGCAGCAGCTGATGCTTAAATCCATTATCGGGTGGAATACCTGAGACACGAGTCTCATGAGAAGAGAGTCCCTGCTCTTACTAGAACCCATCTCACATTGCTGTCCTTCCCCTTTCTCCTGGTCCCGCAGATTAAATATCCTCCTATCTCCAGAAGATGTATTAAGTTCCTGATTTTTGCTGTGAGAGGTAGATCAAATGCCTTGGTTGTAGGCATGAAACCTGACTGCCCAACGGTTATTCCTGCAGTGAGTATGAATCCCTTGTCCTTAGTCAGCCACATGGGAACATATAATCCTGCTGATGTGACTGGAAACGTGAGTTCTGTGGACCTGAACCCACTTAGCCCAGCTCAGTAGCAGAGCAGCCTTGGCTGAAATAAGAGGAAATTATTATCAATGTTGCAGGCTTCAGGGTAGCTGCCAGGATCAGGGCCCTCGGGACAGATGTTCCCTGCGTCCTCCAGGTTCTTCCAGCTTTCATGCTACAATATGACCCTAAGGGCTGTCGTGTTACTGTTGGGGAGAGGGGGATCATGAGGGACAAATACCTAGTGTCAACACCCGGAGTGAAGGATGACATAGTGATGACAGAATCTAATGCAGAATGAAATGTGGTCTGCGCAGAGATGAATGACGTTTTTTCACTCCCTTTTCTCTGCTGCCCAGGCTTCTATTTGCAGCAGGATACAGGTGTTGAGAGCAGTTCCTATTTTGCTTGGCAAGGAGGAAGTCCTGCATGCAGTGAAGGAGGAAGAGCTACAGCTAAGTTGCAGGCTGTGTTTATTCACCCCTACCCTTTGTTGCTTCTCCCCCTTCCCTTAGCACACGTAAGTCAGGCAACACGCAGGTGCCATGCTGGACCCTACCTGAAACTCTCAATTTACAAATTACTGCTGTAGGAGTGGCTGTTCTGTTGATGGGAGCTACATCTCGCATCCCTAAACTAACTGGTTTTTATATTCTCCTGGTCTTCAAAGTGAGTCATGTGAGAGAAAATCCATTTTCAGAATTACGGGCCCGGTATATTTACAAGGAAACAGGAGGACTAATGAACATAACCAAACAAATGCAGAGTACCACACAGCATGTGGTGTCTTGGAGGGACAGTCCTTCCTGGGGAGCATGTGCAATGCCAGCGTGTAACTTGTTAATCACTAGAAGGCTCACAGAGGTGGCCGCCTGTGCAAAAGTGTTGGCTTTGTGTTTATAGGTGCAAACTAAACTTGGGGAAGGAAGCTGAACACAGTAAAGCTGCAGTAGGTAGGTGCCTGGGAGATGGTTGCCTTGAAACAGCCTACCACCTGTGCAAACTCCCGGCTGGAGGCTCAGCATCAGTGCTGCTTCTGATGTTATAACCCTTCTTGGTGCTGGCTGAGGTAGGAGGCAAGGTTCACCTCTTCGGGAGATGTAGAAAAGAGGAGGTTGAACAAGACCCCATATACAAGAGCACACTGTGGATAATAGGGTGGCAAGAACTCGTTAAAGGTTAAGATACTTCTCCGAGCCCTTGGCAAGATGGGGGAGAACGACTGACACTTCCCCACCCAGGAAGCAGTGGCTGCAGAAGCAGTTTCCATCCAGAGAAGCTGGGTTTGTCTCCATGAAAAGGTCTGTGCAGAAGTAGCATGGCTGGATGTTTGAGTCAGCCTCTCCTGATTTGGGACCTGGCACTGGGGAAAGAGGGAAGAGAAATTCGCTGGCTGCTGCTTTCCCTTTTCTTCCTTAGAGGGCAAACTTCCCTGACAAAGCGGCAGGCACCGCTCCCCTGCCCTGGCAGGTAGCCTGACTGTGACACCCTGTGCACATTCAGCAGCTGACTTCTGTGCAGAAAATTGTTTTGCAGAGCCAGCATTGTCTCTGTAAGGAGGAGTTGTCCTTACCAGGGACACGAACTAGGAATGTCCAGTAAAAAAACTACTTTCTAAAGGCCTTGAAATGTTGCTGGCTGGATTTCAGTTCTCATCACGGTCAGAGAATTTATTTCGGCCCCCACATGAGCTGAAATGCGTGGGAGCGTACATCCCCTTTGGACACAGGGCCTTGCCCTTAAGTTCATGCCTAGAATGTGTCCCCCCTTTTTCCCTTTACCTCAGGTGTGGTTAGAGACTCAGTGTTTCACTGTTCAAAGCTTTGCTCTCCAGTACTATCTCTGTGTGCACTAGTTCCTTCAGCACTTTCAAAGGACTCTTTTCAGGACTCAGGGCTTCCCTGGTGGGAAGGCAATGAAAGAGGAGGACTGACTCCCCTTTCCCTGTTAGTACCAGTACTTTCTTTTATATTGTTGGGTGGTTTTTAGAATCAGGAATCACTGAAGAACTTAGACCTGACCAAGAGTCTCATAATTGGGATTAAGTGGAGCACAGCCTTTCAGATTTTTGCCCATTGTTGGGAAGCTGTGAATGGTAGCTCCCTGCTATGCCAGGGTCTGTGGTCTACTGGGGTGCATTTAGAAAGTCATGGCTACAGCAACCAATAATGCTAAAAAAGCTGATAAAATACATAGGATCTCCTCTGGGGTTGTCTGAAGGGCAGAGAGATTGCCACCACTCCCTCAGCAACATATTTTTTGTCATGGGGTGGTTGGTTGGTTTGGGGGTTGTTCTTTTTCCTTGAAAGAAATACATTCCCTGCGGGCAGATTCCCGACTGTGGCTTTGGCAAAATAGGGAGCTTAAAACAGAAAGTCCACCTGCCCCAACTGCTGACTTGACAACTGTGATGCTGGAATAAGCTGTGTGCCTGAAGGGCAAAGGTGGAAAGATGTAGCAGGCAGTGTACTCGGTCGCTCTCGCGGTTCGCTATTGTGTGCACAGTAATGCTCTGTTCAATCACAGCCAATGTGTTTTTATGAGACCTCTGCCAATCCGTTGGTGGTCTAACAGCTGCTAGGAAATTTTCCTGAAGGGCTAGGCTGGGGTTTTTTCCATAATGACTGTCCTCTAGGAAGTTAGCGTAGTATCGCAGGCATTCATGCCCCCACCTGTATGCAAAGCATTTCCTGTTCTGGTTAGGGACAGAAGCTGAGCGTTAGCTGGAAGGCCTGTGTTACCTGCTCAAATGTATAGGCACCAGAGGAGCCTATGAAGAGCAAGCATCAGTTATCTCAGAGCTCAGAAATCCTGGGTAAAAAGAGCCATTTATGGTTATAGGGCTGATAGTGGCTTTTCAAGTGCCATTCAGAACTACTGAATTATCTCATTAGCCACTAACTGCTGGGACCCTGAATGCAGGTCACAGCCATTCCTGAAAGAAGCTGGGTGGCAGTCCCAGACCCCTCTTATATAGAGGTGTGTGTCATGTCACCCAGCTTCAGTGCCGAGCACAGCTGTTGATCTCTGCCTGCTCAGCCCAGGACAGGAGTGGCTGCAATGCCGTGGGTCAGGAATGAGCTGCCTTGGCAGAGTGGGGTGGAAGCCAGCTGCCTCCTTCCCAGATGCTTCGGCCGCTTAGATCTGCAGCAAGAAGCTCCAGTCACTCACAGAGATGCTGAGAGGGGGAGTAAAGGAGCTGGGTGAAGAAGGAAGAGCAGTTTGTGGCTGTCCAGAATAGAAAAGAGCTGACACAGGAACATGTATGCCCCATCATTTGGGGACCTTCACGCTGCCTGCACCAGCAGCTACAGGCGGGCCCCTCAGATCAGAAATGTGACTGTACCCGTCAGGCCACTGAGATTTCTCCCCTTGGTAAGGATCTCAGCTAGTCCTTGGTTCAAAAATACTCAGGCGTCTGATTTCAGATGGATTTAAATATCTTGAGTATTTGGCTGGTTCTGGTCTCGCTGTTCTGGAGACTTAAGACTTGTACGGGTGTTTCCCTGGTGATTTTGCTCTGTGCGGCTTTCCTGTGTTCACACCTTTCTCTGCAGTTCGCCCAGATGCAGGACTACGCTGACACAGATTTATTCTAACTGGGACAGGCCTGTGGTATATATGTCATGCTCACGTTCCCCAGCAATACGTGCCCCTCCGGGCTGGGGAAATAAATACTAACCTAGTATCCTCCTGCTGCTGAACAAGAAAAGCAGCTTTTGCTCCAGATATGTTCATTACGCTATTTGGCATAAGGTAAAAGGGCTTTAATTGTCCCACAGTCTTCAGGGCATCAGCAAATCGGTACTTTGGGTGCTGACCCCACAAACAAAGCAGGATGCAATTAAACAGTTTGAAAATTGATATTGACAATGAAGTTTTTATACCTTCCAGTACAACATTTGCAGTTGACTTTGGTCAAAGATGGGATGTGCGTCATCGTAAAGAGCCCTTTCTGACAGACTCGCCAGAATGGCAGCCCAAAGGTCTTGCATCAGCTGATAATGAACACGGAGGAGTCCAACAATGTGGAATCTGCCTAACTTAGAACTGGCCCCAACCCAGTTTGTGGCAAGCTGGGTGCCTTCCCCATGGGAAAGGTCACCCCAGCAGCTGGAGGGAGAAAATTTGGTGAGTCAGGAGTCTTGGAGTTATTATTTCAACCTAACTGTAATTCCTCCATGTGAGGATTGGCGTTTTCATTGCCAAGACTCCGCATGTAACTTGCAAGTTTTTTATTTCATTTTAGTCTCTTTAGTACATGTGGAAGTGGCTGAGTACGTACCACACTGGTACCAGGCTGTATGACCATTCTTTAGTCATTTCTCCAGGTTCCCACCGCACTTTTTTGGCTTATGAGGGCCACAGCTACCTACAGGCCTCTACTAGAGTGAGTCTGGAATGAATTTGATAAATGAATCCTAAGCATGCATGACACAAACACACTCATTGCTACAAGTGTTTCTTTAACCACTGCTCCCTTATCAGCATGAAAAACAAGTATGTTGAGTATCTTGGGCAAATACACTTTTGCAGATGCTACCCACCAGAGCTACAAGCCTTATCAGCAAACTGGTTCAGGGATAACATTTGCAATTCAATAAGCTTTGAATTGCTGTCAGTAAAATGCTCATCTTTCCTGAAAGCCTTAGGGCATCCTGCTAACTCACTCCCGTCCTCTCTGAGACCGCATCAAGATCTGTCACTGTGACAAAGTCCACGTAGACTTCCCACACACGCTGCCCTCCAATTTATGTCCTGCTGAAGTACAAGGAACATAAAAAGGAGGACAAAGCAGATGCTGACTAGCTAAATAACAAATCTCTCCTTCCCACCCGCAGATGGGTCTGAAATATTTCTCTCTGACAGAAGTGATATTTATTAGGAAAAATTAGCTAATGATTAATAGCTGTGCAGTAATACACTGATGTGGTAAATAAATAGCTTAAAACGAGGAGTGCACGCACAGCAATAATAATAGGCTTTCCTCCTATCAGCATGGATGAGTTGGACAAACCATGCTGAGAATTAAAGGGCATTTTAATCCTTGCTCTTAGAGCAAAATAGCCGCAGCACCAGCGGGCCTTTGTGTAGGGGAAGTCCATATAGTAGGAACTGTGGTGAAGGATTGCTCTTGGGCTATCAAGCAACCACCATAAAATGCTGTGGTTTGCAGTCACTCTGAACTTGGGCTGTTCAGGAGTCAATACATATCCACTATTCAAACTGACTTCCCTTTTCCCACACCTTTCCTCCCACTTGACCTCTGCTCCCCAGCCCTTTAGTGATGTTTGAGGAGATATCCTAGGAATAAGGACAAATGAAAAAATGAACAGGACCTGTATGAAACTCTCAGGGAAAAAGATCCAAAGAAATAGTTTCCCAGCGATGCCTCTGTGCAAAGTACAAACTTGTTACCAGACCTCCTAGAACAACTGCACAGAGAGTGGGTACGTTAGGAAGAAAGATTTTCTTGCTGTTGGAAGATGAGGGAAAGTGATGCTTGCGGAAGATCTTCCCAATCCCGAAGTCCAGGATCCAAATGGAATAAAATACCATACCGCTGCAGGCCATGGGGAAAGCAGCAGCAATCTTCAAGCTCTGCTTCATATCAATGGGGAGGAATTTTGAGTGGGCTTGAAAATTTCTGTTTGGATGCTCTCCTGGGTGATGCAGTGCCTCCCAGGTATGCTTGCTGGGCCAGAGAGCTGACCCACGAGTGTAACAGCATTTGTCCTAGGGATGCAGCACATTTACCTGGCTGCTTTGTATAGTCCTTTCCAGCTGATAGCTGCCTTCCCAAGGTGTATGCCCAGATCCCGCTGTCATCCTACAGGTTTGGCAAGTTGGCTAGTGCTGCCTTCCACACAGAAGCATGTTGTTGTAGTGCAACGCAGGCAACTGCTGTGCCTGACCCTCTCCACCCCTTCCACTCTCACGCAGCTGTAATAAAAAACATTAGGGTTTGCTGTGCAGTGCACGCAAGTAGCATTGCATTTCTATAGTGCCTTGTAAATACTGGATTATACTTTTTTTTTCAATTAACTCTTGGCCTATGTTGACTTCTCTTGCTTTGACTGACTAAACCAAGACTGCAGATCTCAGCAACCAAGATGATAATGTGAAGGACCCACATTAATAGACTAGTGATAAATCCAGATCCTTCCTCTTCTGTTTTGGGAAAACCTACCTCATCTGCTGGGCCCTTAGGGCCATCACTCTGGAGCTCAGGAAAAATTTTCAAGCATTGAGAGGTAGAAAAGGTGATAATATTTGCATTTGTAGCCTCCACACACCATATTTCTGAAGGTTCTTCACAACGTAACCCACTTTCCTATGAGAAATTTTCAACCCAACAAACAAGAACAAATGTTGAGACTATGAGTAAAGAACCTTGTGTTTCTGTGAATGAGGGGCGGTAATATCTCTGTTCAGAAGTTGGGGGCTTTCCACATAGAGGATATGCAGTAGATCTAGCTGCCTGAGCTTTGGACAAATACCGGATAACACATGGAAAGCTGTTGGTTAAACTGGAGATCAGAAGATTACTACCAGACTGGAAGGTGAGTAAGAATATGTCTGAAAAGGAGGGTAGTAAATTGTCATGAACTGCAGTTCCGAGATCTTGTTTAGCCTTTATTTTGACCTCAGGAGGAACAGCAGGAATGTGCTAACAAGACTGCTTAGGATGCCAATTTGGGAGCCATCTTCAAACATGCGAGGACCAGGATATCTTGCAAAATTAACTGAATGGGCTGGGATAAAAAGAGCAGGGGTTCAAGTGGGGGAAAAGTAAGGAAACTATTGAATGTACGTACAGTAAGAATACTGCGATGGGGCTTGGATGCTATCATTAATGATTCACTGTGTTGTAATACATGATGGAACCCCACCTGGCCTATCAGCCAGCTAAACAGTAGGCATAGCAAGGCTGTTCTGCATGCAAACCACACTGGAGCCATGGGAGCACAATGCAGTTCACATTTCTTTTGCAGGGGCGGAAATTTGTTGCCCATATCAGGTATTTTAATTTCTCCCATGCGCTCCAAGTCGACAGAAATCCTGAGGAAAATGAACTACACAGTCAGGTGGGCTGGATTATTTGCTTACTGGTAACGTGGCTAAAAAGAGACTTCTGTGGCTTTTGTGCCACGCTGGGCAACATTTTGGAGGGTGCTAATTGCCCTGGGAACGTCATTGGCACATTGCAGTGCGTTATTCAAAAGGGGAAGGATCACCTGAAGATTGGCCTTTCCAGCTCAGTCCAAAATGCATGCTAGGCAAGCAGGACGAACCTAATCCTGAATGAAGGAAGTTCATCTGCGTCTGAGGATTTTAATAGTATGTTCCCAGCAGAGGCTTTGTGGGGCTTACCTTTACTTTATGCTAAGCTACAACACAATGACATCCACTCGGAAATTGGGTATATTCGCTTCCTCCTGAGACACCCAGTTTGCCAGGAACAAAATCAACGCAGAAGCAAAGCTTTTGCTTGTGATTGTATGCTGCAAATTGTGGAGGTAAGAAATCCGGTAAGATGTGCACCTTCCTGAGTCACAGTCTTTCCTGCTGGTGCCTCTCTTGTCAAGCACAGGTTTCTGGAGCCAGAAGAGCCCCCTGCAGAGTTGAAGGCAGACAAGAATAGTGCTGTAAAATCCCCTGAGCTCAGCTCTGACTGAAGCATTAGTGGATTTAAAGCACAAATTTATCATAGTCATCAGAGCATGCAGATTTCTGAGATGACATAAGCAAATCCAAAGTAATGCTACGCTATCCTTGCAGCCTTGAATGCACAGCTTTGGCTGTCATGAGCAGAAATCCTTTATGTTTATAGTTCAGTGGAGTATTGGAGAAAGCCAGTTTTGTAATGTTATCTCTAAAACCCTAAAAGCAGTCTGTGCACTCATATGGTCGTCTGTTTCCAGAGCAATGTATTCATGAGTTAACCCAGGAAGGAGCTTTATCTAGCTGCATTGCTTCTGTTTTTCAGTGGCAGAAACGGAGTCAAGCAGGCAACGTGACCGGCTCAAGATTGTATAGCAAGTCACTATTTCCCAACACTTTTATTTGCCCGGTGCTGCATCTGTGTCCTCGGATGTCCCAGCTACAACTTAAAGTCCCCCTGTGTCAGACCCTGTGGCCTGGCCCAAGGCTTATTTTCAGATCTGGTGCTCTGATGTCTCTGTATTGGCTTTGTGTGGCAAGGTTTTGGTAGCAGGGGGACTACAGGGGTGGCTTCTGTGAGAAGCTGCTGGAAGCTTACCCTGTGTTCGAGAGAGAGCCCGTACCAGCCGGCTCTAAGACGGACCCACCACCGGCCAAGGCCGAGCCAATCAGTGATAGTGGTAACGCCTCTGGGATAACATATTTAAGAAGGAAAAAGAGTTGCTGGGACACAGAAATGGCAGCTGGAGAGAGGAGTGAGAACATGTAAGAGAAACAACCCTGCAGACCCCCAGGTCAGGGAAGAAGGAGGGGGAGGAGATGCTCCAGGTGCCGGAGCAGAGATTCCCCTGCAGCCCGTGGTGAAGACCCTGGTGAGGCAGGCTGTCCCCCTGCAGTCCAGGGAGGTCCACAGTGGAGCAGATATCCACCTGCAGCCCGTGGAGGACCCCACGCAGGTGGATTCCCAAAGGAGGCTGTGACCCCATGGGAACCCCATGCTGGAGCAGGCTCCTGGGAGGACCTGCGGATCTGTGGAGAGAGGAGCCCACGGAGCAGATTTTCTGGCGGGACTTGTGACCCCGTGGGGGACCCGTGCTGGAGCAGTTCGTGAAGAACTGCAGCCCGTGGGAAGGACCCACGTTGGAGAAGTTCGTGGAGGACTGTCTCCCATGGGTGGGACCCCACGCTGGAGCAGGGGAAGAGTGTGATGAGTCCTGCCCCTGAGGAGGATGAAGCAGCAGAGATAACGCGTGATGAACTGACCGTAAACCCCATTCCCGATCCCCCTGCACTGCTGGGGGGTAGGTAGAGAATCCGGGAGCGAAGTTGTGCCCGGGAAGAAGGGAGGGGTGGAGGGAAGGTGTTCTGAGATTTGGTTTTATTTCTCATTACCCTACTCTGGTTGATTGGTAATAAATTGAGTTAATTTTCCCCAAGCTGAGTCTGTTTTGCCCGTGACAGTAATTGGTGAGTGATCTCTCCTGTCCTTATCTTGACCCACAAGCCTTTTGATATATTTTCTCTCCCCTGTCCAGCTGAAGAGGGGGAATGATAGAACAGCTTTGGTGGGCACCTGGCGTTCAGCCAGGGTCAACCCGCCACAGTCTCCCAGCTCTTCTTGCTGTATAGGAGTGCGGCAACCTTATGGCCTGGCCCTCCATGCATGTTTCTGCTTTGGGGCAGTAAAGACAGTATGTAGCACAGCAAATTCCAAATGGGATAGTGGGACTGCTGCCAGTTGGGAGGGAAAGCTGGGCTCACACTGCGTCTTTCCTTATAGCAGATTAGAAATCATCAGCACTGGTTAAATTACTGCTTCTTCTCTTCCCGTATTTAAAAACTGATTCAAATAACTGGAGAAGCTGGGGAAGAAATGCTGCACCGTAAGTTGTGATTTTTCACTAAGAAGATTTAGGAACTGAATTTTCAAATAGATTGTGCTCATAAGTGGTACAGGCCAGAGCCCTTAATGCCTGACACACACCCCAAAACTTATCCCAGGCACAGAAAGGGTGGAAGCCCAAGAAGAGCTCTGGTGGAAATCACAGCAGTTCAGAACTTGTTCTGTACCATTTCTCCAGTGCCTGCCAACACTGGGATCTTCCAGTTCAGTTGCTTCTGCAAATCACATCCCAAACAGACCTGGCCCCCTTCCACCTCTCTCTTATTTGCATTCCCTGAAATGTGAGCTTTAACAATTAAATCTTTTATTTTTGCATACACCTTCTGGACACTTTTGCACTGATAGAGTCATTTTAAAGGTCAGGCTGAGTAGGGAAGTGCAGGGAATTTAAATAAATCTCTCTACCCCAGACACTTGAAGAAGGAGAAATCACTTTGGGCTAGATATTGACCTGATACACACAGAAGGATACCAGCATTGTGAAGGGCATCACACTGAATAATGCAGTGGTCCAGAAATCAGAGTCATGCAAAGCTGATTTTTAGCTTCCATTGTCCTGTCTTGTCCTCCCCATGTCGTATTTTCAGAAGAAACAGCACACAATCTCAGTCACTATATTTTACAGATACCAGATAATACAGGCAGGAGATAGGGACCATATAACAACACAAGATTTTGGATGCTTATCTTTTGTCTCTTCCTTAACTTATGGTTCTGCAAAATCGGGCTGGAAATCTTGCAAAGACTGAGACATCTGCTCCTTTTATCTCAGATGTCAAGGTAGAATGTAGATGCTTAACTGCTCAGAGTAAATCTAGCTTTTTTTTTTTTCCAGATATTAAAATGATTTCAACGTTACAACAAGATTTTAGCAGGGACAACATTGGTTTCACGCTCCCCCATCCAGCATATTATGCTTCAGCAGTGTCTGTTTTCAAAGATCACTGTTCATGCAATGTCAAACAAGTCACTATCACCTTTGCTGGTACGTGGAAAGTGGGAAAAATCTCCTGTCAGTAACAGCACTTCCATCCCCTAAAGCTATGCTTTTTATGCACTGACCTGTATCCCATTATCTCTGCACAGACATTACTTTTGTTTACCTGCCACTTTCTTGCCCTGCAGGCCAGTTTTACAGCAATTCTCCCCAACAGTGCAGCCTTCAGGTACAATCTGGGTGCCTGTAGTAATTATGTTTGAAGGTTAATGTTTCATGAAAATATCAAAGCATTTCTGCTCCTCAGCTTTACTGCTGACTTTGGTAAAAGCCGGAGGTTTTTTTTTTCCCTTGTTTGTTTGTTGTGGTCTAATAGTAATCTGCCTGGCAGCTTGATGCTTGTTTCTGTCTGGGGTTTAATCTACCTGAATGAACTTCAGTGAAATATGGACTGTGGCTTTGGTCATCTTTGGAAGGTGAGGAGCTCTGAATGTCTTTTTCTCCCTGAAAATTCTCCTGAGTGTTAAAAGGATATTTGGAGCTGTGTCATCAGGCTGTATTTGGCCGAAGATTTAATCAAAGGCCAAAACCAAGGTGCTTGTGCTAGTGACAGAAGGGCAAACCCAAAATATTTATCTTCTGGTTTTGCTAGATGACATAGAAAAGGGAAGACTGAAATAATAACTGTTCTAGCTGTAAAAAGAATCCTTTTTCTTAGAAGTTAGTCTGTCATATCTCTTCTAGGTTTTGTTTTTCCTACACAACCTGGGGGAAAAAACCCTTCCATAAAAATAAAATTCCTGCACTGTGAAAATACTCTAAATGGACAAGAATTTCCTGAACCACCAGTAGCAATACACAAAAGGTAGGGAGATGGGCACAAACTGAGAGAGAATGGGGTTACATTTCATCAGAGGTGCTGCTGCCTTTGCTCACAGTACACTCAAGGCATCAGATTGACATGCAGAAAGTGGTCTTGGTCCCGAAATTGGCGGGCAACTGATTGTATCTGCAGAGAAAGGTTAGAGATGCTGCCTCTCTAAATTATGCAGAAGAAGAGAGAGATCGGTGAGAATGCACACATTTGATTCCCCCAAGCAATATTCTAGCAGCCACTTGCCAGGCTACTCGGTTTGGTCAGGCATTGAGATTCACACCTGTGCAGCTGGTTATCAGATTCAGCCGGGGCAGAGGTTCCAAAGAAGACGTACTGAATTGCCCAGGAAAGGTACACCTCAGCTAACTCTCCTGGCTTTATTGCACATGTGAATGTGGCTGTTAGAAACGAAAGCAGCTTGTCTAGCAATGTATCCTCTCTGCACAAGGGCGGAAGGCACTATTGACAGCGTGGTGTCACAGAGCAGAGTGCAAGTGTAAGAGCTGAAGAAATTGGGCTGCTTGGGCAAAGAAAATGGATTACAAAGCACAGGGTTCCCAAACTCCCTTGGCATTACAGATTTGCCCTAGCAAGGGGTCAGATTTTTCAGTTATTTTGATGATAAAATGCCCGCTGAATTCAAATCAAGGCAGTTCTGCATCTTCCCTCTGGTTTTCCTGGTAGCAGAAGCAACATGGGGATGGGGGGGGCATGGCCGCAGCCAGAGGACAACCTTATCTTCCAGGTTCCCCTCAGGAAGCCTCACTGCCTGTCCTGCACAACCCACCTTTTCTCCGCCTTCCTGCCACTTCACAGACTGACATTAATACACGTGTGCTAGAGCCTGCCTGAATTGGCTACTTCCCTTTCTGCTGTAAGTAAAACCATAATAGTCCTTTAATCAATGCACTGTACAAATCATTACTGCATATAAAACTAGCTTTAACTGGTTGTGTCACCAATGAGCTGAAAAAATTAAATAGCTGCTCTAAAACGTTGTGAAATACTGGTTTTACAAGTTAGATTTTGTGTGGGAGAAGAAAGGCCGGCTGAATTTTTTTCATGTTGTTCATGTATGATTTTCAAATCTTAATTGGTGAATGTGATATACTTTGATAGCTAAACATATCGTTCCAGTTTTGTGGTGAAAATATTATTTAAATGAAAATAAATATGGGCCTCCATACGTAGGTGAGAGAGAAAGCGCACAAGGGAATGCTTGAAGTGAATAGGTTTGTGAATAGATAGGTGAATAGTGATATAGATAGTGAATAGATAGGAAAAAAAAACCAGTTTTGCTTACATGCAGCACACATTGGCTTAAAATGTATTTCAGAATTTGCATATGTTTTGGACTATTTAGCTGAAAATGAGGCACTGCATCTAATTATAATCTCAAAACTCATGGACAAATGCTACAGGCTCAGCACTTTGAAATGTAAATATAACCACAATAATGATACTGACATGGGGGTAATAAAGAGGTAAAAATGAGCCATGCCTTCCAAAAAGTTAAGAAAGAGTACCTGGGGCAGGTGGGAAGGACAGGAATAGTGATGAGAAATAGTATAAAGGTTTCTAACATGTCACAGTTATACACAGGACTTGAGTCCATCTAATCCAGAACCTGCTCCCCAAAGAGTCACAAAGTGGAGGTTTGGTGTCACTCAAAAAAACAATGATGCATCTAGCTGATGGTGATACTGAGGGTATTTGGGATGTGGGTGAGGTGATGGCATCTGCCTGACCTTCACTTGTCACAAATTTATGCCTTAGAGCCTGAGAAGTGCTGATGTGTATTTGAGCATTAATTAGGTCAGAGGTGAACTATTTAATTATTGGCCAACCAACAGAGCTAGAGCTGGCTTTGAATTTCTCAAGGTCCCTGTCATTCAAACTGTAAAGTTTATTTAGAGAGCCATTCTGTTCTTGAAAACTGGGACAAGAAAAACCTTCCTTAAAAGCATCTCCAATTCTAAAAGTAGTTTCAAGCGTTATGTCAGAAAAAGTGGTGCCTCATCAGAGAAATAAAAAAAATTTATTAAAAGGCAGGTGTAGGAGAAGTTTTACATCTTAATCACTCCCAAAATCACTGCAGAGAGAAGAGGTCATGGTGCTATGCCCAGCCAGCTGGTTATTTGGAAGATGGTTAGTGAATTGTTCAAAATTTGCAGATACCGAAGATGGTGATGGCTGATGTATATAATCTCAGAGTAACGATAAACCCCCAGCTTTTGAAGGCGCAGGCTACTAAGGAAACAACACTGTTCAGACGTGTAACAGCTCAAGCTGTAAGACAGCAGTGTCCAAGCAGAATTCTCTAGTGCCTCAGCTTAAAAAAACAGTGTTGTGTGCCTGCCTGGTACTAGGTACCCAGAGCATGGGCAGAGGAATGGTTTGGAAACCTTCTCATTACCACTGGGTGGAGCTGAAGCCCTTTTTGTTCAAGCTGCCCCTTTCGTAACTTGTCTTTCCTAGAGAAAAACTGTGAATCAGGCTGTTTACAGATCAATTTGGAGAGCTCATTATACTGATGACCTCATTCTTCTGGAAGGGGAGGTCAGTGAATGTATTTCATGGGGGGTGGGGGTTCTCCAACAGTATGCAGTTGTTTGGACCTAAATGTCAGACGCAGCCAGGACTTGCGATGAATTTTTAACACAGTCAGACAGTCATATAAAATCATTGTTGTCTTTAAATGCCTGTAATAAACCAGCCAGGAGGCTCTGACCTGAATAAGTGAAGGGAAAATACAGCTGAAAGAAACTTATCCGGGCGAGGAATGTGTATGTTAAACAATAAGTTTTCTTTGTTTCTCAATTTGGCTTTCTGCTCTAAATGATTTTGAGTGACAGCACCGGATCCATAAAGGACAAGATGGGAGCTTGGATCAGGATAGACGTAAGGAAAATAGGACTTGTTTTGAAAGCAAATTCCAAGCAGATGGGCAGGGCAGCAGGAGGGCACAAGCAGTTGTCCAGATCACTTGGTGCTCGTTACTTGTTCTTTGTCCCGTCCCACTTAGCTCCCTGTTTTCCACCTGCAACCAGACTCCCCTTATCTCATTCTGATTTCTCGTCTCAGTGTTTTGCTAAAATTGCCCTTTTTTTCCACCGCTGGGTCAGACCAGAGCCTAGTCTCTTGAAGTCTGGCCATTTAGGCAGTGGAAATTTAAGAGCTTTCTGCCCTGACCTGTCCCCATTGCCCCTCTCCCGGAGCGTGGCCGATACACAGCAAAGGCGGCACGGTGGGCTGTGTCTCTGTTCTGTGCATGCCACAGATCACCACCTAGACAAGCAGCTTATAACACTAGTGAGCTGAGCTTCCTGAGATGTGAATCCTGGTGGTCAGCAGCTCCATTTCATGATCCCTGTTGGATTTAGCTATGCTGGCTGAACATCTCTGCACCTCACAGTTCTGGGAGCAAAAACATCTTCAGCTGAATCCAGCAGAGGCTGTGGCTTCAAGCTTTTAGCACTACAAAGGTCTGCCTGTACAGCTGTGCCAGAAAAAGCTATAGCTGTAGATGTACCACTGTTGACCAGCATGTGCATTTGTTGCCTGCATTTACATTGTTCAGGCCATGAAAAGACATTCACATTGCAAACAGCCGTGACCGTGGAAGACCTTATTCTCCTCTTGTGGCTTGTTACTGTTCTTCTCCTGGAGGGAGGCTGCAGCCCTCTTTATGTGCGGGCAGAAGAGATTGTGCCCTAGCCCACTTCAGGCAAGGTCCATGGAGTGATTTAAAGTGCTGAAGAAAGTGGTTAGTGCTAACTCATCCAGCTTTGTCCAAAGCGTGAGAGAATGCTCACAGGATTTCTTTTGTGGGGTGGTAACACCCAGCTGGCAGATGCTGATGGACAACTGTGAAGCAGAACATCTTCAGTCAACTCAGCCAGAAGGGCTAGATGAGGATGTCTGCTCACTGGCCTTGGGAGATGGGACAGCTAATTTGGCAGAAAAGCTCTTCCTGTTGGCCACGTTGCTAATAGGAAGCCATGCTGACACAGCTCTCCTGGTACAAGTACAGCTGTGAAGATACTATGGCATGGAATATCCCTTGTTTTCACTTTTGAAGTCATTCTGAACATTTTCAAGATGTATGAAGTTCTCCTGTTACTTGGTAGTTCCCTGACACACCCCATTACCAGTCTCACCTCTTCTCTGCTCCTTTCATTTCTTCTCTTCTTTGTAAACCCATGTCAGAATCAGCACACACAGTGCACTCCAGTCACCAAAGGCTTCTGGCTCCGCTCTTGAGTACAGTAACAAGTCAGACACCCCTGATTTTGGTCCATACTTCCCCTGTACTTTTTGTGCTTTGCCCTGGGTCACTGCTGATACAATTAGAGTAGACCAGCATAACGTATCATTAGACCATGACATAAAATGCATGTGTAGTACAGCTTATTGATTGAAACTGGTAGAGGGATCTTCTGATGTCGTAAACATGCTTGGATATGAGGGTGGTGATGTGATTGTAATCTCTGCATCTATTCCCTGTCCCATGTGATGATGAAAAAGGGTAACTATTACACTCGTTAATAATTTAGGAAGCTAAGCAACAGCACCTGGAAATTAGGTGTCAACTTTGCAAGATTTCCACAGAATGAATAAGGACGAAAAATAGGTCAGGCAAAGTTATACTTTTGTCTATTTTAGAGAGGGGAAGGAAGTATTTTTAGCAAGAAGAAAATGCTTTCTCTGCCTAGCTATGCAACACAAGGAGGTACCCATAACAGATGAGCTTTATTACACACGATTGCTCTAGGCCTGACAGATCACTGATGCTTTCCACAAATACTCTGCAGGAGCTTCGGTTGGTCGGTGGGTACCTGTGCTGGCAGTCTCTGCGGTGATTTGAAGGGTCACCTTTATTTTCTCCTTTGGCTGAGACATATTGTGTAATTCCACAGGGCTGTGTTCTGGCATGGATTTGTCTAGTTTCTGATAGTAATTTTCCAGAGCTAGCATCCTAAAACACTATTTCTCAAATTTATTTTTCCATGCTTTCAGTACTGAAGAAAAAGAAAATATGTAAGACAGTTATGCATGTACTTGTGCTCTGTGAGACAACAAGGGGTATGTTAGCGCTAGAGAAAGTTTGTGCTGATATACAATTGAATAGGCTATGACAGATTCAGCTCTAAAAAGAGTTGGAGTTCTGCACTCTGTGCTGTCTATTCTGCCGTAACTTTTATTACTGGAATATTTCTCTCTTACAATTTTTAATTCCTCCATCACCTTTCAGGCTGACAGTGTGGATCATGGATCTTTAAAATTGCTTTCAGTGGAGCATTATTATTGTTTATATGTAAGAATACTATTTAAAATTTGAAGCCAAGTTAAGAGTTATGGCATAGGGTGTGTACGTTTGGCATCTCTCAACAGTAATAATGTTAAAAAGCAAAACTTCTATTTGTAAAAATATGTCATTACAATTCTAGCCAAGGAAAGACTGCTTTTAAAATTAAACACCTATGTTCTTAAATCAAACTGCTCAATTACTTTTCAGTATATAGCAGTACAATAAGTATATAGCAGCCAATTAATTGCTCTGTCTTAGGTGATTTTTTTTTTTTCCCTAGATAGCTCCAGGACCTTTGCAACTGTTCCTTTCAATCTTTGTGGCCAGTGGGGCTGTTGTGGTCTGAAAAATAAGCTGTCAAACCACATATTACCAAACCACTTATTACCAAAATAAAAGCCGCATGCCTTCCTCGCTCTGCATTCATCTCTACAACAAGAGCAGCACCTCTGGAAAAGTAGTTGGGAGCACCTACAGGACACAGTAGACTCATCTTCTGATCAGCTGAATTAGTTTTTATGGACATCAGGTGTTGACGAGTTTTTTAATCCCAAAGCACCCCAGCAATGTGAAGTGTGTATATTAAAGCACATGCAGGGTGAATATTTAGCCAAACAAAGGCTGGTGTTGGGATTGGTACTAGTGTAGTAAGTTTTTATTCTTTAAATAAAAAGAGGATGTCACAATGACTGTAACAAGATCTCAGATGCAAATGAAGTGTGGAGACAGACCAAGTTAAGAAGGTAGGCCAAGTCCTATCATCTTTCCCTTATAGGGGAGAGGACACTTTTCCTGGGTAAAAGAGCACATCGTGGAGGGTTTTTCCCTCTACCCCATCACCTAAAGCAGTGCAATCCATAACTGCATCAGGAGTTATTTTCCCAGGCTCTGATAAGCTTTAGTCATTTTATATTTCATATTTGAGTTTATTGTATCACTTTGTGTTCCAGAAAGATATAATACTATCAAGTCATATTTCTAAAAAAAAAAACCAAACACAAAACCACCAACTTTTTCTGCAGCTTTTGGATTTTACTGTGGGGAAGTATAAGCCATTAGAAGCTCCTGTATTTTACAGCTGATATGTGCTTTTACAGCCTCAGTTCTTCAGAGCAGTAGGAAATGTTCTTCCACATTATAGAAACCTCAGTTTTACATACATGCTGGTGGGCAGGAATCCTGCTGGATAGTTCCCAACACGTGTGTCTTTATATTGATAGAGATCTTAGGGCTGCTTTTATTTTTTAAACCATAGCAATATTTCAGTAGTATTGTATGCAATTTATTATTCTGAGATGCCTTTTTTTAAGTTTCTAGAATGTGAGCTATGAGTGCAACTTTTATAGCTTCTCTGTCAAGAAGGGTGTACCAGAATGACTCTTTATCTAGAAATGCCAGTATTCTCAATTGGTCCCATGAAGGAACACTCAGTACTGTCTGGTTTTATTGTAGTGGAACTATGAACATTTTTTAATATGTTTTATTACAGGAACCAAACAGTTAATTCATCCAGTCAGTATCAATATTATATCAATAAAGTCTCATTTTAGCATTCGGTCAACCTCACTCCTTAGGTTAACTTTCAGTGCCAACAGGGTTTACATAATACATAAATACACTGGTACCTGTAATAATGTAGTGTATTACGTCCTGAAAGCATTATAGGCTATTAAGCACTTAATCAAATTCATCAGGATTATCTTCTGCATCCTCTTCTGTAGGCAGGTTTGTGTACCAATTTGATCATTTTTATCTCGGGAGTGCTTTTTAACCTCAGCACATATGGGACTTTTTGTTCTGCTCTTACAGATCCCGTGGAGGTACATCTGCTCTGAGGAGCACAGCTTGCCACATGCTCACATTTGAAAGAGTAGTAGGGCTTCTTTGTTTTCAAGTAGGGCCCCCCCCCCAGTAATATTTTTATACCCTTGATATAATTGGTCTACATTCCATTACAGTAGCTATATTTTAGTTTGTTCCTGTTCATTTATTTATGTGTTTATAAAGCTTATTTTTTTTTACTCTTCTACTTTGTAAACATTTTAGCATACCCAAGAAGAAAATGCTATCTACCATAAATAGAGCATTTTCTGACTGTATGTTCATGCATTTGTTTTGGTCTTAAATTCCTTTCCAATTTGTAGTGAGTGCAATGCATTACTACAAATTGCTTGCTTTTGGCAGGCGTGACACTGAACCCCTTGTACTGATCCCTTTCCATGTGTTATGATTTTTTTTTAACCTTCCATTGCAAATAAAACCTTTTCCCTCTGTTTAGCTACCCCTCACATTCTGCCTTCATACACTGGTATGTGTTTTTAACCAGAAACACTGTAGTTCTCTTAGTTCTTGTTAAATACTTCTGTACAGAATAGCTGCAGCCACCAAACGTGCTCTGTCCTTAGCCAAGTCCAGCTTGCAGTTACAGTAAGTTTGTCTTTATGTCTGTATGTGGCAGGATCTGAGTCAAAAGGAAATGTGGCATTGTATGTGGTACTTTAAACATCCCTGGCAACTTTAACCCTTTTTATTAAAAAAGGTAAAAAGTGAGTAGTTCTAAGCTAATAAATGTATAAGGAATATAAATAACTTCTACAAACAAGAAAATTGGACTGAGGTATTATCCATCTTAAAAGTCTCATCTTATCAAATTCCTCTTTCATCTCCCCTGTGATATTTTTCTGGTGTCAGACTTCCTTCTGTCACATAAAGGGGATGCAGCCAGCAGTTTAGACCTCTGATATTGAGGAGGTGACTGCTGGTGTTACCTCAGGTTGGATAAACAAGCGCGCTCTGTTCACGTGTTTTAAAATGTGAAAACTCCAGCAAATAATGAAGACAAATTGTTAATTTCACTTCACATTCGTGAACTGATAATTCCTCTATACAAACACAGACTTTTTTGGGTTATGCAACTTTTACCTGAAATTATTTTTATCTCCTGTAAGCAACAGATCCAGATTAGAGTGCATGGCAAATACAGAACTAGCCAAACAAATATCTTTTTTTGCAAATCAAAGCTCCGGTTTGTTCCTTGAGCATCAGCACATCTTCTAAGGCAATTTGTAACTGCAATTGCATAGCAGAGTTTAAAAGGGGCTAATACGATACAGCTGGGTTAAAGTCCTTGTTATTACCATACAGCTTTAAGATCATCTGAAGGCCTAATCTTGCCGTGTTATGATTCTGTATTTCCTTCTTCATTGCTTTGTTTCATCTAATTTTTGCTTAAGACATTTATAGTTTATTTTTCAAAAAAAAGATTTGTGCAATTAAGAAATCCTTGTGCTTCTAAGAGTTAGAGATTTTCCACTGTCAGAAGCCATCAGATCCACCACCTGTCATAATTTTGAGCCAAGCAGTCATGGACAAAGCTCCAGGGAAGACCACTTCTGGATCAGGTTTAGAGACACTTTGATATTTTTCTGTCTTTATAGATTCCAGCTATTTGAATCTGAACTTTGCGAAGCTTTTATTTTTATTTAAAAATACAGGCGAAATCAGATAAAAGAACTTTTTGTTACTATTATTCATGATTGCACTTTTCTCTATAATAAGCAAGCAATCATCGAAATCTGGGTTAACCCAAACTGGAAAACTCACAGGAGTGACCCACATAGCATAAAATCCACTCTGTACCCTTCCCTCTAAGTTAAACATGGTGTAGTCCCAATTGCGCGGATTCTTCAAGAACTGAATGGATCCTGGGAAATCTTTAAGTCAATTATGTCTGAAACCTGAGCTAGATGAAGCATAGTAACCTATGTGAGGACTGAGAGTTTCGAAGCTAAAACCAGTAGGAAATTCCTTCCAATTTTAACTGTCAGCTGTGTTAGCAAGGAGTAGGCAAGAGCGCTAGACTTCAATTGTGAGCTTACTTGGTAAAACTGCAGGGAGCATGGGTCCTCCCTGTTGCATGGTTTGAGAATATTTGCATTCCTCTTTCCTGACACCCTTTTGTGGAAATCTTGGAAAAGTTTATAGCTTCACAAAACAAAAGCTGCAAAAGCTGTCAAAGACAGGTACTGCCTCTTTCTTTTTGGTAACACTAAAATAAGAAGCCAGAGGTTGCCAGGTATTTTTACAGGGCTTTTTGTGGCCCTGTAAAATGGCCACATCCTGACCCTGCTGAAGTCACGTAGCTGGGTTCACAGTCTGCCAAGCGCAGGTCTGGGCCTGCGTTTAAGCCCAGACTCGCTTCCGAAGCTTGGTGTTTACACATTAGCCTGTGCTCAGGAATAAAGCTTTGTCTGATCTCTTACACACCAGCACAGCATTTTAGCGCAGGCCTGGGCTGTTATTCCTCTGCCAGTCACAAGTAGAGTCACATTGCTGCCCAGACCACAGCAGACATCCCAGCCTTGATTCTTTGTCAGCGTGTGTAGACGTTTTCCATTTCCACTTCAGCCAGGCTAGCAGCTAGCCACATGCAAAGATGACGTGGGGAGTAGAGCTCAGCAGGGGTAATCCTGCCCTGAGACCCTCTAGTATTACAGGACAAAGCCAAGCAGTTCTAAAGCTGTTTGGCTGCAGAAGGATTTCCCAGGTGTCAGGAGAGCTCTGGAAAGGGTACAGCTGTGTAGACAGCTGGGAATTACCCTAATTTCTTCTCTGACACAGGAAAGGGCAGGCAGTGAAAAGGGCATGGCTGGAGCGCTGCTGTGTTCTGCAGATCCCCTGCAACCACTGCAGCTAAAACAACTTTAATTTGCTCCTTGGGTCCCATCTGCTGTCTGGGA